>NC_040231.1:14125901-15325901 GCF_001444195.1 Xiphophorus couchianus
CATTATAGACACATAGGGCTTTGGGGTTGGGAACACTATGCTGTCAGTTAGCAGTGGAGTCTTGCACACCCCAGCCACAACCCCAATTTTAATAGACTTAGACATATGCACCAGCATCCATATCAACATTTAACACTACCACAGACACACATACAGACGCTGTGGGGTCTGGGGATGGCCTAGGAGTCTCTGATGGTGGTGTGGGGTTTTATCATGTGCCCTTGTTGAATTAATATGTCATCAAGTTCTTTATCAGATCCAACAATCATGTAATGTAGGCAAAATCTGCCTATTTCTGAATTCTAAAACAAAACATTGGTTCCTTTGAAGTTCAAAATCAACATCTGTTCATCTTTCCTCCGTCACCACTTTTCGTCTTTCAGAAATTAAATAACTTTTAGAGTATAAGTACCTGAGAATTTTAATTAATGCTTCTCTCTCTCCGTCAGGTCTCGGGTAAAACAGCAGAAATTGAAGTTGAAGCATTTTTTTTCTTTGATTCAAGTCTTTTCTTTCTTTTGAGACTAAGTGACTTGTGACTGTAGATCTTCTTAACACAATCTAGCACTAAACTTTAACTCTTCGTCGTCGAATTGTAGTGTTGGATGATCTGATTTGTCAGTATGAAGATCAAACCAATGGAATCCTAATTTAGGAAGCTATTCTTGGCCTTCTCCCTTCAGACCTGGAGAAAAGCATTCAGACATCAAACTTTGGATGCAGATGTGTTGACCATTTAATTAGTTGACAACACTGTTGACCACGTCATTGAACTGGATTTAGCTTTGCTTTTTGTTATATTTGAGTTACCATCAATGTTTTATAATGAATAACATTTTTATTTTGTAATATTAAATATTTGCTGACACTGTCTCAAGTTGATAGTTTTTTTTCTTCTAGCACAGGCAGAAGTACTCACAGAGTCGTCTCAATCACTGTTTGAAGAAAGAACCAACTGTCCTCTTCTTGGTGGTTTCTGTTCATAATGCAACCAGTGTTTGGAATCAGTATATAGTCCAGCTCCTTTTTCATAGTTCCTCCATTATACAGTAAAATCAAATGGAAATGCTCTTTATTGATATCCCATCTGTTCAGAATAACCTCAATGGCTTGATAATGGGCCCTGTACTATACGAACAGCCCTGCTTTGCATGTAGCAGAGCTTGAATGTGATCAATACAGAATCTATTCAGTCTACTGAGGCTAAGAGTGACAACACTCAAGTCTCTGAGCTTCAAATGTTTCTGCTTTTAACTTGTTCTGTACAGTGTCCTTGTGTGTTGTGAAAGACACTTAAAAAAACATGAATATAATTGTTTTATTATTAGAAAACTCAAGTAGTGCTGTTGAAATGGAAAGATGAAATGGGATTCTGTGAGGGTTTGGTCGTGAAGAGTGATGCAGACTAAAACTTTCTGAGTGTCATTAAATAAATAGGGTAAGAATCTAGCAAAGACCTGACATGACAAGACTCTGGATTCTTTCATTGCAAAATGGCAAATTTTCTGCAGAAATCTCTTCAGGAATAACATTAGTAATTCCCATTAGTAAATGGGATGTTCTCTTCTTATGTGGTATTTTAATACATGTGAGGTATGTGAGTTTTTTTCATTATAAACAGACAGACTGGCGACAGACTAGCGACCTGTCCAGGGTGAGTCCACCTCTCGCCCGAAATGTTCGCTGGAGATAGGCACCAGCAGCACCTCTCCCGACCCCACTAGGGACAAGGGTGTACAGAAAATGGATGGATGAACAATTGCTCTATTAATATTTTGCATTTAATTGGGTATATCCATGGATGTTTTCCTCTTTGTATGATGGATGAATGGATGGATGGATGGATGGATAGAACATCAATGAACTGAAGAAAGATTGACACATATCCAATGAAACAGATTTTACTCTTGAACTTCTTGCTTTATTTAAATTCATTTACTTTCAGTTTCCAAATATAACTTTTCCAGATATGAACAAATTCTTTATCCCTCTTTGTTCATTTATGCATATTTTAGTTGTTTTCATAAAATCTCCTTTAAAAGAGACAAATTGTTTTACATGCTTTTGCAGTCAAAAGACTTGTTTTACTCATACTCAGGGTTTTCTGACCTCTTAATGCTAATGCTTTAGCTCCATCCCATACCAGATAAGACCAATAAAAGTTTCTATTTGTGGTCTATATGTGCAGCGGCGTGTGAATATGCTGCCTTCTCATTGGTGGCTTTCATGCTTTTTACTTTCTCCGGGAAGGAGTGGGGCTCTTCACTCCTCTCCCCGGGGCTGCTTTTGGAGCAGCAGGACTTGCAGCAGAGGGGGCAGGACTGGGTGCAGAGGGGGCAGGCTGGGTCTTGGGCTGGGGGATCTCGATGGGAAGTTTAGGAGGGATGATCGTTTTCGGGGTCAGAGTTGGTTTTGCCTCAGGGATTTTCTCCCCATGGCGGTACACACTGACCTGGAGAGAGGAGCGCAAAACCTTTAAATTCATGCATTTTCACATGACAGCTTTTAAGCATAATCTAATAAAAGCAATATATATATATAACATTCCGGCATTAAAATGGTCACAGATGGCAGAAGAAATGTCATATCTTTGAATAATTCCAACCATTTGGAGTGCACAGCAGAGAAACTCACCACTATATCCACAGATTCCCCTCCATATTTGTTCTGGACAATCATTGTATATCTGCCAGAATCCTCCATGGAAACACCTTTGATCGTCAGACTAGCAAACTTACCCTGGTCTAGAGAGACCACATACTGCAAAAGAAAAAAGGCAAGAAAAACAAACATAGGTTCAAAAAGCAGGATGGGTCGCTCACAACGTGAAGCATAATTTATCACTCAGAAAAGCTAATATTTCACATTAGATTTAAACATTATGATGAGCATTAATTGGTATCTTTTCCACTACTCCTGATAGATGCATGGACACTATAAAAAGAATTGTTTCTCTATTTTTATAGTTTTACTAATTACCTTATTTCACCTCTACTCAAGCTTTTCTTCTAATTTAGCTCTGAGGTTCTCAGTAATATTCTCTTCCTCTGCATACAGGTCTGTTTGTTTTTCTGTCCATTTTAATACCTTCTGCACCATCAGAGCTAACAAGTTACGTGAGAGGCATCCCTTTGGATTTGAGAAACACATCACCAAGGATTGCAGTTCTTGTGATAGACAGATTATTAGCAGGGGCGGGCATGAATAAAGAGAAGGAAAAACTTGCAGAGAAATTCCTCCTGGACTACGGATGCTCAAACTTAAATCTTCAAAGCTGTCAAGAGCCGCAGGATGCTGTTCAAAGAGAGTGTACCAACTCAGGACAGACTGTATAGAACTATATTGGTTGGCAAGCACGGCCATAAAGTATGGTAGATGGAGTTCATATTGTTGATGAAAGACTTTGTTCTTAATACAGGCCTAACCTAAAGTCCACCAAAATACCTAGTATCGAAAGATGCATCCATCTACAAGATTTTGATAAACAACAATATATCAAATTTTAGAACTAATAGCTATAGTATGCATGCATGAAGCATAAGAAAAAAAAATCCTAATTAGGCTTTCATTTAGTTTTCAAAACAGACAATTTTAAAGGGTTCTTTTCTGATGGCAAAAATCTTTAATCATAGATCTTAAAAATGGGAAGCAAGTACCATTTAGTTGATCTGTGGCATCTGGGATTTCTCCCATTGAGCCGAGTTTCTTCAGTTGAATTTCAACAGGTTCAGTCAGCAAACAGAGGGAGGAGTTGTGAATAACGATGTTGATTTTCTGCACTGTTTTTGAAATGTACTCTGCCTATGTAGAGTTGTAGCAATGGCAGTGAAAGAAGACTAAATATTCTGAATGTTCTAAAAGAACAAGAGGAATGCACACAACCTTTTATTGCTGGCAAAGAGGTCGTGATCCTACTCCCCACAGGTTGCTTACACCGAACACAATTTCCGATAACTTTCATCGAGTTAGTGCATTACAAACGTCATGGAAAAACTTTAGTGACTGGATAAAATCAGATCCATTCTTTTAAAACTTCAAAAGGGTCCGTACCTCCAGCAAGCAATCACTTCTCAATAACTGAGGGTCCCAGACCCTCTGAACAAATCAATGCGTAGAACACGGCTGGTTTTTATCAGGCTAAGGTGAAACTACTGTTTTGTTTCATTCTCATATTTCGGAGAGAAGTTGCTTGTGCTTATTGTGTGTGTGCGTGTGTGTGTGCATGTAGGGGATGTGTGGGGGTGGGCGTGGGTGTGTGTGTGTGTGTGCATGTAGGGAGTGTATGAGGGTGTGGGGGTGGGTGTGTGTGTGTGTGTGTGTGTGCAGCGTGTTTGCTGTCCAGCAGTGTCAGATTCAACCCTTCACCCACTGCTCTGTAATGCCTCCGTATTAGGGTGGCATTTTTAGAACAGCACAGAGACTGAATGTTGCTTGGATAATGATTCCTAATAATCAGGTTGGGCCCAGACACTGTTTGTTTAACTAAAAGAATTTCTAACTTCATGAATAATTTGTTAATAATAAATTATTATATTATATTATATTATCCATTATAACTATTAAAAATTACATAAGCCAAATGATGTTGCTAATCCTTGTTGCACAACAGTGCATTATTTGGCTTTTAGGAGTCAGATAAAAGCACAAATGGTGGTTGACTGGGCTTACACAGAGTATTTCGTCGAGTGCTTCAGTCAAGCACACTAAATTAAAGTCAAGCTGTGAAACATAATTAGATCTTTTGTTTGTTGAACATCAGGTAATTTACCTGGTCATCAGGTTCAACTTCTGCACCGTTCTTCAGCCATGATACTTGAGGTTTGGGGTCTCCACAAACTGTACATGTCAGACTCAGAGTCTATTCAAGGAAAAGGGATGATGTATTAGATTGAAAAGTGGACATGCAGTGTCTAAACACATAACACCCACCTTCTTTTCCATAATGGTGACAACATCAGGCAGACCTCCCACAACCTTACCACGGTCTGAAATATACCATTATTAACATTATCACTCTATTTTTTAAGTGCAAAAGAACTGAATTAAAAAGCAGCAGCAGTAAGAGGGTTAAACTCACTCTTTTCAGCATATGCCTCAGCCCTGGAATACAAATAAAGTTGGTTATTTTTTAAAGAAAAACATTTCTAAAATTCAAACCATTCTAAAAAAAATAAAAAAACTTATTTTGATTAAAAATGTAGCAAATAACATGAAAATATAACCACCAAATGTTTGCATCTCCATTTCTGGCTCTGTTTTTGAGAGCAGACACGATCTTTTCTATTTCTGATTAACTCACAGTGGTCAGATGGTTTGTCAGAAGGAACTCTGGGTGTGCTGCCAAATCCTATTACACTGTTTAGAGGATTTCTAAACCTTTCACTTGAAATAAAAAATAAAAAAAAAAGATATGTTTGGTATTGGGGCTGTCTGAGCAGCATGGCGGGACCAGAGGTCAGCTAATGGACCAGATGGCAAGAGGAACTCTTTTCTCCTCTTGGCGTGTTGATACTCAATCAAAAGGGCAGCAGGGTGTCACTTGTTTCAATGTGTTTGTAAAATCTTGCGCTTTAATGTGTCTCTCTGAATGTTAATTAGACGGAGGATATGGATGGCCTATACTCTGCATGAGAGTGCTTGGGTTTTAAATTTTTTTCTCACTTATTCTTTTTCTAGTGGCTGTTCAAAAATGTGTATGGCCTCATTAGCTTGCTTCTATTTATACTCTTGATTCTTATTTTGGCAAAAAAGTATAAGACTGAACTAATTCCCAGAAAGGGAGTGAACCTTTCCAAATCGCAAAGGTATTACTATTTTTTATTTCATATATTATTATTAATAGTAGTTGTAGTTTCATATGTTTAAATGGTGAGTAAAGTCTGTTCAGATGATTTTTCACAGTTCATGAGCGTATTATGCTGTATGGTTTTAGGTGTGGACTGCTATTTCTGGACAGAATGTTATGCATTATCCTTGTCAATGCTTCAGTGGTGTGTTCATGGACAGCATCTTATTACGGTGTATTTGTGAAGAAGAAGGTGCCCAATTTGGGAGCTTCATGGTTTTTTGTCTGTTTTTTGCAGATGGATTGGTCTTCATGTCATCTTCAAACCACAACATACTCTATTCAAACTATTCTTACGCAATTCAAACGCAAGTATGAGGCATCTGGAATCAGAGTCAACGCCTCCAAATATCAGGTGCAGGTGATATAAATCACTAATTAGGGTGCTGCTCCTGTTTGTGAGGAGGAGAAAGAGCTGAGTTGAAAAGTGAAGCTCTTGATTTACTGGTTTGTCTCACTGAATCATGACCAAAAGAATGAGTTCCCAGATGAAACTGGTTCACAAGCGTTTCTTCCACTGGGTGGTTGAATTTAGGCTTAGAGATTGTTTAAAAAGCTCCATGACCCACAGGAACGATGGACAGACGAATGGAAAATAGATGCAACGAGGGTATCCTAAAAGCATTCTCATAAAATTATAAATGTTTAGATACCTGCATAATACTATAAATACATATACTCAGGGTTGTGCTACTTGTACAAGGCATTTTGAAAGGCCTCTATTTAAGAAGAAAGCCTTATATGTGGAAGTTCATTTTTGCTATCCACTTTTATTTACCATTACCTCATAGTCCAACTCGCAAATCAAATCCAGAAACAAAAATGTAAATTAGCAAATGTGTGGAAGATATTATGCCAAGTAGGTAAATCCTATCAAAGGTTTCAGTGAAAATAACAGGTGAACTCTGCATTTCAACTAAAAAGAAATCAAAGCTTATTTCAGAGTTTTTCTGTGTTTGAATGTAAATCATCTGGGGAATTCATTAGTTTGAATGTGAAACCTACACTTGCAAGCCAAAGTTAAAGAAAACTCTTACTAAATATACACATTAAGGCAAAAGTAAAGAACAGCCATAAGTGTGTTGTCTTACTTGAGCTTCTGGAACTCTGCATACGCCTTCTCATACACTGCAAAGAGCAAGAACTGACAGTCAGTGCCACTGATCACAACATTGATGCCTCCTGAGTATTATTTTAGTGCAATATGCTGCAAAATATCCATCTTCATAAAATCAAGACACTCAGCATTACATTTTAAACTGCAGAAGTAAGGACAGGAGGAGAGGAATAACGCAATATGGGAGTAATACATTTGTCCAGCATCTGCCAAAGTATAACTGGATAGGAAGATAATGAGAACCGCGAAAGACAGATGTCAGACAGAATGGTTCTGCAAGTAAACATATAGGATTGCATTGCAGATGTCATGAATTTAAGCTGCTGCCATTCTCTGTGAAGGAGCAAAGAACAAGCTTTTCTTCATTTTTTGCAGTGAGTTTAGAGTCTTGAGGGGGAGAAATTGTTCTCCTGGGTTCCTGTATCTGATAGAAATGAGACTTCAACGTTCAAGGATACAAACTGATGCCTTAAAAGGCACACACATAAAGTTATTGTGTTATTTTTATTGTTTTGGTTACTGAGCTTATAAAAATTAAAAGCAAGAGGAAAGCCACTGACCTTCACCGCTGAGATCCAGTGTTCGTTTATGGGAATTTTCAGAGTTGGTGATTACAATGGAGTACGCTCCTTTATCCTTCTCCGTGGGCTCAATTACCTATGAATCAAGTAATCTGCTCAACAGTGTGATCAACAATCTCATCTGCATAGTGTTACAACCTCACAGCATCAAGATATCTACCAAGTAGTGCTCTAGAGTTTACTGAAAAAAAGGAGAAAGCTGCAGCTCAGTTAATCTGGTTTTGTTAACTTTAACAATTACAGTGCTTTGCTAAAGTATTCAAACCCCTTTCAATTTCTCTTTCCCATTTTGTCATGTTAATCCAACAAATGTGTGTTTTAATGAACACAATGAACACAAAGTTGTGCATAGTGATAGACCAACACAAAGTAGTGCATAATTGTGACAAGAAAGGAAAATAATAAATAGTTTTTGTTTTTTTAGAAGTCAAAATCTAAAAAGTGTGGCATGCTTTTGTATCCAGCCTCTCTTCAATCAGCACTCTGTAAAGCTATGTTTCACGTAGGACAGTTGCAGATTTCCCTACTAGTTTTACACGTTTAGAGACTGGAATCTTTGCTAATTCTTCTCTGCCAGCTCAAACTCAGAACTATACTTAAGTCTTACCACAGATAGGTTTGAAAGCTACTTTCAAATCTGTCAACTTACAAATGGAGTTCTTAAGGAAATTGGTTGTAGGTGCTGTTTTTAGAGCCACATTATGGTCCAATCATATAGTGTTATGCTTTGCATTTGAAAATGTATCATTTTATTAGGATACAAATGCATGTCCCAATTTTCTACTTTTCACTTTTTTGTGTAACAAACATCAAAATCCCGAGTAATTTTTCTTCCACTTCACAGCACTGCTTTCTGTTGGTCTATCAAAAGAAAAACCATGAAAAGACCAAGAGCATTTTTACAAGGACCTGTAAATGGTAAAGGTCCTTCATGTGTCCTTCTATCTCTTGCTCTTTCAAGACTTTTAAAGTGAGTGAAACCTCTTGTGGTGATCAGGGTCCTAAAATTATCCACATATGATCCACCTTATAATTACATGAGATTCAGTGGAGGATACAATCATACCTCCATTGTTGCCATAGCAGGTGTTCCTCCAATCACAGTCTTGTCATTGTGGGTAAGTTTACGCTCACTGAGCACAAAGAGTGGAGAGGATAAGTTAGTGTAGATGTGTGTTGCCTTTTTTAGGTACATCTTCAAATGTAGTGGCAAAGTACAGTATGTCTTAATTTTTCAGACTCACAAAAGAATTCTGTAAAAAGTTAATCTTCATTTTTTTCACATTTCCATTAATCTTCAGCACTTCCATTAGTTGTCTTTTCATGTCCTACTTGCTTCTGCCTGCTTTTTGTGCAACATTCTCTCTCTGCATTTTAAATGTAATCTCTGGGGTAAAACAGTGCTTTTAACCACAGGGAGCTCTGCAGTTTATTAAAAATAATAGGGGTGTCACAAAACAGGAAAAGAAATTCCTGTGAAATAACCACGGTAATGAAAGATTTTGCTAATGGGCAATGAATAGATTTATGTGGTTTGCTGCTTCTTGTCATTCCTAACAGTTTAACTTGCGAGAAAAACTAAACCTCAACCTTTCTTGTCAGTGTGTTGGTGAAATTCTGCTTTATTATTCTCATACTTGAACCTGGCATGCCTTATTGCAGATCCTTGCATTGTTAATAATTTTGCAAATCAAATTTCTCACCTGTGAAGCCAGCTGATGTTCATCTCGGAGGTGTAATACTTCATGTGGCACTGAAGCTGAATGCCTGTTGCAGTGCACTTAATGACCAGTTCTGCAGCGCTGGCTCCTAAAGGTGGTTGTGCAGATTTGTAATCAATATCATGTTTTACCAACAGCTGCTGAACAGCGTGGCCTTTGAGAGTCACATCATTCCTGCCATCTATTTATCCGTCATGTAGCAAATGTTATTTGTATTAACTTGAAGAGTTTCCTCTTCTGTTTTACCTTTGTCCAGCTCAGAGAGTGAAATTGCTCTAATGAGGCATGGGGCACATTCATGGAAGCAGACTATGCAGCATTGAGGGAAACACTGCAGCCATGAGAGGTTTTATTTGCCTTTTTTTTAAAAAAGCCATTACACGCATAAAGGCTCTTTCATACTACACCATGTCTGTGTGCAACTTTGCTGGCTGCACTTTACAAATGGACAAGTGTGTCATTCACCTGGTCACATCACCATGGTTTCCTATTATCACAGTAATGAACCCTCCTCTCCTCTGCAACCGCTGCTGTAACAGTTGTTGCAGAGCTGTCAAGTGAATGTTGCTTAAAATAGGAGTAAGATGCTCCTCTACAGTGTCACTGTGACAGTGCAGAGGAATTTTAAAGTGATTTCATCACATGATGACATGATGGCCAATGCTTCCTGCATGGCAACTTCTGCAACATGCTGATGCATGTGAGCATATGTGTTTTCAGGAGTGTGCAGAATTTGAAAGCAGAAAAAAAATATCTCACCGCTGATGGATCTACCTAATCTGTTATCTGTTTTCTGTAAATTTAGCATGACGAATGATCCAACTGGTGTTTACTACTTCTTTTTATGTGTGCTTGTGAGGTGAGTAATCTGTGTGAGTAAACAAGGTTCAGATACCTACCAGCCAGTTGGCTCAGCTTGTTTATGGCTTCGTCAAAAGCTAAAAGAGAAGCAGATGTACAAACATGGAGTAAGGCAAAATGGGATAGCAAATAGACACATTGCTGCCCTCTTGAGGATCCTGAAAAACTCAACTGAAAATTTCAGTTCCTTAGGAAACGGTGTGTTAAAAAGCTGGTACAAGTTTCATAGTATTAGCACTAAAATATATATCCTTCCTTCAGCAGGTGAAGGAGCTGAGTACTTTGGCTCCTTGTGTTGTATCTTAAAACATAACATCCCAGCGGCATCAATAAATAATGAATAACATTTGAAACAGGAGGTGCGAGGGATCATTGTAGGTTCACTGAAGCCCAGATCTGTATGTGAGATTCAAACAGGAGCCAAAACATGAACAACAAGAGAGCAGCTGCTTAAATTTATTTAAAATAACCTTGAACAGAAAAATTACTTATAGATTATTTGGATTTTTGAAGCTTGCAGCTCAGTAAGATTTTTTTTGTGCGTTTCTACATCATGTTTTGTTTTCCTCCAAGTAATCTGCTGGCTTATACTTTCTGTACACCTATTTATTTATATCCATAAAACAAGGCAGCTGCACACACAATAATTACTGTTCAAATTTAGGATAAATGAAACCTAAAAATTTCCATACTTTTTCCAGAGATGTCAATTTGGCTCATATCTTTTCCTCTGTCATCACTGATGGTGGCCTTGTACACTCCCGTTGTTTTCATTGAGAACTAGAGGAGAAAAATAAAAACATGGAGCAAGTTTAGTTTGCACAGGTTTGATAGTATATCATACTCCTACTGTAAAATGTATTTTTATAATTTGTAAGTACTTATGGCTTTAGAGTATACATAGTTTTCCACAATTTTGGCTTACTAATCAATAAATAGAGACTATATCTATATTGTCTGGTTTTACAGACTCCTTTATTTCACCTTGTCTATATTTATAGAATCCAGCACAAACTTTCATAAACTCATGGACATCTATTAAGATAACTACAGTTCACTTTAATTTAAATCAGCAGGACACTAAAAGAAACACTTTTTTCTTCTTCTCACCTCTTTAATTGGCAGTTTGCAGATTCCTGAGCTCAGGTCAGGCTTCACATCGGGGATAACCTCTGCATCATCCTTAAACCAGTGGAACTCGGATTCCTTCTTTAAATTAGCAACCTACAAAAAAGACACATTAAATTTGTTAAATATTCCTTCAATGGCAAAAAAGATATTTTTGGTCTAGTGAATTTCTTTAAAGAACACAGCTTCAAATTTGTTGATGCTACCTAAACGATTTTTTAGACGTGTCATTTGCCTTAATTGGAACCAGTCTATGCCATTTAGATTTATTTGTTAGGTAGCTCATTAAAACATTGACATTTGACAAGTTAGTGTCCCACTTTGTGTTTTTATCCCCATAAAATAGTGGTTATATTCTATTCTTCATTCAAAGATTCTATTCTTCATTCAAAGATAGTCTCAAACATATTTTTTTGAGAACCACATGTCTAATATCTGGCCATTTGTTTTATTTTTTAAACATATTGCAGAAATACAAAAAGATATTTAAAAATAATGCAAATGATTGAAGTTCAAAAATTTTCTTTTTCTTTTTCCAGCATCGATACGTCTACTCATAACTTATCAGGAATTTAAATCGATAAACTTCAACTCACTATCTTAAAGAATTCAAAGAGACAATTCGGAATCTAGTAAATCTACACCATGATCCTCTTTCTAAGAGATATGCGGAGCTTCTTTGAGGTTCCTACAGCACAGGCTGCTTTTCAGTCCAGTAGCAGCTGTTAAAGAAATCCTTTTCATGTTGGCACAGGCAGCCCACCGACTTAAGCTAGTCATGATCAGTGAAGCTGAGGATTAAAAGGATTTGGGCAGTATATGTAGCGTTTAAAAAAAATTGTAATATTTTCTAACTGGATATATTTACTGTTTTGAGTATGTATGTATAATTGTTGAGTTTGAAATTTGCAAAAGAAATTAGATATAAGCAACACATTGTTTTATTCTACGGATTAGAAAACTATCAATTCATAGAAATCACTGCAAATGATGTCATGACATTTCAGACAGAGATTGTTTTAGGGTCAGTCTTGCAGATATTAAGTAGGTTCCAAATGTTTACATGTTTTACCTTGTCTACACTGAGATAGTCATACAGAAAAAATATTTTTTTAACAAAATAAACACAATAAGTGCTTTTTACCATCAGTGCCTGGTACAAGAACAATCATCAAGTGATTGGTCATCATCTTAATCTTCTGCACTAAAACCACTAAAGTTGTCTCATATCTTCTATTTCCCATGCACATTTCACAGAGCACTTCTGAGACTCGCAACAAAGCAGAGACGCATCTGAAGTCACATGATTACTACTTTTTTTCAAAGTTACTGTGTGCATAGAGTATATTTACAAATCCAACTGTATTACTTTCATAGTTTTGTACTAGTTTTTTAAAAGACTTATTTGGAAAAGTGTTACTTCTGCCTGAATCTGTTATTTTGAAATCATATTATTTTTTTGTATATATATTTTTCATTTCAGTGTTTAAAATACAAGAATTTGTGCATAATATTAGGTTTTTCTCTGTCTGATGTTAATCAAATATTAAGTCAGATGCTCTGATCAGTAACTCAGTATTTGAGGCGCTAGTACTGAAGTACTATTTTGCTCTATGATATGACTTCTTAGTTTCACTTGAGTAAAAATATGTTGAATTGCTATTCCTACTTCAGAACGATTTTGGGGTACTGGTTGTTTTTTGGAACAACCTGTTGTTTGATATAAACTGCTTTCTGTATTTACTCATATCTTTGTGTCATTTTAAAATTAGTTTGATAATCAGAAACAGAAAAACTGTAATGGAGGAAAAGAGCTATGGGGGAGATACTTTTTCACAGCCCTGTAGTTGTTCCCAACACAGCTGCAGTATCCAATTACAGCACAATATGTGCTTATTTTCTGTGATCGCCTTCTTTCTACAAAACACTGTTGCAACTTGCATTCCACAGAATGGCCAATCTGCTAACAACAGGGAAGCTGCCCATTTGTTTTGAGTGGAAATATTGAGTAATTATTGAGGGCTTTTCTGTTTACCTTGCAGACCAAAGTTACAGAGCAATCATCTCCAACCTGAAGCGAAAGAAACTCACTGAAGTGGGGACCTGTGGTGGACAAAAATAAGACAAACCTTACAAAAATCTGCATCCTGCAGAAGCATATTTTTAGACAAAATGATCTTTTTTCTTTACTTTGAGTATTAGTAGTTCAGCCTCTTAAAAAGGTGGTTCACTTCTATCCTTTGCGTTACTTTCATTTTCACTTACCTGCTCTCCTACAAGATGAAAAATTGGCAAAAAGCTATGAAATACGAAGCTAAAAAAATAGATGATATTCCTTAATTTCTTACCCTCTTTCACTCTAATGTACTCTCTTCTCTGGAAGTCAGCCTCAGCCAAAGCAGCCTTGAAAGCTGTGGGCACAGAAATATACATACAATCAAATGTATTAAAGGGTCAAAGTACGTTTCATCCTATCACTGTAATTACTTTTGAGAAATATCTCTTACATATACATATGCCGCACATGTGCAACAATATCACTGAAACGTTTTCAAATTTTAGTAATGTAACTGAAAATGTGCAACTGACGTATAAAAATTGATAAACATTGCGATGGACATCTTCTGGAGTTTTTGATGATGATAGTTTACAATTAAGGAAACCATGTCACTCTGCTGAGAAGTATTACCTTTTACTGTATCATATGTATTCCACAACTGGTCAGGCACTCCTATCATATTAGTTACTCTTTTTAAAAAAGCAGACAGAGTCTGGGTTAAGAAAATTGTATTGGTATTTTACACTGAGGACGAGTAACAAATCTTGCTGAAAAATGAAACCAAATTCTCTATAAAGTTTATCAGTAGAGAAAAGGATGAAGCACATATAGAGCTTCTGATGCTGTTCAGACTAGCGGCAGCGGCAATTAGAAAACACCTGTTGCGCTTTTCATAAACAGTACTTCTCAATCCAATGGTCCTGACAGTTGCAGATGGCATAATAGGAAGCATCGTTGTGATGACATGCTAAAGACAAAGTGTTGGAAAGAGCAGGAGCTTTTTAAAGAGACAGAGACCAATTTCAAGTTGTCAGATGGCAAAGTCAAATTTATTTTAAGCTACTTGATAGATACAACACTGTTATAACAACTGAAGGTAGCATAATTAATAGATTATTCTATAAAATGGCACTGTGTGGATGGAAAATACATAAAACCCTTTACTATGCCGTACGCAATGCTGAACAGCTAGCTTTTTTTGGCAAAGTGGCTTACACTCATTGTGGAGACTGTCAATGACTATCTGCAGCACAAATGTATATTTAGCAATATTCACAAATGTTTAAATAGATTGTATTCATTTGGGCTAAGTCACTTTGGTTCCTACCACCTGTTTTCTTAAACACCTGAAATGTCTCATTGTCATTTGCTAAGCATTCTTCCAGTGGTAGATTCATCCCTTTCCATTAGAAATAGTGAGGTGATGGTGAGATCAGCCTTGCTTACCATCTCCAATCAGAACCAGTGAGCTTTGTGCTTTGCCGCCACCATCTGTAATCTGGCAGGTAAATGTCCCTTCATTCTCTTCTGTGAAATGGTCCATGATGAACTCGATGATACCTGTAGAAACGTCGTGTCCCATCTTATTAGGCTGCAGAAAAACACAGCTGAATTGTAAGAGAAGCCACACATAGTTGATGACAGACTTTGTGAATGTGTGTATATTTTTGGCTTTGATTATGCCTTTCATGTTGCAACAAACCAACACTCGAGACAGTACGGGGCTGTTAGACATTGAAGTTGTTCACCTTGAAGCCAGACAGTACATTTTCCATCTTTTCTATCCTTTTCATTTTGTAAAAGCAGAGTGTCTCTTACATCAGCTCCTGATAGTTCCTTGTTATTTGCAAAGAATTTGTAGGTGACTTTGGAGGAAATCTCTTCAGCCTGCAGCCAAAATCTCATTCTGCCTCTCTCCAAAATCTTATAGGCCAACTCAGACTTCAGTGGGATGACTTGGGGAGAGGATAGAGGAGAAAAGGAAAGGAGAGTAAAAAAGAGGACAGAGTCAGGCAGGTGATGCAAAAGCAGGTAAGAGTTTTTTTATGGATCAAATAAAATGAGAAAAGCGTCCCTAAAATAATGAAGAAATGAGAAAGCTTCAAAGCAATTGGTAGAAAGCAAATATAACAAGGAGACAGGGAGAAAAAGAAATGGCGGAAGTGGGTGAGGCAGATTAAGACGAGGGAAAGCAGAAACCAGAGAGAGGATATATTAAAAGAGACAAAAAAAGAGATTATTGAACATACGTACTTGGGTGTCTGATATCATAACTGAGTGCCAGCATCTTTTCCAACTCTGAAAAAGAAAGGCAGTTTATTACTTTTATGATGCCACAAAAAACAAACAAGCAATCCGTTTCAATTAAAAGGGGAAAGCTGAAATATTAGGAGACATTCAGAGGCTAACTCATCGCTGCATTTAGTCTGTGTGCGTTACATGTGAAGTTACTCAAAAAGACAGAAGATCAAAACTCTATTCAGCCTTACGGTGAAATATCTGTGGACCAAATGGGAGAGAAGGTGCACTGAATAACACATTATAGCCGAGTAACATAATGGTGCAATAGAGGGAAAAATACAGCAAAACCTTTGACAGAAGGTCTTTTGCAGTGAAAATGTGGCAATAAAATGCACACTCTGCCTAAGGCTTGGAGAAGTGTGCTCAGATGGTATTCATCAGAGGAGTAATGGAATTTTTCATTGCCTACATGCCAGTGAAATCATCCCTAAGTACAATCTCATTGCTTTCATCTTAGCTACATCCTACACAACGCCTCAGTTCTTCGATATGCACTTCCTTTTGATTTTTTTTTTAATTTTGTGCCGGTCTTTACTTTTTGATTTATCTTTCTGAGCAGAAACACACACCTTTTCAAATTTTTATGATTACAATATTTTGACTAAAAACAAAAATAAATAAAGTAGTTTAAAAAGTAATTAACATACAGATAAAACCAATGACTTATTTGTGTGTAAAGCAAAGGATTTCGAGACTGAAAAACTAATTTAAACACAAATTTTGTGTATTCTCTTTCCTGTTTTAAAAATGCATTTTAAACAGGATTTGGTCCAGTGTTAACACACCAGAGCCTTGCTGGCACAATAATGATTAGATCAATACCTTCAGTTGAGATTGTGTAACTGGATGAAACTGCGTTTGTGCTGGTCACAGAAACAGAGTATGTTCCAGCATCTTCCTTATCTGGGTTCTTAAAGATCAGCTTAGATCTGTGATACAGGGAAGGAAAAAGACAAAGGCACCTTGCTGTAAATGAAGATGTTAAACACGATAGGTGAAATCTAAGATGTGGAACCGTGCTTGTGCAGGTCTGTGATCTTACTGGCTGCCTTCAGTTTTAATCACCACTCCTTTGGAGAAATCTGTAATTTCTTTATAGTCTTTTTTCCAGATAAACTGCGAGTTCTCGTTCATTTGGCAGGACTCAAAGGACAGAACAATGTCACCGGATTTCTCGTCCACCGTGCAGGAGACTTCATGGGAACCTTTAAACAATAGAAATGAAAACTTTTTTCATCAAGATGCTATTGGAATCTCATCAGATTCTGTGTCTGTGAGATTTTTAATTGCTCTAAGCTACGACTCAGCTATTCCTGCAAAATGTAGATTGCTACCTGTAGAGGAATATTTATACATCAGTTTACTGATGTATAAATATTGTGCCTCTTGCGATGTCATCGCTCCAAATACAAGGAAAGAAGAAGTCATAAACTTTTCTACTGTGTGCTTTTTACACATTTGACATGTTTCTAAATCCTAAAGTGAAAATCCACCGTACATTTCCAGCAGTATTTTTTACTGTCAGAGTACATTGGTAAAAAAATATTTTTAAAATACGCCCAAATATAAAGTCCACAGGATTTTTAAATTGAATCACAACCTTTTTCTCTTGGTTTGTTACCTTCCACTGCTTTAGCAATCACAGGGTCAGAGGGCATTGAAGCCATGCCCACACCTGCAGCGTTGACTGCACGAACTCTGAACACATAGCACGCACCAACCTCCAGACCTGTTACCTAGAAAATACAGGCAAAATAAAACCATAGTTCTGAAAGGAAGAACACAGCAACAAATTGACCTTGAAATTTCAAATCTATATTGGAATGCTAAAAATAAATAAACAGCTTGCAATACTTTATAAACAATTAAAAACCTGTTTTATGTAGAAAGTGAAGATGAAAACAACTAATTTAAAACTAAGTACAAATTTCTGATTATTTTTTTTTAGGAAATGTGTTCAATTTCAATTTGCTGTCAGAAAGGTATTTTAAATTAGGAGGGACAAAATGAACGTCTTCCTATGGTAGCAATGCACAAAAAGTTTCTTTCAGACTGGTTAATTAACTCCTGTATGTTTTAGTAATTAGTATCATACAGATGGTGGCTGTTGTGAGTTAGCAAAATAGTCTAGAAAACATGGGATGACATTTTAAACATGATTAACATAATTTATTTTGATTTATCAATCTGTGGGATAGTGTTGCACTTTATTTCAGTTCAACACTATCCTCCTGGGATATTTTCTCCTCAAATAAGCTAGATGTAAGCCATTAGACTGTGGCTGACATCTAATTTCGGAATATTTATTTATTTTGGTCAATTTTAACCTTTCCATACATAAGTCAAACACACACACATCATGCTAGAAATACAAATAAAAAATTAGTAAAAATGAAAACAACAAAATAATAAGCTGCTATGTTTAAATTAGTATTATGTAACCTTGTTAATCTTTCACTGACATGATGGCAGGGAAGCAATCAAGGAAGTTAAATGGTTTGGAAATAATTCTAAAAAATATTCTTTATTTAATATTTGGCATTTATATTTACAAAATTAAATAAGCTTAACATTTACTGTATCTACTTCCATTTAAGCTTTTCTATTCATTAATTATTTAACCTGATCATGCAAACTGATTCTACTACATTTTCCAACTGTATTTTACATATTTAATATTAAATTATGGCCATTTAAATAAATCATAGTATCTATTTATGGAATTCCCTCAATCTCATAACAGTTAAATCACTCACTTGTGTTTAAATTTTAGCAAATATCTTCCCACATTAGAATCACGCACCACACTTAGGTCTGGTAGTCACACTACATCCACTAGATGTCAGTATTATACAGTTTTTAGCTACTGAACTGCTATGAAGAGACTTAGCTCTGTTAGGTTGTAATATTAATTGAAATCTATGCAGCCTAAAACACATTAAAAAGAACCTGCATTTAAAGATTCTCTTACCTTATGGAAGAGGTGACTGACGGCTTTTTCATTGGCTGTTTTCCACTCACAGGTTCCTTTCTTTGCATACTCAACATGATAGCCTGTGATTGGTCCAGAACCAGAATAGATAGGCTTTTGCCACTCAACCACCAATGAATTATCTCTCACTTCACAAAATGTCAGGTCGTAAGCAGGGCCTAAACACACATATTAACAAGGAGAAGAACAATTTACAATACAGCCTTAGCTAAGCTAAACTAAACTATGAAGACATTTATTTGTTTTTTCAGAGCTTCTTCAAGACCATGTCGGATAGAAGGTGAGATTTACTGACCAGGCTCTGGCATAGTCCAGGCCACACACTTGAAGTCATCTGAATGTTTGGAAGCTGGTCCAAGTCCAGCCAGGTTGGCTGCATAGACATGGAACTGATAGACTGCTCCCTCTGTCAAGCCCTCCACCTGCCAGTAAAATATTTTAGTAGTTAACATTCAAGTGACACAACAAACATCTCTTTTCTACAAAAATCTGACTTTCTCATACATTTTATTAAAACAGTTTGCATTGTGTTATTCTTAAGCAGGGAAAAACATCACAGTAAAATAATTTTATATTCCCATTTCAAAACAAAAACTCAGTAATGTACAAGAGATTTTAACTTAAGCTTGGACACTGTTGGTGCTGAACTGGAAAGTTGGCAAATGTCCATTTTTTTTCTTTTTTGAAGGAAGCCACAAAACAGTGATATTGAGTTAAGTTTGCAGATTGGGCATCGTTTAGTATCTAATAAGCATCGAGAGATTTTTCGGTACCTTATAAAGTCTCTCTGAGACTGGTGGAATATGAACCTCCCTCCACATGCTGGTTCCACTGCGTCTTTTATCCACATAATACTCCTTGATATCAGCACCTCCAGAGTGGAGAGGCTTCTTCCAGTTCAGAACCATTGAACGGCCATCACAGTTAAGCAGTGCAACGTCATACGGGGCGGAGGGGTTTGCTAAAAAACAATTGCAAAGATTGGTCATAATTTTACCTTGTTCGTCTTTCATGCATAATTATTGAGGAAATCTTTATATTTTTATCAGCGTTAAGAGACTATGAATATAACTCTACTGACTAAGTGCAGCTCTGACAGTCAGAGGTGCAGATTCCTGGGATTCATCACTGAGACCCAACTCATTGATCGCCTGGACACGGAACACATAAGTTTCTCCAGTTTTCAGGCCACTAACCACAAATCTGGAAAAAAAAAAAAAGAAAAGTAAAGAAAAAATAATAATAAAACACTTTTATGATATTGGTATCATTTCCAAAAAAAACATGAATCTATTTACTTTTTAACACCTTTACACTTTTAGCACCTGTTCCAGATATAAATGTGCAAGCAGCGGAGCACAGCCACAACAGGCTGCCACTTCACACAAGGCCTTCATAGACTCACAACTGTGGTACATTTATAATCACTTGTAACTGCAACACAGCAGTTAGTTTGAAACATACTTGGTGTTCCTATGAGGTTTGTGATTGGCTGAAGTCCAGTCTTTGGACCCCTTCACACACTGGTCAATATAATAGCCAATCAGATTGTTGGGTTCCTTTGGAGGAGCCCATTGGATGAGCACAGAGGTATCTGTTTCCCTTGTAGCAATCACCTGACCAGGAGCCGATGGGACACCTTATAAACAACAACAAAACAAAGTAAAAGCCAGAATAAATCATAAAAACTAAATAAATAGTATGTATTAGTGAATGGAAAAGGCTGAGAAAAACCTTTAAGCTGCAGAGTCTCAATGAGACTTGTTGGTTTAGATGGCTCGCTGGTTCCATACATGTTGGCAGACAATACTCTGAACTTATATTCTTTTCCCTCTGCCAGGTCAAAGACAGCATAACGTGGAGATCGAATAGGAACCTTAGTACTAACACGCTGCCAGGCTTCAGTGTTGGCCATGGCCTGTGAAGACCCAAAACGTAAAAGTTTCCAGAAAATGAAATAGGAGTTTATCACCAAAAGCAACCAAAAGAAATGTAGACTTTTTTTCCTTTATAATTATTGCAACCTGTCCTCTTTGTTGTTTCTACATTATATAATTCTTCCACTTTTTAGAACTAATTATTCTCGACACAATAAATTCAGCCAGATTCGCTGAACTGTTTGTCTAACCTGATAAGTCAGTACATGTGGAAAAAACTCTTTTTCAACTGAGTTGTACCAAAGTAACTGCTCACAGTTACTTTGTGTTACCTTTTCAATGTAGTACCACATGGGGGCCTTGCCAAAATATGTGGGGGCTTTCCAGCTCAAAACTACATATGTCCTGTCCGTTTCAGAAACATAAACTCCAGATGGAGCACCTGGGGGCTGTCCCTCAGCTTCAAAAAATACAAACAAATAAGTGTGTAAATACTAGGCCAAATGTATAAAAAGTAAAGGATATGCACAATTTGAATGAACTTTCACCTTCCTCTTCATCATGGTAAGACACAATTTCCAATTTTCCTCCAAGCTTCTTGGCTGAAAGGCATATAGAGATACATATCAGTTTGAGACTAACAAATGTTTCCTCATGGACTTTCAAAAATAATCTGAGTAAATCTGGCAAATTAGTAACATGGCTTTCAAGCGGTTAAAGAAAAAATTATATATTTTTTAAAGCGGCTTGTCACAGAAATACAAATCAAGTAGTAATTTCAATGAGGTGAGGATCTAGATTTATATTTATATTGCAAAAGACTTAGTGACTAAACTTAGTACAGATGAAGCTCAGTAAACAAATTTTTCATCTAGTCTTATAAAAAATACCTAAAAACAAGCATAAATCACATTTTTGGCGTCTTAAAAGCAACGCAGTGACTGGGTGACATTTTCTCTGCAGACACACCCACCATGAAGCCTTTCAAACTCAGTGGGGTCCAGAGCAGCGATGGGATCAGACATGCGGGAGGGTTTACTGATTCCACGGGAGTTGACAGCTCGAACTCTGAAGTAGTAAGAGTGTGCCTCAAACAGCCCAGACACCGGGTATTTACAGATCTTGATGGGGTGATCGTTGCACTGGGTCCAGTTTTCTGTGCCAACCTCACATCTGAGATTTTGAAAAAGAAATAAAAGGGGGGGAGATTGAAACTGCTTGAGTAATTCAGCCTTTAGTGGTTGCCCATTTTTAGACTTCTACTTACTTCATTGTGAAGATGCAAGGTCAAGATCAAAAGGAATGATTTAAAAGGTGTAAAACAACCCCACAAACATGGCATCAATCAAACAAATTTGACCACCGTAATCAGTTTGTCGTTCAGCAGTTACATGCTTAAACCATGCAAACCAAAACTCCTACTTGTCCACAAAGTATCCAATGATTGGACCCTCTGTAGTGGTATTTGGAGGCTTCCAAGAAACAATGACATAATCTCTGTTGGCATCATGGATTTTGATGTCCATTGGAGCGCCAGGTGCACTGGGAACAGGGGGAGGACCATCTAAACGGGCAAGAACAGCAAGAGGGTCTTTGTTAAGATAAGAGGAATTAAAATGTCATAAATATATGTTATTTACTTTTTGAAAAAATCCCTTAAGTTGAACAGGACTACATATTGTATATGTGGCATTTGTATTTTTACTACTGGTCAGTAGAAATGTAATAAAACATCCTTTGAATTACTGATTATGTATTTAAAATATCTTGATAATTTATTTAATGATCAACCATCCTACCAGCAACAGAGACAAAAGCGCTATGCTCTGCGATGCCTCCCTTAGTGACCATCCGAAGCGTGTAAAGGCCTTCATCATCTTTAAAGAGGTTTGGGAGAGTCAGGGTGGTGTATCCTCTTCCTGTTTCAATCTTTACCCATTTGGAGTCAAACAGACGAGTGTCTAAAAGGAGGAGCCATTCACAAGTTAATCCATGATCCTCATAACCATCTGTCCAATGTACTCAATTTTAATGAAAGGATTTTTATGTAAAAATGTAATCTGTTATTACTGTAACAATCTACAGTATATACACATATTATTATTCAAGTTTTAATTAACTGCAGATAATTACATTTACTCTAAATAATGTGCAAAAAATATCTTTGTGAAATTGTCTGATTTTCCAATACTGTACATGACGCTGCACGGAGACTGGCTTATATCAGGACATATTAATACCAAATATAGTACACAATTTCTCATAAAACACCGCATTGTGAGAATTACCATCTCTATACCACTGTGCCTCAGGCTGTAGGTTGGCCAGGTTAGGGTTCAGGCTCATGCGGGCAGAGAGAGTGGCTGATTGTCCCTCAGTCGCAAACACTGGGCCAAACTTCTCCTCAAAAGTTATGTTGATTTTAGTGTAATTGATTTTAGGAAGCATAGCAGCTGGGAGAAAGTGAAAACAGGATAATGAATATAATGAGACAAAGAAAGAGAAGAGGTTTAGAGTGAAAGTTTTTCTCTATATGTAGCATTATTGTTGTAAAACATCATAAAGGTTTGGTTTATGGTGAAAGCAATTAGACAAAACCTAAGCTTAAAATACCTACCAGTAAAAGGTAACCATGCATATGGACTGGATTCATCCTCGTCCTTATATCCTGCAAAAAATACAAATAAAAACTATTATGAGTAACATCTCTGGAATTTTAGATGGAAGACTAAAATACTGAACAAAAATACTGATCAAGCAGGTTAAATTCACCACCATACATACATTTAAATTCCTCAGCAGAAATATGCACAGAAAATATTCAATATTAATACAGGAGTATTAACTTCAGAAAGAGTGGCCAGATGGGGTCCAGTGAAAACAAGGAACCTCAACAACATTTTATGCTTTATTATGTTTATACATCCTTATATCTAGTGTGATGGTGGGGATCACTGGTGACTGCCATCTAAAAGGGGTGAACTGTGCAAAAAAATTTGAGTGGCATAAATAAATAAATAAAGCTTTTCTTGTTTTAATTGGCATTCAAAAACATATGTCTTGCATATAAAACTGTTTGGCAAGGGCAGGTTGGCCAATTTCCTCCTGCAACCACTAATACATCCCCTGAATTAACTCCCACTGTGGTGGCACCACTACACAATTACTGGAATGGTGATCTTTAAAAAGAATGGTAATGCCAGAATGTGGCTCCATATTGTCCAGGTCAAAATCCTTTGACCCTGAAGAACTTACGCTTGACAATGACTGATGCCTGGCTAGAAGCCTGTCCATGGATGTTACCAGCTACAGCAGTGAACTGTGATGTATCTTCAGTTGTACATCTATAAAACACAGTGAAAGCAATCAGTTGGTAAATCAAAATACTCCTTAAGATCTTAATAATAAACTTCTGGGGGTTAGGCAGCTTATTCTTTCACAATGAACTGTGCAAATATAAAGCATTGACACTGAATGTACCTCAAAGGTTTATGAGATCGAGAATGGAAATCATCCAGTAATAATTTTTTGTGTTAAAAGCTATTCCAAAATAGCAATTGATGCATTAATGTGTAATTTTATCTAATACAGAATACGTTCCACAGGAGCTATCACGTCACTGTATGAAACCCATGTATGACTATCAGCCCTCCATTTTTATTGCCAGGTACTCTGCTTCTCCTTTCAAACTGATGTGCATAATTTATGAGTTAGGATATTTTAAAACTCGTACACTCTTGCAAGTCTTTAATAACAACTGACTTTTTTCATCATTTTCTGTGTTACCAAAAAATCTTTCTGCCAGTCTAATTGGATCCCACCATCATCAGGGGGTGATGGGAACCATTCAGAGAGCAATGACCTAAAGAATCCTGTGGTGTCATATAGCACTGAGGTCAGCAGTTGAACAGCTGAGCTTCCAGGCTGGAGCGAGGTACGCTCCACTCCGTCTGCAGCCACACTGCAGCCACACACTCAGCTGTTTCCGACCTCTAATCTCAAATTGTGTGAGGCTCGTAAACGAGTTAAGAGCAGGGATTTTAGTAATCATTTATGATGCCAGTCAGCAAGCTCAAGGCCATGTAGTCTGAGAAATACCTCATTTCTAGAAACACGTCACAGAGGTTGGATACATATACAGCTGCAGAAAAACCCCAGAAGAGAACTGTGCCAAGAAAAATGCCAGAAGACCCTGTAAAGGGGGATCATATTAGGTTTCAAATGTCTCTTATTTACCAGGTAGCGTGTGAAAAGGTAATTGCTCCCTAAACTTAATAACTGGTTATGCAATCTTTAGCAGCAACAACTGCCTTCAGATGTTTGCATGATCTGGCAAGTGTTTTGTACAACTGTGGATTAATTTTGGCTTCTCCCCTGAGGAGATTTGTTTTAATTCAGATGCACTGGGGGGCTGGTGTTAGGATAAATGGCTTATTTAAGACCATGCCACAGCATCTCAGTTGGGTTTAGACCCAAACTTTGAACGAGCCACTCCAAAACCTTATATTTTCAGAATGATTTAGAAACAGACTTGTTTTGATTTAAATAACTGTTCTGTTGCAGAACCCAAATGTCTTTGAGTTTTATGCCAGCCACGGATGACCAGACATCTTCTTTCAGGATTTTCTGGTAGAGAGCAGAATTCATGGTTCCATCAGCAACCACAAGCAATTCTAGACCATTACACTACCACCACTATGTTTGACTGTCAGTATGTTGTTTTTCTTGAATACTTATTTATTCACTAGATGTTAGATGACTCAAACCTTTTCCAAAACTTTTATCTTGTCAGTCTGCAAATTATTTTCCAAAAAGTCAAGATGTGTTTTGGCAATGTTAGATGGTCATTAGTATTATTTTTGGTCAGCATGGACTTTGGCCTATAGATGAATGCTGTCCAGTTCTTCTTTTTGCTGGATCATGAAAACTGAATAGAATTGAGGCAAGTGAGACATGCAATGCTTTAAACACTGTCCTGGATCATTTTGTGACCTTTTTTGTTCTGCTGGTTGAATCTGTAATGGGCTCTTGGAGTAATCTTGGTAAGTCGGCTTGCCGGGGAAAGTTCACTGGTCAGTGTTTTCTTCACTTTGGATAATGGCTCTTACTGTCATTTGCTAAAATACAAATCCTTAATTGTTGTGTCACTCTTTCCATTCTTATAGGCGTCAATATAATTTTTTTTCTCATCTGCTCTTGGATTTATTTACATGGGCATAAGCTTTTTGGCATGTTTATTGTCTACGTCATGCTGCCAAACATGTTCTATTAAAAGTAATTTCTTGAATATATTTGTGTGGCAGAGATGAGGTATGGATGTAGCTTGTTAAATTAAACTCGTCGCTCAGAAAATAAAATGTGGTTAATCCTAGTTCAATAATGATTTATCAAGTGGGGTGATTACATTCTCACATACAGTAGTGGTAGATTTCAAGGCTCCAGGAAATTAGGTTCAGAAGGAAAATGGTTGGAAACTCGGGTGAAATGGGCTTATGCAGTCATCTAAGACATAAGGTAATAATAAAAATCATCAGGACAGCCTTGGAAAATAAAATTTCAGGAGAGAAAAAACTGATGACCAAATAGACAGACAACTATTCTGTTGAACTTACTATACCTTGGGATCAACAGAGAGTGGCTTCCACCTCTGGCTTCAACCAGATATTTTCCAGAGGACAAGTCCAGGATCACACCATCTTTATACCTTAAGTGGAGAAAAAAATATTTAGCTACAGTGAGGCCTGTGCATGTTTATTGATTAATACCTTGAAGTATGTTTGCTATGTTTTTCAAATGGATTTGTAAAGGATTACAGTGATATTACATTAACTAAAACAAACATTAATTTATTACCATTTCACAACTGGCATGGGGAAGCCTTCAACAGTGCAGAAGAGTTTGATCGGAGTGTTTTCAAACACAGTATGGGATCTGAGTCTGACGAGGAACTGTGGTCCCCTGATCATAGGTTCTTCGCGCACATATTTTTCTCCCAACTTTGTTTTTACCTAAGCAGAAAACATCCTTATAAATTCACAGGTGAGGAATACACACCCCCTTGTCCTGCTCTCATTGTATCTGTGTCCTCACTATGATGCAATGACACTTATAAAGTTACAGCGTGTTGATAAGAGGTTAAGCAGTTTATCAGCTAGTTCAATGTCTGTGTTTAAGGGGAAATGAAATTGATTCAGTAAATCTTACCACTTCCTGAATGCGAGCTTGTTTTTTGTACTCATATCTTTCTTCAGAGGCCTTGGAGCTGAACATAAACAATATGTAAGTTTTACTAACATACATTTAAAATCACATTGATTTTGTCACAATACTATTTTTAAAATCAATTGATTCTTTTCAGGACACTGGACATTGTGGACATTCACAACAGGTCAAAACCAAAACCTATTAAAAGCTTCAAAAGGGTCTGCATAGTGCAGAGTAACCCTTTATTCTTCTACTTCTTTTAAATATACAGAGTACTTCTATTTTAAAAAAAAAAAAAAAAAACTAAACTAAGAAGCATTGATTTTTCAGCTTTGGGTAAATGATTCTGAAGTTTACAAACCTTTGCTCTAATACAGTCATGTCTGAAACATAAACTATTTACCTCTGGCCAAACTTCTCAGAAGACTTGATTCAGCAAATTAGTGACTGATTTAATGCCTGAATAATCTTTCTAACTGAGTTTTTCTCTCAGTGTTGTTTTAACAATGCTGTGTGTTTTGTGGTTGATGGACAGTTAATTCTGTGTTTATGTGAATAGGGTGTAAAACTCTGATGTCATAATGTATTTTCATTGAAAAATAATGTGTTATTAAATAAAATGTTTTTTTCTGTCTTTCTTTTTTTCTATGGAGCCAATTTTTGCCTTATTTGACCTTTGTTCTACAGCATAGGTCGATATACGCATAAAAAGGAATGGAGTTACATCAAAAAATACTTTATTAATGACAGTGGTTACTTAGAAATTTCAGAACTATACTTTCAACAGAAAAAGTTGTTGAAACTCAAATCAACTTGCCAGTTGTCAATCTGAAGTTCATGTTATTATATTTAGCAAGATAACATCAAATATAACTGAATCAGTATGTTATGTTAAAGTAAAGTCAAAAAGATGCTGCTTTAGTTATAGTAATATTCAGATTAAAAAGCAGGATAGATATATTAAGCACATGATTGTTAGCATGTGTCAGCTGTACCTGCTGTATTCTTTGACCACATATTGGCTCTCTTTGTGGTGGTATTGGTGGTCATATATTCGTTTCAGACGTGCTGACATGATGGCACTGTAGTCACTGACCTGTTAGGTGAGTAATGAAATGTAGAGAGAGATCAAAACAAAGTACAACAGATGGGGTTCAGCATAATGAGACCATAAACAATATGTAAGTTTTACTAACATACATTTAAAAATGAGACTAGGAACTTTCAAAGATAATTGATGAGGTTGTATAATATCAGACAATAAAAAGTGTTATTAGATGGAGTACAACTTCAAGAAAAACAAATAGGGAGAGCATGCTTAGAATTTTTTTTTATTTGTCATACTTTTTTCAAAGGAAATTTCCCCAAATTCAACTGACTAACTGCTTTTTCAGCATTTTTCAATGGCAATTCATGTCAAGCCTTCAAACCATCCAGATAAATCACTTTTTAAATCTGTTGAAGCGACTATACTCATCCACTCAAAGAGCAGTGGTTGAACGCTGCACTTTATTGTTATTGGAAATCAGAACTTTCAAACAAGAAAACAAACTGGGAATCAAAATGGTCCCTCAAGAAATGTGTAAGTTTATGACAAGCCTGACAGCAAAATCCAGTATGATCGCTTAACAGTAAGAACAAGGTTCTTACTAATCTTTGAAAAAATAAATGACTAAGTTCCAAGGGTTTTATGACTCAAAAATAGTTAAGTTGGTTGTTGCTTTCTCTAAAGTTGTTTACCTGAATTTGATAGAAATAACCCCAAATTGTGAAGATTGAAACCTGTCGGGGACTAAAATTATGATTTTCCACCTGTACAATAATTGCATCTATGTTTTTTACTGTATGACTATGTTTCACTATTTTTTTTTACCCATGTAACTAAAACTTCAAAGGAATTATCAATTGTGAGGAGGCATTTTGCTTTCTTACAGAAAGGAAAAAAAATCAAGCCAGCAACAGCTGAATACCAAACAGTTCACAGTAATGGCTCTGTGTCGGTAAAGCTTATCATTTATACACATACCAAATGATTTATTATCCTTCTACAAATAGAAAAGCCTTTGAAGAATTTGAGCACATGGACTTTGAAACAATCCAGCACATCTCAACACACACACTCAGAAACACTGTCAGCTTCTTGGTTACTGTTAGAAGTGACACTAGGATTTAGACACAGGCAATAAAAGACACGTGTAAAGAGATACCATAAACAAAAGGCATGACCTTGAACCACTGTTAGACAACAGGATGCACCAAATTTTGTCTAATCACATTTTAAGTCTTCCAATGATACTAAATTTACTCTTCTGTTCGGAATCCTAATAATTATTTAACAAAGCTGAAAGTTGGAAAGAGATTAATATTGTTATACGTTATAAATCATGCATGTGATGTGAAAAATAATGTTTCTATTGACCAGTAAAATAAGTCAACACTAGCCTTCCAAACAAATTGTTCTTGTTTTTCGATTTGATAGAGAACATATATTTTAGTACAACCATCAAAACAGAAGCATCAGTTCACTTCATGTTTGGTTCACATCCCCTTACTGACCACAGTGACCAGAGAGAAGTTCAGCGTAAATTTCCCTGTTCCTTAACTTCAGGCTGATGGGGAATGAAACGTGTTGCACCATAACCCTGTTCCCATACCTTTGGGATGCACTCGGCAGCTTCAGTGTCATCTCTCATATCAATAAACCCAAATTCAGCGTACTGCTAATGCCTCAAATCTGCCAGTGAAGCATACAATGTTACCATATCATTCCCAAGCTGTTTGTCTGTAACTTTAAACACAGGTTGATATCAACTGCAAAAGCAAAAAAGTTTCTGTTAAAATGGATTTATACACATGCTTAACTTTTTGCTCTTTGAATTCCAGACAAAAAGGTCAGAACCAAGACTGGTAAAAATATTTGGTGACAGTGGGAGACTCAGCAAATGCCCAAAATAAATTTATTCACAGCAGTACATTTAGACCATCCTTTCCAGCAGCAATTTGAAGCAGCATCACTAAAATCCGGGTAAACATGACTAATTCCTTGTGTGCAAATAAAAGCTGTTTGCATTACATAGCAGGTTTCAGGCAAGCAACAATTTTTGTGTCTGAAGGTAATGGAAGCATGAAATTAAGTTTTCTTTACAAGATACTCTCTTATTCAAGAAATTCTGCACCTCTGTAAATCCAGCTTGTACTGTAACAGCCAAAAAAAAAATCCATCTGTAACTGTAAACCTCCAGTACTCTCAGTCATAACCATACAAAGCAACATGATGCAATTCCACTGCAAAATCTAATGAACTAACTAATCTGGGTACCAACAATAAATGCACAAACCTTCTGTACATCTCAGATGACCAAACATACAGTCTGTCCAATAAATTAAAGACAGAGTGTCTAAATTAGCCCTCCGTTGCTCATTTATTCCACTTATAAAACCCACATTATTTCATTCATCACTTTGAAGTATCATTAGCAGCAGTAAAGGATCATGAAACATCTTTTGGCTGTGCTCTCTTTAGTCCCACCTCACTGATCCAACCTGCTGCTAATGGGTTTGAAATGAAGATGGGTTATAAAGCTAACAATACAGAAGAGGTAAGAGCTGAAGCATAGTTTAAAAATGTTTTTCTTACCACTTAAGATTTTCTTTTCAGCGACTTCGGTTATCAGCGTGAATCCACAGGAAGTCAGCCTAAACCAAGTTCTGTACAAGGCCAAGAGAACCACCACCCGACTCCAGCTGCCCCTCACCAACCTCTCCCCGAGGCCTTATAAGGAGAGAGAACTGCCTATATATAACTACTATCCTTTGAGACATAGCTACTAAAATCAGTAAGCTATTTGATTAGAAGAAAATATTCATTTTTATTTCTGCAATAATGTTATTCAAGTTATAATGAGATTGAAGTTGGGCTACCAAGCATAACAGTTACATCAGATAAAACATAAAATTTCACCATTTTATGGGAAACAAATATAAAACATTTGCAAATTATTCAAATTTAAGTTGACATCTCTTTAATGTAGTGCTTTGAATCTAGTTGCACACTGCATCAAGCTCTTGCGCTTAGAATTTTCTCCATCTGCATTAAAGAACATCTTGAGAGGCTGTGTCGCATGCTGTACTTTGGTCACGGCCTATTTATAAAACTAGCTACAGTTACAACCTGACTATTCCTGACATCGAGAAGGAGCTGTTAAACAGATTGCACGTCTGAGACAAAATCATGTGAGGGGACAACATGGGATAACATTTGGCAGCTTTAGAAGGAGTGTGTGATGTCCGAATGATGTAGACAAATGGACGTGTGCCCAACAGGAAACCAATATAGCTGATAACAATCCAGAGTTTTACAATTATAGCAAAATATTGACTTTTCCAGTAAAAGAAATTACAGGAAACTTAAAATGCAGATGTCTTTTTTGATTTTATATGACAAATTTAAATGGTCTTACCCATGACATCTAATCTTTGTTATTTAAAATATAGGACAGCAAAAATGAAACACTTGTTAACTGTTGTGTTACACACTAAAGTTGGACTTACTTGAAAGACCTTTGCAAGATTATGTGCCCTCTACGATCACTATGAAATATCAAAAGCCATTTATTATTTTATTCTATTTTCACCCAAATAAATTTTCCCATTTAAAGAAAAATAAATAATTGTGTCATACAACGTAGTATATATATATATATATATATATATATATATATATATATATATATATATATATATATATATATATATATATATACAACACATATATATATATAATTTTATAGTTTGTAAACATGCTTTTTTGGGTTGATGTCTGTTAGACCTCTGATGGTCTACATTTGTTAATATCAAAATATAAGTTTAGAGCATATACTATACCTGAAATATCATATATATTTCTTTTTTACTTTATATTTTTTTAATAGATCTTTTTTTCTTTAGTGGGTAACATAGTTTGTTTTCAACTTCCAAGTTTTTGCAAACTTCACTTAATTAATTTGCTCAGTTGGTGTTTTTGGTGTTTTGCCATAGTGTGACAGTCACATCTGCCATAATACATACGTGCACATATTCACCCATATTTATTATGGTAAAATTGTTATTTAAATAAATATTCTGTAAATAACTGTGTTTTATTCATTGAGCGAATCTATCCAGACCTGGTTGAATACGTCGTTGGTAGGCGCTGTTCGGAGGAGCACACGGGACACGGCTTTTACTAACTAAACCAAGCAGCCCAAGCATCGGCTCTACGCAGAGACGTAATGACGCAAGATGTCGTTACGACACGATGCTTACGATTGGCTGATCCAACAAAGCCGGTAGTTCAGTGCTGTTCGACGTAAACAAAACTGTTGGTTGGCAAACCACTATGTAAAACTTGACCTAGTTTAGCCGAAATATCAAGAAGGAAGGGCTCATTCAACAGTTATACTGTTTGATGTTCCATGTTTGCAACAAGGTGAGTGATTTCAAGGTGAGCGCTTTAGATTTCAGCATTTTGTTCCGTACTATTGAGGTACTTTATTTTAGAATGATTAAGAGATCGTCGTGTTGTTTTTGAGTTAGTCTGGATTAAATATGCATTTAGTTGATATTTCTTTACAGCCCTTGTGCTCATTGCGTCAGTCTGGTCCAAACATTTTTACAAAGATCCCACAGACAGTTTCGTGAACAGTTACTGTTTATGCAGTTTTCCAGTGTTGAAAAGCATATAACGCATGCAGTGTATGAGGTTTAAATTTGACAATATTTTTATTTTGCGTTTAGTGTAAAATCAAAAAGTGCGTCTTCCTCATTGGTGTCCTTAGGCGGTGATGTCGTAAGGCAGTTTATGGGTGTTTCATTTCTTTGCTAACTAAACTGAAAAAAGGAGCCGCTAGTTCTCGTTAGGTTTCTGTGAGTTGACGGACAGGTTTGAGGCATTTACTACTTAGCTAAGCAGAGCTACAGCTACTGTTGGTATGTTGAGATTGAGAAACCCAATAGCTCTGACTTAATCCTTATAACCTGCAGTTGTCCAGTTCTGCTCTTTCATTTTAATTTGTGTGATGTCTATGTAGTGATTCTGCATTATTTTATGGGGAATACTTTTCAAAAACTTATGAAATAATGACAAACATGGACATTTCATTGTAATAGGATGGAGTTTCACATGACACACCTTTTGCCTCAGTTATTATATTTGTATTGAATTAGTGTTCCTGGCAAGAAACATTAGTGTTACAACACTGTCCTACTTGAATATTTGAGATTTAATGTATTTATCATTGAATGCCATGTAACTTAAGCTGTACTCTCACAATAACATAAATATTTTAGTCACACTGGTCCAGCTTCCTCACTACACATATTGTTGCCACCTTCATGATGGCAACAATACCACTTATCCTAATTTTACATGACTTTGTTTCAAATTAGTGATGCATCTCAATTGAATCACAATGTGCCTTTCTGTTCATGAAACCTTTGAAAGTCCTGTTTTTGGGCAGTTTGTACACTTAAATCTGTGGAACAAACAAATAAATTAGGCTGGTTTGTTATCATCTTTTATCCTCATCATGTCTCTCAGCACCTTCCACTTACCAACGCTGTTAGGCTGTCATACTGAAATGTAGTTTAGGGTTACCTTAAGAAAAGCATTTACCTTCCTGTTAGGGACAACCTCATACAAGCATTTGAAGATGTTGAAGCCATGCAGTCTCTGGGTATTATTAAATAATCTAAAAATATTTATGTGAGTAAACGTTTACATGGTTTTATCTTTACGAGATTTTAGGTTAGAAAATCTGAACACAAGATCATTAGGTAATCTTGTGTTAGGAATTAGGTAATTCTAACTTTTGCTTTATTTGTGTTCAATCTTTGTAAAAAACGGTTATACCAGAAAATGGGAACTGAGCTGAAATCCCACTTACGTAAACAAGATGGGTTAAGTTCCTGTTTATAACTGTATTCCAGCTATGCTCTGACCTTTCAGCTATGATTTGTGTTAAGGAAACAGTTTCTTCTAAGGAAATTGCCTAATGAGACTCAAAGTTATTTCTTAAGAGACTACATGGAGTATTTTTGAAAAGTTCATAACTTTTTGTGTTGGTGTGGTTTTAAAACAAACTCACATATTTTTTGAGTTTAATTTCCCATTTTGTTTTAGGTCAACCATGAGACTCCACTTCACTCTTCTGGTCTGCCTGGCAGCAGCTCTGTTCTCTGCTGTTGTTACTTCACCAATGTAAGAACAAACAGATAAGAAATTACTAATTGTGCTCATCTGTCACTATTTCTGTTACTTTCTGTTCACATTTGCAGTAACTGTTTCTCAATAAATGTGTGCTGTGATCATTTGAACTAAATAATATTGGAAAGAAGCTTAGAAATGTCTGCATTTCAGCAATTTATGGACCAAACTGATCCTGACACAGCAGTGGCCCAAAACCTTCTGTTCTGTGAGTTCCTGTCTGTCTTTATCTATTGATTTGTTTTATTAGCACTCATCATTTAAATATAGAATCACAGAGTATGTTCAGTAGTTTTTAAATTTATTGACTATGTGCAGCATTTGTTTTCTTATTCATCAACAAGAGGTGCTTCTTTATGACTTTAGGAAAAATGTGTGTCAAATGCAAGACTTCCTCTCACTAAAAAGACAAATAATATAAAATTAAAACATTTTAGTTTTGATTTTTGTGGTTATCTGCTGTACATTTCAACTATTTACAACAAATGTCATCTCAAGACACCTTATAAGACAAACATGATTCATATAGAATTTGACACCACTAAGTGATTTGGAGGAGAAGAAAAATATGTTTAGACAGACCAAAACTCCAGTGTGCGAGATATTAATGGAGTTATCAACAATACTTAATTTTAAATTTATCATAATTCTGTATTGCATGTTCAATATCTCCGACTACAGTAAAATAAATATTGCATTTATGTTGTTTGGATGCTGACCTTTGAATCTAGGATTCATCTCAGCCATTTTTTAGTTTGAAGAGAATTTCATCCACTGTCACTTAAAGAGGAGTATGATCAATAAACTAAAGTCATGTGTAGAATTAATGCTGTTTTCAAGCGAGTCTTGGGCATTGTCATGTTAAACAATGGTGCTCACTGATCCGTTTGGGGAAATCTAATCCAGGTGTTTTTTTTTAAACACCACGTGATAATAAATCACAAGACTACTTGTCAGCAGTGTGGTTTAACATCGTTCACATGCAAGTTACAGCATGATTTACACATCTCTTTTTTAGGCTTGTTGACAGCAGTTTTTTCTGCTTATTGTGCAGTTAGGTTTTATATTATGTTGTGAATGTGTCTACTGATAAAATCAGACACAATCCTAAGTAAATTTGATACGTCGGCAGTGGTGTACTTGGTGTGAATCTTGATCAGTTTCAGATTGTGCTTTGGCTCGGTGCTTTTGAGTTGAAGAGGAAGGGTGTTTAGTGCTGTTTAGCTGGGCTTTCCAGAGATTTATGTTGCTGCAGCGCATAGGATGACATTTGTTGATAAATATACATCACACAGGAATACGTGCAATCCAGTTTAATTTCTTATTCTTGATTCAGTGAAAGTCATTAGTCACATATACGGTATAATGATTTAGCTCTTACATTTTATTTAATGTAAAAAACATTAAATATTAATATTTGTTTATCACATTTCAGAGTGAGCCTTGCCAGCTCAACGTTAGTTACTGGACCCTACATGGACTGTGGTAAGAGTGTGGATTTTAATCTTAAATATCACCCTCATGTGTTTTTGACAAGTCCTTTTACCTTTAGGAGATGAGATGTAAACAATCATGCAGCCTGTGTTTTCCACTCTAACAAAGCTCCCTAGTTTGAAACAATATTTCATATAAGCAATAGGGATGTAAAGGCATATATTTTTGCATAGAACTGTCATAGATTTAGATACACAGATTCAAGTGTCATCAAAAGGAAACCCCTGACAAATAGCTCTTCATTTTGCTAAATTTGTATGTAATTTTTCTGTGTAATCTCTCTGTGTTTCAGGCCTGATAAAGGGGAATTCTGTAATTCTTCCTGGCATTTCAACTCTACTGAAATTGAGGTACAGCACTTCTCCAGTCCATCTTTATAACACTACAGATGTACAGAACTAGGATAACCCAGAAATAAAACATTTCCTTTGAATATTAAGACATTGGTTGTGTAGTACTGAAGCTATTTCGAAAAGGTGAATAAATTAATATTTTACTCCCTTTGCAACTCAAAATGAACCTTGTTTTAATGTATAAAGTAAATCTTTTTTGGTGTGTTTTTTTTCTCAGGATCTGATCCCAGACATGAAGAAGGTTTGGCCAGACCTGCTTAATCCTTCTTCTTTTCACTTCTGGTATGTCTCATACTTTAAGTCAGCATGTTTTTAGTGAAATAGTTGTTTTTTGGGGCTTAGTTTTGGTTATAACTTGTCAATAATATAACACATTTATTATTCTTATTACTATTATTATATTATTACTCCTAGAAGTCATTCAAAAGTAACAAAAGGGAACATTTCACTGCATTTGTTAACATGTAGATGGTTTCAGTTATTGATTTTAAATCCAATCCTAGGTTCTTCAGGTTGTGTTCATTTGATATTGCTTTTATATATAATATTATTGCTTTTACGTTAGTAAAACTGGGTTATTGGCAGTTTTGTTCCATATCGTCTCATTTATGGTAATACCAGTGAATTTTTTTGACACCGGTGGAAAACAAATTTATATATCAAATGATGACGTCATTTAACTGAGCCCGCCCTGTGCAGTGCGAGGCTTGCGCTATGTGCTACTGCTTCTTGTAGTGGTTTGATAACCGCCATTAAAAGAAAAAGGAAGCTGGTCAGCTGGTTCACATTCTGGACTGAACTTAATTTCACAGAATTGGCTGATATCTGCAAGAAGGGAGAAATATGCCGCAGTGATTTGGTCGCTGCAGCTCCCGTATCCGCCATTACCTTGTTCCGTGGAGCTCCTCTCCACACAAACAGAATGAACCGGTCACTGTCAGCCATGGCGATAAAACTGCCTGAAACACTGAAGTCTTCCCAGATGAATAACTCGAAGCTTAGCACAAGGCACAGGACCACCGATATACATGAAACAGAACATTTTCTGTCCGTGTTGTCTGCACCCGGTTGGTTGCAGGCGCGAGGATACCACCGCTGCTCGGGAACATAGAGAAGAAGCTAGCTAGCTTTAGCTAGTCAAGTCCGCTAAGTCTTGAACATTTAAATAAATCAGTGGAAGCGAGAATCGAATGTGCTTATCGTTCTGTGTCCCGAATCACAATTCTTATAGAAAAAAAAAGAATCTTCGCTCACTGTTGGTAAAGTAAACCAAACGGCGCTGCGGGAGGGGTAGTTACTAAAAACCAAAACACTGACAGGAAGAAATTAAATTTCAGTTCCTGATCATTAGGAAGTGAGCACAGGCTTTTACTTTTTTGCATGGATTTTTTACGAGACATATTTTGGTATCTAGCAGGGAGATTTTATCTATGTAACAAGATTATTAGTTTTGCACATGTTTGAATGCTTAAAAAGTGTGATGGGGAGACACGTTTTAAAATCTTATAAAAACCGTTTTGTTGAGCCACAGCAGTTTGTTTCATTTTTGTATTTACTGCAATCTGGAATTGTGAGTTAGATTTAGTTTTACTGGATAAAACCAAATTGATAAGAAAAGTGTTTTGTTCTTAAAATGTCCATTTTATTGTCAAAACTGAAGAAAAAGAAAATGTTGTCTGGTAAAATGTTATAGTATTAACTTTCAGTTGTTCTGCATGTTTTAGTTTTTGGTTTATTAGTTAAGTGTATTTCCTTCTGCAACAGGAAGTACGAGTGGTCCAAACATGGAACATGTGCAGCAGAAGCTGCTTCGCTGAATAGTCAACACAAGTATTTCAGCAAGGCACTGGAATTTTACCAGAAGGTGGATTTGAACAGGTAATGTTAGTTACACATTCTTTCACACACACCTGCATGGACATACCTGCCTCACACGCAGGCTTTGTCATTTTGAACATTTCTGTATCTAGACCTTTGTACTGTGGTGATTTATAGGAATTATGTTTACTCTCCATGTTTGTTGCCTGGTGTTTCCCTTATTTTATGGGGGGGGGGTTTGTGGTAAAACCCAACATTTAAGTGAAGATCTGTAATGTTTTATTGCAGCATGCTGCAGAAGGCTAACATTATCCCTTCTGACAAATACTACACTGTAAGTTTATCTATTGCACTGGATTTATGAACAGCAGTTTATGAAACTACATTCTGTCATAACAGTAATATTTTCTGTGACTTTTGCAGTTTTCAGATATTGAGCAAGCGATGGAAAATTTCTATGGCGTGAAACCTAAGATCCAATGTTTGCATCCATCAATGGTATAAACAGCTTTTTTTCTTTAAACAATTCAACATATTTGTATTTTCCTGTTTGTAAAGTTTATGGAACTTCTGTTAGACAATAATTATGTTTACTGTTTTTCTTTTTGTTTGTTCGTTGACAGAACTCTGAGTTCCAGACTTTGGGACAGATTGAGATCTGTTTTGATGCTGACTTCGCTCTGCAAGACTGTGAGAAACATTTTGCCACTAACACTCTTTCAAGAGGACAGTGGGACCAAAACAAATCATCTGGACTCAGCGTGTGTTCTCCTGACATACCAGTTTATTACCCTCCTACTTCTTAAATGCAAACATATTCAAAGTGGGGAACTAGGCCTGTCACGATAACAAATTTTGCTGAGCGAATTTTGCTAATTGTCTCAAAAATTATTGCGATAAACGATAATATTGTTTGAAGACCTTTGTACACTGATTTAATGAAAATTATGTAATAATGCATGCGATTTTCTTCCAAAGATAGATATACTTTATTTTCAAAAGAACACTTAACGCTGGAACTGCTAAACAAAATAAAGCAACCAAAAACAAAAATAAAATGGATTCTCACTCTCCATTAACAAAAAATGCACTTGAATAAAAACTAAACATCATAAAGCCAATGTGGAAATAAATACTGCATTCAACCAAAAGAGTTCAGATTATGAAGTCTGTATACTATGTTGCCCTTCAGTAATCAGTAGATTTAAATAGAGAAGATGGGCACATCTGGCTACCTGATGCAATAGTTCACACTACACGATTTTTTGCCCAGGTTTTCCCCTTAAGGTTCTAAGATTGTCGCTTGCGATTTTGTAACCGATCATCCTGTGGCGTGTGGTGTGTTACGGTAGATCATCGAGGCCGCTCCAATCCAAATCAGGGGTTTTCCCCGACTGGGAGCGAGAACGCAGCCTGTTGAATGTGACAGGTAGCCAATCAGAAAGCGCGGATTCTCCTCTGTGCTTTCTGAGGGGAACGGCGCAACCCGAAGTCCAGCAGACATTGGAGATGATATGTGGAAACAACATGAAATATGCAACTCTTATTGCATATTTCATGCAAAGAATATTTCATTCTTTGCATTAAATATTCAACATTTCATGCAAAGAATATAGAAATGACAAGGGGAGGAGTTGGAGCGAAATTGCTACCGCAGTTGATAAACCTGGTAACTTTTCAGCTGTTCTTCGTTAACGTGACATAAATAGGTTGTAATGATTTTCATTTAGTCAGGACTTTACACTGACACTAGCCACATGCATTGCAGGTAGATTGCAGTAAACATTGATTAATGCCTGGTTTTAAAATTAGTTAACTGGACTTGAAGCCATTATTTTGTGCCCATTGTTGGCCAACACACGGTACGATCGAACCCGATCGGACCGTTATACCTAGGATTTCTGTCGGCTAATGTGTGGTCTCTCAGGTTTAGAAAATGGACCGACAACTCTAAGATCGTATAGTGTGCGCTGGGCATTACACTATGAGGAAGGGAAGATAATTAAAAGGAGGTCGATAGTATCGTGCAATTAATTGATTTATTGTTTATCGCGACAGGCCTAGAACTATTGCTCACTAAAAACCTTCTTTTACCTTTTTATGGACAAAAATAGTTCGTTTTTGTTTGTAAATGGATCGTAATTTAGCATGTACACTAATAAACAACACATTTCACCTTGTTTAGTATTCACATTTAACAATTTTGAGTTTCTGTCAGGTTTACAAATATAATTAGTTGCACATTTTGAGGAATGCTTGAATTCAAGTTGGCTAAAACCACAATGCTGTTTGCATATACAGCAAAAAATTAAAAACACTCATGGAAACTAAAATGTTCAGTTTAGTACAGTCAGTTTTCAGAGGAAACCCCTTATACTGAAAATGTTTCTAAGGATTTATTAGGTTTACTTGATGATAGACTTTATTTGTTTATGAGAATTCAGGTCTGAGCCCATGAAGACACTGATAATTACTGATAACTAGGGACACAAAAATAGAAAGTTGCGTGTTACCAGCAACTTTATATTGCTGAATACTGTGGGAAATATAATACTCCATAGTCTGAGCTAATTGGATCATATAGACGTTGAAGAAAAATAGCCCAAACTTAAAGCCTTGAGGTACTCCACATGGGAATTTTGCTTGCCCTGATTTATTATCACCAAATGGCACAAAGTAGTTCAAGTCTGCCAAAGAGGTTCACACTTGTTTTGCACTGTAACATACAGTATATCCTGCTTAGTTTGCCATAAAAGTGAGAATTTTATGATCCTTTGTTTTGAACACCTACATCCAGTAAAACCAAAACAGGCTTTGTGATTTGTTGTTAAAACGCATCCCATTCATTCAAATTCTGTTGTGTATTTTTTCTTATTTTGTTAACTGGTATAGTCTTGATCTAGGGCAGTTTGCAAGGTTTTACTTTGTCCTGGGGGATGAAAATGGCCTTTACTTTAAAGTGCCTTACTTTGTAACTTCTTTGTCATTTATTTGACCTTTCTGATGATTGTTCTGCCTTTTGAATTTTTGCCAAGTATATGAAATGGTACTCTAAAATGTTAAATAAACATGGACCTCCTGTGATTATTTTTAATTATCTGTTCTCTCAGGTTATGTTTATGTGTAGCAAACTGATTGTTTGATGTTAAATAACATTTTCTGCTGTCAAATGTCCTAAAATTAGCAACTGAACAATGCTGTAAGTTCTCATTTTTAATATGAATAAATCTATCATTTTGATTCTCACTGGTGTCATCAACCCTTTTGTTTTATACAATGTTTTTTAAATGCAGAATAAATAGGAATTTATAAATACAATTTGCTGGGAAAACACTGTAAAACAATTTCACAAAATTATGTGACAGGGTGTTAACAGTTTTTTTTCCTTTAGTAGTGTGATCCAGCATAGATACACTGGTATATTTGAGGCTGTCTGTCTCACAGTCTGGCTGTGGGGTATAAATATTAATGTTGTGATCTCCTTACAGAGCCTTAATCCCACTAGGACAAAGACATCACTCCATAATCCTGAATCTCCGCCCACAGCAGATTGACTGAACACATTTGATTACATTTTCCAATAGTCCTAAAATGCCCCAAAAAACTGTGTACCTGATGTGACCAAAGCGTGACCCAGATTCAGCCAAACATGTGAAAACCGCACTGCGATTCCTGTGTCCTGGAAGTGTTTGCAGCCCTGTGTGTGTTTGAGGTGAACTTTAGAGAAATTTAACCTTAGGTCAGCCGCGGTCAGTTAACCCCTGAAGCAGTCCTCATTTGCCCCCAGCTCCCATCAACGTGGCCCTGTATCACTGCTTCTTTCTGAGGTTATGTAACACTGCAGCCCTGCAAAAGCTGCTGATGTGACAGATTCAAATTCCAACACAAACACACACATGCTTAGTGATCAGAACAGATCATGCTGTTCCCCTTGTGACTGCTGGCCTCATTTGTGTCATCATTATTGGCTGCTGTACTCTACCTTTTATATTGAATTCTAATGCCGTCATATTTTTGCATGTTGACATGTTGCTGTCTCGTTATAAAAATACGCTTTCTAAATCTGTGAGTGCGGATGCTGCAAAGGAGAAAAGGCAGCCAGGGAGAGGTTGCAGGTTTGCACCATGTGACCTCACCAGCTGTTGCTGTGTGCTGTTGGGAAAGACAGGAGGTGAAAGGGAGGGAGACAAATGGGGAGGGGTCGGTGAGCTTCCCTGTGGCGCACAATGTGACTGGTGACAATCCCTTGTTTCGCAAAGAGGGTGAGAGAGAGACAGAGGGAGATAGAGGAGAGCGGAAGATAAACACAAACATGCACAGGTAGAGATGTGAGAAGGGAGCTGCACGCACTCTCCTGATTCAGCGGAAGGGATTTATTCGTCACCTCTACCCCTGCAGCCTTTTACGCAGCGAGCCTGCTGCAAAACACACAGGGCAATCCTAAGCCAAGCAGCAGTCATCAATCCGCTGCGTGGATTAACAGCTCTCGTACAACTCGCTTTCAGTTGCTGGGTTCCCGCCGAAGCTGAGATCCACCAGCGGAGAGCGCAGAGGATGGAGACACCACAGAGCGACCGCTGCATTGACGATGCGCCAACAGGGAAACTGCGGGACAAATAGGGAGCCTAAAAGAAGAGCCGTGTGTTACTGCGCGTCTGTCTTGGGGAGCCCCCCTCCTCCTACATGGAGATGTTCATCATTATGGGATAGATGCGCCGGTTTGATCGTCGCCATGGATACAAGCACGCGTAAATTTACAGTGCGGAGATGGTTTTCCATCTACCTAAAGAACAAAGCAGCGCGGAACAAGAACAGTGCCGGGTTCTGTCAGCTGGAGGTTAGTCGTTCTATCAACTGGGCGTTTTTTTTAAGGTCTGATCAGACACGAGAGGCATGCACGTGTGAAAGCAGCTGCATCACTATTGGGATCTGTGTATGTGTGTTGGGTGTGTGTACTGATGTGTGGAGCTGGACAGGCAATATCCCAAAACATAAACACAGACAGCTGACTCACAGCTCACTGGTGTGAAAAGTGTTGCAGAATTATTCCGAAAGCAGTGCTAGTTTTTGCCCTTCTCTCTGTCTGCCAAGAACCAAAGCCTGAGGCCCACAGGAGATGTGTTTTTGGCAGACAGAGGGTGTGTGAGGCTGGGTGTAGGACGCACTGTCATACAGGGAAACACAAAGCAGAGGCAGGCAGGTTGGTCAATACATGGATCTAGACAGATTGATTCAGTTGACAGCCACAGCAGTGGACTTCTATTTATAACCCAAACACACCAGCAGGGTCACAGTGTGAGATGTCCAGCTCACCTGCCTACATGCCTGAGCTGTAAATGCAGTAAAACATTCACCAAGACCTCCTGTTGTGAATGCTGCTAGATCAGCTTGAGTGACCTTTTGATTATTGTTTGAGTGACTGTGTACAGTAGCTCTCTGGATGATAGCTGCTGCCCTCCATAATGACAAATATTCATGAACATTAAACTTTACATTTTGTCATGTTAAAACCACAGACTGAAAGTATTTTATTAAGTTTTTTAGCAATCAACCGTTCAATGATATGAGATCAAAACTTAACTTTGAAGTTTCCATGCAAAACGTGTGTGAATGCTTTTCTTTAGCACGCAAAGGGAACTTGGTCAGAGTTTATGGAAAGACAGAAAGAATCCTGAATGGAAATCTGTTGAAGGCTGCAAAAGACTTGAGATTGCCACAGAGGTTTGAATTGTACACCATTGTCCTCCTTCTTTATTCTGAATACTCCTAAACATGGTACAATTAAACAGTTTTTTTTTACAGAAGTCATCTCTTACTATGTGATGGAAAACTAACACTACACATCACTACTGAAACACCTTTCTCCCAACACAGTGATGGCAGTATCATGCTGCAACTGTAAGCTATAATGCTGCAAGTAAACTTGTTAGAGACTGCCAAAGATTTACAACTGAGGTGGAAGGAGGTTCATCACCTAGGAGACATCAAACACACAAGTAAAATGAAATAGTTTAGATCACAGCATCTTTGAATATTAAAATGGAATTGAATAATGAAGCTAGTTTAGAATCTGTGGCAAAGTAGTTGCTGCTCACAGACTGCTTTCTATCCAAACTATTAAATTATTATGGCATAATCTGGTAGACGCCTACATACACTGAAGTACTTTTATATAAACTTATTTGAGCCAGAGTTATTAGTGCTTCTTGTTGCTTTTTGTTATGGGGTATGGGGAAAATCTGCATAGGCTTCAAGTTCAATTTGATATTTTTTTCATTGACTCGTGCCTTAAAACTACCGTAATATGATGAAAATCTTCATGTAACAGAAACACTGCATGACGAACTTAATGAATGCTAGTTGAGAATGAATAGCAAGCTGAATGCCACGCTAACATTAAACGGCCTTTGTCTCTTTGTGCTGACAAATATCCCAATTGAGATATAAACAATTAAAAAAATAGTCATACTCAAAATTGCCTTAAATCTACAATCTACATTTTAAGCTGTATAGTATGTGACCCTTCCTGTGCACTTCAGGGGAATCCAAAAGGAAATCCATTTGGATTTATCAACTGTTACCTCAGTAAATATTTTTCTAATGAATGTTTGGTCTCAGATTTAATATATTGCAAAATGAGAGTGAAGTTTAGTTAATGAGTTTAGTAAATGAGAGTGAAGATCTATAAAGAGATCTGTGTATTACAGAACTCTTTATTGAGAACTAGAGAACAATGCTAGATTGCTTTGGGGCAAGACTTCCATTAACAAAATGCTGAAACCATTTTTAGTGTCCAAAATCAAATCCATTCCCTGTTTGTGCTTGTCCAGTTTCAATAAATCAATTGACTAAGAGCTGGATGTTTGGCTTAAAAGCTGCTGTGCCAAAAGCCTCCTGGGTAATTGCACACTCTAACACTTAGATGAATATTCTTTTTGGAAACACATTCGTTTCCCTTTTAAAAACTGGGCAGCTTTTATACATTGCACATGGTTTTCTATTTTTTCTGTCAGAAGATATTCTTATGAATTAGACACAGACATGTCTCACTGACACTGGCTTAACCTCTTGTATTGGTCTGCTAAAACTGTGAATTAAGTTTAACAATCAAATATAAAACAAGTTAAGGAGCTGTTTAACCAAATTCATTTCATGCAAGATTTATTGCTTCTCTGACAAAGTAATTATGCTGATTTATTGAACTTTCACAAGTTTACTGTTGCAAGCTTGTGAGTTACAACAGAAGTAATTTATTATAATGTATTATCATGCAAACAAACACATTTTTTAAATGAGTGTGCTTACTTAAGTTTATAATCACATCTGGAACAAATAGCTTTAACTTTAATTAATATGATCTGTCATTAAATATATTTACATTTCAGCAAAAGTCTGGAAAGATGCTATTTCTTTTAAGTCAGTTATTATCAAGAAATAAGTCTTAAAACCTTCTGAAACAGTAAAAACATGGAACATTTGTAATAATTTCTTAAGTGATTGCATTTATTTGTATTTTGTATTTGTATCTAACATGATGCATGTTTTTGGTTACTGGAGATTATTGCAGCAAATGATGTTTGTTCTGTCAGAGCCTAAATAAACCCAGTACAAAGGTAGCATTAGAGTAGTTTGCTGTCCTGGCAGAAACTGATCTCACAGTTTTATTTCCTGCTTCATTGGAATTTTAAATGCTTCTCTTGTTAGTAATTAGCATGAGAATGGTTATTATTCCTGTAGTAAACTGCAGTATATTTATTGCAGCACATTATTCAGCCTCTTGTGACAATAGAAAATTGGTTGTCTCAGCAACAGATGTGTAAAATGCTGCCGAGCCGCTGGTGATCAAGCCTACCGGGGATTAGCAGGGCAGAGACCCAAAGAGCCAACAGAAGGCATCCTAGAAGTTGGCCCACCACCAGCAGGGAAAAGAGTTGATGTTGTGTTCAATGTGAGCTAGTTGGCAGGCAAAGATGGAGACCTGGGCATCCTAATTTTATTACAATTAGGCTTTTGGGAGAGATAAATGTATAGTGCGGAGAAAAACATATTTGCTCCTCATAGATTTCTTCTGGTTTTGCTTGATTGCCACTCCTAAATGTTTCATATCATCAAGCAAATTGTAATATTGATGACAATGATCTACTTTACAGAAGCAAGGGCACCTCTAAAATACTGAGAAAAAACTAAATACATTTGAGTGGCCTAGCCAAAGTCTAGAATTTAATCAAATTCAGAAAGGCCTTAAACACATTGTTCAGTCTCAAAAACCCTCCAATGGAAATGAATTAAAACATTTCTGCAAAGGAGATTGGCACAATATTCCTCAGTGTTGATATTAAAGACTCATTGTCAGATATCAAAAACCCTTGATTAATGTCAGCTGTTGCTGCCATGGCAACAAGGTTTTAGGTTTACCTGTTCACATAGGGCTGGGTTGGTTTTTCCCCTTAATGAATAAAATCATCATTTGAAACCTGTTTTTTGTATTTACTCAATTTATCTTTATCCAATAATGAAACCTGTTTGATGATCTGAAAAAAAGCAAAAACAATAAATATATCAGGGTGCAAACACTTTTTCACATCACTTTAAACAGATAAAGTGATGGTTGCGAGAAGCCTCAGAATAATTTAAAAAATGTAAATATTACTAATTAATAACTTGGGCCTTTTCTGTATCCATTTAGTTTAGAGTTTACCCTCTTTCTGTCTTGTCAAGCTGTTTATGTCAATCAGGTTGTACAAACACAACTTTTGAATGAATAAATAAAGTGCAAATGATGATATCTGCATTTCTTTTCTCAGGATGACAGTGTACTTAAAGAGATTGACATCAGCCACCATGTTAAGGAAGGCTGTGAAAAAGCAGACCCGTCTCAGTTCCAGTTATTGAAAGTGCTCGGACAAGGATCCTATGGAAAGGTACTAAAACATGATACAGTAACTGATACCTGGAAACAGGAAACATTTGAAATTCTAGGAAGAAAAGGTGATTTTGGATAATGTATCATGATCCCTTAAAGACATTCTGAAGGTCATTAATAAAAGTAGCTTAATGTGTGTCAAATGTTTAGATTTGGAGTGTTATACAAAAAGTGGACAATTATTTTTGTTTAATTGAAAAAGAACTACAATTAGAGAAACTATGAACATTAATTTTGAAAAAGATTTTGATATCTGGATTTTATATATATATATATATATATATATATATATATATATATAATTCTTTCTCTTTCCATGTCAAAACATAAGAAATAAATTAAACTAAATATACACAAAACATACACAACACAGAAAAAAATGAGAAAAAAGGTTATGATCTTTCTTTTGACTGGAGTGGGGGTGTGCTTGTATGTGTGTTTATTCACCAGCAAGTCATCTGCTAATGATAAGCCTCCCATTTCCAATTATCTGTAGATTAGCTCCCTTGACAACAGCTTCATAGACCACTAGGCTTATTTAAATGAACAGAAGAACACAGACTCACTTGATTAGAGGTCTGCATTAGCCAAACATTCAACCCTGACAGTCATTGGCAAGCGGATGCTGTTTACAAAGCTGTGAGCAGACAATTGAGGTCGAGTCTCAGTGTGGCCTGGATTGCCTGCTTACATGGCTCAGTGTACTGCTGTCCTTTGACAGACCTTGTTTAAATCATAGCTGTTGCAGCTCCAAGACAGCAATTTACATTTCTGTTTGCAAAACACGATGGAAGCAAATGACCTTCAAGTTTGCAACCTACAAATTTTAGGCTAATGTAGATTGTATTTCAATTAACATTCTGGCAACAGCTTTGATTTTTATGTTTTATGTGCTTAAAAATGCTATATTCATCTTTTATGAAACGTTAGGAACAGTATGACTACCATAAGGTAACTTGTAACATGTGCTATTTATTTCTAGGTGTTCCTGGTTAGAAAGATCAGAGGGGTGGACAGAGGACAGCTCTACGCCATGAAGGTCCTGAAAAAAGCCACTCTAAAAGGTGGTACATTGAAACTCAATGAGTGAACACACATATCAGCTGTACAGAAACATCAACTCCAAGTCTTGGTTTATTTATTCACATGTAATTTAAAATAACAACTAACCTATTTATTTTGTTGCATGGCTAGGTCACTATATGCATTGCATTCCAAAATGTCTCTATTATGGAGGTGCTAATATACCAAGATTAAAAGAGGTTTTGTGTGTAAATTATTTTATATATATGGCTGTTTGATTTCTAAATGTACATGCCCTACATTCAAGGGATTTGGTGTAAAACAGGTTAATTCGTACTCTTACTGAGAAAAACATTTTTTAACATCTGCTGGGATTAACATGAACTAGAGTGAAGCAGGTTCAGATGTCATGTGCTAATCTATAGAGTTTTTGTACAAGATTGAATCCTCTTTACCCACACCCTGGAACTGGAAGAATCACAATCTCATCCTGTCAAGGAGAGAGATGCTGGAGTATAGAGGTTGTCTTATAGAATAGAATAGAATTACTTTATTCATCCCAGCAGGGAAATTATTTTGCAGTTACAGCAGTATAGAGACAAGACACACGACAACCACCACTGAGTAGCAATGTAGACAAGATAAAATAAGAATAAAATATGACATGCTGTCAATATAAAAAGCAGCTTAGAGCAGTTTTAATTTGCACAGGAGCAAGTTCACTTTACAGTGGCCAGTTAGGAAGATACTTGGTTTGTACTATGTTGAACTACATACAGAAATCTGTCAACTATGTAATAAGTAATCAGGACATGGCTGTAAATATTTAGAACTATTTGCTGCATGTTGAAGAGTAAAACGAGCTTCTGTTGTTTCTGATTATAATTCTGCAACTCCGTAGCAATATGGAAGCTCCTTCATTGTATTTTGTGTTACTTCAAATCAATACTCAGAAGCTTTTTACTAGGCTTTTGGAGCAGAATGTCTGCTTTAGCGCTAGGGATTTGTTTTCATCACAGAGGCATTCTGTAAATTGAATTATGTGCGTCAGTGTTCATCTGATGTAATATACAGTTTAAAAAAAATTTTTTTTAAAGAAAGTCTCAGCAACTTGAGTATAATGATATTGATAGAAAACAAATACATTTTTCAGTTTTGTTTTGCTGTCTTTATGTAATCCAAATTTTCTGATTTAAGATTTAGCAACATTAGATTTTGAGATATTTCTACTTTCTGTCAGGAGAACAATTTTTGACTATTTCGTAACTTTTTACAACTTTGAGCAAACTCAATAATCTTTTACGTTTGAAAAATTTATCTTATGTGGAATCACATGCCTTTTGATTACTAAATCATTGTCCTTATTGTACAATGACAATAAAGATTTATCTATCTATCTATCTATCTATCTATCTATCTATCTATCTATCTATCTATCTATCTATCTATCTATCTATCTATCTATCTATCTATCTATCTATCTATCTATCTATCTATCTATCTATCTATCTATCTATCTAAATGCTTTATTATTTATATAAAGAAGTCTGCAGCACGTTAAAATAGATAGAAGACACTAAAGCATGTTTTAAACATTTTTTCACCCCAATTATATCATGTTAACATTCTGTTTTTGTGATTTAGAAAAAAATCACATTAACTGTCAATTGCATTAAATGTCAATGAGTCAATGAAGTATTTAGTAATATTGATGAATTTAGAGATATTTACAATTCAGTTAATGACATTATTTCCTGTCTTTAGTGCGGGATCGAGTCCGATCAAAGATGGAAAGAGACATTCTGGCAGAAGTTAATCACCCTTTTATTGTTAAACTCCACTATGGTAAGTTGAATATTGTACTTCTGCAGCTTTACTTTTTGTATTTACTAGAGAAATAATTTAAAACCTAAATATTGTGCATAGTGAGAAGAAAATGTGTCAATCATAGTTTTGCACTGTGGTAAATACTTAATAAATACTTTCATTTAGGAAGGACATGCAGTTGCATCTGAATAAGTCAGAATAATCAAAACACTTCGCTAATTTAGCGACTCAGTTTAAAAACAGTAAACTCATATGACATATACAGTAGATAGGTATATATTTCTACTAATCTACCTAATCCTCAAAATTAAGTAGAATTCCATTTTAATACCAAAATGTCAGTGTACTGAGAAGTATATTAATGTATTTTATAGTACATGCACACAAAATTTGTCAGGAAACCTATTATTCCATCTGGCTCACATATGTTTTCAAACTCTAATTTTGGCTGCTGTGAGATTTCAATGGATAATTTGAGTCATCAGGGATGCTAAAAATAAAATAATTCAGAAAACATTCTGATTAATATTAATTCTCTTCATGAGAAAAAAAAAGTATTTTATCTATTAAATACTTTATCACAGTGCAAACATGCAGAGAACTATGCACACTGCAATAATTTCTTAAGATTACATCCTCAAAATGAAAAGTAGTGTAATAAATTTACAATAATACAAGCTCAATGTGTGTTGTGAAACTTGTACATCTGTGTTTGTGTTTAGCCTTTCAGACAGAAGGAAAGCTTTATTTGATCCTGGACTTCCTTAGAGGTGGAGATCTTTTCACTCGCCTATCCAAGGAGGTGGGCTTGCAAACAGTTTCCTGGAATAGAAAAAAAAAATACCAATAAACACAACATCTATTTGAAATGACTTAGGTTTAATTTTGGGAGTATTTTCATATAACACCTTCAGTTTTTGAGGTCAAAATCTTTTCAATTTCTTGAAACCATTTTGAGTTAAGTAAGCAGCTTTTTTAACCTGAAAACCAGAAACAATTGTCGGAGCGCAATAAAAGAACAAATATATGTATTAAAATGTTACAAAGTCAACCTTATGGCACTGCCGCAATTCACTTTTCTTACCACTTTAGGTCATTATTAACACGTCTAATGAATTTATTTTATACTTGTACCCCAATGTGCTGTTACTACATATTCTTTATTTGCTTAGGTAATGTTTACAGAGGAGGATGTGAAGTTTTACCTTGCAGAGTTGGCCCTGGCCCTGGACCATCTACACAGTCTGGGGATAATCTACAGAGACCTTAAGCCGGAAAAGTACGTAACATACACAATAAAAGCTTAATTTCCTATGGATGTTTATTTAACTAAATCTTAGTGTTGTTTGTTTTTTTTATCAGTATTCTCCTGGATGAGGAGGGACACATAAAGATCACAGGTCAGAATATGCAGTTGTAACAATCTTTAAATGTTTTTTTTTTTCTGTCCATATTTGTCTTACATCTGCATCTGTGTTTCTGCTCAGACTTCGGACTGAGTAAGGAAGCCATTGACCATGATAAACGAGCATACTCTTTCTGTGGGACCATTGAGTACATGGCTCCTGAGGTCGTAAACAGGAGAGGACACACACAAAGTGCTGACTGGTGGTCCTTTGGGGTCCTAATGGTGAGAATTATTCAATTAAACACACAAATATTAATAGCGAGAGTATCTGTTTGCTTTCACTACCTCAGATTGAAGTGCTACTTGTTACTTGTGTGGAATGATAATAAACTTCAAACAACTTAGATACAGTAGGACAGACTTACGTCAGTAATAATGTAGAACTGGTGTGACTTCCTCATTTCAGTTTCCTATTACAGTGAAAATGCTCAGTTACAAAAGTGTTGCAGAAGGATTCACACTTTTTCATGCTTTGGGACATTATAAACACAAATCTTTACTTCATTAGGATTTTTATTTGATAGACCAACACAAAGGTTTCCACAATTAAAATTCAGTAAAATGCATTTTAAACATGCATTGTATTTGTGACCCCCTCAACCATAAATTAAATGAAGTGTGACCAATTCCCTTATAGGTGGAATGTTATGCAAAAGTGAAATTTTTTTGAGTACTTAACTGTTAAATCTAGTCAACCAGTGTGTAAGTTACTTTAAATATAAATACAGTTGTTTTGTGATGTTTTATTAAAGAACACTACCAAACAGAATCATGAAGCCCAAGGAACAGACCAAACAGATTTTTTAGATGCTCCCGAAGACACAAGGTGGCAGACGAGGTTCAACTTGGAGTGGGAAATAACACCTAAAATGCAGCTAGAACTAAAATAGAATAGTTTAGATTAGAAGAGAGAATGATCTAGGGTCTAGACAAAGCAGCACTCAAAAGCTGGTTTTCTCAGACATCCTCAGTTAAAAACGAGCCCGTCCGTCCGTCCATCCGTCCATCCATCCATCCATTGATCCATCCATCCTCCCCAGCTGCCTTTTTAACCATTTTCACGCAGAACAATGAAGTGTTTTCAGACATATTGTCTATTATTCATGTGTTTAATTTGGGTTAAAGTGTTTGCAGACTGTTTGGTTAGCGACAATAACTTGTGACCATAATTAAAGGCTGAACTGTAGCTCAACAGAGAAATTGACAGACTTGCCTTTTGGCTGAACTCTCTCTTCACAACACAGAATCATAACATTTCTACGCCCCAAACCCCCTGTCAATCTCTCTCTCGTATGCCCTCATAAATCTGAAAAATACTTTGAGGTCGCTTCCATTTTGAGACAGAAGTTTGCTTCTAACCTGGAGTTGGCAGTCTATTCTTTTCCAGAGGAGAACAATAGCCCCAGACTAAGAATTGTTGTTGTTTTTCAACTATTTCAGGTTTTTGTGAAAGTGTCTTTGGAATATCTTTGCTTGATGAACCCAAGAGGACATAATCAAAAAATATTATGATCTTATTTACCTAGTGGTTCTTTTCTTTAAACATTCTTCCAGGAAATCCATAGTAAAACATTTTGTGGAGCTGGTTCTGTGGATCTTGATAGCATACAGTAGCAGTGGGTCATTTTCAAGGTTAAATAAATGTCAAATTCAGTTTAACATTTAACAATAGAAGCCAGACTTATAAAAAAAACCCAGAAAGCCACATGCAGTCTACGTTTTATTAGATGAGTTACATGTTCTGACAATTTTTGTTCTGTTTTTCAGTTTGAAATGTTGACTGGATCTTTGCCATTCCAAGGAAAAGATCGGAAGGAAACAATGGCGCTTATTTTAAAGTAAGAACAAATATTTTCACATCTTCTGTCTCTTAAACTTGCTTAAACCTTTTCATTGAATAATTTCCAATTAACCTTGGGCAAAATTCATTCTATTCTAAAACAATTCAGTGTTTATTGACATTTAGTTGGTTTTCTTCTTGACTGGGTCCTATAATTGGATATTAGGCCCTGTTCTTAAATTTAATAGTTATCATTTTCTCTATCATCTGTATGTTGCTATGTTGATACTGTTTGTTAATATGTTAACTGTCTATGTTTGTGTCTTGTCTGTTCAGGGCAAAGCTTGGAATGCCACAGTTCCTCAGCCCTGAAGTCCAAAGTTTATTGAGAGCACTCTTCAAGAGGAACCCTGCCAATCGTCTAGGTCTGCTGTTCAAAAGCTTCGTACATAATTGATCTGTTAACACTAATGTGATGCATTAGTTTTGATTATATTTTAACCTATTTAAAATGAGCTATGGTCTACAAATGAAGCCCTCTATCATTTAGTTTCAGTTTCCAAAGATGAGGAAACCATAAACCTACTGTAGACTCCAAAGGTGATATTTCACCTGATTATAGCCAATTCAATTGATAGCCAATTTAATTGAGTCTGAGGGCGGTGGGGGTTGTGAGGGTATTCACTTGATTGTAGCCTGCAGTTCATTTTTAGTCAGCTATCAAGCAAACAGGCATTAGAATGTGCATTTGGGATATTTTCCTCCATAGCTGTGATCATTTACATCTTTTTGTCAATCTGTGTGACTGACAGGAGCCGGACCAGACGGAGTGGAAGAAATTAAAAGACACCGCTTCTTTGCATCAATTGACTGGAATGTAAGTAAATTAGATTTACCACATTTTTTATGTGCTACAATATATGCCAACAACAAAGACGTTCTGTTATGTGCAAATGGTGTGAACATAGTCCAAATGAAGTAAAAGTTAGCAAGTAAAAACTCTCTTCTAACAACTTTTTGTGACTCATACTACAAAGCCTTGCGCTCAGAGAGTTTGCTCATGTCCATATGATCTGTCTTAGAAATTACCTGTGCTGTCAGCATGAAACCTTGACATCCTTTGCTTTGATCTGCGCTGCTTGAAAAGGATCATTCTCTGCAGTGTAATGCTCCTTGCTCTGACTGAGATTCTCTTCAAGTAGTCTAATTAACCATGCTGCATCAAAACCGGAGATGCGGCATGGTAAGATTGTCTTTGGACAGTCTTACACCTACTAGGGAATAACATCAGAGTTGAAACTCACTGAGTAGCTTTACAATTTTGCATACATGAAATGCAAAGCACTTTTTAACTGTACAGGTACAGTGCTGTGAATCAGCACCAGTCCTCTTACAGATTTCTTCTTCTGTTTTAAATCATAAAGTAAATTCTAATATCGCAAATTAATATGACAGTTAATCACCCCTGTTAAATCACGAATTAACTGTGATTAACCACAGTTTGTTTTTAAATTTCACTCTCCACACCCAGTCCTGATTTATAATTGAATCAAGAAATAACTTAAACAGAACCTAACTTTTAACATCAACTAGGTTAAATGATAAAAATAGCAACGCATTATGTTCCGATTAAAAAAAATAAAAATAAAGAAGAGACAAACAATGTTATGGATCTACTTTTAAAATTAGAGCTGGTACCAAATAACTACTATTGATTGAGATATTGAGAATATGCTGAAAATTGTGTCTAAAAATCCTCTAAAAGTCGTTTTCTTACCTTAGCAAATAAATAACTAAATTTGTCTTGTTTTGTCCTGCTATATTGAAATCATTTAACTAACTTGTGCATGGAAATGGAAATCCACCATCTAGCTTTGTCAATAGTGATGCTGAATTTTTCTACAGAATCCACGATATTCTGCTTTCAGCATTTACTAATCTCTCTTCTCGTTCCTGTGCTCATCACCTTGTGGTCATAACCTTCACTACCTTTCAGCCACATTTTTTTCCTATTTTCAGACAGTGTTTGTCAAAATAAGAGACTTATGTTTTTCTCCACACCATTCAAATAAATCATCACTATCAGAGTGAGTGGTTTACCTGTTATTGTTTGTGATTATTAAATCTGTCTTAAAATTCTCATTATTTCTTAAAAAGTTACTTCCATAATTCTATAAAGCAGACACAGCCTGTAGCCTGAAGAATATGAAATGCAGTGAGCTGCATCCCCACCTTAAATACAGCTTTTTGTAGTATTTGTGGCCTGTGTCAGGAATCTGTTTTTACCCCAATGAGCCCAGACATACTCAACAGATGTTGCACTAGTGACACCTACAGGCCATAATCAATAATAACAGTTCACAGTGTTCAGTTTTCAACAGCCAGGATAATACAGTAAATGTGGGTTCTAGGGTTAGGGTTAGGGTAAGGTTAGGGTAACTACCCTAACACTATCCCTATTTAGAGTTTTGTAAATTACTTCATTTTGCTCCAATTACATTTCAGCACCACTTTCAGGACACTGTGTTACTGTTAAGTTAGTTCATGTTCTTCTTGATGATTGCTCTGTAGTTTACTCCATCTATCTTTACATCAACTCAGACCCTGTTGAAGAAAAACAGCCCATGGAGAAACCCACCACTATGTTTCCCTTATGTCTTTGGTAACTATGTTGAGATACCAAAGACACATTGGCTGCTTCTTTGGTTAATGTTATCCTTGCCCAAGCTTAGCTTAGGTGGAGGAGCATGTCTTGTTTGGTGTGCAGCTGTACTTCTTTTCATTTTCAGATGGAGGATTCAATATTACGCTGTGAAAGGTTCTAAGCTTTGGACATTGTTTTATAACCTGACTCTGCTCCTTAGTCATCATAATGCTGTTTGTTAACTAATGTAACCCAAGAAATGTATGAGAACTGTGTAGAGCAGTTGAATTCATACAAAGATTAAATTACACACTCTGTTGACAAATTTACATTTGAAAGCAGTTTGTTCCCCTGGATTTTATTTAGGGAAATCAAAGAAAAGCACAGTTTACAGAAAAGTTAAAGGGGTGTGAATACTTTAGTGTACAGTGCACTGTGAGACTGTGTTGTTATGAATATAATTTATAACAACATAGGTGGAATATAATTTATTTTCTTTGATGCTATGAACAGCAGTTTTCATGCTTCAAAAGCAATTTCATCTGCTTATAGTAATGAGCTGCCGTCATAGTTTTTCACATCGTTATGTTTCTTTCTTTAGTAAAGCTGATGGTACTTGCTAATGTATCATTGTTGTTATCTGGCTCTATAGAAGCTGTATAGGAAAGAGATGAGGCCTCCATTCAAACCGACTGTAGGAAGACCTGAAGACACTTTCCATTTTGATCCCGAGTTCACCTCCAGAACACCAACAGGTAACTCAGACCCAGGCATGAACATGCAGAGGGGACAACATACTCAAAATAAAACAATTCCATTATCATTTTGATTCAACTCTTGTTAGAAGTGTATACATTGATAAAATAGGTAGACAGATATATTTACCACAGCTTGGGAATCTTTGTGTTTTGTTCTATCTCCAGATTCTCCAGGGATTCCTCCAAGTGCAAACACACATCAGTTGTTTCGTGGTTTCAGCTTTGTGGCCACTAATCAGACTCAAGAGGCTACTGTTGCTCCTGTCGTTCCTTCCCGGCAAGAAGTGAACATTAACCCCATAGCGCAAGTATGCAACATTTAGCAAAACATCTCATGACAAAACAGTTTACACTTACTCACGATTTGACATATATAATTATATGTGATGCTAACTGACAGGTTATCTGGTATTTTTACTTAAAATGACTAATAAAAATGACATGATGATCTCCAACAGCATATCCGCAACAATGTGGCTTTCAAAGATACGTATGAACTGAAGGAAGAAATCGAACAGTCAGGACCCTTTGTCCGCAAAAGATGTCTGCACAGAATTACTGCTGTGGAGTATACAGTGAAGGTAGGAGAAACTGTTCATATGAACTTTTCACTGGGCTTTAGAAATGTGGAGGATAGTTTGTTTTGGCTACAAACAGGAAAACTAGCTCAAAATGTCCTGTTTTCATTTTCTAAAAAACTGCTTGCTGCAATGTAATTTATGAAAACATTACTTTTTGAAAAGTGGCTTTGATACAGACAACAATGTCCTTAGTTCAAAGATAAAACATGTCATGAAATGTTGAAACCACTTACAAAATCACTGGCATTTCCATTCCATCCATTTACATCAGTTTGATGCATTTTTAGAAGTACCAAATAAAATATATCTCTAACATATTAAATAGTTGTATGTTTGTGCAGTTTATAACAAATTCTGTGTTCCTGTTTATTAAATCAGATTATTGACAGAGCCAAAAAAGATCCATCAGAGGAGATTGAAATCCTTTTACGATATGGACAGCATCCAAATATAATTACCTTGAGAGATGTAAGTAAAAGCAAAAACATGATGAAAAGATAAAATGTCAAGCAGAGCTGCAGATTCTTTAATTTTCTGAAAATTAACCTGAATTTTTTTTTTTTTTCCTCTTAAATACGAATGTCCTCTTCCCCCCACATGTAGGTCTTTGACGATGGCCAATGTGTTTTCTTGGTTCTTGACGTAATGCGAGGAAATGAACTCCTGGACAAAGTTCTGAGGCTGCCAAATTTCACAGAGAGGGATGCATCAGACGTTATCTGTACACTGACCAAAACTGTAGAGTATCTACACTCCCAGGGGGTAAGATGGCCTGTTATGAAACAATTATAAAAATGATTACTGTGGAAATACAGTACGTCCCACAATTATTGGCATGACTGGTGAAGGTTTGCACAAAAAATAAATTGCTCTTTCACTGTGTTGAAAGAAATCACACACTAAAACATTTATTAAATCCACCATTATTTTCCTCATTCCATTTTCTCTTTGTATCATCAGACTATCTCCAAAATTTTAATTTCAAATTTTTACTTTCTTTTTCCCTGGGGTATAAAAAATGTCTCTCGTCTCAATTCGTCAGGCTTGCTGGTAATTGTCGACAGTGCTGTGCTTATACCATAAAGTTATTGCATCATCAGACAAATGATAAATATTAGTATCTCCAAGCACACCAAAAAACATGCAGGCTGGTTGATGATTAGCTTTGTTCCAGGTTGTTCATCGAGACCTGAAACCCAGCAACATTCATTATGCTGATGAGGCTGGACTCCCAGAATCCATCAGGATATGTGACTTTGGTTTTGCTAAACAGCTCCGTGCTGAAAATGGCTTATTGATGACTCCATGTTACACAGCCACATTCATGGCTCCTGAGGTACCGTTACTACTGATCGGCACTGTAAAATATCTGCTATTTCCCCAACATTCAAACATGAGAAAACAAAGTGCTTAATGTGTATTTTGTGTGTTTAGGTTTTAAGGAAACAGGGTTACGATGCAGCCTGTGACATCTGGAGCCTGGGGATCCTCCTATACACAATGATAGCTGGGTTAGTGCAAACTTTAAAAACAAGAAAACCGCTACTGCTGTCAGTGTTTAAAAATACAATTTATTGGTCTATTGTCAGTATTAAGCTTGTGCAATGTCATAATTCCTTGCCCATAATCCCACTGCTGCAGTCCTATAAATAACCTCCCCTGGAACAAAAGCAGCACAAACAATAAGAGAGAAGGTCAACCTGAGGACGATTCTCATTTCATCCCTTTTCCCATTCACCTTCTATGTTCTCTATTAGAGCTTTATAGTATCTACAAACTGTAAATATACATATTTCCCAAAGTGCTATCCAAAATAGTTTACTGTTTTTCTACTGATTTACCACGTTATTGAATAACTGTAGACTTCTCAATCTTGTTCAGTTTCAGCCCATTTGCCAGTAGCCCTAATGACACCGCAGAGGAGATTCTGGCTCAGATTGGAAGTGGGAAAGTTGTCATCACAGGAGGGAACTGGGACTTGGTGTCTGAAGCTGCCAAGGTTACATCTTAATGTTCTCTGACATATATTAAAAAAACGGTCTTTCTTTTGTTAAGATACTGATGCTGTCAAGTTATTCTAATATAACCTGTGTGTTATCTGTTCCTCTTTAACAGGACATTGTGATAAAGATGCTCCATGTGGATCCTCACCAGCGTCTTACTGCCCCACAGGTAGGATGCTTTGTTAAAATAAACTCACCAACAATGAACAGGTAGTTAGTGTAGGTTCTAAACTCTTTTTTCTGTTAAGAAATGCAGAAAAATTGTAGTAAATAAACTGTAGTAATTTATTTACTACAATTTTAATAAGTTTATTTTACTTTCAATCAGAGCAGTATGCTGCACTTGCTGTGTGTTGCCAATGGTTTATGATGTTCTTTCTCAGTGTTGTCATTCTAATTGTTATTAAATATGGACTGAAAATGGATTATCAGTTTTACTGCGATGCTCTTTAGGTTCTTCGGCACCCGTGGATTGTTGAGAAAGAGCAGCTTTCTGACAGACCTCTCACCAGGCAGGATGCTCTCACTGTCAAGGTCAGACCCTTTCTGCATGTCATTCTTTATCTATATGTGACTGTGCCTCATTATAAGCTAACCACCAAAATTGAATTCCCCTGTATATGTGATTAGAAAAGGCTAATATTTAGTCAAATGTAAGTGTTATTAGGTCAAAAACATGTTGAACTGATAAGCCAGACTGAGCTTTTTGTTTATTTCTATTCATGAAATAAATAGCAGCAGATTGTTAGTTGACATGATCATCTTAACATCTCTGTGTATTTGATGTATGCCTTAATTAAAGAAAATTGATATTGAGATGTAAATACTATAATTATTGTTGTATGTATGAATGTTCTTTATTATATTATCATCATACACCTCATGACATACAACAGTTTGACTCCAGAATCCACTAGATGGCACTTTTTCCACTTACTGGATTGTTGGACAGATCATCTAATTGCATTGCCCTTTATGTCCCGCCAGGGGGCGCTGTTTGCCACATATTCTGCTCTGAAGCGATGCGCTCCTGCTCCAGTCCTGGAACCAGTGCAGTCCTCCGGTCTGGCTCAGCGAAGAGGGATGAAGAAGCTGGGCAGTTCAAGCGTCACTTCGGAACCTAAAGAAAAGGAATAACTTTAATATTGGAAATGAAAGGCGAAAGGGGAACTTGAGTCACAATGAAGACCTGCTTCAAAAAGAGACTCATGTTCTGACAAGCACAAAATTATGCCTAATTAACAAAATGGCATCAAGATTGACTTGGTTCTCAGTGCAATTTCCAAACTGTATCAAAATGAGCTAATTTTACACTGTGACATAACACTTATTATGCATGTCTTCATACAGAACTTTTCTCTATGATCACAATAAAGTGGCTTTAGTGGAGACAATTAAATTTTACATGCAGATGCCTTCATAGATCCTTTGGATCTCTCTGACCTGTCTTGTAGCCATTTCATACTTAATTACTTAATTCAAAAACAGCCCTTTCATGGAGTAAGCCCTCCATTCAGTTACAATATACATGTACTCATTTTAGTCCAAGCAAAGAGGTTGACAAGGAGGGAGTACTTTTGTGCAATATACACTGTGCAATACACCCAGCTTAACTGGAACTGCCTTGGGTTTCACATAACTTAAAATAAGAAGAATGGACTGGGAAATAAAAATGAAAATCACTTTTTGGTGCCACAAAAAACACATAGTAGACAATTCTTTCAAGATCTTTTTAGCTTATATTTTGACTCAATGTGGCACTCATTATAGCAATATTTTTCTTCCATTATTTTGGGAGTTTTGCATGAATATATATATATATATATAGAAAGACATGTAAATATCCTTAGAGAAGTAGTTCTGAGGTAACTATGGCACTGACTTTTATTTTCATAATGTATGCTTCATAGTTGTGTCTGTGTATATTTATATTGATATCTCCATAATTTTGGCATTTGACTCTTTATGTATCCCAGATCTATTTTACTGAGACAGCAGAAAATAGGTATAAGACTGTATGGGTTGTAGTAGCTGTGCCATACTGTAAACCCATTTTTGTCTGCAAACACTTCAGTTAAAAATTACGCATTGTTAAATTACCACTGAATATGGGAACACATTGTTCTATTTGACCTCTACCAAGGCTAGCAATAAGCTTGTTTTTTCATTACACTGTCAGAGCCACATTATTTGAGAACACTTTTACTAAATGTTTGTTTATTCTGTTTATTGCTGCAGTCCTGGTTGCATCTATCAAGATGAGGAGCAGAATACATAAGGCAAGACCATAAAAAGGCTTACAGAATGCAGACGTCAGTGGCACTTTTTGCCAGCAGAAATGAAAACTATAATTTTTCACAAACATTATTAGATGCTAAAACCAAGAAAAGCAAATATGGTAAATAAAAGAACTTGTAGCATATGGTGTATATCCTACTGTATGTTCTCAAATGCATAAGCTATTACTTTATATGTCTGTAACAGATTTAGGTGGGACCGATGCAGTACTTTAGGTGTACAATAGTTGCTTTAGATTTTGTGCAATATGCCCCATGTTGGAGGTAAAGCTGTATATATTGTTTGCTAATCAGGTTGTACATACTGTCATGCAAATTCAATACTGAAGAGGTTAAAATGGGTGTATATATGCCAAGCTGTACTACGACATGCAGCCAGAAGGACTGCAAATTTTGTGTTTGCATTTCTAAGGAAACTGTAAATATAACGAGATGTTGTTCATCCATTGCTTATAGACTGCACAGACTGTCTACACCTGGTCAGGCATTGAAATGACTGTCTAAAAAGGCCAAAGTTTTTTCAAATAAAGTATATGAATAACAATGTAAATAGTTAAATGAAAAGTCTGTTTACACAGACAGTCCACCGTTTCATTTCTTAATGCCATACAGAAGAAATACAGAGTTAGTTCAATTTTATCTGAAGATAAAAAGCTTAAAAGATGCATTCAAGCCGGTTGCAGTGAAACTGAGAGATCACTTTTAGCTATGTTTTACAGGGTTACATCACCATTAAAATGTGAATAAAAAATCATGTAAATAAAACACAAAAAACAAATACACAATAATTGTAATCCATTGAAGCACAAGGAATAGATTGCTTAGGATTCTCATGGTATAACCTTGAATAAAAAGATCTGTTTCATCACTAAAACTACAATGCATCTGTCATCTAACTGTACTGATTTAAAACAGAAATGCAGTAATCATTCCTATCGCTTGTAAAATATAACACACTGTATCAAGTGTCCCGAATACCTACAAATATCTAGACATATCTAGAAGTTGAAGGACACCTGCCCTCACACCATATAGTCACTATTAGATCCAATTAAACATAGAGTTAAAGTCAATATAAATTGTGATATAATACATTCAGTTCAGTTCACTTCATTCAGTTGATCATTAAGTGTCAGTGAAAATTTATCTGCTTAAGAAAGCAGCCCGGCAAAATGCATGAAATCATTGACTTTGAAGGAATCCATTATTCTTAGCAAGCATGAGGCAACAATAGAAACAGACCAATCTCTAATTACAGAAAGAAATCTCAGAACCAAACTTAGTTTGAGGGAACATGACTTAGATAGGGGGAAAATACAGAAATAGTGGTCTGAAAAAGAATAAAGTGAACACAGAGTTAATTGCAACAAGAGATCCATTACTGGCTGCATCACGTAAAGAGGCAGAGCAAAGAAACAGAAGCACAGGAACACAGGATCAGGAGTACTTCATATGAGAAAGAAAAACAAGAGTATGTTTTATTATAGGAAATTAATTTGGAGACGAGGAAGTGTTCATAAATCTAATCTTCAGTTAATTTTTTCCTATGGACTATTCCCCTTTTGTAACACAGCCCATAGGGACATTTTATCTGCTCTACTCATCCAAGGTTTAAAAAAGAGACAATATTAACAAGAAAAACTACAGATACAGACTTTTTAGTTTCCATAATGCGCTTGTACTAATAATTAAGTTTAAAGGAAGTTGATATCACCTGTTCAATATTCAGTAAATTAATATCTTACTCTGCCAAATGTTTCTTCCCAGCTTTGATTTCTGAGCAAGTTGTATTAGAGCCACTAGATGGCAACCAGTCACAGCGAATGCTTTCAGTTTGCCTCACTCTCTATCTCTATCTACCCTCCAATGAGAAGAAGTTGTCTGTTTTCAAGCCATACACCCCACACCCCTAACCCTCACCAAAAAAACACACAAAAAGAACAGGATGAAACTCTTTAATTTATATCAACCACCAGGCCCTCACTCCATAAAAGCTTTTAGCAGGCGCTGAGCTGATGTGTCAGGTGGGTGTGGCAGTCTCATCAGCCCTGACATTTAAGTGCAGTAGTGCTCAGCGCAGAAGGGATTGTAGGATATGAGTAGATACAGATGACAAGACCCCCTGCGAGGATGATTGCAGTGGAGTGACAAGAGGAGACCAAACAACAGAAAGAGCAAAGAGAAGGTGTCGGGAGGGGAGAGATGAAAGGCGAAAAAGAGGAGAAATAAGAGCTTTGAGAAGCAATAACTCAACCTGACAATTACATCTTTGTCAGAGTTTATATCAGAGCTCAAAAAAGGGAGAACTTTGAAAAATATATGGGAGTGAAATCTTAAATTTAAATATAAGGCTTTCCACATTTGTAAGTATTCTCATTGCAGTTATGTCGATAGCTATTTCATCTTCATTGTCCATCTTTTTCTATTTTAACTTAATTTCTAGGTATCTAATAACATAATTATTTGTAATAAGAATGGACCACTGACCTTCCTTCAAAACTAATGTTGAAGAAATTTCTGAACTCTTATTGTAGCTCATTTTTTCCTATTATTTGGATTATGTTTTACCCATGTACAAAGAAATTCCACATTTGTGTATAATGAGTTCTATTTTACTACTGACTATTCATGTCCAAGTAAATAGTCTTAAAAATGCTCTCATTTTGGAAGTTTTATATCAAGAATCTGCTATTATAATGGGGAAAAAAATACCCATAAAGTTTACCTTACAAAAATGTTTGATGGAATGTCTTGCACACCCCGATCAGATCAGATCTTCTGGAGAGGGACTTGAAAGTTTCTTGGGTGAAAGGCAGGCTGCAGTTCATAGACCTCTGAGTGGATGATGTCTTCTCACTCATCAAGTTCTCTACATTTGGGATCTCAGCCACAGCTGATGAGAAAGCTTGGGGGTTGAGTCCTTTTCACAAGCTAGTCTTTGGCTGATCCGTGAGTAGACTAACCACTATTTGAGGTTTATATTCACTGTTAGCCCAAAGCTAAAGGACTTTAACACTGTTTAGTTAAGCGTTTATTCATCACAAGTCACATTGTCATTGCAACATTACCCCCCCAATTTACACAGCACAAGTTTCCTTAATATCTTGAGGCCAAATCTTGATTCTCCAGCTCAATTGAATTTACACAGCCTAGCACAACCTAACGGATGTGCCATTTTAACTCATGTGACGTCCAAAGAGCAAACATACCACAAGGGGTTCATTTTTTCCCATAACCATAGTAAGAACATACTATATTGGAACACTTATGAACATTATTTCACAACACAGATAGCGTGTATGTTGATGATTGGCAAACAGCTCAAGAAAATGTGATCGAGAGAAATTTTCAAAATTAAAAGGCATAATGCTTATTTTTTCACTTTAAGATACTTAGTAGTGGTGTAGTTTTTTCTACTGACAAATGTACACTGCCAAAGGAAAAGACAGGAGAGTTAGGTTATATTGATGACATAACTCTAGCTAGCTAGCTGTGGGATTATATAGAAAAAAATTGTTTTGAGCACTCTAAATTTTTATTAATTACTTCACAAAAGGCATACCAGCTGGTATTAGTAAATATACTCTCAGACAAGCTGTTCTGAAAAACTTTAGTTACATTTGGGCTCAAGGATTTCAAACAAGAGATTCCGCATGCCATGGCAGACAAACATCTGCAGAACCTTTTTAATAGCACAAATCTGTTTACCTGTTTTAATTTTCCCATCCCACTTTTTTATGTGCATATTTTCAATCAGATGAAAATATGCATTGAGATATCAGTTTTTGATACTGATATCTTGTCAATTTAGTCTGCCCTTATGGTGGCCCTGCAAAATTTAAGTAAACACTCATGAAAGAGGAATATAATTTAAAACATGCAAATAATGAGGGAAAAACATCAAGAGAAATATGTGGCTGTTCCTTAAACTTCTTTAATTAGTTCAAATAAATGTATCAATAAAGCAAAAAAGTGAGCATAAAAAGCATCTCATTCAAAATGCAGAGTGGATAACATGCTGTCGTGTAGATGAGAAAAGACAAGGATGAGTGCAGGCAGACAGAGCAAGTATCAGTACACGTGTTATTAAATTCAAATTACGACCTTGTCTGATGCAAATATAGCTGTTTTTCACCGTGTTCAACATTCCTCCTACTTTACAAAATAGAGTGATGAAGACAAGCGACATACAGACTCTGACAGGAGCAGAGAGTCCACCACCTATGGAGCACACACACTCACACACACGCATAGTGACAGACAGCCTCGGACACCCTGTGGCACTACAGCACGACCTGCCATTCGGACATTCACCGAATGAGACGGACAAATCTCCAACAGACGGCTCCTGACAAAGAGATTATCACCAGGACAAGAGAAGAGTGTGCAGCTGTGGGTGGAAGAGTGCGGAGATGTGCGAGTTTGTGCTGGTGTGAGTGTTTAGTGGCGCCCTTTGAACATTCACACATTTGGACTTTTCTCATCACACTATCGAGTGCACATTCCGAGGAGCATTTACTTTTCTCCATGTATGAGTTTTATTTGCATGTCTGTCACCTTAAAACTATCAGTGCTAAAGTAACTAAACACCCACAAACTGTAAACACTGAGCAAATTTCTTCACTTTGTCCATTAAAAAAATAAGTAAATAACTGAGACGTCTATGTTTAAAAGGCGTTTGGCAATAAAAAGTGAGATATTTCTCACAAACACTGACAAGCAAACTTAATCCTGATACAGAAGTGCTGTCAGAACCTGAACATTTTTAACAGTACATTAACTAGAGGCTCTTTTTCAGGACTTTTCGTCAATGTTTGAAGCAGGATGGTTTTCATTGGACACCTATTTATGCATATTAAGTACTAGGTGGTATTTCATTGCCAGCTTATACAGTGTGACTAACTTCGCCTTTAAGTGTGCTGCATATTCCACACCCTTTGCATTATCTCTCATTTAGTCTGTTTAAAACGCCGCCACACTTCTTATTAAAGCATAGAAAGCATAATTTCAGTACTGTTGATTAAGACTGAAATGATGATATCCACTGTGATTAACTCTCTCTCTTTTTTTTGTTCCTCACCTTTACACAAAGCCCACCACACCTCTTCCTGAGTTCTAGTAAATCAACACCTAAAAACATACATAAAGTGGGAGATCTGGGGCAGATAGAGTTCATTTGGAGTAAGTAGCGATGCGACAATTAATATGACAAAATATTGATTGACTTTGAAGTTTGCTTAGATACGGGAATTGAAATCATCTTGTAATTAATTTTAAACTGGACTCAGAATCTCAGCTTTTATCAAAGAAACAATAAAAACCACATAATAGTGTTAATGTAAATACATAATCATCGAAACACTATTGTGTAAATACAAATTCTATCTGATCTTTTTCAACTTTTCATTTACTTTTGTTTGTAGCTTCTTGTTTTAAACTTAGTTGGCCATAACAGTGACATCAGTAATCTAATAATGTTCAACAGAGATTGTTGTGCATTTATTTTATAAATTTAATTTAGCCACAAATGCAATTTTCCAATTTACTTTATTCCAAATTGCCCATAATTGTACTATTCATTTGTAAAAACATATTCATATTTTGACCAAGTTTGACATCAAGATTTGAGCTTTTTGCATAAAAGTCCAAGGTAGTCACAGTAGCTGAAATGGTTGATAGGACACAGCTTGATGTGTCCTGACACAGTCTCAAGCCAACCACGAATTGCAACAATAATTGTGATATAATCATGTAATCCAAACACAAATACACTCACGAGTCAAAGGTGCCAGCGGAGGATAAGTGAAGCTCCACAGAAAGTCAATTAATCTTTTCAGCAGTCCCCCTTCCCTCCTCCCTGCTTAAAAGCTTCATTTACCTCCTATGGAGAAGAGATAGAAACACCATTAGTGAGATGATGGCAGGACTGGAAAGGGGAAAGGAGAATCACACAGTTGGATGAGCTGAAACAGTATAGGCCTCGCATCTCCACAAAAAAAAGGTGTGTGCATAAAAAAAAAAAGGCGAGCTCATCTTCAGCATGGGTGAGCTCAATTAGGTTCCTCCTTGATTATCAAAGGAAGAGGTGTACAACTTTTTAAGGCGGAAGTGCGCATCAGATCCTGGGAATGGCAAAGGATGGGCAAACCTGCAGAGATGGAGTGAGGACAGTGGGGATGTGGCTGAGAGGCTCCTTTTGCTGCGTGGAGGTGCTTCGCAAAGTGTGCATTAGCGGATCCGACCCCAACCACGATTTCCATATCTCAGTGGATGTCTGTGGGTACGTGTGTGTCACACAGGACTCCAGCTGGATAATGGCTGCTCGTGTGTGTTTACATGCACGTACTCGGGTGCGTGAAATGCCAGTGAGCATATCGGCTCCGCTTCACCGAGCTCGGCTGGCTACTGGAGCACATTTGGGGGTCTCACTGTGTGACAGAGGTCAAAATAGACACACACACCCTCACACACAATCAAGTACAAATAAGAAAGTCTGGCTAAGGACTCAAGACAAATCTCTGACAGTCTTGAAATTTCCATTTGAAAGTCTTTGAGTCATAATAAAACAAAGATATCTATAAATGCCAGTAGGTCTCTGTGCTTTCTATTTTTCTTTCCATTTAAATGTAAGCTCTAAAACTATGTCAGTTAAGCAGCAAGATATTCTAATGCAATGGTACACGTCTGACTGCAGGACAGTCGGATTTGGATTGGGATCATAAGGCTGCTGAATAAATGTCCTTCACATTGCTAAAAATGTGAAGGTAGCCAAAGAAGAGCAAGTCCATATCAAGTGAAACTCACCCACAAATCAACTTTTTTGCTGATCAACTGCCGAGTAATTTAGGCAGCATAAAGATGCTTCTCTGCAAATTTTGACGTTTTTGTGCAACTCTTTGAGGTACACTGTTGAATGGATGACTGTATGAGACTGGCTGCAGTGCTGAGGAAGCGGGAAAAGATAATGGTTGCTAATCGCAGCTCTCGCTGCTTGCTCAGGACAGGCAGACTGTTTCCTAGCTGCAGGACTTTATTGCCATAAACATCTCCAACAATACAAAAAAGGAGTTGCTAGACTTTTCACTAGTTGTTGTTTTGGAAAAAAAGTCACCAGAGTCTGGAAAATCAGTAGAGTTGACAATTCTGATCACATCCCCCCAGACTCAGCTGTGTCTCTTGCTACGGTGGGGCTAATCTTTCTGAGGGGCTTAGTTAGACATTAATTACTGGAAGTAGCCAATGTTTACTCAGGGAACAGTAAAGTGTGTTAGTATTTTTTTATTTTACAAGTTTTTTTCTAGCCAGGTCAATCAGTGAATAACAGGCCTGAGTTTAAATTCAGGATTCTCCATGTTTACAATGATTATATTTTTCTGTCCGTGTTTTAGTGGAGCATTGTATCCTCAAATGTATTTTTTGTGTAACTATACGTGTCTGTTTGCTTACCAGCAAGTCTGGTGTGCAAACAAATGTTTTGTCCTACTTAACTATGTCCCAGTAAGACCAAACATATTTGCGTTGGTTCGTTGATGCTGGTGCTGCATGCATTTGGGCTGCAGTGGCATGTATGCCTGCATATGTGTGCATTGTGAATGTAGCAGCCAGCGGGGATAGCATGCTGCCACTGCTGACTCTGGGCCTGTCTGCCTGGTGTGCCCATTTCTGCACCAGTAGAGCTGGCACTGGCTCCTGCCTCTGCCCAGCCGTTTCACAGTGTGCCAGCTGGGCGCTACCAGGAGAAGCCCCGCAGAGAGAAGGCACAGGTCAGCTGTGACAGAAGGACAAAGAGAAAGGGGTGGGGGTGAAATCAACATCCCTTTTCTGTTCAGAAACAGAAAAGGGATGTTGATGTATCTTTGAGAGAAAAGTTAAATGGGGATCGAACTGACTGTTGGACTTTAATGGATATATTCTTTACTCAGTACAGAAACTTGCCAATAGGTTTTCTACAAAACTTTAACTGACTTGAAGACATGCTTTTTTGCCAAAAGTGATTGTTTTTACCCAAATCATCTTTTGGCAATACAAAGGGGATGATTGTTTTTTAGGAAGGTGATGATATATGACCAATAAAAAAAGAACAAAACAAACATTTGTCTAATTGGGGGTTAGGGTCACAATTAGCTAAAAAATAAATTATTTGTATAAATCTTAAGAGAATACAATATTCAATTATTCCTTCTAGAATTTTTTGTTCTCAGGACCTTTATACTGCAAGGCAGCAATGCTAACTACTTTTCCACTGTGCAGCTCCAGGCGAGTATCACATCCATACAATGTTTGGAAGGACTTATTTTCAATTTCTTTTCAGTTCAAATTACTATTAATTGATTAAAAATTACACTTTGTTCTGTTCTCCAATTCTGTAAAATTATTTAAGAGGAGTGGCAACAGTGTGAAGATGAACAAAAACAAGCAAACAGATATAGACAAATTGTGAAGACCACATATTTTCAATACATCCCAAAAAAGTTTATGTTTTTATGTATGCACATTAGACCTAAATTAAACATTGTTTGTTTTTAAACTTTAATTAGAAGGAAAATATGGAAAAAAGAAGCAGGTAGAAACTGATAATCCAGCAGACTTTTTAAAGACCTGCAGCCAGAAGGTGAAGATGGAAAAGAAGCCTTGAGGAAACGTCAATGGCCAAAGTTAGGAGATACTGACTGACGTAAGCAGAAGAATAAAAAAAAAATGTTTAATGAAGCTATTTAAACACAAGCATGAAAAGGGGAAACTACTTGAGGACTGATTATATCAACATTAGTGGCTACAAGGTTCACAGTTTACACACAACTAAATGAATGATGAGAAGTATAAAACTGGAGTGCAGTCAATGCATGTAATTTTCTGTAAATTTGAGTGAATACTAATGATTTGTTTGCTACTGTGGAAGATCCACTTAATTAAAAACATTGTCTGTCTTTAATCAAGGAACTAAGAGCAGATGGCCATAGAAGAGACAATAAAGTCCAAAGCACCATGCATCATAATTTTCTGCACATTTCTCTAACAGATGGAGCCACATGTAAATCATGATATTTACAGAGAGCCACTAATGTTTCTGTGAATGCTTTTTAGACTTGGTGGTAATATATCTTAAGATTTCCTCACAGAGATTTTTAGCATGCTTTCACATTTTGCAAATATTACCGTGAATAATCTTATTTGTACAGTTAGTAGCATATTCAAAGTTGTTCAGTTATTTTCAGAGACAAGACTCACTGAATTTTCTCATAAGACAACCACCTAAATTTAATCACTCTTTAAGAACTATACTTTTAGAACTTATCCAACTGCAATACTAAGTTATCTTCAAAATCAAATTAGTGTTTTGGTCCTTGGTCTTAGTCTTTGTCATTTCTAAATAATCGTGTAAAACTGCCCTTAAAAAATTTACTCTGCAACTTATGTACAACCGGTGGGAGGTCTTCGCACAGTTAAAAAAAAAAAAATTAAAACTGTAAATCATATTTGAAAAATCAATCTTTCAGATAATAATAAGAAATTGGTGAAAGACACCAAACCCAAGAGCAACACCTTCAGATACAGATGTCCTCACTTTTAGAAAACTCATTCTCTTAGATATGTTTTATGTCATTGAGTCCTAAATATCCAGATTTAATAAGATCTACGCTTCCTGCCATCCTGCACCCAACATGGAGACCCCACCTTATTCCACGCCTCTCTCCCGCCCTCTTCTCCGTAGGCCCTGGGTCTCTGGCTGGGGCAGGCTGGCGCAGCTGCGCCAGGGGCTGTGTTGTCACAAGCAGTTAGGGTGACAGCCACTCACACTTCATAATGTCCCTCTCACAGGTCACCGAGCGACAAGCTGGGTCACCTCGCTCCAGCAGGCCGCCCCAGGGGAAGCAGAGCCCCCCACCACCACCACTATCTCCCAATCCCCCCTCTCACCCACCACTTCTTCTTCAACCCCTGTCCACCCCCTATATGGCCCAGGAAAATGCAGAGACAGGAGGGGCAGGTGGGGGGAAGAGGTGTTCTATTCTACCTTCATGCCGGAGTCCATGCCAGGGTCACTGTTGAGGTGGGCATGCCACTGCTAGTTCCTCTGATACAGATGATGCTGACAAAGCGGGTTAGGGTCAGTTTGAGAAGCTGAGATGGTAATCATAGACTTTAGAGGAACATTATGATGTGCTACTATTCTTGATGCTGTATGTCTCGAGGTAATTGTGTGGAACTCTTAAGAAAATACAGCTGTCATACATTCATGTAGCGATGTCTTCAAAGTTAAATAATAATAAATCAAATAAAAAGTGACAGTATTGATTTATTGCCTTAACAGGGGAGTGACCCATGTGTGTCTATTGTGATTATTTGTGATCTCAATGTCGTTCAGCAATTTGCAACTAAACAGGAAATGTTAAAATCCGTGTACGCAATAAGTCTTTCCAATAAATCCTTTTTTATTTTTATTTTTACAAGTGTATGGATTTTAACATCAATATCATCAAGTTAAACTCTCTGAATAAGAATAACATTCCAATTGAGCAGATGAAAAGTAAAGAGTGGAACACTTTACTTTCAGTGTTCCGCCTAAAAGTAAAGTGCTTCTTGTCTGTTTGGAGGGAAATTAAAGTTTAGAGAAAAAAAATAGATTAAAAACTATGTAAAAAGTCAAAGAAGTAAAAAAAAAAAATTTTATGTTTTGTTCACAGAAAATTGTTTTCCATCTTTACGCACTATCAAACGACAAGTTAAGCATGTGAATTCAGGGGCAGATCAGCTAATTGAATGCAACGCCTGAAGCTGGCTTCAGCTGTGAGTGAGAGGCTTCATACCTAATTCCTGTTATTCAAACAGTCACGCCCTCAGAGCGGCTAATTTACTGGAGGTGAGCACACACCCACTGAACAATGTGTGGCAATTAATTTCGCTCTCCCTCCCACATCTGGCGCTTCACTGCGACCGTGTCTCTGCTGTACTGTGTCACGAAGGCTAGGCCGGCCTCCGCAATTTCACACCTAAAGGACCCCAATGAAACGTGAAAAGAATATGTGGGATTGTTAAATTGCATTAAAGAGTTTAAAACACTGGATATGCCTTCTACACACACACGCCCTCACACACACACACACTTCTTCCTTGTTCAAAATAACACTAAGCACCAAATGTGATCAAATGCTCAGTGACAAGATGTGACATAGTGTAATGTGCACAGAGAATGCACGTTCACAAAGGGCGGAAAATCTTATCATGAGGACCCATCTGATTATGATGAACACCTCTGAGGAGAAACAGAAACTTGATTCTGAGAAATAAATCCTATTCAAATGACTGTCTGGCTTCTCTTGATCATGCAAGAAGAGATTTAAAGGCCTAAAGTTTTGACATTGACGTAAATGTTTTTCAAATGTTGCTGCTTCAGATTCCTAACGCATTATATTCAAAACAGCAGTTTTTCAGATAAACGAGAACTTCAGTGGTGGGGGTTCAGTTGGGGTATTGAAGGTCTCACAATGGTCAAAGGCATCCGGCAAGGGCTCTGATGGTCTCTAGCCGACAAATGCAATAATGAACCATGTTGCCACCTTGAGCGCAGGTCGGCGTGAGAACCTGTCCGTACACAACGAGATGAAGAGATTTAGAAAAGTGCTTTGAGGCTGTTAGAAAGTCAATATCTTTGATAAGTTTGTTTGGGTATTCTAGATTTAAAAAAAGTAGAGAAGAGCAGTACTATGACTCTTGTGTCACTTAAGGAGTGAACTATCCCAACCTACTTCTTTCAGAACAGAGTAAACTTACTTGCATTCTCTCCTTCAAGATTTCAACAACCTGCTGTCATTCTGTTTCAACAAGCCAACGACAGTTTAGCCAGGCCAATACCTTCCTACACAATTCCGCTTAATTTTGTTCTCTGTTCTCTCCTCTTGTCTGGGATTTCTCCAATTGAAGATAGATGAGAAGCAAAGTAATTATCATCTATCAGTCTGTATTCATCCACAAACTATTAAAACACTGGACAGTGCTGAACCGGATAGAAACAAGTCCGTTTTGACACCTCATGAAAGAAATCAAAAATACTTAAAACATCTAAAGCATGGCAGGGCTCACTCCTCTTAGGCAAGGTCAGTATTCATGGCAATGGCATCCATGGAGAGTTCTAAAGCCAAACCGCTGCTGACAAAATCTACACATAGGCCTGTCTCGCTTTTCCCTTAATGAATAATTATTAATTATTCCTACTACTTTTGGGACAATGTTCTGTAGATATCAGGAGGTGGGGGTGAAGAAGGTGAGGATAAACACAGTAGGACCAAGGTAGTTGAAGATGATGATGGTTTAATGATGAAAAACAGACAAAATTCCAGGCAGCACAGGAGCAAAGCTAGGAGCTAGTCTCTTGTAGCAACTGGTAAGCAGTAATCAATAGACAGCAGACAAGAGGCAACTAGACAGTCTAGAGTCTAGACAGATTAGACAAGGACCTGACAGAGAACAAGAAACACAGGTGGGTATAAATACACAGGGCGTGATCAAGAGAACTACACACAGCTGGGATCAGTCAAGGGGGAGACGAGACAACCCAGAGACTCAACTGACACAGAATGCTAAATAAACACAGAAAAACTCAAATCCTTACAATGGACTGATGAGATGAAAGTGAAACTTTTTGAAAGGTGTGCATCTCATTACATCTGGCTTTAATCTAACTGCGTTTGTTTAAAAAAATATCATGTGTACAGTCAAACATGATGGATGGTCTGGGGCTGCTTTGCTGCTTCAGGACCTTGATGGCTTTCTGTAATTGATGTAGGAATAAATTCTGCTCTCTACCAGAAAATACAGCAGCAGAATGACCAGACATCCTTTCACAACATTAAGCTCCAGTATACTTGGGATATGCAGCAGGAAGTAAGGTAAAACCCAACCCGAAATCAACATTTTTGGCATTATTTTGCCTAAAATCATCTAAGAATGAGTAGACATATGGAAGATATGTAAACTAGAGTTACAAAGAATAACTAGACACAAGAAATAAACATAATAAACTAAAATCACTAAGAAAGAGCTGAACTAAAGTAAAAACAGAAACAAGGATGTTCTAATCAAAGAAAGAGACCAAGGAACACAGAATAATAATGAAACTAAAATCAATATATTGACCCCAAAAACAATTCAATCAAATCATTTGAGAAGAACCAATTTAAAGTTAAAATGTATCTTTTATTGTAGGGGCTCAATTTAATTGTATTTAGAAATAAAGGTTGCATTACTTCAATGCATAAAGAGCCCAAATAGATATTAATAGCATATTTAACAGTAAGTGTTGACACAGACTCTTATGGTTCTTTTTTCTTCATTGCTTTATTAGGAAAAAAACTACACCATCACTTTTCTCTTTGCTTCTGGAGTTTGACTTTTAAATCTCTTTGAAGTTTAATAATGCAAATCGTTCAATAAAGGCAAAGACGGTATCAATTACCAGCTCTAGTATCTTTCACTTCCAACCAAAAAATACCACTTACTCTGCATTCTGCAATGTTTTTTTTTTTTTACATTTACTTTTTTTTTTCTTACCCTAAACAAACCGTCTCCCCTTTTCTCCCCTCCTGCACTGCCTCTCTGTCTCTCTCCCTTCTCCACGCCACTGTGCCAGTCACCCTGCTCTAGGGCTCTGGAGATATTTCAAACATATCTGGGAAATCAATCTTACAGCAAACTGAAGGAAAACATCGAATGTCATTGAGCAATAAGTATGAAGCCTGTCAGAGGTGGAGCTGAGAGCTGGGCCTGCGGCGAGCTGGGCCTGCCAGTATCCCAGCGAGAGGCTTCGTCAGCTGGGCCCCCTGCGTCTTCACGCACACACACAAAAATACAAATTCACGCACACATCTGACAAAGACCATTACAATGCAATTTATGCTGGTATATTGTGTTCGGTTCACTTGGCTATCACCTTTGCTTTTTAGCATACAGCTATCACTTCAAAGTCTCAGCTCTAGACAAATATGTCTATGATGAATGATCATTATGTCTTTCAAAAAACAACAATAAACGGTAGACAAGTAAAGTAAAATAATGGGTGGAATGTGCTGTCAGTAATTATTTGGGGATTTTCTTAGCGACATTTTTTCCTTATGTGTTTTCTTTAACCGTTCTCAGCATCGATTGGATTGTCTACAACTTGCAGTGACCACAGAAATGTCACGTGCAATTTAGTTCTGGCCAAGTTTTCTCCTGGTAAAGTTAATCTTTTGTTGATGTTTTGGTTGGACTCACTATGATTCTGAAAAATAGGAAATTCCTCCTTTCAGCTTCCAGACAGTTCAAGGGTTTTGGCCAAAACTGACAAACTTGGAACGACTCATATTTTTTCATCTTGACAAAAAAAAAAATCCATCGGAGGAAAAGTAACCCTGGATCATAATGCTGCCACTACCATGCTTCACTGTGTTCCTTGGTGCAGTTTTGTTTCTGTGCCAGACATAAAGTACCTTGGTCAAACCATGCAAACATTTTGGGAAATTTTAAAAAGTTATGAATGTTTTCTTTTAAGGAAATGGATCATGCATCCTTATTTCAGATACGTGAAATGCAGGAGGTTGTTGTCACACGTAGAACGTAACCAATACTTGCACTTTCTATATAAGTGTTTCTGACTCCTGGGAACTCCCTGACGAGTTTCTGGCTTGTCTTTTCATCAGTTTTAGAAAAACTTTCCCTTTTGTACTCTTAAATGTCTACCTCTGTTAATAAATATATTACTCAAATAATAGCCTCTAATGTTATGTTCATCTGTGTTCACAATGTATAAAACTGGAATTGTTCCTGAAACAACATGCACTCCTGCTGGAACTATATGTTCTTTTCAGCATATGGCACAGAATTATTCTTTACATCTATGAAGCAGAGATCGAGCGACAGGATACAAAGGGGGAAAAAAAAAAACACACTGGAAGATGAATTTCAGGAGGCAGAAGGGAAAAAGGGCAGAGGAAAGGAAGAGACCTGGTCCAGACAGACAAGTGAAGAGAAGCAGAAATTGATGAAACAAGATGTCGCCATTGATGGGTCATTACACCCAAGTAAGCATGGGACACTAGCTGGGTCTCCACTGCCCTCTTCCTCCTCCTTCTGTTCTAAAGCATTGCCCAGACAATTACTACGTTACTGCTGTTTCTGTACTTTAACACTATCACTTTGAGGCGTTGCGCTAAAACTCCTCATGCTACAACAAATCACAACGTCTCCATGCAGCAACCTCCTAACTCTCCATCTTATAGCCTAATAAACACATGTTTATCTCCAGGTCAATTGAATTAGAATTTATGATGAGCATGATCAGTGAACAACTAACATGGCTGAAAACATTGCTGCAATAATTGGTCAAATCAGGTGAATTCGGTTAAAACTGTTTACACCTAATATAACATGCATCCAGTGTTTATCCCAGTCACTCGAGGCATCATGTTGCTCGTTATCACAGATCCAAGTCTGTGCAACAGAAATAAGGGCATAAAATCAAAAAAGCGACACTAATCTAAAAGTCCTCAGTGTGTGAATTTAATATAAAGCTTAGCAATTTTTTGGCTTGAAGCTCACTCATTACAAAACCTCCTTATCACACACCCACTGACCATGTCCACATGATAGCCCCCTTAAGACCTTAGGTTGCATAGATGAAGATCTATGTGGGTAAACTTGGGAAGATATTATTCAAATGCATGCCCAGATTCAAGAATTTGAAAGATGAATTAATGATTTGCCAGTGACTTAGAGGAATAACAAAGTGTTTATGAAATTTTCTGAAATCCTGAACAGTGGATATGACGATGGGATAGGAATTTGATGGTTCTTGAGCAGCTCAGTGACAAGGAAAAGAAAGGTCATCATTTAAGCAGTGTATGATTTTGAGTGTGTTTACCATCTCACATCCACCCATATTGAACTGCATGACACTGGTCAAATCTAGAAAAGTTATCAAATATTCATCAACACCAAGCTTTATCTGTTCATTTTACTTTTCAATAACTTAATTTGTTAATATAGAAGAAAAGCAGTATTTCAGCTTAAAAACAAAAGACATAAAATCTGTGCAAATAGTTTGACCCAAATTGAGAAAAATGTCCATCACTCACATGGCCACACTAATGTTGTCACCAAATGACTTTCTGCTTTTCACACATGAATCTCTCACAGAGAAAGCTCACATCAGCTTTCATGTGTAGTGCATTCTGACAAGTGAGTGGAACTAAAACCCGGTCCTCAAAACAACAACCCCTGGCTCCGTCGGGACATGCATAAGCGACAATAACATTATCTGTGCACATGTGGGCATCTGGAAGTTGAGCCGACGCTGGTTAGCTGGAGGCTCGGTCCGCAGCCTGAGGATTGCTCTGGTCCACTGATTCAAGGGTAGACGATGAACCTTCATGCTGGGCCGACTTGGATCGTGTGCCGTGAAATTAGAGTGGGGTGTGAAGGTGGGAAAAACCAAGCAGGCATGAGGCTGGAACACAGAATCACACTTTCTCGCCTCTCATGTTCGCAGGATTCAATCTTGTCAAACTCCATAAAGGCAAAAATTGTACATGATCAAAAGTGGCTGGAGTACTTTGTTGTGACTAATGTGCTGTGTGTCTGTCCCACTTGTCGAAACACACCCTGCTATATCTTGAATAGCTATGCACATGCACCCCAACAATGATAAGTAGGTTCCTTAAAATCTTGCTAAACTTCTACATTTGCAACATACTCTGTTGTATGTCAAGGCAACAAATGCAAAAAAGTGCAAATAATCAAATTATGATCAAATTCCAGCAGCTTCTCACCAGAGGGTAACTTTTTAATTTGGTCATTTTTACACATTGACAAAGTATAGCTGAGACTGACTTGTCTGTCTTCTTGATACTTTTCTTCCTGTCTGTAATACTCTTTTGACCCTCAACATGTGGCTGCCTTCATGCTGGCAGCTCTAATAGCTTCCTCTCCACAGTGACCAGACTAACACTGGTTTATACCCCCCCACACACACACACGCCTACACATGCCTCTCCACCGAGATTTGTATGTACCCTTTCTACAGCATCCCTGAAACTCTGATAACTGGATTCTCTCTTCTCTCCCCTCGTGTGCAATGCTCAAAGGTCATAAACGAATTAATGCACAGGCATGCACACACATAGGTGTCACAAGGATGTACTAAAGAACAAAATAAGACAGGCCATGAATACCAAACAACCCACAAGGACATAGTCTTTCTATTACCTGGACCTTTGGGGTCTTGGCTGGCTTGTTGGTGACTGAAGCTTGAGTCTCCAGTTTTAACATCCATAAGCAGAAATGCAAATACGCTAGCTGAACCAGGTTTAAGCAGAGAGCTGGTCTCCAGCCCTCTCACCACACCAGGCCTAGATATACTCTGGCAGTGTGAGGTACACTGATTACTGATATTATACACACATACACACATGCACAGTACCTTCACTGCAGGGTATGTGTAAACCCACCATGCAGAAGCAGGTCGCTGCATTAAACACAAGCATATGTTAGCAAGGAGTCTTACTATGATCTTGCACACAGCACTTCACTAGACTGGGCTTCAGCACGCTACACTTCTCTGTGTTCCACTGCATTACGTTGGGCAGGCAGGCCAAAGCTAGCTGATTTCCTCGCCACACAGAGCAACAAGCGCCGGGCCTTGCTAGCAGTCTCGCTAGGCTAGGCTAGAGTAAATCAAGGCCTCCTGCAGTCACTGGTGTGAGAGCCCATTTTCACAGTTCACACCCGACCTGCTAATGGCTGATCATTCATTCACGCTCTCTGTTGATTGCACAGGCAGGGGGTTGGCCAATCGTACAGTTCGCTAATGTACCGTACATAGTGAGGATAATCGGCGAGAGCAATAAGCATGCTAATGTTCTGTTGGCCATGAAAACAGAGGTCTGGTAATCTCTTGATGTTTTAGAGCAGGATGAGCAGATCAAGTTGTGTGTGTGGTTGGAAGCCGCAGGTCGGGACATGGACATAAAGATTAATAAAGAGACCAACTTTTGGAGGCACATAAAACAACGCTTGTGTTTTACATAAGCATTTCTTTTTCAATGGTGAACTCAACGTTAGCCTGTTACCATAAATAATATAATGTCCTCGTGAAAATGCTGAAGTGAGACAGAAACTTTCTGGTTCTATAGCTACGTGTTCATTAACTTTAAAGGTTAACTGATCCCTGATTAATCTGATAAAATTCGTTAAAGATACTCTTTCACTTGACCAGTCTTAGAAAAATAACTATTGTTTGTCCAAAATTTTGCAGTGCTGACCAAAACTGACTGAAAGCAACGTTGAAGAGTGAAAAAAATGGAGAGCTAAAACTTTGTTGTACTGCTTGGAAATCAGCAGTGAAACATCACTTTCCACTCCTTTCTTCTTCCTTTAAAGCATTTTGAATATTTAAGTTAAAGGATTTGTTAAAGCTAATAAAGTTTCATTTATTTGCCTATGTCATTAATGCTGGGGCCAGTGTCCAGTAATCAGTAGGTAGGTCATGAACCACAAATCAGAGGGTAACACAGAGACAAATAACACACCAAGCTGACATAATAATTCAATTAGCCAAAAACTGCCTATCTCTGGACTATGAGAAGAAGTGAGATAATTCTAACCCAAGTCAAAGTTTACGCAGAAAGGCCTCAGATTTGAACCCAAGACCTTCTGGCTGCAGCAGTGCTAACAACTTCATTATCTTACAGCCTTCATTCAGTTAGATTCAGCTGTAAGCAAGTCACAATCTGCAAAAGAAAGTATCGCTTACAATATATTTGAGTTCTTAAAAATGTTGCATCTGCTTTGCTAACAGCTTTTTATTTACAGTGCACTGGGGAACATCTTGCAGAATTGAGAATTAGTCTAGGAGATCATTTACTGTGACACTACAAGCCCTCACTCTGTGGATGAGCTGAACGCCGTCACTCTGTCCATCTAGATTTCCCGTTTCCCGTCCCAGAGTCCAGTTCTGCCAAAAGTGACAAACTTCTTCAGCTAGATCGGATTATGCCACAAGATGGAGCATGCAGCTACAGACTCAAATAGTCTTCGGGCTAAACAGAGAATGATAGAGTTATGTGCCAGGGAAGCATAATTAATGCTCCTAATTGGGCTTTTCCTTCAGTGGTGACTGATAGTCCACTCATAGTGAGCTATGGCTCCAGGGGCCACTAATATGTGCATCTACTGATGCATGTTTTGTGCATGTTTGATCTGAAGCACTTACCAGTTTTCTATAACAAGAGCCTGTCTCCCAGCGCTACAGGGAGAAAAAAAGACTTCAATCAAACAAATTTAAGTTTCTGTGAGTCTCAAGCAGGTGTATTATTTCACTGCATGCCCCTATTCCTACTGCTCAATGACGATTTGAGTCACAACAAGCCCCATCTGATTGAGCCTTTGTCCACTACAAGATTTACTTAACCTCCTGAAGCTGCTCTCCCCCAGAGGTCTTACTCACCAGCACTCTCCTCCTCACTCTGACCCATAGCTTAGTGACATCAAATGAGCAACGAGGTGTAAATCCGCTGCTCTTTAACATCCCTGCCGTTGTTAAGTCAGGTGTGACACATGAGGCTTTTGGATGGGAGACAAATACTCAACGTATCCTTTTCAGAGAGTTTGTAACAAAAAATAAATAAAATAAAAAATCTGTTCTGTAAGTCAGAACAGGTACACCATCTGTTCTTGTTTCTACTGGTATACTCTCACTTACCTCACAAGGAGGAACTATTCTAAATGTTTATGAGGAAAATAATTTATATGGGAAAAAAGCTGATCATTTGTAACCAGGAATGTGTGTTTGCATGTGTGTGTGTGGTGGTGATGGTTGGGGGCGGTGTGGTAAGGTTTTTAAAAAAATCATATTTCACATAATGTTCCGGGAATAGAACCCTAACATTTATGTTAATTAGAAATTGTTTGTTTTACGTCCCCACAAAAAAATCACTTTGCAGTCAAGATAAGCAGATAAAGCTCTCTTGAGTGGTTGATACTGTTTACAAAAGATCATACCAGCAGGGGTCAGTAGTGTACTGCTCTTACCTTCAGCTGACAAGCTTATTAGAACCAATTCTATAAAAGACAGGCATCCACATAGACAGCATTTCTTATCTAAAATATTTAAATGCATTTTCATTTGTAATTTTATAAATATCAGATTTCCTTGAAAAAATAACTAAATAGGACGCACTATTAAAAAAGATCACTTTCAAGCGTACATCTGATACTAGCATTGTGTGAGGGTCACTAACTCAGAGCTAAGCTGCTTCATGAATGCTTATTTTTAAAGTCCTAATGAAGGTTCTGGTAAGAGGCTGAGCCATCACTCAGGCGCATCGGTAAATACCGACATTAATTTGTAATTGTTACATTTAATCAGCTTTTAATCATTTCCACCTAAACGGATTTGGATATCTTCTGAACACTGTGGCCTAATTTTAAATTTTATTATGAATTTTAAACGTATGTATGAAAATAAGGCTGTCTTTCTTTTATAGAGTGATGGAATTGATGAAACTTTAAAAAAAAAAAGAAAATTGTGACATGAGAGTTTTAAAATATGCCCTTATGGTTCAATAAAATAATGATGTTTAACTGCATCTTAGCTGAAATCGGAGTGCAAGAAAATGCACATTTTCTTGGTTCTTTGGTCAGAAAGACTGGGTGTCCCTTCAGTGTCCAACATAGGCAGCGACTGACACACTTTCGCTGTGTTTTTGCCCTCAGGCAAAGAGCTAATTAAGGAGAGACTCTGGTTTTATTTACTGTAAGCTCCTGGCCCCTGGCTCTCTCTGTGTGTGTTGGCTTGTGTGTGAAAGACTTGGAGAGGGAAAGACAGGAAGATCGTGTTGGGTAGATTTTGCCTCATCTGAGACCATTTGCAGTAACACTGGTTTTACTGGGCCATGTCATTTTGGCCACATTAAACCAAAAGCACTATGTTAATGGGAACGGTGACAGATATACATTAGAAGAAGCTTTTATGGGTAGTAATGCATGAAAGTGCTGCAAACATCAATTGTACTACCATATGAGTATTCCTGAGACATAATCATTTAGTCTGGCAGTCTTGGTCTTTGTACAGACTTTTAACACAATAATCAGTTTTGATCAAGTCATGAAAAAAGGGACTCACATTCAAATGGTTGTTTTTCAAAGCACTCAAGGTACTTATTGGTCAAGATTTATTTGAAAATGGCGACATCATGTATAAAACATGACTCAAGAAAGAAAATTACTAAGTTTTTCACATTTATTATTGAATATTAACTTAACTATCACATTATAAAGATTTCCCGTTAAACATTTACGAGGTTGTTTAAATTCTTAAACTTACACATTTGAAACAGTAGTAAAACTTAAACACTCCCTATTCAGACTTATTGTTGAAAAATTATTTTTTGTTACTGAACAAGGTTCTACTAGAAGTTGCTTCCTGTTAAATGGGAGTTTTCCTCTCCACTGTCGCCACAAGCATACTTAGCAAATTTATGACAAACTCTAATTAATTGGGGCAGATTATTTGGGTTAAAAATAGTTTCAAGTTGACATGACTTCTAAAAAGACATCGTCTAGCATTACACAAACCAACACTAAACCTGACACAAGATTTATTCAAAATCACAAAAAATAACTTCAGACAAATAACTATGCTTTCATTTAAGTTATGTTGTCATTTAATTAAAAGAAAATAATAAATCATAACTTAGAATACTATTTTTAAGCTGAAACAACATCATTGTCAAATTAATTTGTATACCACAATAAAAAACAACTAACTACAATGCTTCAAATAATACTTGAAAAATAATAACATAAATACTCTAAAAACTCTAACATGTTTTTAGAAAATAGAAAACACAATGAAGTCCAGTCAAATGCTCCACGAAATACTTTGGTTGTTAACTTTTAAATAAGTGAGTAGTGTGGTTACCTAGTGGTAAGTTATTCCACAAATGTGTGGCATCCTCAGCAAAAGTGCAATCAGTTTTCTAATATTTTTTTCATACAGCATGTTCCTGACAATGAGTGTATTGTAATTTCCAATGTGTGAAAGACACCTGTGTGGGGCACAAAAACTAGCTCTACCCCAGCTCCACAATTCTTCCTAAATCCAGGTATGATTGTGCAAATCCCATGATTGTATTTATTGAATATCACTGGGTCTGATTTAAAGTACAAAGCTCACAATGCATCAGGCTCAATCCAAAAGCTCACACGTTACATCTAAGACAGAGGGTTAAACATGTGGAGTTTCAATCTCTACGTCTAAACTTAACCCAACTAACACACTTCCTCTGAATACGAACCCTTAGGCAGAACTCGTTATAGTGTAGAACATTACCTGTGGAGTTCTCAATCTTGCTTAAATATTATATTATTATGATAAACCCCTGCTGTCTGTTGACTGTGAATGGTCATCTGGAGGTAAACTGGCAGTGGACATTCTCCCAACATCCACTGATGTTGATCAAACACACCCTGCAGTCCCCAACTGGTCCCAAGCTGATTCTAACAGTACCTCAGCAGGATTCTCTTTATAGGGTTCCACTAAAGCTCCATTTGTTGGTGACAGCTCTACTGCAAAGGTGACACACCGCAGTGACAGGGGCAAACACTGCCCACCCCCCTGCCCTCTCAAACTAACACACACACACACACACGCACACCCATGCAGTAACACCAGGCCCGTCCTCACCAGCATGAGGGAGGCCTGTACCTCCCTCATGCCAGTCAATTTTCAGGAAGTCACACAAACACAGATGCACGAACACACTCAGTGCACTGACAACATGAAAATGTTGACGAGGCTGGCTTGATAGGTGGAGGAAAGCGTTTCAGTGATATTTCAACAGCGAATGCAGCAAGGAGGACTCTCATTATGCTCTATCGGATCTGACAGTGAAGGTGCTGTAGCTGTTATAGGGGAGCTGATGACCCGAGTGACCCGGAAAGCAAGGCGTAGCCCGCACAGCTGTGGTCACTGTGGTGATCTCACACAGTGCAATTAATGCACACAATCAGAGGTGTCTGCGACAGCGTGGGTGCGAGTGTGTGAAAGCGGGCGTGTGCAGGGGTGTGTGTGTGTGTGTGTGTGCGCCGGGGTGCGCATGGAGGGGTTTGCCTGCTTATTACAACCAAACACTGAGTTACTATCTGACAACAGAGAGCTCTGGGTAATTTCCCATCATGCCTCATCAGGAACAGCGGGGGGGCCAAGAGCCTCGCCACATCAGCTCACTTTGGACCTGGGTGGAAAATTACCATCATTAAACAGCGATGTGCAAGAGAGAGAAAGATGGAGTCATAGAAAAGAAGGAAAGAAAAAGAAAGAGAGCCCCCCAAAAACACAATAGAATGGATCTTCATTTTCAAGGAACCTGATTTAAAGGAAAGATGGGGACAGATCCAGGGGTGCTCCTAGACATAAAATCACACTGGGGCACAGCATCCATGTGAATATGTTGTGCCTGTTTGTTTGTGTGTGTGGAGGGAGAGAGAAGAAAGAGACACACAGAGAGAGAGCTAAGCTCAAAATTCATCCCTATAGATTTAATTGTGATGTTATTTTTAATTCGACCTAAAAGTTTGGCATCTCATACAAGATAACAAAACAAAGTATCGCAGTTCTACATTTTTTTAAAAAAAGCTTTCAGAAGAAATCCAGTTCTTCTTGTGTTTGTTGATTCACTTTTAATTGTCATTTTACAGTTGGAGTAGAGCTTCATGTTGGCCTTTTAATTATATCGGAGGTGCAGTTTGCAGTATGGTTAGAAAAAACAAGCAATTGAAATACTACTGTAAACATAAATCAGCTAAGAGCTAATATGAATTTTATATGCTTAAATGTATAGAAATCAATTTAGAAATCAAACATAACACAGCGCTATTGTGGATAATCCTTTAATCTCTAAATTATGTTTTCTTTCTGAACTGCTGGAATTTCTTTTAATGTTTAAAATGAATCTTCATATGCTTTGTTGTTTAATAGTCATGTATTGTTGAAATTGTATTTAAGAATTTTAATGGGGCACAGAAAACCTATAAAGCACATGCACCAGTAAAATAGCTTATGCCTATGAATGACTCGTTCTTAGAGTAAATTATTAAATCTCCACCCAATATTGATCAATGACAGGTGGTAGTTTTAGAAACAAAATAGACAAATCTTTAGAAGGCGTCAGTTTTCTTCTGTTGCTTTATCTTATCTGTGTCTGGACCTTCCTCCCTCTCATTAGCAAGTGGCTGTGATTCCAGCAGACTGAACACTGATTCTTTATTGATCCAGGCAGCCCTCTGAGGGCTAATGTAATCAGTGCCCTCTATAGAAGCTGCAGAGGCAGGTGGAGAAAGATCAGCAGGAAGGCAGGTGGGAGGACTTACTTACATACCATGCAAGGTGTAAACAACAAGGTGCTCTGCACAGCTCCATATACTGAAATGCAAAAAAGTATCACTTTTTCTTGTTCTTGGAGGTTAAACAGAGTGATGGCACTGCTTACAGCATGCAGAGACGATCGCCCGCTTTTCAAATTTCAACCCTTGTCTCCAAAATGAAGTACACACAGTGTGATGGCTGAAAGATTTGTAGCACAGCTCTGAGCTGAATGTACGATGTCCTGTCTCAAGTCTGGTTAACGTAACGGTGACATGTAAACATTAGAGAAGGATCCCTGAGCTCATATTGAAAATAACAGGGGATGTCTGTTAGAAGACACGTGTAAAATCCCAAACCCAACACTGTGAGCTCAGACAAGTTCTTTTTTTTTTCTTCTAAAAGCGCGGCTGCAGACAAGTCTGTTGCTTCACCAGCTCTTTAGCTGCTTTGACAGCATACAGGCTCGTATCTCTTCTTAACAACCTCTTTACTTTTATTTCTCAGTTAATCGTTGGTACTCTAATCTTGTTTCACTTTGGTCTTAAAAATGTTGCGCTATCCTCAGTTGTTTCCTCATTTGCCTGTAAGGAGCAAAATTCTCTTGTAATTGTTTAATGTAGTTTTGCTCAAAGGTTGGTTTGCCTAAAATATAGACAAACAGTTTATCTAAAAGACTGTATATTTTAGACAAACAATAAGTAGGTGGACAGACAGGCAACCAGTAAAAAAGAGGCAATCAGTTCCCATTTCTTTATTTGAATCAATAAAAATACTAAAAACTGATCAGTTTGACAGGCAACAACAAAGTCTTTTACAAAAGGCTTTAGATAAAAGCATGGTTTATAATTTTAAATTCATTTATTTAGTTAAGGCAAGAAAGAAATTAAATGATTAACTATGGGATGAGCTCCGATTCTGCGTAAGGTATTTGCTGAATTGGTTCCTGTATAGCTCTAATATATTGTTTATCAGATGCTATTTTGGTTTGACAGTTCTGTTGATCTTCACCCATCCACTTTTCTCAGTTTCCTGTTTCTCTCTGCACAGATTGAACTGAAAATGAGTGAAAAAACAGTCTGAGTACCCTGAAAGAACCCACCTATGCAGACAGAGAACATGCAAATCTTATACAGAATCCTATACAGAAATAACTTCTTGCTGTAAGTCAAGACAACAGGGCTTACCACTGTGTCACCAGCCCTTGTTGAAAACCTGCTGTTTTGAATCCAGTTATTCTCTTATGCCCCCTGGTGAAGAATCTAATTACCACAGATCACAGGTGCCCCTTTTATTCAATAGTCCAAGATTTCTGTGTATAATCTTGATGCACCATTCTAAGAACACAATCCTTTTTTGAAAAAGTAAAACTTTTTAGAGATCTAAATGTCGGTTGCATGACTTCATCTATTTCTAAAGGTTATTGAGAGGAACAAAGACCTGGAGAAATAACAACTTAAGCAACACTTGAAAAACAATGATTATGAAAAGATGTTTGTGGCCTTCATCAGGATAATTATTCTAGGTCTTCAATTTTAATGTGACACATTAGGCAGTAAATGTTTAAACATCACAAAATATGGGGCCGGGATTTTTAAGATGCAGATCCATTCTGTATATGGGTCTTGATATTCTTGATTTTATTTGTGTATTAAATTACAAAATAAATCTTAAAATACCTTCATTTAGACTTGAATATAGAGGAAGAAATGGCTAGCATTCAACGTCTGTATCTATTGAAAATAGTAAATATATAAAATATCAATGTATCACGCATTAGCCTGCTGTATGACTAACTGCACATTGTCTAGTTTTTGGTTGATTCTTTTTCGTTTTTTATATAATAGATCTTTCAAAGACTGCAGAAATAGCTTTGCTAAATCTCTTGACTGTATTTAAACTGACCTCTCCCGTGTCTGGAGAAGATAAAATGTAAGACATGAAAAGTAAAACAGAGATTAAAGAATAAAACTCTGTTATTTATTCTTTAATCTCTGGATGAATGAACTTATGCGGAGCAGAATATAGGTTTTTATCAAGGAGTTTTACCTAGTTTCCTTTCCATAATACACTGTAACCCTACTTGAAGCACAGACACACAGACACATACAAACACAAACATTCCCCAAGCAAAGGCCTACACAGATGCGATCTTGGTGAGGAGGTAGAGGAGGAAGAAGAGGAGGAGGAGGGGAGACAGAAAAGAGACATACTGCATGGATGACCCAGTTGGGCTTGTGCCAGTTCTGGAAGAGCCTGGAGCCAAAGTAAAGACCTGGAGACACACACACACTTACAAGTACGTGTGCACACACACCACACACCATCTGGTCCCGTGCCTTTTAATAACTGAAACAAGGCACAAGATGTAGGCAGCATGGTGCATGGTTTCCCAACAGCCTGGCAGCAAGAGAGTGGAAAGTCACAAAGGTAACAGCAGTCCTCAGAACAGTAAATACAGATTGCTTTACAGGTGCATGAGGAAAAACACAAGGCAACAGACAGCTCTAAAACTGGTTGCCTTCTAAAGGATAGAACTTTTTTTTTGAGAGTTTCTCCAGTAGTTGTTGGGGAGGAAAAGACAACTGCTGTTTCTTTCCTCGACCCAGCCTAATTTCCCCCTCACTCACTGTTTCTCTTTTCTTCATCTCTGTCTTTCTCCCCTGCTGCGTACAGGAGTCAGCCTGACTTTTGATCCTGACATCTGCGTCTTGCAGGAATGTCTGTGCGCTCTCTCTGCCCTCTGATGTAGCTCCAGGAACTAATGGAATGTGAAAGAGACAGACGGGCTTCTCGTCTGAAAAACACTGCCCTCTCTCCGCACACGTGCGCATATGCATACATGTGTGCGCGTGTGTCTATGTGTGTGCTTGTTTCATACACCTCTGCTGTCTGCTTCCATCATAGCCAATTTAAAATAAAGCCATTTGAAAAGAGGTGAGAGAGAAGACAGAGAGTAAATAAGTCTAACAGTTTGGTTTGTGGTTTTTGTAAGAAATCTTTAGCTGTGCATGGATTAATCCTGCAACTCTGATTTTCTCTCTCCCTCGTTCTACAGGGAGAGACTGAAAGGTCTAAAAGGGTGTTTACAATTCGCTAATCTGACTTCAAAACCGGCTTAACTCTGGTAGACATCAAAGGTGTGCGCGTGATGGCCCCACTTATCCCAGTAAGAGGGGGATGTATGGTAGACTGGAAACATGGCAAAGAGAGCTGGGGAGCAAAAAAGAAAAGAAACAAGAGGAAGCTAGATATTTTTAAGATCTTGTGATGGTTGTCTCAATTGATTAAGGGAAAAATAATTTCAAGACTTTTTTTTTTAAGGCTTATAAACTTGAGAGCCTCAAGAGGTGCCCAATGGAAATATGTTTAGAAATAATGTTTAAAAAATTATTTAATCTGTTTTTACTTTTTTCACTCATCTTAATGTTTGAAATCATCAAACTAATTTTAATATCAGATACAGATCACCCTTGTAAATAAAAAAGCAAAAAAATCTTTTATGAAGATTTAACCCCATACTGAAAAATTATTGCTCCCATTTATTAGCTAAATGTGATCGGACAAATTTTAGATTCAATTTGATCGATCACACCCAGGAGTGATTACAGAATCAAGTTACTTAACTTTCCCGCCATCTGAAGAGATGGGGTCCATAAGACTCGCCAAGTTCTTTTCCTCTGTGCGTGTTCCAGTGGGGTTGCATTGACCCTGTGTGCATGTACCTTAACATTGTTTTTTTTGTGTGGTTTCTAAAATTGATACTCTGATGGGTTAAATAGAACCCTCCATTGATTGGGTTCAAATAACATAAAGTAAGCTAAAAAAAAGTCTCAAAAAACAAAAAGTCTCAAAAAACACCACATCGTGCCTTAGAACAATAGGCATTCAACAGCACATCCGAATTCACAACACTAACGTTTACCATTCTGAAAATGATTAGTCCTGTGAGCAACAGCAAGAGCCGTTGTCCACCAAAGAAAACATAGAACAGGATGAACCTTTCCCGGCATGGCTGGCCTCCCAAAATCGCTCCAAAAGCTAATCGACAATTCATCCAGCAGGTCACAAAGGACTGACAAGGACATCTAAAACACCGCAAGACTCAGTATATGTTATGAAGCTGTTTGACAATTTCACTAGTTGCATGACTTGTCATAATTGATGAAACAAGGAATATTCTTTTTCTTAATAAATGACCATCGTTTCATAAACTTCATGCTAGGGAGGACTGAGGTCATGCAGTACTTCAAAAGTCTGAGGCACATCCACATTTGAAAAGAAACAAATGAAAGGTCTTGACATGCCTTACTCAAAAACCAGAGTTCAGTCTGATTGAACTTGCCTTAACCAAGGACTTCATGCTCAGAAACCTACCAATTGTGGTTAAACTAAAACAAATCTGCAAAGGAGAGGGGGCAAAAATTCCTTTGCAGCAAAATAAAAGAATCACTGACATGATCCAATGGGAGATAATGGTGGTGCATCCAGTTACAAGTTTTAGAGCTTAAAATCTTTTACATTCAAATAAGGCCAGGATGTAGCCTATTTTTAAATGCAGAAATCATCTGCAACTTTTCAGTTTTTAATTAGTTCAGCTTTAATATAAATTATTTTGTGGTAATCTGTAAATTTAATCACATCACACACACACACACACACACACACACACAAAACCCAGAAGAAATCTTTAAGGGGAAACAGTTTTTCACAGCACTGTCGGTTCAGCTTTAACCTGTGGACTACCTGAGTCTTATCAAAACAACTGATAATAGAAGGTCATCCGGTATATCAACCCGTGGCTTTCATAAACATATTCATTAAGAACTGATAGCTGCATTTCTAAATGCAGCTCCAAAAAGTAGACGGGGGAAGTCTTTATCCTGGTGAGGCAAACTAATGAGGAAAATCTCATTTAAACAAGATTTCCATGAATATCTGCACAGGAGAGAACGCAGGCAAGGTAAAATTAGCCCTGTAATAAATGAAGATTGTGGAAATACATCTGGCATTAATTGTCATCCTAAGGTCACGGTTCATTAAATTACCATTAAAGAGTTTGACAAAATATATTTAGTGCTCACTGAGGTGTGCTGGCTTTGTGAGGTAAAATGTATAAATAACTGTAATAACTAAAGCTGTGTTTCTGAGACCTATTAATACAGGACGGGAAGCAGGAGCCTATTCTGCGGGGACGTTATCAAGGGATTCGCGCTATTAACAGATGTATTTTTCCCCCTCTTTGAACACGTAGAAATAATGCAAATTATAATAAATTGTCACGTAATGAACAGAGGGCCCAAAAAGCGGAGGTTTCGATATGATGGAGATGAGCTTATCTGGGCTCTTCTATTATTTATTCAGTGTGTGTTTGCTGAATAGAGCTCCATGCAAAGTTCTTTTGTGATTCTAAGTTTGTCCCACATTCCCATTGAGATATCAGGGAGCGACATGCGAGGCCGCCTCAAGCAAACATCTGCTCACATATGTACACACATGTAGAAGCACACACAGGCAGACGTATATGCGCACTCTGGACATTTTAGAACACAAAAGATGTAAATTCTATTTAAAAGAACATCCTCAAAAAAAGGGACAAAAATCTAAGTGAGGTGGTAAAGGATCAGATGGCTTGTTTGGACAAAGACCGTAAAGGGAAAAAGACAAAGAAAGAAAATGTGCACGCATGTGTGTATATGTGTGTGTATGTTTATAGAAAAGAGAGGCAAAGCAACATAAGACAGAGAGACTTGCGTGGACAGACACTGATTCCCCCAGGTGCATGTTGGGTAGGTCCTCAATAATCTGGAGTGACAAGAAACAGAAGGAGCCGATTTCTTCTCATGTCATATCCTCTTTCGCTTTTCGCTTCCTGCTTCTTGTCAACAGGACTTTAAACTGGTGTTTGTTAAATTGGATGTCAGGTTCAGGAGAGGACTTTGCTGCATCCAGTGCTTGTCTGTTAGCGAGCATGGATGTGCTGTCATTTGAATGTGATAACATGTTGCCTCCTGATATTAAAGGGTCCAGGTCAGAGAACGCAACACTGTAGAAATAGATTAGTTTAGAAAATTACCCCAATAAAAACCACTGGCGTAAATTTGCATAATGCCAATGAATACAAATTGATTTGTGGCTGCAGAAGAATCTACCACTGTCCTGGACGGCAAAGCCCTCCAGCCTTAACTGTTCAGCAGCAGGTCTGTCCTGCCTTTCCAGGAAGACTCAGATGAGTCTGAAGCCCGTGGACATCCCTGTTAATCACTCATCCTTAAACAAGCACTTTCTAAATGACCTTAGAAAGACAGAAACAAGAGACAGACACGGCACAGATTCAAACAGGGCCCTTAGGCCTCAAACCAATATAGAATCCCAGTTTGATTTTTAACCAAATGCTCCCACGAGATACACATGTGCAAGAGTGTGGATCGTCAGGCAACCAGTTCCTCCACATAAACAGTAAAGGTCATTCCCTGTCTGAGTCAGTGTATGTTATTGTTCCTGTTACTGTGTGTGATTTTGTTTTGACTATCAGTGTTGCAACTGTAGAAATGACTGACCTTTGACTATAAGAAATAGAAGATCACATCACAGTCATTGTCAGAGGATTATTTTTACGTTTAGGTATAAATAGTCATTTCAGATGCTGCACATGCAAGAAATTATAACAATAGTTCAAAGTCCCAATGTTTGCATTTTCCTGGAAAGGCTGAGACAATATAATACGTTTTTTTTTCCTTTTATTCTCTTGCAGTGAAACACTTCACAACTTCAATATCTTATCTTATGCCATGCAGCAAAAGATGTGGTTTTGTGTTAAAACAATGTGCTTCCTATTTCAAACTTATGTGAGCTCAATAAATTAGAGTATGATAAAAAATTTACCCGAGTAATTCAGTTCGAAAGGTGAAACTCATTTATTATTTGTATTCATTGCACACAGAGTGAAACATTAGTGTCAAGGATGGAAAATGTTTTGGCCTCCACATCCATAATTATAAGTTGTGCAGCAGACAGTCACTGGCACCTTCCATGTGTCCATTGCTAAAAGGTATGCTTTTAGCAAAGGAGAAAAATAGTTGTAAGACACAAGACCAAACACTGCAGAGGAGCTGAAGCCTCAAACCAATCTGGTCTACCTTTCCACCCCTAACCACACACAGGCTGATCACCGTAATACTTCTCAGCAGGGATGTAATTCATACAAAGTCCTCACTTTATATTGAGTTACTGTATAAGCTACACAATACATGAACATGCCTTTTAGTAGGCTGTTGTTTTTCATTTTTAATTTTTGGTATTGGTGTTTTGAAATATTTAAATTTTGCAAGAAACTGAAATATGGTTTTTCACTAGTTTAGTTAATGTAGTTTCAATATTTTTCATTAATGATCCTAGATTTGATTAGAAATCAGTTTAAACTGAATTACCAAACTTAATTTTCAATGATATTTTGATGTATAAAGATCTAATACGTGCATATTGTGAAATGAGCTAAAAAATTGAAAACTATCTACTGCAACATAAAATGTTTCAAAGCACCATTTTAAATTGTCCAATATATTGTCATGACCTCATAGTGACAGCTGTTGAGAAATTCCTTGGCCCATTGTTGTCTTTTTGACATATAAACAAAGGCGCACACAAACAGTCACAGACACCAGATGGCCACTCCCCCCTAACCTTGTACATTAAGGTCCCTGAGGCAACAGGTCAAAACAGGTCCCACCTGAACAGGCCATTTCTGGTTCACAGGTGAGCCCTTTCTCTTCATTTAAGAAAAATTGCAGCATCACGCATCTCTGTTTGATTGCAAATGAGAGCAGGTCACTGTTTGCCGGGGCTACTTCTGCAGGGCAGATGGGATTCAGAGGCTGACCCACCTGATGTAACTAGAAGGTAGCCAGAATTTCTCTTTTTTGTTATGACATAAAAATGCATGCTGTTGCTCTGAAGCAAGTAAAACGTGTTGAAGTTGTTTTTTGTAAAGCAATTCTTGGTGTTAGTATTTCAGTGATGTAGTGGCTTCAGAGGATCCAGCTTCTATGCGCCACAAATCTGGCACAGATTCCAGAAAATTGTAAAACAACTGAAACACTGAGTTTATTTAAATCAAGACTAAAAACCCCACTTGTTTAGAGTTGCTTTTGAACCATTAAATCAAACACTGACCAACTTACTTGATACGTATTGATTTAGGAGATGGCACTTATCAAAATGTAACATGTGTTACTGATTTTCTTAATTGTTTGTGGTTTTCTATGAAAAGAACTTTGAACTGCCTTGTTGCTCAAATGTGCTATACAAATAAACTTGACTGATTGATTAATTGAAATTCATATAATACTGTCATTAATCTTAATGTAACCGAGCAGCGATAGCAGTAATTTTGTCTTGCTCCTTTTAATACCTCTAGGTGGCAGTATTGTCATATCAACATTTCTTAAACTGGATTCTCTGTCCCAACCTTCACATCTCTGAATAAAAACTCTCCCTATTCACAAAGAAATACTACCAATCCTGCAGACAAGTGATTATATACCTTACTCACTCTCAACTCTGGACTTAATATTAAAATCTGCAAAAAATATTTCACATCTCAGGAGTTGGCTCATTCCTATTCTGGGAGCATTTGATCCTGCACAAATGTCATATTTGTTGTGGGTTTTAAAATAAATAAATAAATAAATGTTTAACATAAAATTGAACATTAACACTTTTCCTTTGCTGCAGTTATTGTTTGAATGAAACTTAAGGCTCACCATGCCATTAAGCATGGAACAAAGTGGAAAACCTGAGCATATTAAATCTGATGATCAGATGCAGGTGTGGTATGAAGGCGACGGAAAAAGGGATGGCTGTCCTGGAGCAATAAAAACATTATAAAACACTTCCATTTATTGTAAAGAAGCACTTTTTTATTGTTTTACAACATTATGTTAAGCTGTAAGTTGGGGATTTGTGGAAGATGCTTGTGTAGAGCATTGTGTTTTTGCTCAAGCAAGTACCGAACAATCAGGGTTATTATTTTGTCCTGGAAATGAGTCAAGTGGAGTGTGGGACACTTTGCGCTTTAACATGCCACTGTTTGGAAACAGAATTAAATGTATGTATATCCTTCTGTAAGCCTTGAAGCCTGTGGGCTGGAAAGTACAATAATGCAATAATGAGTAACTGACAGTAGATGAAGATAGAACAAGTTCCTCAGCTCTTTCTGCATTTTCTTTATTCTGCTTGGGGATTGTGTGATTTCCTGCATCAGTTGACACCAGTCCTTAACAGACTGTCATGTTATAACTCTGAAAAGGTCATCCCTATGTTTGCAGGCCTCTGTGGTACGCAGTGGCATAATGTAGCAGACATAAGCAGGCAAAAGGTAAAAGTTAAGAGTATGCATGCAAACAGGCTACAGTGCCCCTACTTGCCTACTTGTGTAGTTCTCTCCCCTTCCTGCAGAATTGTGGGTGCAACTGAACTCCCCAGCAGAACACTGCTCTGACAGCTAACATTGCCCTATGTCACAGCGTGCACTGATTGTCTTATCTACCCATTTATCACAGTTGATTTGGACCCAACCTTGCCTGAAACCTGCGTTCAGATCTTGTCCGGGTGACTTGGAATACGCAATGCTGAAATTGTTGAGCTTTTTCCAAATAGGGGATCCATTGCAAATGCATTCAAGGTTATTTTAACGCACAGAGATGCTTAATGTGTTTTCTGACTGCATTTCACTGGCCTGAGATAATCATGACAATTAGCCTGACACTATGGAATGGTAAGGGGCAGGATCACAAATATTGGGCTCCACACACAGTGTCTCCTACACATGTACTGTCAGCAAAGTGACACAAAATTACATCTTAACAAGTGTACAGTTCTCCTGCCTCAGATTGTCTGAAGCGTTATCTCCCATGAACTAGAAGAAATGCATGTGTGCAGGATGGGGTTGGCTTCACGAGGCTGTCCACACAAGCTGTTTGCACACAAACCAGCACTGATGTCTTCTGTCAGCCTTCATTTCAGTAAACACTGACGTCTATGTGAGGAAGCGGAGTGACAGGTGCATGATTGAGGTACTTAAATGCAGACACTCTCAGCAACCGTTCCTTCTCTGGATCTCCCAGGGATGCTGCGTTTTCCATCTTGACAATATATGCTTCAGCACTCTTTCATCTACTGAGACCATTTCATTGTCCTTTAATTGATGTAAGACACCTTATCCAAGACTTAGTGCTAATTGTGCAATTATTTAATCAAATCACAATAATCATAAAAACATAACCATGTCACAGTCGTGACGAGGAAAGACGCAGGGCATACTTGTTTGGTTCTCAGAGGCAGGGGTTTTGTCACCTTTCTAAAAGACACTGCTTCAGGAACAGATTGGCTAAAACCAGATCTGTAGAAGATAAACATTAAATATGCATCCAGATCTTCTGCTTGGGCAAGTGGACTGAATTTGTATAAATGGCTAATGTGTTGCAGAGACGGCAAGCAACTAGATTGAGCGCTCATTACAAAATCTGCTCCATTGGCTATTAACACCCACAAGGAAGCTTACCATGGGCCCTGTCACACACTAGGGTTAAATTGAGAGTAAGAAAGTATAAGTTTGCCTATGTGTGTGAGAGGGTGAATCAGTGTACAGGTGGATTTAAAAAACTTAGAACATTACAGGGTCATTGCTGCATTTCAGTTTCAATTAAGCCATGATATTGAAATTCTAAATTCATAACACAAGAAGAAATGTTTTTCAACCATTTATTTGTACTCCTTTTGATCCTTATAGCCTAAAATTTAGTTATTTCCAAAACTTTAATATTGTATAAACCCAATGAAAAACTTGTAACACATAATTTTCAGCCTATTGCAAAGTATTCCATGTTCTGTACAATAAAGGCAGTACTTTAAAGATTGTTTTTCATGATTAATCAATACAATGTTCCATGCATGCAATCAGCCTAAGAAGGCTCTGCTTAAGAAGGCCAGATTCCTTCAATAGTGGCTTACAGGTTGTCTGCAGTTTTGCTCTCTTTCATCTAATTCTTGACAACACTTCATAGATTCTCTTTGGGTGAACGTTTTGTATTTGCTGACCGATGGAGTTAAACAATGAGGTAAAATTTGTAACTTTGGCAGTGTAGATAAGTGTAAGGTGCTGCAGAACAATGATATAAGTATCTCCATAAAGTTTTCCAAAGTGTCAGAAGCTCTAAAATTTCCTGACCTCTATCTACCACATGTTTTCCTTCCACTCAATCTTCTATTAAAATGCTTGAATAGAGAGAGCAATATGCGAACAGACAGCTTCTTTAGCCTTTGTAACTTCTCCTCCTTGTAGAAGGTGCCAGTGTCCACAGCCCTTAACAGTGTGAGCCATAAGTCTGTTTTACTGGTATGATTTGAGTTAAATTTCCTGTAAAACTGAAATGCTCATTCTACCAAAGTCATTATGCCAAATAAATGGACTTTAGGCTAGATGGGCCTCAGTTAGAAATGTTGCTTGTGCACATTTTTTCAACATAGTTTTTTCTTTCACCTAACTTTTTATTAATATGCCGGAATAGATTATTGAATAGAACATCCAGTTGATTTGGGTATGACCTTGGAGGCGAATTGTCATTGTGTCAGTGTCAAGCTGCTCGAGAACTGTCAAGTTAGCAATCTTAACCAGTGTTGTAGAGGCACAACATGGAGGTATAACGTGAAATTATTTCCTTTTCTTATCTTTCTTTTCAGTCTTATATAATTTTTATGCTGGAAACATACTTTTGGATTTTCTTTAGATGCGAGTCATAATTCTCAAAGAAAATCAGAAACACTTGAACTTTCTCACCCTGTTTAGAATGAATCTATATGAGTTTTGCTTTTTGAACTGAAACAATGATATAAATAAACACACTTTTCAATGATACTCTAATTTATTGAGATGCACTTATATGTGTCCAGTAGAAATGTTTCTGGATCATCACACTGTGGCCAGATAAAGGGTTGGCATGAACTGACAGTTTGGTTGACAAAGTAGGTGAGGAGGTCCATGTGTCATGGCGTACATAAGACGAACAAAACATCTCTATAGATTCTCACCGGGGACAGCGTCCTCTGTACTTATCACACTCACTGCCCACATTAGACAACAATCCTGCTGATAAAAGCATTACCATTTACCCAGATGGCTCTTTAATAGAGGAAAATCATATGTGGGATAATATTAGGCACACACTTCAAACTGCAGCCGTCTGCACTGTCATGTTGCCTGCTTCGTGTTTTCTCTCCTGATGGCCTGCTGAACAGCTGATCTGAACAAAAAAGCCCATGCCAATTTTACAGGGTAAGTCAAGAGGCTCCCCACACCCGCAGCTGCAGGGATGTTGTTAAAAGAACACAATTTAATAAATCTGGCCGTGACACCTGCACATGCTTCTACTCTTTCTTTCGTTCCTTCAATATCTCACAGTGCTTTCTCTCTATCTCTGTCTCCCACACCTGCCAAAGTGAAGGATTTGCGTGTATTACACATAGCACATTGAACATGCCAATCACCTCGCAGCGCAGGTGCCGGTGTGTCGTTTGCATTCCTTTGGCAATTAACCATGCGCCAAAAATACTCTCAGACTTGCAGCTTCCGGATGCTAAAGTGGGGACAAACGTCATGACGGGCTGTTCCATCATTTACATGCCAGAATCACTTAGTTTTCAATTAACATGAGCAAATGACTAATGCAAGGCCTTTTAAAAATCATTTAAAATTTATACCTCAATGATTCATCATTCAGCGCAGATGAATGCAGAGCGCCTTACCTTCCACAAATTAATTCCAAGAAGAACAATGGGATGTCATATTTTATGAGCAAAAACACACAGTGACAAACAGTTGATGTAATCTCTGTTTCAAATTGTTTGCACTGTAAGGCTGTGAATCTGTAAAGCTAAGGCAAAGTCAAACACTCTTTCACTCAAAATGATTTAGACTGAAAGTACAGAGAGAGGGAGAAAGACCAAGGTAGAGAGAGGTGTTGACATGAAGTCTGTTTACTTCTTGGTGTCCCATCTGTAAAGATTCTGTCCACGGAGACCTCATACAGGGTGAGGGGACCCCTATTCATCTCCTCCCAAATGGGATAGCATCCTCCAGGGGAGAGGGGTGACGCAGTTGCTGCCAAGCCGATGGGGAAGTCCTTTTGCTGATAATAGCAGTCGACGGGGGGAACAACCTCAGCAGGCACGGGGCCAGACAACTGTCAATCACAGTACTTTTCTTCTTTTTTTTCACTTTTTAGTCACCACTATTCCTCCTCTGTAGCCTTCTCTCTCCCTGTCTTCCAACTCTTTCCCCCCAGTCACAGTGTGCACACTGAAAAATAATTCTGGACCAAATCAGCAGCGTGGAGATCCTCACAGTGAACATAATAGGCTCAATATTCTGGCACGGGCTCGTCAAACAAACCGAAGACGAGCATCACTTGAAGATGTGGAGAGGTGAACAATAGGAGGGTGTTTACAGGGTGATCTTATTGTGAATCAGTATAGACAACAAAGAATAAACCTAAATAATAATTTGAAATTCTTCTCTGAAAGTGTGCAATTGACAGAAAAAAGTAACAATTGCTGATCCTCGTTTAGTTGCCTAAGTAGTAATTAGCCTGCTGATAATTACTCAAATGTGGAATAGCATGAAACATTGCTATGAGCATCTCTCCCTTTTCAGTTTGTTTAATTTGTACTCATTGTTCAGCTGCAAATGGCAAAAATATAACAACAAACAAAACTGTGTGGAGGAAATAAATCTACATTGTAACCACTGAAGTGATAAGAGCTAACTTGAACAACCAAAAGAGCTGTTTTCAAATAATGCTTTTTTAACAAGTTGAAAAAAGGTACTAAGAAGAACCTCACAATGTATGAAAATATAATTACTGATTGTGCTAACTCACCCACACTGGAGCATTTTCAAACATGATTTGCCCATTTGCCTGATGAGGCATGGTACAGACTCTCAGTTGGATTTAGGTCTGGACATTGACTAGGCCACTTCAAAACTTTCATTTTTTTTGTTTGTTGGAGCCATTTAATGTTGGGCTAGCTAATGTGAGTTGAACAAAAATTGGATCAATGTCCTGCTGCATAATCCAAGTATGCTTGAGTGTAATGTGACAGACTGAGGCCCGGGTGTTGTCTGTAAAGATATTTTGGCAGAGAGCATAGTTCATTGTTTCATCGTATACAGTAACCTTCCAGGTCCTGAAGCAGCAAAGCAGTTTCAGACCGTCCCGCTATTATCACAGTCTTTGATTGTTAGTAGGATTTTTTTAATTTGAAATTTTGTTTTAGCTTAATGCCAAGTGGAATAGGTTGCAAACCTTTTAAAATGTCTACTTTTGTCTTGTCAATGAAAAGAAAATTTACCAGGTTGGCAGGGGTTTTGTTCTCTTTGTTGCTGGATTTAATAAAACAAGTGAGGCCTGAAGTGCTTTTGGTGCTCTGCTGGGATCTCCTGTGACCTCTAGGACGAGCTTTTGACAAACTCGAATAATTTTGGAAGGCTGGACATTCCTAAAACAATTCACTGTAGCGTGGAGTCCTAAAACCTTAGAAATGACTTATGTGCTTCTAATGTGCTTTTGATTGAGGCATGATGTATTGCTGTTTTGTTATTTTTGCACGTAATCATTGTTGTCAGGTGTTTTTAAGTGTTTTAATATATAAAATCATCAACTGAAAACTAGATTTTGTATTTAGTCAGGTTATTTCAGTTTGGTCCTAAAATTTACTTGATAATCTGCAACATCAAAACGTAAGAAATCTGGAAGTGAACTAATACCTCTTCACAGCAATCTATTAATAGGGTGAATTCTGTTGTTTCAGGGCTTTTAATATCCCTATTTCTATTACTATCTTGTAGACTGTTTTTAAGGTCCAGCTCCAAATAGATTCTCTTCTTGGTGGAAAGTAACTAGATCGATATAAATGAACTGAACTGTATTAAATAAGAGATCAATATTTATTTTTATTTAGGTTGTAGATCAGAAACATGCTTATTTCAGGCCAGTAGGTAGATATTGCTCTCATTTCTGGAGCAGTTTAACAAATGTTGATTGTCAACATAAGCCTGAAGCTTGCAGGAATATTAACTAAGCAGATTCAGAGACAAGGATTAAAAAACAGCATACTTGAATTGCTATTTTTTGCATTTTACAGATCACTAAAGCTATTCACCAAAAGAGCAATAAAGTACTCACTTAGAGAGATTTAGGTAAAATTAAAAAATGTTATGTTAGTATATTTTATGTCCTGATTCTTTCCATAAACTTACTGACTTATTTTACGTCCACTGAGTTTGTTGATAAAATCAGAGCTGTCACAATTGCTCTGTAAAAGTGGGAGAGGTAACGCCATGCTGTTGCTGCAAGCTGTCTATTAATGAGGCATCACTCCATCAGGGGCGGTCGGTTATGACAACTACTAGAGGCATTTTAGTGTGTTTTTGTTTATTCCTGTGCCATCTTCCTGTGTGTTTGTGTGTGAGTGAGTGTCTGAGTACTTGTGACCCAAAGCCAACTCTGAAACATGCAAATTTATAAGATATGTTTTAATTGTTTAGCCTAAAGTGCAATAGCTGTGATGGACATGGAAATATTAATGGCAAGAAGTAGAGAAGAATAATTACTGCATTATGAAGTGATGGCTTACACAAACCCCAAGAAATCTGTATACATCCCACAGGATGAGCATCTGAGCTCCTCGATATTTAAAGATAGATAATTTTGCCATAATTTCAGTGCATGATTGAATAAATATCTTCACCAAGGCAAACCATCAACTCTATAAAAACAGTGTTCACTCTGATTTCTAACAGAAACACCAAGGCCGGGCTAAATGTTGCCAGACAATTGTAGACAAAGGCCAAGATTTCTGGAATGGTGTTCTTTGGACAGATGAGTGTAAAATGTAATTAGTTACAAACCAGAACAGTGGATATTTTTGGGTAAATTCCTGAAAAAGGGGCCATCTACCAAATGTTATGCAAGAAAGTGAAATTGTCATTGCTTTGGTATGCTTTGCTGCAGCATGACCTGGCCAGCACTGCCATGGATTACACCAGAAATGTATTTACAGATTAAATGTCAGACTATGTGTTATAAAGGATTAGTTTCACAAGACAGTGGTTACATTTGTTGCTGCTTTCTCAACTGACTAATATTGAACCTACGATGTGCCCCGAGACTGTTCAAATGTCGTACCACAGGTAGACACCATCAGCTTGTCCGTCTACCTAAGCAACATCTCCCTCATGGTTTGTAAAATCTCTTATTTCTCTTTCTGTTTTATAGTTTATACTTGTTGAATGAGAGAACTACAACCTTCTACACATACAGTAGGAATCTACAAAGCATGCAAATACACTCGGCAGCCTTTTTCAAATTCAAAAATAATTACAATAAGAATCACAGTCTTACACCACAGCTTCATGGGTTATGTTGCTTTAAATATCATAAAATTTGTGCATTCTATTAATTTTGTACAATTATTTGCAGCTCCAAACATATTTTAAACAAACTGAAATATGTACCCAACAACATTGCATTATCATTCTTTGTACAGAAAGTGTAAATTACTTTTGCTGCAACCCTTCTGAATTGCCTCTTGTTCGGTCTCTGTTGTATCCTTCTGTAATCAGTTCAGGGGCCCAAGAGAAATGTGGTCAGTTTGCTTTCTCACAGCACTTCAGCTGACACTACCAAGAACTCATTTTATAAAGTGCCTGGCATCAACAAAACCAACACAGCATTTTTCTTTTGCACAATAGATTTCCCCAAACCAACTAAAACTTCCATAATGACCAAGTCGCTCAAACTGTGGCTGTGAACGATGTTTGGCTTGCACTTTCGTTGATATTGCCCCTTTGGTCTCTCCTTTCAAGTCCATCCATTTGACAAAGTGAAAACAGCAACAAAAACACAAACAAAAAGCTCCCCCCAAGCCTCAGCACGCACAGCCAAACCTGACATTCTAATTAGTTTTAAAAGTAATTGCTTGAAATGATTAGTTGAGTTGGGCCACTTTCCCTTGTTACCTCTGAATTGGAAATATAATTGTGGCAGACAGTAATTGGCCAGCGAAAGACTGTTGGTTATTGTGGTCTGATGTGGCTGCCTGCATCATTACCACGGCTTGGACGCAGTTCAGCTTTTGAACTAGACTGACCAAAGAGGAACACAAACACACACGCACGCAATGCTCTGATTCCCCATGCCAGTTCTCCATCTCCACTCAGGTCCATGCCTCGCTCCAAGGATCTAAGTTGTTATCCATTCTGGCTGTCTTTTTTTTCTCCGCGTCTATCCTCCTTTTATTTGACCCTTCTATCCTTTACCTTTGGGGCAAATGGACTTCTTCTCACAGAAACAGAGAGAAAGAGACTGCAAGCCCTAATCCAGCCACAGGAATCTTCTGTTTGCAGATGGTTTCCAGACTCTGGTAAATGTCTAGAGTCACAAAGAGCAACTTTCATGGAGGGAGATTTAACAAAACAAAAAACTTGGAAATAATCTCCCCGGAATAGTAGACAAGCTTTTCATTCCACACATTTACCACTCCTGTTTGTGTTTGTGGGATTTCTTTGTGTATGTACTGGTTGTTATTGCCTGGATCAGTCTCTGTCTGTTTATGTTTGTTGCAGGAGTTTCCTTTGCTAAATTGTCTGGAAGCAGAACAGCCCCCATCAGCTAACCAGGCAGAAATGGCTACGCATCCCGCTACGGGGATCCAGGACATGCCAGGGGGGCCACATATGCAGACAGGAGAGCTCACAGTGAAAATAACACGCACACTGTACCTTAATCTCACTGACTCAGTAGCACACTGACTCACAGGCTAATTGACTGACCAGCAGACAGCGGTGAAGGAAGCAGCAAGATGCTTTAAGAATTAAGGTTAGGGCAGACATACCAACTTCTTCTTTTTTAATTAAATATGTTCAATCTTTACATTAGTATATTATTAATATTAAACTGAGACAACAGAATGTAAGCAGTAGAGCGATATCTGTGGCAGAAACAATAGATACAGCTGAAGGCTATAAGATTATTTCCTGTAGAGAAACAACATTAAACAACTTCTTCATGTGAAATGTTGAATTGAAGGTGGAGATAATGACAGCTTTTAAGAGTCCACCCAGCTGCAATTTCAATTTTTTGTGATTTTTGCATTTTATTATTTTTGTCTTTATTTATTAAGAAAAAAACGATACTTTCTACTTTACCACTCTGTACAAACAAACAGCTAATTACATAAGGAAAAATGCACAATATTTCTGTCTAGTTCTGCTTTTTCATAACCACTAAATATTTGAGATCATCCAGCACATTTCAATATTAGAAAAGGATAACCTCAGTGCATACAAATAAACTGTGAATTTATTAAGAAAACGCAAATATCCAAACTTGTATGACAAAAGGTCATGAATGGTTAAATATGGTGATTTAACCATATTTCTTGATTGAGCTTCTCCAGGCACCGAAATCTGATTTCTGCAAAACCAATAAAAAACCACTTAGATCGAACCTTTCAAGGAACATGAGGTTTCCAGAAATATATCAAATAGTACCATCTAGATCTAAAGTTATCTAGGATATTTTCCCTACCTCTACATTTTTACCAAATACTTTTTTACACTACTTTTTACTTCTAATTTAGTAGTAATATATTGCAGTGATGCTACTCTTACTTGAGTACATTTTTTGGGTATTATTCTACTATATACATTATTCTGGTGCATATCAGTACACTTAAATCCACCGTTTTGGTACATACGTTTGTTTTATGTTAGATTTTTTACTAATAAATTATGTCACTGTATTATATATGATTAGTAGGTTTCTATACAACACTGAATGTCACTTATGCCACGCTTGTTAATATGCATAAAATAAAAAATAAAAAACTGATGTATCAGTTCCTTTAAATGTCCCATTATCAGAGGGGTATTTCATCCATTATATGAATTATGTTTGGGACATTAGAAATAGGATTCAGTCTTAATATGCTCAACTGAGGTACTTCCTACCAGACCAAGTTAAAGTTTTACTCTGATCCTCAAAGAGCTCCCCAAACTACAAATGAGTTTTGTTTGTTTCTCTGTCTGTATTGAAAAAAGGGAAAATAGGTCAGAAAGATTTTGTAAAGTATTCAATCACTAATGGTGCTATTTGTGTCCCCCTCTTTCAACATTGTTTGTCGCCTGAGGACAGAGTTCCCAAAGCTTTCCTTCTAAACTCACAATAAGTGTACTGTAAGCACAGAGTAGCCATCTTTACCATACTAACTCAGATCCTGCTCAGCCTTAATATTGAGGACAGAGGTAACAAACCAAAGCTAAAGACAGCCTAATGTTGACTTAGTGTCCTGGCATAAGGCAGGCAAAAACAACAGTATAACTTTTACTGTTTTGAAGTTTGGAGTCTCACTTCCTAAATAAAAACCTGCAAAGTTTACGTTTCTAAAGAGTCTTTGCGTTCTGTTTTTTTTTTTAACTCTTTGATTAGTAGACTGTGAGTATCGACAGCCTGGTGTGTGTGATCATCAGAACAAACTGACAGTAGGGAGCTCGATAGCCATCCCACCCAGCCTCCAATACCATCTGTCTGGTATGGATCTCTGGAGGTTGATGCCTGTTGGTTTGGGAAAAGTACACACCGCAAGCCTCAAGGGCTGGCAGAGAAGAGTCGGAGGAGGTGTATCTGCTACAATTGAAGCTGTTCAGTCATCTTCACACACAGAAAACTGCGACCGGTAGGGTATATGGGCTCCTTTTCATGATCTCTTTCACTGTCTTTCTCCCTCCCTCCTCTCAGAGAGGAGCGCGAGTGATCAAACACGACTGTGATGTCTTAATTAAGAAGTACTAACAGGCTTGATTAAAAGGGGAGAATGAAAGGGTCCATCAGTGAAAGGAGCAATTCCCCATTGGCCACAGGCAACATAAGTGGATGGGAGAGGAGAGCCTGTAAAGATGAAGTGATGGAAGAAAGCTGGGCACAACAACAGAACAGAAATAAGGAAAGAGTCCAAGGAAGAGCGACATGACTTTACCTAAATAAATAATTTTACAAGTTGCAGTTGTTGCCATAAAAGTGAAACAGGTTGTCATTAGTACCCTCTACATGATGGCATATATTTAGATTTGAGATATTTTTGATTTGGAGGTAGCACAAGAGAGATTAGGATGTCAGAACAATGCTGCTGCATCTGACCTAAGTTTGCTTTCGGGGCACATTCTCCAACATAGATATAAAAACAAACAAACCTGCCTATTACTAGTGACAGCCCTCTTTGCCCATACCTCCTGTTCTTGTTTTTTTTTTCATGTGTCTTTGCACTATTAAAACATCCATTTAACCTGAAATGAACACATGCTGTCTGTCTACCTCTCTACACACTATTCTTCACAGTCCTTATTTCTTGTCCTGTTTGCCCACTTTGTACTACCTTTACTACTATGTCTTTTATGGGACCTGTAGTATGAAAATATGTTAAACAGTGAAAATTGAGAAGAAAAAAAGCTGAAAATCCAAATTTGGGATTTTTAAAAGATATTAAAATTGCTAAACAGATAACAATTTAGAACCATTTCTAATCAGCTTCCACTCACAAAGGCACTGATTCTTGACCTGAAAAAAAATATTTCCTTCAGCAGCAAATCTTTGTTATACTGCAAACAGTTGATGCAAAGAGTTGGTCTCTATGAAATTGTCCCTGAGTCTGAGTTTTTCTGTGTTGCCCCATAATGGGCTGGCTACTTGTCCAGGGTGTGTTTATGTATTTTAAAATGGAGCACCTATTTGCAGAAAGGGGAGATTTAAAGCTAAAGGAAAAACTTCTACTACGACAGGCTGGCGACTTGTCCAGGGTGAACCCCGCCTCTCGCCAGGAACGATAGCTGGAGATAGGCACAAGCACCTCCTGACCCCATTAGGGACAAGGATGTAAGAAAATGGATGAATGGATGGATGAAAAACTTCTTAAACATAACAGAGGACAAGACCTTGCTATTTGAGTTTGTAGCTTTGTAAAGTGCAAACATGCAATTCATCAGACATTGTAGCACCGAGTCAGTTTTTTTTTATATTAATCTGTTTGCATTACAAACAGATTAATATTTGTAATCTGTTAGCATTACAAATATATTTAAGTTTTTTAGGCAATAAACCTAAAAAGTTTATTAGTGAACTTCAGGCTCTTGTTCACTAATTGTTCACTAACTTTTTTAAATATCCCCTGATTATAGTTAAATTAAGGCCCTACCAGATGAAGTTGACAGATCAGATGTAACAAGTTCTTATCCTGGGACTTGATCAAACAAAACCAAGCAGTATGTTTTGAATGAAACGTACTGCAGTCATTGTTTAGAGCTCTTGTATTGTTTTGCCATCACCATAATATGTCCACAGGACGTAGAAATTCGCCACTTCCACTTTTAAATTACGTAACTCACCTTCTAATTGAGTGCTGTCATAAGAACACTAAGAATTTGTAACATAATTTAATTTACTAGTCTGTATTGTTGTATAGCAGCAAATCAGCATGATGTTTTCCTTTAGCTGATCACTCCAAAAATGAGTTATGGAACTTTGTACAAATAAAAACAAAACTAAACTAAACATAATTTGCACAGTTTATAAAAAAGATGAAACAGTCAACATTTTTGAGCCAAAGAAAAACAAACAAAAAAAACAGGGCTACGGGTTTGTTTGAAGTTGGCTACAGCAAGTAAGTGAATGCCAAAAATCCACGACCAAACATGCACAGGGACATTAAAACACACTGGGCCCACTGCCGATCAACCTGGGCCTCATCAAACATTCCTGACCACCACTGTCAAAATAGGAACAAAGAAAGATAACCACATGTAAAATAGAAATCCGTACACTATTGTTTGGAAGACAATAGATCGTAATTAATAAGTGGTAACTGGTGTGATATTGCAATTTTAATGATTAAATGATTATGTAGTCTTTATTTTCTGTGGACATACTTGTTAGGTAAAAGAAATCCAATAGACTATAAAAATTAAAATTGAATACTACCATCATGTATGATATAGAGAAAGGTCCTTTTAATCTTTTTTTTGTTTTTACTGCAGCAGAAATTGTAAAGTACCTTTGCTTGTATTTACAGGGCATATCAATAATGTGAAATGACATGGGATTGGTACACCTTTCTTCTGTCCCTGTTGTCTCCTGTGTAGGGAGCAGACACACCTCAGCCTCACTGACAGCCCATAGCCTGACTGTGCAGTGCTGCATAGCTCAGCACAGCTGTCTGTTGTCTGGTTCTTCCGATGTCTACCTCCTCCAGCCTCACTCCAGGCTTTGTGCCCACTCAGCATCAGAGTGATCTACACCTCTGTCATTTCCTTGGAACTTTGGTTCAACTCATAGTATTGTGAAGAGTTATAACACAAACTACATGTGGCTTTAATTACAACTTAACAGTTTACATTCTTATTCTTTACTCTAATACAGTCAATCTTTCCCCAGCGTAAGGCTCTGTCCCAGGGGAAAGAATGACAAACATATCCTATTAGACCAATGGTCATCTGAATCCCCAACCTTATCTTTCCTTGAACTCCACTAGGAGTTGCAACAGTAAACAGCCATGGCTCCCTCTTTAGGGAAGTATATTTAAGGGGCACATGCTGAGATTGCTTGTGTCAGCATTTCAGCTAAACAGCAGAACAGTGTTGACACGCAACAGATGAATGTAAAACCTTGAGAACGAAGATGTGCTGGAAGCAAATCCCTGAAAAAAATGTTTTTTATAAGCACACACTCATATTATCTTGAGTGTCTCTCCCAGCAGGCACAATCACACTCAGGCAGATAATTCAGTGTCACAGAGAGCCTTGTCTGTGACCCTCTGGTCCCCTCCAGACAGATGAAGCAGCTGGACAGGGACCCACGGCTGCCCAGAACTCACTTCCCTCGGGGAGCTCAAAGAGAAGAGTCCCCTCTCTGCCTCGGAGGATGACCAGCTGAGCTCAGTATGTAAAAGCTCCGTGTCCCCATGCCCAGGAAGGTCTGAGCAGGCGAAGCAAGACTTGCAAATGTGCAGTGGTGAAGTGATTTCTCTCTCTCTCTCTCTCTCTCAACCAGGATAGTTTTCAAAATGGATATTTAATGTTTTAGGATATAAAAAAAGCATAGAATTTAATGGTGGTCACTTTAAGATTTTAAGGGATAAAGTAAACATATTTATTTACAAAAATGCTTCATATTAATGTTTTCAGAAAATTATTATCCCTTACTGAGGATATGATTATACCTTTTTAAATCTATGGCTTGCATATTCAGTAACAAATGCCATAAATATGAACAATTTCAAAAGCGACTTTGTCTTGGCTATGCCTTCAACAAATAGGCAACGAGGAATTACATCTATAAAGTTACATATCTCCAGACATATAAAGAAGGTCTGGAGATATTTTACTAAGTTCAACACAAAATTTATCCAATAGCAAGACAGGATTTACTAAGTACATATTAATATTGCATAGTTAAATTTTCCAACTGCTTTTTCTGCTTTAATGAAATATTAAGTAGCCAGGGACTTTGTGTGTTTCATCATAATGCCAAGACAGGGTAAGCATGATAGCATGACATTAATTTTTTGACAGATATTGTTTTGTAGAAAAGTGAGCACAGCTTTTCTGCATAATTATGTAGTCTTGGTGTACTGGGTGTATTTCACGTTGAAATTAAATGTAAAGAAATCTGCACAACACTAAGTGGAATGAGATCTGAAACCTTTAGATTTGTGTTGTAGTTCTCTATTGAGGCATATTGATTGCGTGACTCAGGTTTACCTGTGTAAATTCTTGCATGTGTTCCCAGGAACTCAGTTATACACATTGCTCACACTCTCATAAGTACACTGTAAGCCCCAAATGACAAAGGGCTCTGGCACTTCTAAAGCAGTACCATTAATCAAGTATGTATGAACACTAAGTGATTTTGCCAAAAAGAAAACCTGAATTTAAAATGTGTCTGACCATAATAAAGCAAAAATCACAACAAGAAAATTGGCCATGTAGCCATTTTATTAAAAAGAGGTTTTAAACTAAGTACAGAAAAATAAACAATTGAGTGTGTCAATCCGAGTCTGAGTCCCTCTGAGCTTTAATGATGTGTTTCATCGGGGTTTCACTCATAGTGCCAAAACTATGCAGCGGCCAGAGCTGTGAAGGGGAAAAAAGCAGAATAACAAGGAGTTAAAGGAGAAATAAGATTTGATTAATACAAAAATAAAGCCATTATAGGGGGAAAAAAACACTTTATTTCACATCTTGGACACACGCCCTAATACAGCTTTTAATGATGTATTTGACCTCATTAAAAATCCTGTTATTTCATCAGCTGTCATAGCAGGGCCTCCAGTGGAGTGCTGCCATCCAATCAGATGGACAGAAGGTTGCCTGACCTATTTCCAGGGTCATGGTTGCGATGACATCCGGTGACATGACAACATAGCAGAATGGAAAGCTAGACAATATGCTGTCCAGGCTTCGGCCAATCAGACACACTTGTTTCAAACTTCCAACTGACTATAATCTCTGATTAGTACTTCGCCATAATGGAGGGATTTATCGGAGAACAATAAGTGCAAAGTGACTCAACTCCAAACACTTTGCTCATTTTCAATCTGAGATAAGAAAATGGAACACCAAGGCTTTCTGCATGTTTTGCAAACCAAGATAATTTTAAAGTTGAATTTGTGTGTTACCTTCCAGCAAACACGACCTCGAATCAGGGCATATGGAATTGGGCCATAGTTCCTTGAGTCAGTGGAATTCCTAAGGTTATCCCCTTCCAGCCATACATGGCCCATTGGAACCTAAAATCATTGTTACACACACAATATTGACAAAATGATTAACATGTACACTTGTCCAAAGTAAAATATGATTTAAATTCCCCCCCACCCGCCTTCAATACTGCATAAAAGTAAATAATTCTCACAATGTATTGCAACTCTGTGTAAACCTCACCCCGTTCACCACTTAGTCCCCTCAGCTATCCCTCCCTCCTCACGTATCTTAACGTCAACTTGCCGATCCCTCTTTATCACCGCACTGTCGTAGGAGAGGGGTCATGGGTAACAAACTGGGTTGGGAGATGGAGACTTAGGAGAACTTCAAACAGGGTCATTAGGCTGTTGGCTGAGATCTGCGCCCCTCGTACCCAGGGAGGGCAAAGCCAGAGAGGGGCCTGAGATAGCTGGACAGAGGGAGAAAGAGGGAGCAAACTAAGCTGCGGCTAGCAGCAGCGTCCAAGGGTCTCCACCGCGGTCCGACCTGCCAGTGGGGCAGTCATCCAAGCAGGCTCTAATTCACAGTGACACCAATTATGATTAATCTCATCACTTTAGGAGAGTAGGCTTGTCAAGGCCCTAATTAAGTGTGCTGTCCCCCTATATGTGCAGACAGGATCAACAACACATTATATTGTCATAATGGGCATCACAATCCACGAGTCTATTTTTGTGTTGCCCAACTTTTTTAACGGCAAAAGTCCTCTGGAAGAAAGAGAACAACGTGAATAAGGAAATGGAAAACTAGCAGTGGAGTGATGTCATGCCTTTTCCTGTTCTCAAGCTCCTTCCTCCTATCACTCCGGTCTCTGATTGCTCCCCAGTCATAATGCGGGACGCTGCATTTCATTTCATATTTGATAATTGAGACAGATGATGTGACATAATCACAAGCCAGTGACACGTTGACCTAACATGAGGTAAACAACTCGCTGACTAACAACGACACAAATGAATATCATTAAAGGAGTCATCTGAGAACCATATGTCAACATGCTGGATTCTCACCATTACACCTCATTAACATGGTAACATATGCTGGCTCCCAAGCACAGGAAAAAGAAACGCTACCGTTTGTCATCTGCCAAACCATCATCTGCCAAATCATAACTTGGTTTTTTTATTTATTTATTTTAGAAAACCCTCTCTTGATTCTGTTCATCTATAAAAGCACAGCTTTTTGGTCAACAAATGTCAAGAAGAGCACTTCTTTTTTAAATTATTGAGTGCATTTATGTTAAAAATAAAGGCTTGTTTGTATCGACAAAGTGTGTGCACAACAATGTGTGAGGTGAATTTGTGAGTTCTCAAGGTTTGTTTCCAAAATCGGATACAAAAACATCTTTAACAGTAGTGACCAAAGTGTGACCATTTTCAGCCTCAACCTCACATCAAGAGCAATACACATATGGTGTACCAGCACAGGTATTTGATGAAGACAGACATTTTATTTAAATGGTCTATTGTGTTATCGCATTTTAAATTTTCTTTTTATTGTGTAATTGTCTTTTTTTTAAAGTATTCATAACCTTATGTAAGGTTGTGAATACACAAGTATTCACAGGTATTTCTGTAGGTATCCAAATCAGCAAAGATTGAAGACCTTGATTGCGTTGATTGCTCATGTCACAGCAATCAACGTGTCACAGCCTCAGGTTTTTCTTGAATATGATGTCACAAGCTTAATTTGTCCATCTTTAGACAGTTTTGCCCATTCTTCTTTGCAGTTCTTCTCAAGCTTCTTCAGGTTGGATGATTTTTGGCCATTTTCAGATATCTCGAGAAATGTTCAATGATATTCAAATCTGGACTCCCAGACTGGTGCTCAAGTAACTTTTTTTGACATCTTGGCAGGATGGTCCTTGTGTTGATGTAAAATGAACAGTCACCTCTGTCTGGGGTCAAGAGTGCTCTGGAGAAGGTTTTTATCCAGGATATCTCTGCACATTGCTGTATTCATCTTTTTCTAACCTCACTAGTCCTACTGCTGCAAAACATCCCCTTAACATGATGCTGCCACTATCATGCCTCACTGCAGGGATGGCATAGGCCTGATGATGAGATATCACAGGGTTTTTTTTTTTCTCGTGATCTGAGAGTCCATCAGGGATCTTTTTGCACCCTCCATATTGTAATATTTGGTATGAGGAAAGATATTAATTTAATTCAATTTTGAATAAGGTTGTAGTGTAACAAAATATGGAAAAGGTGAAGCGGTGTGAATAATTGTATTCCAGGTGGTTTTCTCTTTAGTCTAGATAATTACAATCAATCACTGTAATTTCTCTCGATTTATATTTCAGCCAATTAGAATTATCTAAACAAAGGATCTCATCTATTAAACTATTAATTAGCAACACTTTCCCATCTAAGCAAAAATGTATAAACAAGCATACTTGGAGGATGAACCAGGCAGTAATTTAAAAGGTGATTAAACAGAAATCTTTGAAACTTGGCCTTTCAGATCATGGCAAATTGAAAATAAAGCTAGAAACTATCTTTTCCCTAAGTCACAAAAGGAGAAAAAAAAATGTCAGAGGAAAGCTTCAGCATTAAAAACACAGCTGGACCCAGATACTTATTTTTGTATTCTCTTTCAGAAATTGATACAAAAAACCTATTATTAGGGAGTTTATCTGAAGACAGATGAGATTAGTAAGTACTTTGTCATCTATCTTCAATGAACATCAATGTCTGTTTTTGACTTAGAACAGATTTCGACAAGCATTTTTAAATATCAAGTTCAACGCAGGCTTAAAGTATTTATACATGGAGTTCCTTTAATCCGCCGGCGGACTGCTGGGCAGAATGGATGGGAAAGACAGCAGCAGTCTTGTGGTAGCAGGTTGGGTCCATGCCAGGCATTGTGTGCTTGTCAGAGATGGGTCGAGTAGAGCTGAAGCCAGAGCTCTCATCACTGTGGAGGACGGCTGTTTAACAACCTTGCCATTACACTGTTCATTATTTTAACATGATTGGGGTGAGGAATTACTTTCCATTAATACAGTGTGTATGAATATTCAGCTCATCTCCAACCATATCTCTCTGTCTAACTTTACAGCAGAGAACAGAAAGTATGGCTGACGTTTCGTCTCGCATGTCTTTCTCTGTCCCCTGGTGTAACATTAGAGATCAACCGGTATTGTTTTGACACAATAGAAATGATTCTGAAAAGGTGAGAGAGCAATTAGTACATTGCTGGATCTCTGGGGGTGGAGGAGACACGTCTGTCTATCTGTCTGAACAAGAAAAGAGGTGATGACAGGGTCTAACACCGTCTTACAAAAATCATCTTTACAGGCCTACATATTATGTTTCACACATCATAATAACCACACACAGGGACATTTATTCTCTGCACTAGAGGAAAAAACTATATTAGGGGACATTTATATGAAGAGTTTTTTTCTCAGACTAGATGCTGGTAAACAATATTAATATATTCTTAGGAGCTAAAATACATAATTCATGACACCACATATTTGATGATAGATGACGTTAACATGCTTTAAGTATCTATTATGCTATTACTAAGATGCATAATACATGTAAAAAAGCAGTGAACTACGGCATGCTTTAACTTGTTTTTTGTCTCCATAGTGAGCTGAGCTTGCATCCCTTTGAAATCAGAGACCATCAACACAGACTTGAACCTCAAAACACAAACATAGTCTTGTAAATTGTACAATCGCATACACAGCTGACAGAAGACACACCAGTCATATCCCTGATAAATTTAAGTATTTTCAAGTTCAGAGTATGGTTTCAGCCCATTAATCCACAATGGAGGAAGAAGATATGATCAATAGGAAATTTCACCAAGAAACATATAGCTTGTACATAAGGAATTATGTACAAGCTATATTAAATATATACAGCAAAGGAACATTTTTCATTTATCATATTTGATTTGAATTTATTCATTTAGTAAAAGAATTCACTAAGCATTCTTGCAAAGCAGTGATTCCATATTGTTTGCCAGGATATGCATTTTAAAAATGATTTTTAAGCTAATTTATGTTTTTAAAAAATACAATGCTCTGTTATAGTGTTATAATACTGAAAGTTAATGAGAGAGAAGCTCATGGCAGACTTTACAAATCAGAGGGAGGATACCTTCTGGAGCTATTGTGTGAACAGAGGCTCCTGCATTTGCTGAATGACCCAGCAGTTTAACTCATTCATACTTTCACACAATCATAAGATTATACACTTAACAATGCTAGCTGATTATGCTATATAAAATGACAGGATTAAAAAAATATCAGCTAAAACTAACACTTTTGTGGTAGCTTTCCCTCCAGCACAGCTAGTATCTGAAGAAAGTTAGAAATGTAGCAGCTTTAAGCCGCCACAAAAAAGTTTTAAAAATCACAAATTAATTATAAAGTTTTGGGATGTGAAATAATTTAGGGTTATAAAAGTGCGTGTGTTGAATAATATGTTGAGGATGTTAGGTTAATTTCACCCATTATTACCCACAGACAAAATTTGCTTCACCAACAACTACAGCTTACAGATGTTTGTTTTATTCATACCTACAGATAGTCCTTAAAGGAATAATTAGCTATTTATGTGGTACACGTGCAGATCAATTTCATTGTGGTAGTTCAAGGGGACTCATCCAGTTTTCAGCTACATACAGTATAAGTTTCTGATGAATACATCAGAGTCCGGTTTCTGTTTGAAACTGGTCTATCACTTAAAGACTGAATAGAATGCATAAAATCAGTATCAGAGTGTATTCAAAAAAATTTACCTGAACCCAAATAAATTAGTTTAAAGTTTTAAAATGACTTAAAGTGGAACATTTTTCACTGCATTATGATAAACTTTTTCAATCGTTTCTATGTGGAGGTAAAGATAGTAGAAGTAAGCATTTACTTTGTCATTTGATGAATGTCGCTTGCAGGCCTGCCCTTGTGCTATATTTTTCTGAACTTATTCAGGCGTTTGCCCATAGTCTATAAAATACAAAGTAAATTCAAAGAGATGCAACATAAACACAACCTTTGGTTTGTGGACTGTCATATACTCATTCACACACACACACACACACTCAGATAACCCTCCTCCCACCCATCAGTCTGTCCATTCGGCTGGCACTAACTCTAACAGGCTTCAGAGAGATTGCGGGCCTGAGCTGTGGGTGTTGGGGGGGGGGGGGGGGCAGTAATAGAAAAGCAATGACAGTGGTTTTGGCAGCAGAAACCCTGTTCATTCTCTGGTTTTATCACCATTCTTAGGAAATATAGGTGTTGTCAAAAGCTGATATTTTGACCACTGACATAAAATGGATGTGCATGGTCTAAAATGTAAACAACTCTGAAAGCCTATAGACTGCGATAGTCACACAAAGAACAACTCAGACACAGTTTTGCATTATGCATAAGCATTCATTTTAGGTTGAGAGAAGCTATCAAGTGTTTTGTACTAAACACATTTTTCATTCACTCTATTTAACTGTACCTTTTCCTCATTTTTGGGAAACACTTAACTGTGGCTGTTTGCGGTAAGACAGTGTCTAAAACATGAATAAAGATACTCACATATGTGTGGGTCTTGAACAAATCTGAGGGAGAACTGGTGCAGATCTTATCACCCTCCAATCCAATAACCCTTTTACAAATGTTCATTTGTGGGTCGAATGGACTTTTTGCAATTACTATGTCACCCCTGAAAACAAATAAATACAAATATTCATGTAATGACACACAATACATGATGCAGTGACTCGAATATTATCAGTTATATTTGCAAAACCAGCTGTAGCAGATATGTGCAAATTTCAATGAAACAAACCAGAAACAAACCAATCTCACTAGTTATCAAAATTAAATGAGCAAAATAGCTTATCAATAAAGTTGACTCATCTCAAAATCCATTATTGAGTCATCCATGGTGTTAGAAACTGCACTCATAGACAAAGAAGAGGTAATTTCTTATAATTTTATAAGTATGAAAGAGCAAGCATAGAATATCTAACCGATCAGAAGAAGTCACAGTTAATATTAATCCAAAAGTCTGTACTTATTAATAGGCTAAGGAAAGATAAAGCAAGATTAAGTGCAATTAACTAACAAACAAAGCAAATAAACAAGACAAATAATTAACTGTAAGTTACACTATTTGTTGACTGAAGGTTTAATGGACCAGGAGCTTGTTTCTTATAAAATAAAGTGAATTAAAACCCTAAAACTTATCAATTATATGTTTAATTTCCAAATGTGAAGCGGAAAATCTTATTGAAGGTCTAATTTGGAAATTTAAACGCTCCCACATACTTAACCCGAAGCCAACCAGTCGACGCACAGTCACATGGTTGTGGACTGTTTGGTTTTGTTCACAAATTTCACACAACGACGCGGGACACTTTGAGGACGCCTCTACCGCTTCAGTATACGTCACCCTTCAACCCTCTGGGGTTGCCACAAACAGTCACAGCCTCTGTGGACAACGACGGAGAAATTTCCATACAGATTTTTTATCCATTTAACAATCTTTACTGAAGAACCGAACAAATGTACCTATTTCCTCCCTGTGTCAGATAAACATTCCTCAAATGTTTATCTGACACAGCAAGATGGAGATACAAAACCTATATAGTGGAAGTGGACTAGTTGAAGGGAAATATCAACATTGCTGTCCAAGAACAGTTAAGGTAATGTCTATTTTGGAGTTTATTTACTTTTTTAACCACTTCTTCTCAAGCTTTATGATTCTGCCATCTCATGTCTTTCCCTTAGAGAAATCTAAGAGTCAAATACAGTGGTAGATAGCCTTCATATAAACAATGGTAACATTACAATATCCAGGTACATAAAACACATTCTTTTGAGAAACATGTATATTTTTTAATAAAGAAGTTGTTATTTTAGTTAGATCACAAAATTCCACTGGTTAGCTGAAACAGGCACAAGAGCCTTTAGAGATGGGAGGTCAGAGTCAAAAGGTTTGAGCAAGCTAGAAACAAGACCCAAAACTTTCAGTGCAGCAAACAGAATCCTACTTACTTTTCTATTTTAAAAAGATGACGACTCATACGTTCAGAGAACACAACATCATGGTTTACAATTGTGGGCTCCATAGAAGGACCAGAACACTGAATGAAGACAACAAAAAAAAGGTTATTATTTTGCGTAGAAAAACGTGTGGAAAAGGGGCATCAGTGATGTAATCTTGTAAATACGAACCACCACAAATTCGCCAATGTATTCAAAGGCACAGTGTGCAATGCAACCATACTGGATGGTGTAACCAAAGAGGCCCAGGGTTTTCCCCAGCATATGACGGAACATCTCCACCTATGGAATAGAACAGCCAAAAGTTACAAAATTTCTTTAAAAAAATAAAATAAAAATACTAAAGCTGTGAGGAGTTTCATTTCTGGAGGTGTGGAGAAGGTTGTCACAGTTGGCCTACCGCTAAGATGGCACATTCTTTAGTGTTTCATTCTCAGGGGCTGAGTGGCCAGTTCACACCAGAAAACTGTCCCGCACTTTGACCCTGTGGACGATGGGCCTATCAACACCTTAAGCTCAGGTGATGGACAAACACAGAAACTGTGACACATCCAGCCAGGCAGCCTTGCCCCGTCTACAGCTACATCCCTGACTGTGCTGCCATGATCATTAGAGCTGTTATCAGCTCCTGTCGGCACCATAGAAACACAAAAACACCAGGGCACACTTACAACAGCCCTGCAAACACTGTCATTTAAACACACAAGGAATAGGTCTTCTGAGTAAACATCACAACCACTTTTGGATTATTGACTTTTACTCAACCTGCGGGATGAACTGAAGAAAGCAAGCCGGTATTTACACACTGTCCAGCAGGTTCTATATGTAGAAAAGCTCTTGCACACCTGCACATACACAAACAGCAACTGTATACGGCTGGGCTTAGATGTTAGTACTTGCTTCAGTCACTTTCTTTTTTCTCAGGCTGCTGTCCTGCTAGCCCTCCACAGGGTAAAGAAATCTTTTCCTTCATCTCTTCTATTCCTTCTGTCTCTTTCCTTCTTTCTCTCGCCATGTCTCCTTTCCCTCCCAGGGTATTATTAACCAAAGCAAGCAGAGCGGAAACCAAAATCCCAAATCCTCAGAGCTCTGGGAATGACTTCCCAAGATGGACAAGGATTAGGACCCCCAATTTCTCCCTTACCCCACAACCTCCACCCCCTGTTTCTCCCCAGGTTCCCAACAGACCGGGTGTCAGGTGGCTCAGTGAGTCCTGCCAAAGGTGTTACCCCTAATCCCATTACCCCCGCCACTCTTCTCTCTCTCTCTCTCTGTTATACTCGCAGGTCCCTCTCATTCATTCCAACTGCATTTCAACTATTAAACTCTCCATCTTTTCTTTCATGTGTTTCTTTGGCCTATTCGCCATCCTTTTTGATCCCAAAAAGATAGACTCCATCCTCTCACTTCCCCACAACTTCTTCCCTCTGTTCCACAGTCACCCCTGACAACCCTGCGCTTTCCAGAAAACACTGTGAGTAGCAGGGCTCAAGCAGGTGAAGAGGAATATATATATATATACTGCATGGAACCCAAAAGAAAGCCCCCTTTGCGGTTCCAGCATACTCCTATTTCTTCTGCAAACTCAGTACTTCCCCAGCTGGTACAATAACACCTCTGGCCCTCTAATTCCTCTGTTGGCAAGAAAGTGGACTGAAGGTTAATGTGAATCTCTGTTCTGCGCTACAAGGCAGCATGTTCATGCCTCTTCCTCTTACTCTCAGCTTGCTTCACCTGAATTTCCATCTCCATGGTACTGTAATGCACTCTTAGACATGATCTCCAGTGTTCACCTCCTTCTGCTAGACCAGGGATCAGGAATCTTTGTTAGCACTCATTCACAGAGCACAGTGGACAGCCTCCCATACAGCTGCCCTCATATCTCTACTTCATCACATCCCCTCCCCTCCATTCCAGCATGCATTCATCATAGGTAGGGATTAGGAGACTTTGCATAACCAGATCACACGGCCACTGACTGATATCAAGAGTCCATATGCAGCCGCCTGGTTTTCTGAGTCCCCCTCTGTCACTGATAGTGTGTGTTTGTGTGTGTGTGTTCATATGCACGGACAAAAGCATCACCTGTATGTTACATAGAAAGAGTAACATATGAGCTGACGTTACTCTTGGGACTCAGAATGAGCTGGACATACACAGAGACTTCTAATTAAATATCTATTAGATCTAATTTCCCTCAGGCAAAGAATCAAGCAACCAATACTATCTTTCAGCTCAAATACCCCCTTTATGTGTGTGTGTGGTGTTGGATGGGCAAAGGGTATTAATCGCATGTTGTATTACAGCTGTAAACTAACACAAAATCTCTCTGCTAATCCTGGATTACAGGGCAAACATGTTCATGAGAAAACAACAACAGGAGAAAAAAGTCAAAGGAGCCTTTGCTGCAGAACCATCTGTGACCGCTGGCCTCCTGCTGTCACCTCGCAGCACTACAGTCAGGATAAGAGAGCCATTTCAAATGAATAGTTGCAGATGGAGTTATATCATTGTGTGTTTAACTTTGTGATCCTCTTATTGAGGGAACCCAAATTCATTCATTCAAGCAATCAAAACTAGGCGAATCATCAGAATGTTTTTAATGCCCAATGTTACATGCTCATTTTGTGAAAATGCCGGTAAATAATTTGCTCCATTAAGATGGGTTAAAAACATTTGAGGATAGAAAATAATAGTTTGGTGTTTTTTTCTGTAATTTGGGTTAAGGTGAATTAAGAGATATAGAAATACAGGAAGGTGAAACAATTGAGCAGTTTGGGAGTTGCTGCCGCTAAGCTTAAATTGTGAGTTAACTGGAAACGTTTGATATCATTATATGAGAGTCCAGTTCTATGATATGTATAAGGAAAATAGCTTCATATTATGACTTGGACTGGCGAATATTAAATCCACACAAGTCTTAACAATTTTACTCATTTATCAATTGCTGGTTTTCTTTGAGGTTTGAAATGCCTGTTGTTGAGATTGTTGAGATTTTATCTAACCAACATTAACTACAAATCAAAAACATGCACTGGATGGACACCTGATGGAGTTAATAGTTTTACATCCAGTGGAATAAAATCGGATGAAAAATAATGACGGTCAAATTAAATAATTCTAGACTAGCAACCTGTCTAAGGTTTATTTGCTCTCTTGCATAATGAATGCTGCAGGTAGGTTTCCTGAACTTTGTTTGAGGTTCATCAGATTTAATATAACTGATGGGAGGTGGGAACTCAAAAAGTCTGGATGCTGAAATTGAATCAGAAGTTGTTCCAAAAAAGTACTAATCTATGGTTGTGCACACACCTGTGCAATCATGTTACTGTATTTTCTTTTTTTTTTGGTGTTTTACTTTGTTGTCCCAAACAGATATATATTTCTTCAGCTGTATTGTACAGGATAAATGTCACATTACATGTTGAAAATGTTTTGAAATATTTTTGGTCAAATTTTTTACATAACAAAAACTTGGCATTTAAATAGGATGATTGAAACAAATGAAAACAATAATTAGTTATTAGCTTTGATTAAATTGATGAACAGGCAACAAAACCTGAATTTTCACTAATGGATTAGCCAATCAAACACCAGAGATAATGAATGGAAAATCGACAGGCCAACTGATTGAAGTCAACTGTATTTTCCAGTGCAATTCTTTGTAAAGCTAAAACAAAAACTACTGCAGGAACTTAAAATGAAACATAGTCAGTAACCCACCAAAAGTGATACCTAATTAAACACACATCATTGATGCCATAAGGAAATAGTCAGAAAGGAATTACCTCTACTGGTCTCAAGAGGTTTGACCCTGCCATGAGTGAGTAGTGTTAATTGATATACATGACCAGTCTATTAGGACCACAAAGCGAATTTCAATCCAAACAGCACACACGGGCCTTGCAGCGGACTTCTTACACAACTAAATTAGGAAAACATGGGCTGAGAGAGAACTGGGCAACAGGGGGGCTAAGAGGCTTATGAGCCCCTTGTCAGATATTCTTCTTCTCCCTGAGGATCACAGATGGAAGGGAGTCTGGAGAAGCAGCCACACCAGAGTGGGGACGAATCCCACCTCTGATGTCTTTCTCTGGACAGCAGAAGGCAGAGGAGGGTGGGGAGTGAGTCCTGTTGCGCATGGCTTGATTTCATCTTAATGTGAGGTATAAAAAGGAGGAGCTTTGGCAACAAGGGGTGTGTGGGGGGCGAGGGGGAGTTGTTTCAACTATCAGTGCAATCACAGTTAATCCTGAAGATTTAAACACAGACACCTGGCTGGATGGGGAATGACAGATGTAAAAGTCCCAGGACGATGTTTGTACAAAATCCTGGTCCCTCCAGGTCCTGCCTTCTATCAAAGGTTTAATTGAAAAGACTGATCTCCATATTGCTCTTTGTATTGTTGCTAACAGCAACGCAGCCGTGAAACAGCTGAGCGAGGTTGCTATTTGAGGAGCTCAGGGTTTATACCTACAATCAAAGGGTCAGTCAGAGCAAATAATAGCCAAGTGATATGAATACAACTCCTGCGAAGTGAAAGGAAGTGCGGGCTGACACAGTCCCCAGCCAATTACATTCAGTGGAAAGTCAGTCACTAAGCCTTATTGTATTGACCACAAGAGATTGTGTGGTGCTGGCTCTGTGTTGAAAGAATTCAGAGATCTTATCTGTGCTTGTATCAGATTTACAAAGGCGTTTGGGTTATCCATGGCCCCGAGCTCAACACTAGCTGCTATTTTTTAATACTGACTAGTGAAAGACATCTTAGCTCACCCCCAATTTTTAGACTGCAATTTTTTTTCAATTCTACAAGAGAACATGTTTTGCATTTTGATTGTTTCTGAATGTGTTTGAATATGTCAAAACATCATATGACTCAAACAAAAACATCTGACAAAACCACAATGAAGCAATTCAAACTATGGGACACAGAATAAATGAAAAATGGGGGAAAATCCTTTGATAAAATTAACTGCAAACAAAACCTGCCCTGTGCTTATTGTGCCAGCCCTGTTAGACTATTGCTTTTCTTTCAGTGTTAACAAAACAAATTTGGTGCATGCTGATAATAATCTGGCATCCTCTGGACGCAAAAAGTTAGGACTCCTTATAGCAATTCCACACTGATGGCAGAGGAACATTGCAGAAAGCAAAACAGTCAGACCAGGAAAAGGTCTGACATGTTATGACTGCTGCTATTATTTAGCTCAATCAGATACAGCAGCTGACATAATAAGAGTAGAAAACACACCTCCCCGCTAGATCCTGATTTGAAAAGGTGTGTTATTTTTGTACAATTACTCGAGCCTGTTGTGGAGACACTAAAAATATTTCTGCACAGTAAAAGTACAGCAGAGATTTGTTAATCAATCTCAATACTATGCAGATTAGCAGAAATCCCTGCACTTATTGTTCTGCTGAAGCCAAATCTCCTTTTCAAAAATACAAGTCGGTTAGAGCATCTTATTTGGCTCGTATAGTCTCTCCACAATGCCCTGCGTTGTCAGTCATGATATATTCCCTTGGCCTCCTGTCAACATGCATAAGTCTCAACAGTGCTGTCAAAACAGCAGGACTGCCTCTGCTGAGAGCGTTTGTAAAGTGAGCAGTTGGGCGATTGCTTCCTCGGGAGAATCACAGCATCCTGCGATCCTACATGGCCTCTGGCCTCTCTGCTACACAAAGCTTTTTACAGCTGTCTTAAGGATGTCACTGATCAGTCTTGACTCCAAAAGAAATGTTAGTGGACTATGTAATATTCAAATTCAATTGTGATTGTCCTAAATAGTATATTTTGAAGGTCTAAGAATAAATAAAAGTAATTTTATGCATAATAATCTTTGTGGCTTTTTGTTTTTGGGTACTATTGCAGAAATACATCCAAGATCTGTTCATTGTCTTACACTAAATAATACCTTCATTGAATTTCAATCCACTAAGCCATTATCTTTAGCTCACTTGTGATCGGATCATGATGGTAACAGGTCCAACATGCAGTTAAATACTCTCCATCTCAGCTTGAGCATGTCCAGCCCAGAAGAGATACGTAGTCTCTCCAGTGAGTTCTGCGTCTGCCAATTTTTAGCTCATGTGCCTGAAAAAACCTCCAAAGTGAAGCACCCAAGAGACATCTTGACTGGATGCCTGAACAACCTCTGCTGACTCCTTTTGATGCAAAAGAACAGCAGCTCTATTCCAAGTTCTCCCCCAGAAGACGGAGCTGCTCACCCCATCTCTACGGGTGAGCCCAGCCACCCGACGGAGAAAGCTTATTTCAGCTGCTTGTATCCGGGACTTTGTTCTCTTTCTCAAGATCCATTTTACCATCTGTGAGGTCAAGGACAGAGATGAACCAGTAAATTGGGAGCTTTGCATGTGGCTCAGCAGACTGGAACAGCACCCACCTTACCGCAGACGAGGTCTCAAGTCTGTCTTCCCATTTTCTTATTTCCTTCTCCATTGTACCATCACTCAAGGATAAGACACCAAGATACTCTCATCTCAGGCGCTTTGCACTTGGCTGCAAACTACTCCAGAGAACAGTAAAGACAGTCACGATCTAAACATGCCAACAGAACCACATCATCTGCCAAAATCAAAGATGAGACCCTGAAGTTCCAAAACCTGAGGCCCTCCTCTCCAAAACTATGTCCTTGGAATCTGTCTAAGAAAACCAAAAACACAAGTGGAATATTAGAAGTGTTCTAATATATTTCACCAAGAGGTTGATGAATGAAGTTTTGATGTTTAACATAAATGTATTGCTGCATACCTCATTATCAGCTCAGTTGCTCAGTAGTTTAGTCCTAAGAGATTTCTTCTTTTTGCTTGTTATACTTAAATGTTTCAGCTCCTCAAACTAAATTTCCTATCAAACAGGGTGTAAATATAAAACTTGACTGTCACTTGTGTAAAACATAAATTGAATGTGATTAATTACGTTTTTGAGGACTTAAGTTAAGCCAGTTGACTGTCAGATCTGTGGAAACAAAAAACTGTTCAACAACATTAAATAGACTAACAGATCAAAAAGATTTTGATACTGCTCTCTTCTAAACCAATTAAAGAGCAAATGAGAAACAATAATTGACAAGCCCCTTGCATGCTAGCAAACCACAGTACCAGCTGTGATCCACAGGAGACTAAAATACATTTTTTGTCCATTGATGTGAGAGAGGGGTGCAGATTTTATGGAAGACGTGTGTCGCAGTACATTTGGGGTACAACTAACAACATTTCAGAAAAAGAACATCATTTTGACTGTAAAACATGGAGGTGTTAAGTGTGTTGGAGGTTACTTTAGGACCTGAGTGACATGCCTTATCTGATGACTCGTACATTATGTTCTTTACAAGTCTATTATGGACAACAATGTCTGGACATGACCTGACCTTAAGCTCAGAGAAACTTGTGCTACTCCTAGTGATTCAAAGCACACAATACAGTCTACCTGTGAATCTCCCCATATTTTGTTTTTTTTTTCTTCAAAAATTCCTGTTTCAAAATAGGCATATTTTAGTTTAAAAGCAAGGTATTTGGCATCAATATTTATTCTTTTTTTTCAGTGCCTACTTAGCTACTTCATTAAAAATAATTTACTACAAACAACAATAATAATCCATTTTCTGGGCGAATATCCCAAATCAAAACGGTTTTTTCTTCAATCGAATTGTTCTGAAATCCTCTAAAACATTTTTCAATTTCATGTTTCTTTTACCTATTATAAAATAAACACAGATTACCGAAATCTTTTAAGTACAAATGACTATTTTCTGTGCAAAACCTGAAGTGAGTAGCCGCTTTTAAGCCTTGATTAGATTCCAGGAATTGCGACGAACACATAAACTCAACATTATTTAAAGCAAATATTGATAAACTTACAGCAGCAGCTGTTAACTTACATATAGCTGTGGATCTTTTCTGATTACAGCTCAACGCTAAGTGTGACCATGCACTCACAATAACAATTCCAGCCTCCTCTTGACAGCTTCCTGAAACAGCAAAGTAACAAACAAGATTGTCATTGGTCGACCTGCCCCGGACTTTTCTTTGATTGGATAACATGCTCCACAACATTGACGTCATCAGTAGCAATATGGCAGCTCCCGTGAACAGTGTGTGTAAAACCTCAGCTGACCGTTTACAGGTTAATTGTACGAGCTTCCAGAAGAAAACAAGGAGTAAATTGATCTCTATACCCGGGACGAGACCTTCGGTCCAAAACGGACAGCTCTTAGTTTCAACCGGTGTCACGTCGCTGGACTACCTGCTCGGTCAGTGTCCCGCTGCTGCACAGGCTAAGAGCCATTTAATGCAACGTTGGACAGAGTGAATATACTCAGCTGCAGACAAACCCACACCTTCACATTTTCAACACATCACGAGTTAAAAGCAGTAAGATGGATCTTTGTCAGAACCAAAAGTGCTCGTATTGCATTATCATTATCTATTGCAGATCTTTTTTTTTTTTTTTTTTTTTATAAAAAAAGGTTTCATTGAAGTATTTCTCTCGCCATACTAGTGTCAAGAAATATCCTTTAAGTCTGTATACTGTTGAATAATATAATCAAGACGCCGTCCAGTTCCATACTTTTGTTTAAATATGACTTTTTTTTAGCGACAATAATATTCGTACAAATCAGAATTGAAATGTGATTTTTCTGATTATGTCTGCATATATATATATATATATATATATATATGTAGAAAGATATTAATAATGTTAACATATATTTTACTCCCTACAGGTGGTGGATTAGCAGTTGGTACAGTGCTTCTCATTGGTGAGTCTTTCTCTTTACATTTTTCAAGTAGACAATTTGTTGTCTACAATCTACCATTGTGTTTCTTGTTCCTTTTTTGTAGGATCAAACCTGAAAACAATGTGTATTTTTTTAACCTGTTGTAGATTAAAAAAAAAAAATCTTAGCTTTATTCAAGGCGTTTAAAAGGAGAAAAAAACCTTCACTTAGCACTTCAAATAAACATGTGCTATAAATGTGTTTGTCTTTTGACTTTTAAGTGTTTGCAATAATTTGTATAGATTTTTTTATACCACAACAAAAAAAACAAATCCAAAAATGAACGAAGTAGAAATAGTAGTATCCTTTATTTGAATATTTCATAATACAGCAAATGTGTAAGAAGGAAATTCTTATCCATTCTTGATAAGAAATCCAAGAATGAATAGGAAAAGCATTGAAATTTGTTAGTTTGAACAGGGTTACAAAGTAATTTTTAAGACTTTCAGAATCCATTAAACCACAGTGAGCGGTATTAAACAAAAAGTAAAGAAAAACAGAACAGTGGTGAAGCTGTGACTGAGCGAAATAGTATCCAATTAGAGAATTTCAAGGCAAAACCATTGCTTACCAAATAACTTAAAGATTCCTTCAAGTTACATGTGACTCATGTACAGAGGCCTCAGTCTTTGACGCAACCATCACAGGTTCAAGTCCTGGCCTGATGACCTTTGCCACTTGTGTTCATCCTCTTTCACGACCCGCCTTCCTGTCACTCCATTATCAAATAAAGGCCACCAGAGCCAAAAAATAACAATAAAAAGAGACTCCTGTAACATTTGCCATCAAATCCATCTTGATGATCCCCAAGACAGAATATTTTCCCAAGACTTTTGGGAAAATATTCTGTACACCGATACTACAAAAGTAGAACATTTTGGAAGTTGTGTGTTCCATTACATTTGGCATAAAACTAAGACAGCTTTTAGAAAAAGAACATCAGCCTTACTGAAAAGCATGGTGGTAATGGTAGTGTCATGGTTGGAGCATGCTTTGCTACTTCTGGACCTGCATGGCTTTACATAATCAACAAAACCATAAATTCTTAATATTGTGAAGAAGAGTGTTTGACAACTTACGGTAGTGATCTTAAACTTTGGCCCCTTAGTTCATTTGGCATACCAGTGATCAGAAGCACACCAGCAAGTCCACCTCTTTGTTTCTCAATAAAAGATAATAGGATAAAAAGTAGGTTTTGGAATGATTTAGTCAAAAATCTCATGAAGATGCTGTTTAATCCTCTTAAACAGAATGTTCAGACCCCAAACCCTCCATTAACATCGACAATAGCAAAAAACAGGGGCCAAAAAGTATCCACCAATTATTGCAAATGCTTGATGGTAGATGTTGATCCAAGAGTGGCACAACCTGTTATAAGGCCTAGGGGGCAATTACTTTTGTCATATTGTTTGAATTGCTTTCTACTCTCCTATTTGTAGTCCCTTGTAGCTTTCTCTGTGACGATAAAGATTCATTTTCATAAAAGTCTTTAAAACCTCAGCAACACATTGGCTAAATTCCTACAACCTAAATTGGCAACTATTTAGGAATCATCCACAGGCTCTGCGGTAAGTGCGTTACTCTCAAGCAGACTGAGAAAATGGACTAATAAGCTGAAGGTCTCCTGTTAGAATCCCAGGTGTTCACACTTTTCGGTTGCTTCTTCATTAATATGCTCCTCTGCAGATGTTTTATAGAAGTTTTCAGAATAACATAAATCACAAGTGGGTTTTCTAGAGGCTTAAATGTCTTCCACTGTGTTATTATTATTATTATCATCATTGTAGGCTAGGCTATATGCACTGGTGGACAGTGAGGTTAAGGTAGTCATGTTTCCCCTTGAAGCTGTAATTTGTGTGTAGCCAAGGCCTATACCAACTGATGATATTGCTTTGCCCTTTAATTCATCCCCCCAATCGATGCAGGAGTCAGTGATTACACACTAATGCGTTCTTCCCTTCCATTTTGTGAATCAATGTACGGTTGGTTTCATCTGGTAATGAGAGACACAGTAAAGGTGAAATGCGTGTGTGTGTTGAGCACTCTCTTGTGTTTGTCTCTGAAAGAGTGGCATATGTGCACGATGTGTGTGTTTTTTCCTGGGTGGGGTGGGGTGAGGTGGAGTGTGGGGAGTTTGGAGTGTGTGTTTGTTTGTGTTGTGTCGTCTGCTACAGTCTGCCCCTTTAGCCGTGACGGCCTGTTTGTGAGACACAGACATAAAATTATCAGACTGGTCATTGTCTGCCTTTGAAGTGTCTTGAGCTGTCTGTCCTGATTTGTCACCCAGAGGGGGGATCTCTTCAGTATGGCTACTGTCTAAGGATCTCTTGTGTTTCTGCAAGCAGAGAAACAAAGCTGCTTAGTCTGTATTATGTTGACCATTTATGGTTTTGTTCCTTTGTTAGATTAATGCTTCTTTGATTTAAATGCCACCTTATTCAGTGACTTCAAGCTGTTTTACATTATTTTATTTCAGTTCTATGAGCAACACAGAGATGGCTTGCAGATTGTTTAGCAGTGTACGAACATAAACAAATGATTTGCAATTGTTTTTAAAAAGAAATTAAATGTTAGTTTTAATTAGAAATTCACCAATCAGGTTTTTTCTAATCTAATTTTCCAATTCTGATTTAGACATATTGCTATTTTTTCCTAAGGATTAAAATACATAAAAAAAGGAAGAAATTCAGAATATTTGGTAGAACCAGTAGTTTTGAACCCCTCAATAAATGAAGGAATTATAGCATTAGATGCACATATGCACCAAATCATATTTCCCAAATATTTGACTTAATTTGCAAAGTGCATCAAAATGACTCTTTTGTACTTTTGATGCACTTTTTTGATGCCTTTGTGATTTTATGTTTTGATGCATTTATTTGAAAAGAAAAATAGAAATTCAGTTTTCTGTAACCTGCTGATTTCCAAACACATCTGATCGTGGGAATCTTTGTCAAATCTTTGTTTAAGGCTATAATTATGATTGATTACTCAGTATGAAAACAACATAATTTTACAAGGATGTGACAGTGAGCGCAGGTGGAGTGTGTAGTAACTAAAGGAACTGTTCAGAATTGCAGTCAGCGTATGAAATATTGGTTCATCTCAAAACATCTTTTTTTTTCTCGACAGAAGAGTAGTCCATAGCAAGCTGCTGTTATTAAGTATTGGGAGGTTCAATTTGAATAATTGACATCCACTTTATGAAATCCCTCATTTGTATTGAGATGGTTTGTATGGTATTGTACTAAACTGAACCATCTAGGTGACTTTTGTTGAGAGTTAAGTCTGTCGAAATAAACATTACTGAATTGAAACTGAATTAGCAGACTTTATAGTTGGAACATGTTGTAAAATTTATTTCTAATTGTTTTTTATTCACCTCACTTTTTTATGCTGTAATTTAAAGATAACATTTCAAGGACCTAAGACATATAAGAGGAAAACATCTGACCTAGATCTTTTGTCTCTTTGCCCTGCAGCTCTAGCAGATATGATTCATGAGACTTGCACTCCCACTTCCTTGACTGAAGGCAAATGAAGCACAGACATCCTGCTTTTATGCAACCTTAGTCAGAAAAGAGCAAAAAAAGAAGCAAAAAAGTGAAGGGAATCATCCTATGACTGTCCAGAGTGACCGATCTACCTCAAAGACACAACCACCCCCCACCCCCTGTTGCTCCTATACCCCACCACCTCCAGCCCCCTCCTCATACCCCCTGCCTCAACAGCCTAATGACTCCTGGAGGTTTCATTTGTAAGGCTCCCATAGAAACACAACCACAATAGGCCCCATCTTGAGAGGGCCCATCTGGGAGTCTTTGTGGGGCCTGCTGAAAGCCACAAAGGCCTGCTGACCTAAAAACCCATCAATAAGAGAACAGGGAGCCCCGCCGACAACAAATTGAAGAGCCGTGGAATTTCCTGGGCCATCCGAAGTCCGTAGGTGAGGACGCGGATCGGGGAACGTGGGAGGGAGGTGTGGAAATTCTCCAAATGTCCGAGGATGACACATCAGGATGTCATTCCCAAGCTGTCAGCTGTATGCCCATTACCTCAGCTGTCACTGCTGTCTTTGTCCGTGTGCCCACTGTTTGCCATTGTGAGGAAAGGCCTATGGAATCTTAACAAACTAGTGACGGTGACAGGAAACAGCAGTGGCATACTGGGTAGAGCTATGTGCCCTCCTCTGTTGACTATAATAATGATGATGCTGATGAGGGGGTAAAGGGGCTGTCATGTTGAAAGCCTGCAATATACAAAGACTACCTTTGTGTGGGCAATTTTTACATTTAGAGGATTTTACCTCTCCTTTTAATGGCTCAGACACACTTCTTTCATGCTGTCATGTGATTTCTTCTGGGATTTTCCTTCTAAAAATATAACTTTCTCTGAAGTTCAAAAAGAGTTTATGCGAATGACCCTCATAGTACAGAGGTGAAAAGGATGCCACTGCCATTAGAATCCAACCAAAAATGGAGAGATTCAAAGCAACCAGGTGTCAGGAACTGTTTTGATGACAACTACCATCTTCCTCACACTCTTTCTCTTCTTGGCAGTTGTCCTGACCACCAAGGTATCTTTCTGTTGTGTGGGAAGAGCCAGGTAAATGCTTGGGGCAGGTGTCTCCCACTTGCCTTTACTCCTGTGCTACCAGTTTGGGACATGATTGGTGAAAGTGGACAGGAATACTGTAATATGTTGGCATAAGGGGTGAAGATGTGAATTTTTACATTGACAGTCAAATCTCAGTGTAAAAACTACACCCATGTGCCATGTTGATTGCTACTTCATGTGTTGCCTGCAGAAAGCAGGTAGAAGGTGTCCTTACATCGATTACAGTTAGGAGCGGTGATGTGGGCATGAACTGCTGGACTTAGGTTGAGGTGTTCAAAATAATAAAGGGGAAGACTATGTGATCCGATTAAGCTATTTATGTTTTTGTTTGACCTCGTTTACTTTGTCATTCTCATGTGATAATCTGATGGTTCTCGTCTTTGTTTCTCTGTCAGAGGAGGACCGATTTGACAGCTATTCCCGCATGATCTTGAAGTACTTTCTGGCAGAGGGAGTGGTGTGTCGGCATGAACTCTTTGTGGCAACAGCTCAAGATAACCCTGATGAAATCCTACAGGTAGGAGATGAGACACTGTGCTTTTCAAATGAGGAAGTTTCTGACCCTGCAAAGTTTTTCTATAAGATACAAGAGTAGCTGTTTTTTTTTAGTTTAGTACAACTGACAAAATCTACATTGTTTAACGTTTACTCAAGTAAAGATCTTGGAAACTACTTCTTGAGTATTTTCTTTCAGAGCTGTGGCTCTTTCCAACATGTGTCAGGGTCAACAGGGGTATCTGAGAGGTCGAGAGTGGTATGGTTCTGGCATTGTTGAAATGTTTCCCGGCATATCAATCCATGAACAGGACCATAGTTTGCAGAAGCTGCCTGCCAAACAGCAAAGAGGAGGGGTGCTTTTCTCCCTCTGATTGATAGTGGGAGGGTTCATCGGCTCGCCCTCTCTTTGTATATCAAAGACTTATTAAGAGAGGGGTAGTCCCACTGGGGACGTATCAAATTATTTAGTATTTTGCACTTGTTTATTTGCAGCATGGTAATCTCCAGATGCTAAACATGCACTATGTATTACATTAGCATAAACAAAGATGCATGTCCACAACTCCTAAGGATGTAAAGTTGCAGAAAGAAAAGCACTGTGGCAGTTCCATGTGACATTTGCTCAAAGACCAGATTTCCTGTAAATTTCTTAAGAGCTTTTATGTTCTCCACTTTATTTTGTTTATCATACAGACAAGGAAAACATTATTTACTCATCTTCTCCACAGATTTTTGTTTACGTAAAGTTTTAGGAGAAAAGAAACATACACACCAATTACTTTAAAGAAGTAAAAAGTATACATTTACTTTAAAGAAGTAAATGTGTACTTCTTTTAGAGAAGTAAATGTATAGATAATTCCTCACAAATTCAACTTGTTTTGGATTAGAAATATTTGATCCACTTTGTGTGCATTTTTCACGTCCTTCAGTACAACAGTACACATTTTATAGTTGAAGTGGAAATCTAGGCTAAATCTTTTAGAAATATGGTTTAAAAATGGAATTTCTTTTCTTTGACTAGATTGTAGATCTGATTAGGATTATAATTGAACCATTCAATCTAATCCAGTTCTCTACTTACTGAGCTATCCATTGGAATGTGTCTCTGCGCTCGGATAATATATAAATTCAGGGTTGTACAAGTGTATATTTCATGTTTCATTATTGTTTCAAAGCCATTTCTACCCTTCTTTTAATACAAAATAACTTTTCACCTCTGTCATCTAAAAAAAATAGTAAGATTAAAAAAATTAGATGGAGAAAATTAAATAGCAAAATGCTTTTTTGACCTAGAGTTGCTGTCTTTATCGTGCGACTGTCAAAATAGTTTGTATTTTGGGTTTGTCTGTCGTTTAAAAAGCTTAAATTAAACATTCAAGCTGTTTTATGTTTGCCAATGTTGTATTCTTTCTTCGTTTAGGAGCTTCCAGCCCCTATATTGGATGATGTTGCTGTTCCTAAACCTGTGGAGCAGCCTAGACTGACTGGTGAACCCCAGGACATTTTGGATGCCATGAAGATTGCCTGGCGCTATCAGAATCTGCCTAAAGTACAGGTGATCGATCAGTGTGTCCTCTTTAATACAACTATTTTTTCCTTATACAGTCGATCAGAGGCAATTTTTAAATCTTTATTTAGTGAAAGTTCAACATGTGTCTCTTTTAATGATAGGATAAGAATGCCCGGTACTGAATCGCTGCTTTTAGTTCTTTGACAATGGTCTCGACCACTAAATCCATCCACCTCTAAACTCCTTTATGGAGTGAATGAGGCCTCGGCCTCTCTTTTCAGAGCCGCAGCAGATTACTCACACTTAGCTGGCAATAGGTAGGCTTTTCACTGTTCCCCCAGCTAACATATACACACACATACACACACGCTTGCACCCCTGCTTAGCCTGGGAAACAAGAGTACTATGCAGGCAGTGCATTGACATGTCTGCTCGCTCAACCCTACGACCCAGACCTGCGCCTCCGTCTTCCCCCAAATCCCTGCCTTTCCCCCTGCTAGGGTCGGCAGCTCTACACTCTTTCTTCCGCTTTAAGGAGAGGAGACCCTCCCCTTCTTCTTCTTCTCTGCAGTCCACCCCCGTCGGTCTATAATCCATATCGCTATGTGGATTAGCAGAACACAGTGTGTCCCTAGGGATCCTCTCCCTCTTTCTCTCTCCCTGGAAACTTCTTTATATCTGTGTCCTTTCCTCACCTCTCCCTCCTTCCCCTGTAAAATTGTCTTTACAAACCGCTAGTAAGCCCCGCCAGAGGATTTGCATCCCAAATTCACCCCTAGAGTCAACGCTTACTTTCCCCTTACACACACCTCTCTTGGCATGGCCCACTGTGTCGTTCTCTTGATGAAGACATCAGATCAAAGGTGAGGCCGTCAGGGCGGGGATGGAACGCTAAGCGGGTTGCCTGGTTCACAAAGAGAAGATGAGCCCCTGACCCCCCCCAACTGGCCCTTCTGACCCCCTCGTTCTGACGGGAGAGGGACACACCGGGGGCCCTAATCCAGATTAGGAGTAGATTAAGGGCCCCCCTCACAATGGAGTCCATGGTTTTACCGAGAAAGAAGAGCTAAAACTCTCTCTTTCAGCTGCAGGAAAACATCCGCCTTCCCCTACTTCCCTGACATGTTCGCTTTCACAGCCAGAAGTGGACATTTATGTGAAGAAATGATTAAGAGGCTGGTCATAGTGCTTATTTAACTTCTTCGCTGTAGAAAAGTTGAGGAATGACCCATAAACAATGCAATTGCATTGCCATAGTATTGCATTTTTAGAAAAACAAATAAGGTTGTGATCCTATATGTATTGTTAGTTTTCAATATTAAAGTCATACATGCTGTTTAAAAGAATTTGAGCAAGCAGTAATGTTATAAAAAATTACAACTCTTATCCTTGTGCATTACAGAGTGCTTTGGCATCTTCCTCTCGATTCGGACACTACTATGATGTCTCAAAGACGATGGAGGTAGAGATTCGCCAAGCAGCCAAGTGCCACCGCTTCTACCTTCCGGATCACATCACCCCGTCATCAGCAGCACACAGGTAGAACAGCAAGACATTGTCCTCAAAATGCAGGCAAAACCAATGAGACACGACCCAATGAACACAGGCGCATAAACACGACATCATCCACATAACAGGGCCGTACAAATACGACTTCCTCCGCAGAACGCATGTGAGTAAACATGGCAATGTTCGTGGAGGAACAGGTGAACCAATAATGCAGCGAGACAGCTGCAGAACTTAAGGAGCACATCTTGTATAAATAATCCTAGTAAACAACATGACCAGGCTGAGAAGACTAGGCTTCACTAGATGAGATTGTTTTATTCTAGCTGAATTAGTTCAAGTTCCTTGTTCACGTTATGATGGGGAAATGTTTCAAAATTGAACAAAAGCTAAAATCCATTTGAATTGTGTCTGAGACATGGGTATTGAATAGATGCTAAAATTATAGATGCTTGAATAAGTTTATATTTGTTTTGCCTGAAATTAAATGCATCAGTTACATTTATGCCACTAATCATTATTCTGGAAATCATCAAACTAATCAAACAATTGTTTCAGCTCCAATAAAATGTTTTTTCTTTGACTTCAGAAAACAAAGCAACATAACTGACTTTGTTCAATCATAACAACATTCACTTAGTTGATTCAAAGTAGGAATTAATCTCATAATAATTTGCATGATCACGCATCATTAATTTTTTTTTCTTCTATTCATTTTCTTTAAACAATTAATTAATTACAGTTTTTTATCGAGTTCAAATAAAACACTTATTCAAAAATGCTCCATTTATGAATAAATAATAATTACAATCAAGAACAACACTATAATCACTATTTTTGCAACTCATACAAATCAGTTAAATATCAGCCTGCTTCGCCTCCTGTTTTGCGTTGTTTGTCACTGGCTGGGTCATTCAGCCTCTTGGAAAAAGGTTGCATATGTCTATTCAAATAAGGGTCTTGTTTGCTCAGCGTCTGTTTGATTTCTCCTGCGTTGAGTGTACTTAGGGTTCAGAGGTCGCACAGGCTCTTTACCCAGAGAGTGCTGCTGAACACACACGGGCACACGAAGACACACGCGTTTGAACTGGGTAAATACAGCAATCTGGAGTGCAGTGGATGCTGGAGGAGGCTGTAGAGAATCCCTCATTCTTTCTATCAGCAAACAGAGACGGTAAACATGCTGCCCATACAAACACATTAAATGTTGCAGGTATTCAGGTTAAAATGTACATTTTTCACGAGTATGGTGCTCGAGGTAGAAAGAGTATGGTTAGATATCATTTCACAACGTAATGATGATTAATGTGAAGAATGTAGGAGGAAAATTCTCCCTGGTTTGTGCAGTTTTGAGTGAAGGTGACATAGTGGTGCTGTTGTAGAGTGTAAATGGGTTATAGATCTTACAGGCATTTTGACAGCTGGAAGCTACACCTGCACAGCACCATTGTGCCCCAAGGCCCGCCCAAGTACCGACAAGAATAGAGGCACACACACCCGGTGCATATCTTGCACGCTCATGTAACACACAAACTCGAAAGCAAGCTACACCCCCTTGCACGTGTCCGCTGCCCCATGTTGATACCCTAGCTGTTAAATTGCTCCGTTTCACTTGAAGGCATAATTGGCACAAATTGCCCTCTAGGTGATACAGATCCTGTTGTTTAAGACCAAGCATCCCCCTTCCCTCACTCTTTCTTCCCTTGCTGAAAGAGGAACGCTGAGATAAAAACGCTTCCTGTTGCATGATCCTAATTAGCTGACGTGCTAGCCCCTGTAGCTACGCACCTAGACCTCTTTGGGTACCTGAATAAGCCGTGCTCAGTAGGGGTAGCTAAATGGCTCCACAATGGCTGCCAACCAGTGGCAACCTCCTGCATGCAACTGAACGTCAGACCGTCCCAGCCCCCCACCACCTCAGAGCTGAGGCATGGGCAGAGAGGCCGTGGAGGGTAGGTGTCCCTCTTTCACCAGTGCAGCTCTATCATTAGCCACAGCAGGGTCAGGAGGCACCATTGTTGAGCTGAATAACTGAAATAGAGTTCATTGATATACTTGGCCAAGTGTAATCAACACAAGTGTGTGCTTCTCTTCTTTATGTGGGGGTTTGGCGTGTGACCAACCTATGTGTATCAGCTTTTGTGGCTCTCAGGTTGAACTGACAGCTGACGTAGCAGCCCACTGTGAGCTGCCACAGAGTGGTCATTACAATAGTGAGGTGTTTCTAAGTGGAGGGTCCTGTGTTAAAAGATGGGGTTAACATTATTATTGGTGAGCCCATAAACTCATAAAGGGCTTAGCAGTGATCCATCCCTTGACTGTTGCTAAATGTTGCTCGATGGTACTGCATGGCCCTGTCAGCAGTGCACATCTTACCCTTGATTAACCACCAAAATGCTGTTCTCTGTTAGTTTTAGCCATCAGCCCATTAATCCCTCATCTCTTCTCCGTTGTGCGCACGTTTGTGCATATGTGCACCTCATCTGTCTGTCTGTCTCGGCACAATCAGATCCTCAGGGAGCTGACAGTGAACCAGTCATGTTGTAATTTAATCAACCAAATAAATTAATTGGATCTCTTGATATGGATCATCTGTCTGCTTCGGTGGCTCCAGAAAAGCACAGTCAGGAGTAGCAGACTGCAGTCATTGAGGATTAGGCTACTGCAGTGATCAGCCTGGCCCAGATTTATCAAGATACTATTGGCGATGGATTGCACATTTTAGGTATCCCCTTTTGTGTTCTGATGCAAGTTCTCTGCTGTACTGTGTCAAATGTGTCTCATTCTTTCTCCAATGCCAGGGTTGAGTCCTACTCTGCCTTACTGAAGTCACTGCAAGAGGTCATACACAGAGAAGGCTTTGATTTGGCGACCCCCATGGTAAGAACCAAACAACTGTTCTAGTTTTTCTTTCATTCTCATTCAAATTATAACACTTTTTTTTTTTCAAAAATGTTATTCACCACAAACCAATTTAACATCTTGTTAGAAAGCATTATAAGTCACTCTAGAGCTAGGAGCACAATAATCTTATTTCTTACTCACATAGACATACATCTGTTGCTTAACAGCAAAAATTAGTGAGGTGGAGTTTGGAATCAGGTGATTTTCTGGTTATTGATGAATCAAATCATGCAAAATACTTTTTATCATCAAATACATCAATGCAAAGAACATCTGCAATTTTCAGTCTATAAACACATCAGTCAACAGTGCTTTAATGCACTATCTTGAGTTCAAATAGGGGTTAAGGGTACATTCTATTTCACTTTGGATTTAAACTTACTATTGCTGCTAAAAAACATGCAGAATTTTCTTTTCTTTTGCACATTATTGTCCTCAGTTGGCGTTGTCTAGCATTAATATTTCCCATTTTATTCTGATACTTAAAAAGCTCAATAAATAAAAAAGAGGCACTAGATTTTTATTAAAATGTATGATACATGTATAGTGAGGAAGTCTTGTCACTTATCTCTTCATTATCCTGTGCCTTACTAATTTTGGTCTTGTTCTTCCCCTTAGAGTCATCTCTGACCTTGCATTGATTCATAACTGTAGGAGAATAGAGCAGTAATGGGCCTACTAGCAAGTTGCTAATATTTAAACTGATAATAAGAGGTTGTTCTGTCCAGCACATTAAATAATTTGCCATCGCAGATGCATCAATGTTGATAATCAAGATTGCATAAAAACTTTTATTCTTTTATCAATCTTAGTTTTTCAAAAACACTGAAATGCCAGTCAGATGTCAAAGAAATTATCAAATGAAATGGAAGGTTATCAGTTTCTTCAATCTAAATTTGATCATCTTTCAATATATTTACAAAAACAGAGTTTACATGACTGTTTTCAAATCTCAAAACTGGCATATGTCTAGCTTTTTGAGACTAGCCATCACAATGCAAATACAAAATACAGTTTTTGCATAATGATTTGACACATAGAAGACTGTAAAATACATGTTTTTTTTATTGGTTCTCTACATAAACAGTATCTATGCCTTGTTCACCTACTTTCTGTGAACCCTGTGCCCGTCACCTGGAGCCACCTCTCCTCCTGTCACTCACACATGGGATTTTCTCCCCCCAGAGCTGTCATTCAAACACCAGATTAACTGCTGACATCATTAAAGCAGCAGGACCACCTGACACACTGTTGGCACAGTCCAGGAATGCAAACCGGCACAGAGCGACATGGGCGCTGGCACAAAAATATGCCCAGTATGGACAACAGTGTGGATTGGATGATTTGCTTCTTCTTGTTGTTTTCTCAGACATTGTCAAGTATTTCAAGATTTAAAGTGAACTCTGCCGAAGTGACTAATAATTGGAAAGATTTTTCAGAAGAATGAGACTGGAGTCTTTCTGAGTCTCATTAGACTCCTTTCTGATTGGGTTGTGATCCCAGACTAGTTGTAGTCTATATGGCTGGCCTCTGGTCTTTCACTGGACCCTACTGGCAATGTTCCCTGATTTTTCTATAGACTAAGCTATAGGAGTTAAGTTTGTTGTTGCATCCTGATGTTGCCACAGCAACAGTCGTATTACCGCAGTGACCTCCTGTGGGGCGTCAGACACAGAAACAGATTTCTGATTCTGTTGCTCTCAAAACCTGTGTAGGAAAACATCATTAAACAAAGGAAGGGCATGTCTTATTGTGACTACACCACATGTGCAGAATGCTAATACTACAGCAGGCTGAGATACAGCCTGAGAGTATGCTGTGGAGAGAAAAGAGTCTTATTGGAAACTAGGCAGCTTTGAAAAACCATGTTAGACAATGGCGTTTATTTTTCTTAGATCTGTTCAATGCTGATCCTGATCTGTAAAAAAGGTCATGCAGTTGGGTGAGAAAGTTATGAGAAATTGGGCTGAGGAGATCTTAGAAGAGTTGGAGGACGTTTAAATTATGAAAAAGATTGAATAAAAAGTGAGAAGATTTTAAAGCAGGCCTTTGTTTATTGATGTTGGCTCTCACCCCAATAATCCTGAACCATCCTATAAGAAAGGCCAAATGAAAGGCAGTTGTATGTAAGAGTAAAACTCCCTCACAGTTTCGACAAGTTTCTCCATTTTCTGTGGTGCAGTGATACCACACCTACCACAGTTTGGCCCACTTTTTTTTGAACAAAGTTGGTTTCAGTTGATCCCTTGGGGTGGGCTGGGATGGGATGGAGTCTGGAGGGTGGGAGGTGGGGGGGTTTAAGGCAAGGCACTCCACCCTTACCCAGGCCCCCCTTGGCTGCAGAGCATCACCGCTGTGCCAAGAATGTGCTGGGGTTTCCTGGGTGGCGGCCATATTGGAAGCCTGTCTGACAGGTCCATTGTGCATGTGTCAGATGGCTTCTGTGATTGGGTGGTTGTGTCCAGTCACGTTTGGGCTCCGTGTTCCAATCGTCTGTGCCGCTGAGCAGTCTGTCCAGTTGCTCTCACCCAACATTTGGAAGCATGGCCCACAACAGCAGCACCCAAGTTTTCAGATTAAACTGAGATTCGTGCCCTCCACTGACTTTCTGTAGTTTACATTTTCTTCTGCAACATTTGATACGTTTTCATGTTTTTTTTAATGTTTACATAACTGCACTCCTCACCCTCTTTGCATTTCTCACAGTCAAAGTCACGTAATATCCTGCGTGTGGGGCTTCACTCTCTGGGTTCAGCTCTGTGGGGGGACGACCTGTGTTGCCATGACAAACCTAGACACAGCCACGCCCTGACTACTTTTCTGTATGGACTCCGTGCGTTGTTGAGGTCATCGCTTTCGGTTGCTGTAGTAACCTTACCTTCACATCTCATCCAGGTAATATGGTGTTTGACACATACTGTCTTGTTTGTGTTACGTGCTTCTGAACTTTCACTCAGTGTTGGTGTCTTAAACCATTTGGGATTTCAGCCAGAACACTGAATGCAGATTAACATGTTAGGGTTAATATTGAAGTTTAACCAGTGTGCACCTTCTTTATTGGTTATGATTGACTCAGGCGCAGTGAAGGTTTTTTTATATGAGCAATATGGCTACCCTCCATACTGCTCATATATGGAGGGGATAGGGTTATTCTATCAGGGGTAGCAAAAGCAATGAAAAACCAAAGTTATTTGCCAGCTTTGCTCCAAACCTGTTTATTCTCTTAGAAAAGGAGCTTCAAATTCCTGTGTCCTGCAACTTTTTGATGTATGAGAGGTCCATCACGCCTTAATCAAATGGCTGGATTGCTCTCTCAGCCTGCAGTAAAGTTTCTACAGAGTCCTGCTAATGACTTGATTATTTGATTCAGGTACTTTAAACAGGGATATACTGTATATGACAGTGGCCCTCAAAGACTTGAGTTTCTGATCGCTGTCTTAGATTGTTAATAGGGATGGAGTAAGAAAAAATAACTGCATACTATCTCTCACTGATGAAGTTTTTTATTTATATATATTTTTTAACAAAGTTGGTTTCAGTTGCAAAAGTTGTATTTCAATTTGTATTTCAGTTTCAAAGTTGTATTTCAGATTCCTGTAGTTCAAAATCTTAAAAGTATAGTTTGGCCAATCATTAACTTAATAATTCTAAGTTGAAAAAAATATTTTAAACTCAGCATGGGATTTTTAAACCTGTACTTTGTTTACGAAATCAAGAAGATAGTTTTGGGCCAATGTTTGGCAAACTTTAATTGAGACAAACCCAAAAACTGAGATTTTTCAATGATTACTTAAACTACTGTTTGAATTTAGGAATTGTTTGAAAACATGGTGTTCTTGCATTTCTTTAAAATATTGTTAAAACTTCTGGTTTAATTCTTATTAGGCTAATATTGTGCATTGTGCACCAGACAATAAAAGGATGGGATCACCCACTGCAGTGTTCATACGATCATTTCTACTGTCCAGGTTCACTGGGGTCCTCTCTCTATTTATATCAGTCTGTTGTCAACTGACTGTGGTTCAGAATTTGTTCAGTCTTCAAACTTTTCGATTTAGCATTATAAAATTCAACTTACTTTAAAGTCAATAACATCAAATATTTGTAGATAAATGTATTCTCTGTTCAATCCAACCGTACAAACAAATTCAACTTAAAGTTGCACAAAGAGTTTAAACCTCTTCATGGCCTTATATGCAATGGTCGTTAAAGTTGTATATTGGTGGGGTGGGGGCTGCATGGTGGGCTATGAGTCTGTGTCCAGTCTGGCCTCTCAGTGTGAAGGTGGAGTCATCTGCTGAGGCATATGGCAAACCACCACCCTTCCCTAGACTATTAACCATAGAGGGACACTTGCCTCCAAAGCCGTCTATATACCAAACTAGCCTGACCACTCTTGAATCTCTCTTGAAGAGACTCATCCTGAAGAGCACTGACTCTGTGTTGTTTGTGATCTCCTTATTCAAAGATATAGGTCAGTGCCTAGCTCAGAGAACAGCTGTGTTGTCACAACACGCTCTGGCTTCAGGCCTGTACGCACTGTGCAAGGCGGCTTGGCCTAGTCAAAAAAAGGTAGAGTGGCTAACTAGCAGATGTCAGCTGTGGTGGGAGCGGTCCTCCTGTCCCACACTGGCCAGGCTTCGCAACCCTTAATCTGTGCCCTCCCCCTTCTCCACCCTGGGGAGAGAAGTGAATGAGTTGGAAAAGAGGAGAGAGGGGGACATTTTGGACTGAATCAGGTGTTTGGTGACGAAGCCAACATGGAGGTAATTAGCGGCTGTTATGTTATGACCATGTGATTAACTTACCATTTCAAATCTCACTTTGCGCTGTTGTCTTAATAAAATAAGTGTCACCAAAGTGCGAAGACTGTTCTCATTGAAACAGTTAGACATTATTTCTGCCGTTGCGTAGATGGATAGTTTAGATGAGAGAGCACAGCCTTTCGAAGACTGTCTAGACTAACATCAATGGTTTTACTGACTGAAACATTGTGGTCTCAGACAGTTAGCCTACTGCTACTAGTCTACAATATTTAATCTATTATTGAGCAGCTTAGGAAGCTGAGGAACTCACTGAAAGCCTCCCCACAGCAGCCGTGTGCGACAGTCCATCTGAAACATTAATTAGACTCCCCTCCATCATACAATATCCTGAAACCACACCCAGTCCTCACACATACAAAATATAGGTCCCCAAAAACGCCTGTGTACATTGCAAATTGAAAGATTTTTAGTGCTTAAAAAAAAAATGTCTATATATATATATATATACAGTACATATTTGCTTTTTGTTTAAAATCCTCTTAAGTCCAAATTATTTAAGAATCCATACTTACAAATAATTACAGAGGACAGAATATTTGTGTTTTAGACACACAAATATGCTTTTTTAAATTCAATAATTACAATCCTTAAAGTTTATGTTGTGCACAACGAGAAATAGTTGAATAGGATTAAACAAGGAATGTCAATCCACAGCTGTCTTCAGATCTTTCCAGAGGTCTATTTAATTATCAGATCTATACTGCAGGACTTTCCAATAAACATTTTCTGTGTTGTTTTGCATTAATATTTGGGAAGACGACTTTTCTCGGCGTTGCTCTATATTTATCTGTTCCTATTTTTTCTGTGTCCTAATCGCTTTCCCTGTTTGCTTGATAAACACATTTCTCCATTTGACAGTGTTGAATCTTTTGATATTATTATATATTCTATTACCGGGTGCAAGACATCTTAATAGTTTGACATCTCTGCTATTGAAATAAAGGCAAGATGGTTAGGAATGTAATTGCTTTGGGGTTTTTAAAAAAAGTCAATATTCATCTTAATAATTTTTTTAATCTTATTGAAAAAAAAACCAATACAAAATAAAACCAGCAATAGCTAAAACTTGGTGGTGTGTCAAAATATGCATACATTTTGACTCTGTTTTACGCTGACATGTTTATTTTAGCTTATAAAAATGTTCCACAGAGTTTTATTAGACTCTTGGCTGAAGACAAATATTTATGGGCGATTCCCTAGAAATAGATATTCATTCACATCTTTCTCTTTCCTGCACTTTCCACAACTTTTTTTTTCATTTTTTACTTTTTCTAATTATGTTACTTAAGGGTAGTTATACATCATGTGAAATATACACTGCTCAAAAAAATAAAGGGAACACTTAAACAGGTGTTTAACACTTAAAGTGTTCCCTTTATTTTTTTGAGCAGTATATTTTTTTTTATAGAATAACTCATCTATCTAAGTTTATTCAGAAATTATAAATAGTAATGAAGAGCCATATAAATCATTGTTGGAGCTATTTGTTGTATTTGAATAAGGTTTAAAAATTGATCTGCAATTGAGATGACTTGACCGCCTTTATAAAAACCAAGAGCTGTTGACTTCCCTCCCTTCTTAGTGACCTCATTCTGCCCTGTTGCGACTGTACTGAGCTGCTCCCAATGAACACCTTCATTACTCTGACTTTAAAATATTTAAATCAGATTAAGTTGCTCCCTTTTAATTACTCATATTGGGTTTCCAGGGGAAGAATAGACAGTATTTTATCTGCCATTGTTTTTTGCTCTGTATCTTTTAAATTTTAGAACAATTGGTTTCACCCAGACTGTTAAGATCCCAACCACTACTGCACATAAAGCCAACTAAGGTACTTTTATTTGTGCAGCCGTGGCACCGACTGGTAGGATATGCATACTTTAAAAGTAGGACAAAAACGAAAAGGAGGAAGAAAGAGCGGGGGAAAAGACATGAAGGCATGAAAACTGCATTAGGCGGTGGCAGCCAACACAGAGAGAAGGATGTGAATGATTCAGGAGGGAAAGGGATTAATAATGCAGGACTCCCCCTCTCCCCGTGTCCCAATGTCCCTCTCTTTCTCTCCTCCCTTCCCTTTCTCCATCTAACCTTCTGGATATTTTTTCCCCGCATTCCCTTTACCATCTTCTGTCTTCACCTCTTATCTGTCACTAACCTAACCAGTAGGGGGAGCTCTCCTCATCAAACCTGCCTAACTATTTTCTTTCTATCCTGCCCTGCTTTTCACAGGTTTTGGTTTATGCAGCAGCCATTACCTTGTTTCTCAAGCATATTTTATGAACTGAAAGAGTGACAAATTGTTGCTTGTTTGAATTACAACCCATTTTGTACATGTGGATAGATGACTGATATAAGGTGCCTGCCCTCAGGTCAACTGTGTGACTCCAATCAACACTTTTACCCTCTCCAGCTCATTGCACTGAGATAAGTCATGGTCAGAGAGGACCTGGTCACAGGCAGAAAATGACGACCTAATTTAATTGCAACTCGGTGACATCCCGTCAGGAGGCTTTTAATTACCTACTTGGGTTGCTCTTCACTCTGGATCCCTCTCCATCCTACAGGACAGAGCTCTAATGGGCAACATAACCCGGCTGTGTGACAATGCCATCGCCCTGGAATCATTCAAAGGCTCTGAGAGAGAGACCAACCCTCTCTACAAAGACTACCACGGTACAAACACACACACACTCGCTTATCTTTCAGTCTCTTTTCTATCGGATACACACACATGTACAGAGGCAGTGCATTAAAGCCAGAGTTAGGCTGTGGATGGAGGCAGGGCAGCCCCCTTGCAGGCCAGGCTGTCAGTGTGCGTTAGCGTGCTGCTGCTCAATCAGACGTGCTCCTCAGTAGACAGGCCGGGGGGGATTCAGCTGCCACGCCGTACCCCCTCTCTCTCTCTCGCACCCTCACCTCCCTCCATTCCTGCCTCACCGCCTCCCTCTTTCCCCCCTCCACCTCCAGCAGAGGCTCTCTCCCTCTCGCCTCGCCCATTCTCCATCCCTGGTCCCATACCCCTGAGGCTCTGGAGCAGCACAGACCAACACTGGGGAATCGATATTCTCACCATCACTCTCTCTTCCTCTCTGCCTGCATCTCTCCATCCCTCGCTCAATGTCTCCGTGGCCAGCATGCTCTGCTAATAAATGGAGGGCAAAGCTTTCAGTGGAGAGACAGGACACCGGTAAGGAGACGTGTGGAGAGAAAGAAACCAAGGCAGGGGAGGGGAGTGCAGAGCAGAGTTTGTTTCTGCTCTCCCGGTCCTCACCATCACTTTTTTTTTCAGCACAGTTTTATCATTTCTCTCCTTCTCCTTCTCCTCCTCGCTTTTCTCTTTTCTATCACTCTCCACACATAAAGGTCAGTATAAGTGAGGCCGGTATTTTTAGCAGTCCCTCCCAAACTCTCCCACTCACTCTTTTGCTTTTCCTCCCATTTGGCCACCATCCCTCAACCCTTTAGATTGTGACACATAAAAACACACAGTTTTAGATTTTGCATCCTCCTCCAGAACATTTCCTAGATCCTTCACAGCAATTTTTAAGTGCATTGTGTGGTGGTAAACAAGTTCTAGAAATCTAGAACTTATGTGACTTTTGCACTGCATCACTTTCTTAACTGCCTTTGAATTGCGAAAGTGTCCATTGGAGTTGATATTGTTTGAAATCCCTTTAAAATCCCATACTTTTCCTACTTAACTAATTCAGGTGCGGGCTTCTGAAACACATTTATGTGTATGATTGTTTTGATGTGCATTGATGAGTGCCAACGCATCTGGTGCGACTAGGAGAGTGTGCGTGTAGCTGTTGCGTGCATGTGTGTGTATGCGTATTTGCGGCAGCAGTTCAGGGCTGCTCAAAGCATGCTGGGAAGCCTGTCACTGCAAATCAGGCAGAGGGAAATCACCCAAGTGCACAGAGGAGAGAACCCACCATCCCCCACTTTCTCTGTCTGCCTTCCTTTCTCCATTACTCCCTCGATCGTTTGCTTTTCTGTGTCACGCTTGTTTGTACCACCCCACTTCTACAGTGCTGTACAGTTTTATGGAAATGTCACTGTCCTGGAATGCAATAAAAAGGGGAGTTCAAAGTATAAAAAATCCCACACCTCTTCCTCATGTTATTACATGAGCCTATCTTTAAATTACTACAGTAATCGTTGGAGAAAATACCAACTGTTCAGTTTTATTGCAGTTTTGTTATTTTACACATATGCCAGGAGCAATCAGACGTGATTGCTTGAATTACAACCCACTTCTTTAAACTTTGTTTGTCATTTATGTGTATTAGCCTGTTTCACAAAGTTGAGTTCACATCTAATGTAGTGGAAAGGGTTCGATCTGCAGCATGGTCGCTGCTTAATTTTCAGTGATTTAGATAAATGACGGCAAACATTTTTTGTTTGTTTTTATCAGAAATATATAGTAAAAACAACGTTGGTTTACTTTACACTTTCTAACAGGTGTACAACAATGAAACACAAATAAATGTAATTTTTGTTGAGGAGTGTGTTTTTGATTATTTATTAATTTCTATTGACTTTTTGTCACATTTAATCTGGTTCTCCTGTCCTTCATAGGTCTGCTGTATGTGCGCCAGGTACCTCACCTGAACTGTCTGGCGAGGCAACTCCCTGACCACAAGGATCTGGCCTTTAAGCTCAAGAGAAAACAGTTTACTATTGAGGTATGTTTTCCGCTTTAATCTTTGGCTCTCTTATTTATTTTATTAATAATATCTATCAGTTGACATTTGTTCGTACTTTATGACTTAGCTTAACCTGACTGTATTGCAAAGTATCCATACCTCTTGAAGATTTTCGTAGCCTGCCATGTTAAAGCTACAAACTTCAGTGGATTATATTGGGATTTCAACAAAAAGTAAAGCAGAATAGTCAAGTGGAAGGAAGAAATATATGTGTATCTTGTCATTTTACCACCAAAAATCTGGAAATCTTACCATCCATATCTTTTCAGGCCCCTTCACTTAATATTTTTGTAGATGCACCTTTTGTTAAAATTGCAGCTGAAACTCTTGGGGTTAGGGTCTGTTGTTTGGCCCACTGACTTTTCAAAACAGGTCAAGCTCAGTCTAGATGAAACGTCTTGCCACAAAATATTAATTTGATTTAGGTCTGGATTTTGACTGAACCATTCTAACATATAATTATCCCCAAAGCTTTCCAAGGAAAATGTTGGTTTCCTGACACACATGCATTTGCATGAAAGCCTGAAAGTTCAGTTTTGATTTGATGTCACCAGAACTCCCAAACGATTCCAGCATCCCCTGCACATGCTGTGGCAAACTTTAAGATGTGAAGCTCTGCAGCTCCTCCCGACCGACTATTGCCACTGGATGATATTTAGGGTTATTGGAGTAAAGGTGACTTTTCATCAGATCATTTTCCAATTTTTATTTTAAAAAATAAATAAAATACATTTTCTTCCTGTTGACCAATATGAACTTAAGTTTCTGGCAGTAATGTGTCAAAACCTGAAAATTCCCAGAAGATAAGATTTTTTTAATGCACTTTATGTGCAAATGTATTGTTTTTTATCAATATGTTTTATGGTGGCATTTGTTTTCCTGTATTGAAACGGTACGTAAAGAGATGTTTCACGCATGAGCAAAACTCCACCAAGCTCTGTTTACTGTGCTTTGCTATTGGGTGACTGAAGGAAGGTGAAACTATTGATTATGCACACTTGCTGGCACAGTTTCGTCAGTGTAAAGTCAAGAGGCAACAGAGTGAGAAAAATATCTATTTCCATAAATATGACAGTTGAAATACAGATAGAAGTTCTGGTAAGTGGTATGTCTCACATTTTGATGCATGTAATTCTTATCAAGTCTGCAGGTGCCCTTATATATTCTTCCGTGTTGTTACTTTTCAAATGTTTAGTCACTTAGACTGTGAAGTGGCACAACAAAAAACCAGCTGTGAGGGAAGTAAATAATGTAATGTTAGTGTGGCTTCACCTTAAACTGTGCACTGTAAGCATTTACCAATGGAAATCCAGTTTCATTGCCAGACACAGAGTGACATATGGAAACAAAAAGTCAGTAAACATCATCCTTCTTATAAGCTTAGCATTTTCCATATTTTTTGAAAAGTTATTTTTAAAATTCAAATATGGTTTTTTACTTATGAAAGATGTGCACTTTGGATGCCTATTTTGGACTCACTTTTTCAATATACATTTAGATTTTTGATTTCTCATCCATATTCACACTATTCCTCTCTCCAAAAGATACAAATCTGACTCTCAACTGCTACTCTGGAGACAAATTAGGAGGCTCTGCACTTAGCTCAGGCTCATAATCGGTCCTCATTACATTATCATTACCTTATCACACCCTCTGCTCCTCCGCTCTTTAGTGAGTCCTATTGTCTCAGCCAGGATTTGAAGGGGAGGAGCGGAATGCCATCCCTACCCCCAAATTTCCACGGTCACTGTCTTCTCATTTTGTGCCACCTTTGATGATATTTCTAATCCTTTCTTCCATCTTAATTAACCCTCTCTCTTCATTTCATTGAATCCCCTAATGTGCTTCTATTGCACAGATTATGAGGTCTGTAAAAGTCAATGATTTTGTTTATTTCTTTATTTTTAGACCAGAGCTAATCTTTCAAGACAAATGTCAAGATCAGTGCAATCTTGGATCTTCTCTTCACCAAATGTTGCAATTTTTAGTAGCTTTGTGTATTTTTGGTGAGGCAGAGTTATTGAGGGGTATGCTTGAAAGAAACAAGGAACAACATTCTCGGAGTAGGCAGAAATCTGCATGTTGCAAGAAAATCTTTGCTGAATGCTTTGTGAATTCCTATTATTACACAGCGGAATTTTTAAGGAACAATTCATTGACTGTCCTCCGTGCAATGAATAATCCAAAATATAAAATCAGTATAATAACATTTCAATATACATGAATGGTGGAATTTTAAATGGCTGGATAAATTTAAATATTGTTAGCATTAAGGACATTATGGAGACAGTGTTTAGGAAGCCAATTACCGGTATATATGTTTAAGCAAATATTTTATCCAATACTGAAACATTGGACTTTCCCTTCCATTCCCTTTCTCAACATTTCTCAAGACAAATTATTCAAAGCTCAGAGTTGGATTATCAAGATTGGTAATGATAATAAAGTTTTTGAGTTTTCCTTTTTCTATCAGGAAGTAGAATTACATTGATATTGAAATATGATATTTATATTGTAACAAGCATGGTAAGTCTAATGTAAAGATCATATTCTTCCCAATGAATCAATCAGTTGGCTCATTAATCTGTAAACATAAAGCCCCCTTGATAACACAAAGACATATACATAAGATTGAAAAAGTAGGAGAACAAAAATAAATGAAAAACCTATCAGGAAAATAAGGCTACACATGGAAAATAAAAATACATTTTCAGCTAACAAAAGTGATATTGGTTTAAGACTAAAAAATGTGATTGTGTTATTGAAAATATGTTAAAACTAAGATCACAAAAAGAAGAGTAAATGAATAAAATGCTGTTTGAGGGCCTGAGCATTAGAGCTTTATGGCAGCATGCCACTCATTGTTCATAACGTACAATATATTTCACGTGTATTGGATTTTTTTTATATTTCTGTGATATTGATTTCTTAAGTCAATACTGGAGCCTGTAAGCTCCAAAATTCACCAGCACTTAAACTTCAATTCATATTGTTTCCATCCGCTTGTACAGATCACGTACTTTTTACCTAGAGTGTCTAAACCCCGACTACCGTTTAAATGGTAATATCTGGATATGATGTTGTACATCTCAGCATTGAGACCATTACTAACAAAAATATTTGCTCATTCTTTAAGGATATGTTCATTGACTAAGTGAGAATCACATTCTGGCTCTGCTTTGACAAAGAAAATTAGTTCCACCAACATGAGACGACAACCCAAAAATAGTTGCCATTGTTGACTCTGCACGCTGCACTTAATCAAACCTGTCAATCATAATCCCTGGCTATGACACATTCTTACCTGTCTGGGAATTTCCCACAGAGTGTTGTATCCGTAGTCACGCATCAAATTAGCTATAACATAGGTTTATCATTGTGATTCCCTATTATGTTCTTCCGTGTTGGTTGTTGTTATTGATTTGTGCATCAACTGGGAAATAAACATTAAAAAGGTTACAGAGACATATGTGACTGCTAGATCACAGGCTGGACTGCCGTTGGGTTAACAGCCGTATTGCTGGTCATCTGACTATGTGGACAGCTGATTGACATATGAGATGACAGTTGAATTTGTTTGACAAGTCACTGCAGTGGTCATCATCTCATTTACTCAGGCTATAAGACTCGTTTCCCCTGAAGCCACAAGAGACAGCATTCCCTCCACTGTGCTTCATGTCCTGCTGAGATGGATGTAGGTTCAACTTTTAGTAGATATTTCCTGTTTTAATATCAGCAAATCAGAGAGCTCTCAACATTTGTTCTGTGAGGAATAATATGTGGGTGGTGGTGGTGCTGAATGACAGCTGATTGACAATAACAGCTTCTCACCAGCTGGTTCAGGCAGCTGCATGCCATCCCAGCTACGTGTGGATTTGTGCTAGTAACTAATATCTTAACTGCTGCTTGACTCATCCTTCGATTGTCAAGCACTTCAGGAATGAAGAGACAGAACATAGTTTTATTTAAATCAAATAAATCCTATCTATTTTTTTAAAAGTCATTAGGACTTGCTCCAATCCCACACTTGGCTCATGAATGCTTTACTTTCTTGGTGTTGAGGTTGCCCCAGCAACACTTGACTTACTGAGAGTTCAATCTACGGTTGATGAGCAGTTATTAGCCATGGCGCCTGAGGCCAGAATTAACCCATGGCCCTGTCTGAGCAGGTAGGGGAGTGTTAGGTGTTTGGACTGGATTAACACACACTCATTCATATATGCAAACATTTCTTGCTCCCACACATTGATGTATTGACATTGATGCGACAACACATCCAAATCGCTTACCTGAAAACAATTCTGTGTAACTCGCTCTGTGCGTGAGAGTTGTTCTAGTCACTCATTTTGCGCCGCCCAAGCTCTTGTCACACATTTCACAAAGCAAGATGCTTGAGGATGAAGCTCTGAAGAATGCAGATGGTACGCAATTACATTCTCCTTACCTTTGCTTGACCCTTTAAACTGACAGGCAATGTGCCTTTGGGGTACCGGGGTGCCAGAAGCAGGTCAAAAGGCCAACTACAGTGTAAGAAAGGGATTTGTGTCAAATTAGTCCTCTAATAGAGAACCTATTTGGAGGTGTTTTTAGTTGCACATGTAGGACATGTCACTGAAGCTGTGTATGCTGCACATAGGAATTGTTCAGCTCCCTGTAGATATAAGCTGGTCCCAGTGTCAAGGTATACCAAGTTTTTTATGGTTTCAAAATCTTTACAATTCATTCATGTCCTTTTATTGAGATGCCGATGAAAGTGCTAGAGACCTGCACACAATATTCAGCTGGCTGAAAGAAGTCCCATACTCTTGACTTTTGCCAACAACAAAGACAACATTTCCAGCTGCAGACCAAACCAAAAGTCTGACAAATTATCCAGCCAATATTTGCTTGTTTTATTCCCAGTGTTACTGAACCGGAGAGCTCCTTCAATGTCAGACTGCTGCACCAAGTGCACAAAGGAGAATTATCATTAGTCCTTCTGGTATTATCACATCCCTGTCATTTGCACAGTTTTATTTTCACTTGTGGTAAATTGTCTGTTGTTATTGTTATGCACAATTTGTACATTTTAAAAAATTTCCCTGCTCAGATGCATATTTCTGGAATCCCCTAAAGCTATTTTTGTTACTGAATGGTATTTTTTTTCTTATGAAACAAATTTGCCTATACTTAACAGTCTGTTATTCTTGCTGCTTTCATATCTTTATATCTGAATGAATCACTTGCTTTGACTTGCCTGTCACTTCCCTGCTGAACACCTAAATTTCCCCGCTGACGAACATTAAAGGTTATTTCTATTCTTCTATTCAATTCTAAAACCTGCATGAGCAAGGTTTCCCCCAGAAAACTTGCTAAGCCCGGTGGTTTGGTGCAAGTACAGTCATTCATCCAGCGGTTGTCATGTTTTTGAATTAAAATATGTTTAAATTTTACAGGAAATTTGAAATATCACTTGATAACTATGTGTTATTGAAATATTGGAAAATTAATACCTGAACACCAACTATAAAGTCTTAAAAAATGCAAACATTAAAAAAAACTTAAATAAATAAGCAATGCGCAGCTTGGTGGGGGCACAAGTAAAGCCTGGTGACCTGCCAGTCAGGGAAATCCTGCATAAGACAAAAATAGGGTACAAAAATAGGCCTTGTGATTTTCATGTATGATAATCTTAACTTTAAATACAATACAATAAATACTTACAGTATATCACAATCTTAAATTTTAACCCAATATCAGCTGAGAAACTAACATACTTAGTATACTTAGTCATTTGTATTTTGATACATAACATGCACGAGCAATAACATTAAATAAACACCCAGTGTAGTCATATAGTAGACAATAAATTAAATTCTTCTTTCACAGATTATTCTCCCTATTTTGGCATTCTACCTTAAATAAAACTACACAATTATAACAAGATGATGTTAGCTGGTTAATTTGTGTGGTTGTTGGTTTGATTAGTCGGCCTACAGTTGGATGTTTAATAAACATGCTTCTCTCAGCTTGGAAACTGTACTGTCTCTTAAAAAAGTGCTACTTTAATATAAATGATATTCAGATGTGTCATCTGAAGTGATGTCTGGCTCTCCCTTAGTGTTTAGCTGACTAACAGTGTGCAGCAACAAATGAGGTAGGGGCAACCGTACTGATACTGATGACAAGTCCATACCCTAATGGTGTACTAATGCTTGCTTTACGAAAGTTTATTTGAAAACTACAACAAACATTATCTTCAGTCATGTGCAAAACATGCATGCAGCAAAATGTGTCATCTGAATCTTGCTCTAGTAGTTGAACTTTATATTAAACTGGTTTCTAATTGTGTAATGCTTACTCTGAAGATTATCTGGAATGATTGTGAACAAATGTGTCAAGGCCATATGTGCAGAGTTAGGTATTGAAGTTTTAATATACTCTTAAATTTGAGGATTTGGTACATTAAGCAGAATTTTTGAAACAGAACAATGGCTGAGCGTTTCAGTGCAGTGTCTTTGGTCTGTGTGATCACCTATAAATGGTTCTTAAACAGGCTCATTCTAACGTGTGTGGAAGTGTGATTTTAAAGAAAATGCACCTGTAATCAAGAACATGTTGGTGTTTCAGATCCAACAACCAGATTTTCACTCCTGCAAACATCTCAAGTTGTTCCTCTCACTTCTACATGACTCTAATAGTTGAGTAGTTTTGTACCAAGGTGAGTAAAGGTGAAACAAATATGAAACACAAATACAGATGGAGATGCTGAGGAAAAGAGGACTCAAGAGAAAGAGGAAACTAACTGAAAGAGTCCGAAGGAGGTGTATAGAGTAGTTTAATGTTTCTTGGCATGTCCTCAAAACGTCTTTAAGACAACGCCTGTGTCTGCCCCCTGTTGAAGCCTGTGGGTGCCAAGGGAAGGGTGTTAATGGACCTATGTGAGGAACAGAGCGAGAGGCTTGGAGAGGAGGGAGGGGGAGGAATAAGCGGAGAGGAGCAGTTAAGTGATTCTCAGGTCAGGTCTAATTAAAATGAGGGCTTCTCCTCAGAGGCACCAAACCGTCTTATTGAGAGAGAAATGAAAAGGGGAGGAAGGAGGAGTTGTAAAATGCAGAACGAGTCAGACAGGGACCAACTCCTAAGGGCTTGTTTTTTTGCATTTGTTTTAATGTTTGTTTGCTTTACATGCCTGTTTCTCTCTCTTTCTCTCTACATCCAATAATGTTTGGCACAGAAGATCAGGGAGAGGCCAATGCTGAAAAGAACTCATTTGAAGAAAGTTGCTGACTATATGAATTCATTTAGAGATAATGGCAACTATTTTCTGGGAAATGAAATACATTTAAGATTATGCCTTCGTTTGACTGTCCTGAATCGAGGAAGTCGTTTAGCCTTTTACGAAACCTAACTTTGATTTATACTTTACCAAGAAAGTCACAATCAGTTGGGAATGGACCTTTTGGCATAATATTCTAATTAAATAATTCATGCTTCCTCCCTTGGTGCACATCAACCTCAGTTGCAGTTGGTGTTCAGGTGTGCATATGGTTTGTGTGTGCATGGCAAAAGAGAAAGAGAGAGAGAGCTCTGTTCAGGCCAGTCCATTGCACGCTATCAAACTCTTCAGCTAAACAATTCTCTACATATATCAGGTTTGCATCCATTATTGAACATGCATTTTATCTACTCTGGAAATGTGCATGTGTATTTTTTAAGATGAGCGTGCATGCTTTGGTGCTGACTCCTGAACATGTTGGAGGATGTTTGCATCTGCTGGGGTACTTGCAAGATCCTTAAGTGATTCAGGTCAAAAGCAGAAATGCATGTTTTAAATTCTTCTTAATCTTCCAAAAGCAGATACAGTCTAAGATATTCAGAACAGAAGATGCAACTGTAACCCTCCATAATGGCACAAGTCGCTAATTTAAGCTCAATGTTGGCTGGTTCAAGCTAATGTTCACCAAATAATGACGTCAGTTTTTAAAAATCGATGTAAACTTTGACCACAGTTTTAAGAATGTCCATTTACTTACTAATATTATGGATGGAAAAGCAGTTGTGGTTTTGTTTGTGGTAGTTGAGTCAAAGTTGGGCAAAAGAATATTTGTGGCAACCAAATGCACTTCCGTCCGCGCTATATGAACAAAACGCCCAAACGTTTGTTTCAAGCAGACAGTCCTAAAGCTAAACAAAACGGGGCATATTTGCTCCTCCTGCCAGACTGTGTAAGAGCGTGGTTTGCCTGAACTCACCCTGAAAGTGAAACTGTTTCATCAGTGAGCAGTGAACCCTTAACACAGTCCATGCACCACTCAGCTCCCATCAGACTAGACTGGCCACATTGGACTCAGACCTGATTAAAGTAGCCCCAGTTGTCTTCAGCTCCCATTAGGGAAAAGAAAAGAGGCTATAACGTGCAAACCATCCTACATCTGTGGGGTCTTGTGGCACTAAAGGGTACGTGTAATTCTGCTCAGATAAGGCGTCTATTAGCATATTGATAGTGACTGGAGAACCATAGGTCCCCTGGTACTTATAAATTGTGCCTCAGATGTATTTCTCTTGGTATTTGCTAGATTTTTGTAAAAGTTGTGTATAATTTTGCCTTAGGTTTATGCAGTCTCTGTTCATGTGTTACAAACTGTGAGGGACACTGTAAACCTTGGGCAGAACTTCTTTTGCTTAGAGGTTGAAATATACAATTGAAAACAGATATTTACATACACAGTATACAAAGACAGAACCACTTTAAGCATGTCTTGTTTTTTCTGCAGTCAGGAATACCAGAAGATTCAACTTGTAAGAGAAAGTCATTTGACTTATGACTCTACTTTTTGTAGAGTCAAAAGTTTACATGCACTATGATAACTGTGCCTTTAAACAATTTGCAAAAACCTGGGTGATGATTCACACTTGTGGATGTTACAGCACACATCAAACACTGTAGTCACTGTGTGACTTCATGGGGAAATCAGAGATTCATGGATGTCCACTACCTGGCTTCTTCATCCTTGGGTACAATTTCCAGATTCCTGAATGTTTTATATTCATATTTTTAAATGTGAATATAATATACTCCAATAAAGTCCAATAAAGTATAAATTTCATTGGACTCCATTTAGGGAGGCCATGATTTTAGTGCATTAAAAAACTATTAGCAGAGCTAAAAGATGTGCACCTACATACTATGTAAGCTATGTTAGGAGGAATGGGCAAAGATGCCAGCAAGCGATTGTGAAAAACCCTGTGAAATAGTGTCTTAGAAAATCACCACAGTTATAAATTTTAAAGAACAATTTGTGTAAATATGTTTTGTTGTGTTTGGCATTTTATTGATTCTTCAAAATTTTAAATGTTCAACTCTTATCTACAATAAATGTCAACGGTGTAGCAGTTTTGTCATTGCTGTTGATAAACAACAAAAGTAAAAATTGCCATCCTAGGCACAAACAACTCCGCAGTCAGAGCGGTTCAAAGGTGGAATGTTGATCCCGAACAGGAGCATCCAACTCGGGAAGGCTCTCTGCATGGTTCCTAAAAATAACTTTCCCACACTCTCTCTGCTCAGTGTCCTAAGGGGGGGTCAGGAAGAGGAGTATGTGTTTGTATTTTTTGTCTTGTTTTTCATTGTTCCAATATGTTGTATTATTGTTGTGAATATAAATTTTCATTCCAGCTGCAAAGATTTAGTTAATTTACCTGAGGTTTAGATTCCCATTGCAAAACTAATCTTTAGATAATTGCTTCTTTTATTGAGGGAAAATTATATTTTTTTTTTTCTCAGATTTTCATTGTGACATTCAGCCCTGTCTTGCATACTCAGTGATTTGATCGCGTTACCTCAGCTGCTTGTTCAAAGACTCAACAACATTGCTCCATCTTTCATCTGTATGCTTCATAAAGAGCAGTGTTCCTGAATAAAGTCACTGCAGTCTGTCATTGACTGGACTCTCTAAAACGTGAGAATCGTAAAAGCAGAAAGATGGCTCCTCATTCATCTGTCTGTAAACATTAACCTTTGAACATCAACATCTTCAAATAGGACTCCTTCACAAGTATTGATTTAGGTATTTTCCAGTTTTGGATAAGTATTGCATAAAAATCCAAGGCGCAGTGTTATTATTTTTTATTTCCATACTTTATTCCCTGCTCCTTTTTATATTTATTGGATGTGGGGTTTTTTTTATCATCTATCCATCTTTTGCAAAAAACTTTTCATTCCTCCTTTCTCTCAGCAAGGAATGCAGATTGTCTCTTTCATTCCTCTCACAACATAGAGACACTTGTTCCATGTAATTAGTTAAGCTATTGAAACCTGACATCAGTCTACATGGCTGCATTTAAGGATTCACCCAACTGTTAACACACAGTTGTTTAAAGCGGAGTTGGCCATTGAAGGAAGTTAGCCGGCAACTGAATGATTTGGTGGTCATGAATTTTACAGGGGTAGGGGGGCATGTGTCCCTTCCCTTCACAGTTCACAGGTGGCTATTGAAAGGCCCGGCCAGATGATGATGGAGGATAGCGAGGACACATATAGAGCTCTGAATAGGCTTTAATTACACACAGTTGATGAGCCAAAGGGCCATTCAAAGGCCAAGCTTGCACTTCAAAAAGAAAGTTAGAGGGCAAGGTGATGCAAAGTTTGCGACCCCATCTCTGAGTCAAGGAGCATGTCTGACTCATCGGTTTGTGTTTATGCGGCAAAGATGGGACGGGTTTTATAATGCGTGTCTGCACTGTCCGTACGGAAATGTGTGAAGGTAGAGGGTAGTGGCCATGGGGGTGACCAGGGTGGGAGAATTCTTCACTGTGTAGCTTAACCAAACTTTGCTTTTGTCCCTAACAATGATGAGTGATGATGAGTGACAGGGGTGTTAGCGGTGGGATCTGCTGAACAGAATGTGCCTAAGCAGTGCTCACCCAGACTTACACAAAAGCCAGCAAAAGGTCAAATCTGAGGCAGGCTTCTTATCCACCAGCAAACTCTATTTCACTCTGAAACATGTCACATAATAAACTACAATATTTTGTTTGTCTTTGGGTTAAGGGTACCATGATGGTATATATATATTTTATTCATAATTTATTGTCTAAAAACAAACACCTCTACCTGAACCCTGAAAACTCTCTTTGCCATTTATTTTTCCCAATTTAGAACCTTAATAACAGCAGCTGTGTTTTTTGCAAATGAGATCTGGATCTCAGTGGGGTTTCACCTGGTTAAATAAAAAAGCTGCCTTAAATATTTTTCTTTTCTGAATTGCTTTTGAATTGCTGCTTAAATATCAGTTTTCTGGCTAATACTGAATACTGCCGTTCTCCCTTTGTTGCCCAAACCCATACATAATGCTCACACACCCAAAGTTAAGGCACAACACCCTCCTTCTACCCCTTCACAGTTATGTCCTACTGCTAATCAGGGACTAGGGGTTGCATGCAAGTGTTTCCCAAGGGGCAGTCGTAGAGGGTTTTGTGGCCTGGAGATGGATCTAGATGGGAGTTAGTCAGGAACCAGTATTTTTCTATTTTTATTTGGATTTTTTTTTTGTAACCAGCTCTTCTATCCCTTCCCCCTTTTCTGAAGTCTGGCAGTGATCGTAATGGGGGGTGACAGCTCACCTCTCCCTAGCGTGCCTACTGTCCTTGGAGCGTTAGACTCCCCCCGCAAAATTGTCGAACCACCCCCAAGTCCGGGAAGGCCACAAAGGTTACTCCATATGTTAGTCTGAGGATTCTTATGAGTCTGTTTTATTTTATTTATTCTTTTTAAATTCAGATGACTGTAGTCTCTGTCAACTCTGAAGGGATTGTCTGAATGAAACAAAATCAAAATATAATGTATATCTTCTTCATCATTATAAATACATTTACTCTTTCTGTTTAATTCATTTTATTGTCTTTTTTTTTTGCACTGTCACCATTTGCTTCCTGTTTATCTGTGTGGGTTGTGACCCACTGGTGTGAAAAGATTCAGGGCCTGCAGTTTCACATCTATTAAAGGCTTCGTGTTTGGAGAGGGAAGTGATCTGATAGCCTGATGTTGTACGCTCACTTACACAGACTGTTTGAATGGGGATGTCATGTATGCCTGCTTCATCGGTCTCTGTGAATGTGCATCAGGGCGCCTGCTTTTGTATGCTCCTGTACTTGCATTTAGGATATCGATATCCTCAAATTAAACCCATACATACATGGTGGTTTTATACCTGGCAGTTTTGTTTCTGCAGCTGCTTTTACAGTTTCTGGCTCTTCTAGAAAAGTCATGCAAACACCATCAAAATAGATTCATGAAGTTGCCTAATTTCATACTGAAATATTTAGGTTCTTCCCCTCAGCTGATTTCTTTTCTAAAAGGCTTAGGCCTGGGGACGGAGGAAGGATTTTGTGTTTGGTGAAGCATTGCTGTGTTTATTTGGCAGTGTTTTTGGATTATTTTCCGATGAAAACCAACTCTGGGACCAGTTCAGTATTTTTGGTAGAATCCTCAGATTTTATTTAAAATGTGCTGGTATTTCAATTGATTTATGATGCCAGGCACTCTAATGAGCATAACCAAACCTCTACAATACCATACCCATAGCATAACCAAACCTCTACCATACTTAATGATAGAGATGTGCTTATCACAGTGTGCTTTACTCCAGACCCTACTAACGTATTTGCTGCTGAAAAAGTTAGTCCCATTTGACCAAAGCTTCCAGTGCCAGTTAAAGTCTCGGTAGTGTGTACCAAACTACAGCTCTGTATTTGTAGAAAAAGCTTTTTTCTCATATCCATTTCAGACAACTAGTCAATACGCTCTGGTTGCAAATCACAAAAATCCACCCTTAGCTTTGGAGATTTCTTTTTCACTTCCCTTTCTGTGTGTTAGAAAGAAATGCTTTTGCTTTTTCTTTGTAGCCATTTTGAAACAGAGATTATTATCATACATTTGCTTTACTGGATGCCTTAGAACTTAGAAGTCATCCAAACAAAGCAGGCCATGCATGCTGCAGCTAAAGCTAATTATAGCTTTTGGACTGTTGAAGTCTCATTTCAGGGAAAATGAGGTTTTAACACCAAAAATCTAGTAAGGTTGAGTTTATCTTTTTAATTGGTATTTTCTTTCTCTTTCATGCCTTTAAGTTACATGAATGCTGAAGTACTTCTAACACAACTAGTTCATGCTGGTGTTGTCAGTCGAAGTGAACCGCTGATGCTTGTAAACAATATTTTTTGTTTAAACAGCAAAACACTGGATTCTTTGTGTTCATCTTATACTTGTGTAGCATCTTGCTGTTCAAATAACGGCAATGCTGGATGTAAGTCATCATCTATTATTTTAAAACTGAAGCATGTATGCATTCATAAACAATAACTGAGAGTTAACTATTTTGTTATTTTCTTGATAATCGAGTGATGTCCCGACTAGTTTCAATCTAAGTCACTAATTTTATCAATAATTGCCCTAAGCAAGTATTTATAGTTATTCATAACCAAAACTAGACAAGTTATTGTTGTACAACACATGTATGGATTATTTCTGTTTCTAATAATATTTTGCCACTTAATAAATCAAACTAAATTAAAGGAAGGATTTATTTTTTTCAGGAAGTGATTGATTAATCTTAAGGGGTTTTTTTTATCTGTCTTTCTTTCACTCACTGTTGCTTTCTTCCCTCCATTCCTCTTTTTAATTGCATTTATCTTTTTAGAAGCACTGCTCTTTCAACATTCAAGAACTCAACTAAAATGTGCTCCTCTACTTCTCCCTCATTTGCTTGCAGACGCAAATTCACCCTGGCACCTTATAGGCTGCTCCCTGTTTTAAGAACTTGTAATCGTGGTGAACATTAGAGCTGCACACACACCCTGTGCTGTGCTCAAACAAAAAGGCGGGCAGCCTGTTTGGATGTTCAGATGGAAGTGCAAGATAGATGCTTTGGGAATTAATCTGAAATGTCGGAATATGCAAGACGAGGGCCAGAGGGACTGTGTTTAGCTTTCTGACATACTTTCTGAAAAACCTTGCGGCCGAAAGTGGAATCTGAGCCCCACCCTGCAAATGACCCCATGGAATGTTTGGGGATACATTCACTGTTTACCCTGCACATGAAATGTTTTTTTTTTCTTTCTCACTGCAGCATTCAAATGTTTTACCTCTTCAGGACTTAATGGCTGCCTATATATCAGAGAAGATGCTTTGCCCTGGTGTAATCTGACTTGTCTTAATTACAGGCAGTATCCAGTAATAGGCTGCTCCCGTAGATATCGGCCATTAGAGCGGTGTCTCTGGCAAGAGGGGTCTGATTGGCTTTGAGGTAGCTGATAAAGAAGCCATGCCTCATTTCCCTCCAATTTTTTTGTTCACATATCTCTGTATTAAAGTGAAGCATGAAGATGGCGAAGGACTGTGTTAAAATGATTTATGCGCTCTTCTGTTTGGTTTGCAGCTAATCTGCTCTTCCTGATTGCATTGTCAGCAATCAGCGCTTCCATTTGAGTAACTGATTTCACTCGATTGAAGTTATTTCAAGCAAGTTTGAAAACTAGCGTTAAAATTTAAGGGGCTCTCTTTGTGGCTTGTTGCAATTACAGTCAGAGTACAAAATTTTTTTATTTTTTTATTTTTTTTTCTTTCTCTTTTGAGTGTTTAAAATAGATTATCTTCCTCTGCCTTAGGCTTGTTTGTATGGTTTTGATTTCAAAACCTCAAACCAGCCTCTCTTGTCTGCTAATTGAGTAAAAAAACCACAACAAGTGTCAACAAACAGACTTTAAGACCTTAACTGAGAACTTCTATCAGCAGGTTTTACTCTTTTGTTTTCAACCATTCCTGCAGGCCTACTTTACTTGTTTCCCCACAAGTTCACACACGCTGTATATTGAGTCACTGAGTTCTTCCTTTTAGAGTTCGGCTTTAGGATTTGTGTTATTGAAAACTGTGCATTGTTGATACTGTCACATGCTCAATCCAGTCATCTCACTTTAGAATTATTAAGCTTCATTAAATCTAAAACCAATAGATTTAACAACCAATCCAATAGTCACATTGCTTCAGGATCAATCTGAAGAATAACTTATTTTAAATAGCTATTTAGCAGTTTGTTGTTAGTAATATAAGAAGCCAAGAGTTTTATGTATTTCAGTCATCTTTGAGCAGGGAGGCAAACTGGTAAGAATGCATTACTTTAGTCTGAAATCAGGCTAATGTAATGCTAAAAAAAATTTGCATTTCGGTTCAGGCAGCTAAGTCACTTAATTTTCTTTCTCAGCTGGAGAAATAGTCTGCTTAAGCTCCAACAGGAGCTCTGTCTTCCATGGGTCACTCTGACACAGGCAGGTTATCCTGGTTTCATGTGACACTGGCTTTTTGGATGCTTGAAAAGCTCCTCTATCTGGAGACGAAACCAGGTGACACTGTTAAAGGATATTACGAAGTGATCCTGAGCACAAGTGTATAGTGTGAATGAAAAACAAAATAAAATCTTGCAGGAACTTTACGCAAAAGTAGACAAATCTAGCAAAGTGTGTGATAATAACAAATAATAGCAAATAAAAACATTTAGTGCGATCAAATTTTACCATGTAATCACTTCTGGCTCTAAACCATCAGCATCTTATTTCACAAGTTATTTTAGCTACATCTAAAGGTCTGGTATGGACACTTTAGAGGTACCTAGAAAAAAACAAACAAACATTGAAATTAGATGGCAAGTCAAATCTAAGGTGTTTGACTGCACTACATCACACATTCAGATTGTCTTTGCTAGCAGCATCTGATCTTGTTACATGATATGTTTAAGTTATTCTCCACACTCCTTCATGATCCATTTCAAATGCCATAAAACAAAGTCAAGCCATTAAAGATAATATACCCATTATTAGTATGGAAATGAGAAATGTAATACCGTAGAATACTGAAAGCTTGTCACTTGAGTGACAGTTAAAGACACTCCTGGTTCAGTGCGCTGTATTTAAGATATGTTTGATGTTTTTCAAACTCCATATTTGGCACATTATCCTCGGGTGGCGTCCCACACCTCGTTGGTATTTAAGACAGATTTCAATGAATATTACCGTATTGCGGTGGCGCTTGCATTTAAGAGTACAGCTTCCTCATAACAGGGAGGTGTCGTCTGCTGACAGATCGCTGTCTGGATGAGAGAGCACAGCAGCATCCCACCTCATTACCGTAGCAGCACACTAACCGGGGGACCAACACACTGCTCGCTGTGATTAAGATGTAAATTTCCTCTAATTGGAATGTAAATTCATACATTTATATGAAGACGTCAGCTGTCAGATTGCAATATTGTTTCCTTTTTTCTTGCTCTCCCTTGCTCCCCATCGGGGACTAGGTGCCTGTAATCTGTATCATACTCCCGCAGCCTGTCGTGGGATTTGCCGTTTGTTTAATGCTGGGCCCATTGTCCTGCATCCAGCCTGTCATTGTAGTGCTTCCCATTCATGTTTTTGTGTTTTGTTGCAGTCAGACTTGCTCGCGCTACCTGTGTTTGTTCCTGCACGCATGGCTGAGCCGTCAGGGCTTTGGGGATGGGGAGGAGACTTTGAGATGGGGCCGGGGTCATTTGGGTGGCCGTATTTTGTGTGTGCATCGATTACTTCTGCTGAATGTTCCTCAATGCAAATAAGTCTGCCACTTTGAGAGGAAGCACATGTATCTGAAGTAATTAATTTTACCCTTGAATGCCAGCTGTGGTGTTGGTGTGATGTGTTCCAAATTGAGCCTTCTTACTGAAAAAGGTGTTAATTTAGGGATTTGGCCGATGAAGTAAGTGAGTTAGCCAATGGATGCTGCCAATATAAAATGGAATATGTAATTCTTTGTGTTGCTTATTGAAGATTGTGCTATTATGTGATGTCGTTTTAATATGTAACACTGTTCAAAATATTCAAAAATGTGTTTAAATAGAGCAGTCAAAAATGTTTGACAGACAGATGTTAATGAAATTAACCAGTCTGGCTTCTTGCAAGCAAAAAATTAAAAAACTGATTGTTTAAAACTTTTGTATATTGTCCTCTCACCGAAGCAAGTTTTGTAATAAGCATTGTAGTTTTCTAATTATACAATTCAGGTAGCATATGTTGACATTAATAAGAGTCAAGAAATGTAGGAAAGAATCCATCTGCCCAAACGTGCCCATATCTCCAGCCTGAGCAAAGATTTATACATTTAAAACATCTAGAACTGTGACACAATTGGACAAGGAGGGCAGGAGTTGGAGAGTTTCCATGATTTCTTCCCATACAGTTATAGGGAGATATTACCTGGAGTTTTAAATCCTGCACACTTAGCATGTTTTAGCAATTACAAACAAAAGCTGGATGATGCCTTATGTAGCATTATTTTTTCATTGTTTCACATTTTTTAGCATTTTTCACATTTTTTGGCATTGTTTTTCATTGGTACAGATTGGGAAGTATTAGTGGATGTGTTGTTGCATTCCTCAGGCAAAGTGTGTGAAATCTAACAAGTCACGCAAGCTTTATCTTTGAGTTTTAATAAGGGAATCACCTGAAAATTAGCAAAAACAATATTATCACATATTAAAGTACACAAACAATAGCAGAATACAAAATCCCCTTAGAAAATATTTGTTGCATGGTTTAGGGTGTGGTGTTGTATGGTTCAGCAAACTGAAAAATACAGGACCTGCGTTGTAGTAATCCCAGGAACAGAAATATATATATATATACAAAAGGCAAAGTAATTACCGTAGTAGAAAGTCTTCACAGGCTTTACCTGTTTTGTTGTGTGTGACAGAACCTAAGTTTCCCATACAGTTTGCTTCCAGTGAAGGGCTGAGGAATCCTGACTATGCTGCCACGGCATGTCAGTGCTACTCCACCCACCTGTGGCACCCGACCTGTGCAGAGTTCTCTATCAATTAGCCTTCCAACAGGAAGGAATCCTAATAAACCTGCTCCCTTCACTTCCATTCAATCCATCAAGTTCTGTTCATCACATCGAATCAACAGGGTGGAAAACTGACACGTTCCCAGCCGTTGTTTCAGTTAATCAGGAATCTGCCTCTGGTGTGGTAAACCAGTCCTACTTTGGTCATGTGGGTTATGTTGAAGTTGAGGATGTGCTCTAGCGCTCTGCTGAGGGGAAATCAGCCTATCAGGAAGTACATATCAAGGCACGCACCCAACACACCACACCGGAGTCATACAGTCCTACCCATCACCTGATTTTTCAGGTGTTTTAAGAAGAAGTTTTTCATATCTTTACCAGATACCCCTCCATCCATCCATTCATCTATCCATCCATTCTTCTATCCTCTTATGCATATTAAGCAGTCAGGTCTATTGGTAACAGCTCCTACAGGGAAACCCAGATATCCCCTGGGAAAGGAAGGCACCCAGGAAGTGCAGCTTTGGTGGAGTCCAGTAAATGCGGCAAACAAGCTCAACTTTGTGGCAGCTGTTTTATTATTGTATATTTTTAAAGAAGTTGGTACAGAGAACATCTTAAAGTCTTGTCTCTGGATTGTTTTCCACATGGCGGCAGACATAAAACCAGGCTTAGCTTACAAAAGTCACAGCACTGATGGGGGAGAGGAAGGGTAGAACTGGGGCAAAGATGGAGACAAGCAGAGAAAGAGAGAGAGACCATTTTGTCCCCCAGGTATGACTGAGTCACACATGCAGAAGGAACCCACATGGAGGGAGGTGTAGGGGCTATGAAGGATCTCTTGGCTTCCTCTCCTCATTTGTACCTCCCTTCCTAGAAAACACATCTGTCTTCCTTTCTCTGCCACAAACCTTTACAGAAACATTACCTTTGCACTCTAGCACTAGAAATTGCTTCCCATTTACAACATAAAGTTTTCTTATTTAGTGTGCAACTGTTTGCATTTTTGTTTCATAGCACCTGCCATGGCCTCCTAAATAGCCTTCGTTTAGGAGGCCGAAAGAATTTGCACTCTTTTTAACCTGGGTTATTGGGACAAATCATACTTTCCATTACCCCAAGCGGTCCGTCTTGCATGTAAATATGTGTAAATATGCTCTAAGAGCGATCACCGTTTTAGTCTGCAGCAGAGCTATCTCATGGCTGTGTGCATTAAAACAAGTCAACTTTGCTCCTCCCCCGCTACAACAATAATTTGCGGATGTGTTGGGTGAAATTTAGCAAGAAATTATCATTTTCTGAATCACTTCACTCTGCTTGCTCTGTGTTTGTTTCATTCTTTCTCCTTCTCCTTTTCGTCTTTGAGCTCTTCAAAAGACTCAGAGCCCCCCTGCATGTTCTTCCTTTTGCTTCCTTTCTCTCTACTTCTTTTCTTCATCGTTATCCAGCAGCACTTTTCTGTGCGTGCAAATGCTTTCTGAACAGCATCCTTTCTTCCCTTTCAGGCTAGATGTCATTGTTGCTGCCTGTGGGCTGGGTGTATTTATTTAGGGGTAATTGGTGTGTGGATGAGTGAGGTAATGAGGTGCATCCACACTTGGCTGCTCCCTTCCCTGAGAGGCCTGAGACAGACGTAGCCTTGCTGGGCTCCGGCTTGAGAGGTACCACACTACTGCCTCCTCAATGCCAGCCAGAATGGCTCTTTCATACTCAGGTGGACAAACACAATCGCTGGGGCTGATACCTCAATGAGGCGTCTGCGGATTGAAGTGCTGTGTACATGCGTGCACGTCTGCGTGTGCTGATGTGCTTGTGTTTGTGGGCGGGGAGTGAAAACAGTGCTCAGTCGTTTTCTTGTCTCTACCTCGAATCCTTGTTTGTCTTGCAGCCAGTGTTTGCAGAAGTGATTCTCCCTGCGTGTTTGTAAGTGCATGTATATCAGACCCAGTGGCTGTTCAAAGGAGCTCAAGGAGGACCTTTGGTTCTCATAGCCTCCTGCCAGCCCTAGACTGCCCCCGATATCCTGCAGTGTTACCTAATGATGTCACTTACACCTCCCTTATCCGTCTGCGTGTGTGTGTGGCAGGAACCGTCTGATGCTTCAGCCTTCACATGCCATTTGCTGCCTTATACCCTGTGAAATTCAATTGCACAGCTCTGCTGTAGCCAAAGAAGGGGGAACTCCATGGCTCTGTCTCTCCACGTGCTCTCTCTCCCTCACTTCTTCATTTCTCATATTTTCAGACTGTGTCATTTTGGTTCTTTGAACACTCAGTTGCCACTTCTTTATGCCAGACTTTGAATGAAGCTTAAAAGTTTTAAACTGGAAGACTTGCATGTGTGTGTTGCCTACAGGTGTTCTGTAGATAATATGACGCGTACATTGTCTTGTTGTTATTATCAGGGGTAATTGGTGTGGACCTGCCAGCCTTTGATAGACACACAATTACTGTATGTGATGCATAAGTGGACTCATTTTGGGCCAGGATTTGGAGTTGCTAATGGTGCATTATTCAGCTTTTGGTCTGTCCCCAAATGTGCCGGGCCAAATCAAACACGCCGCTGCAGGGTAATTGAGGCCCACTCCGAACCCCCTGCAGTGAGCAAGGCAGAACTGTAATCCCCTGACAACTCTGACTTGGCCCCAATCTGGCAGGCCGCCCATTTCCCATCAAAATGCCCAACTTGAAGGAAGAAGCTGATGGTAACATTTGAACTGCTTTCTAGTTTTGTTATTCTGTACATATCATCAATGTTCTGTATCCATCTCTGTTCTTACACTTTCTTTTACTCCTCCACTTTACAGTTAAGCACTAAATATAGAAAAAAAGCTGTCGTACGTTTTAGTTTTTCTCATTCATTTAATCATCTGTTCATTTAATATACTGCATTTTTAATTAGCTCTACACATTGGAAATGCATTACAAATACAAATATTTGATAAATCTCTGCAACAAAATAAAGCAGTGACGAGGGATTACTTTTTATAATTTCTTCAATTAACATTGTTTTCACAAACAAAACATTTGCCACCTCTAGGAGATTTTTAATATAAAATATCTCTAATTCAGAATCTACAGTCTTTATACTAAAATTACAAAAACTTTTGTGTGGATCAAATCAGTTTACTATGTCTCACCCAACATTGGTGAGATACGTAGAAGCCAGTTTAAAACACACTGTGAAAATCATAAAAAAGTCTTGCTGATTCTTGATTTTTATACATTTGTAGATAGATTGAATGTTTAAACTTTTTTATTAATTTTTTTTCACATTTGAAAATAAAAACTTATTGTTATGGGATGCCTCTTTGCTATTCACAATAGGCTTGTACTATTTAAAGGTGAATTATTACTATGTTTGTGTGATTCCAGTTTATTTAAACATTCGCCACTGTTTTACCTCTTAAAGGGGTCACAATCAAGGTACACTATGCATTTAGTGCTGGCTCTCTGATTTTTGACTTTAGCATGCATTCTCCCCAGGGCCTGGCTCACTGTTTTAATAGCTTTCGTAATGCTTCACAATTAACACTCAGCCAGCGCTCTGGGTTAGGTAATGGCTGGTGTGTTTCAGGCTAAATTAGAAAACACAAAACAAGAATTCCCCCATCACCCCCGATTGCTCCGAGGACCTAGGGGTTATGCAGGAAATGGAAGGTGGTGAATTTTTTGACAGGGCAGCCGAGGTGATGTCTCATTCCCTCTGACATGTTGAACACCCTAAAGGTGGCTTTGCCAACAGTCTGCCCAGGAAGCACCTCACCTAGCTGTGGTTAAATTTACACAACCACCTGCCCACAGGGATTGTACTGGAGAGCAACACAGAGGTGGAGGTGGTGGAGAGGGGAGGGAGGGTAAACGTGGTGGCGAGAGAGAAATATATTTACACGATGACTTTGAATGCTCTTTGCTATTTGTGTACAGAATACAAAACTAGTGCTTGACTTTTACAGGAAAAGTTTAGCGCGTATTGGCTTATTTTTGCTTTACAATGCTGTTTTGTTTCTGTTTGCACATTTCCTCCATAATCACATGCATTTGCATCATAATGTGCCATTTATTTTTCTTGTAATGCTAATTTTTAAAATACCTTTTCAAATGTTACTTTGCAATGTTAAAATGTTGAATCTCATTTTGAAAGGTTTCTCATGTTTTCTGCGCCTGCATACACAAACGTAGACACACACATGCTTGCATTAATACTATATTTGAGTCAAAAGTACCTCTCCATTCAACATTTGCAAATATTTACACATGCTGCAAAAGTCTCAAGTTTAGGAAGTGATCCCTCAGCTCCTGCCTCAAAGATCGCTCTGTCAATTTGTTCTACACTGCACCTGGTTCCGCTTTCTTTGACAACACCTTTTCAGACCATTTGCTGTAACAGAGATACAACACTGGTTCTTAACCAAGATAGAAATAGATTAGTGACTGAAGGTTTCAGTATGTAATATCTTTTTTTCTTCTGTAACTGACTCTTGTCTGTTCTTGGAAACTAAACACAGACTCATCATCATTTTTGCCATGTTTTTTGGTATTCTAATGTAATTACCAAATACACCTTATGTTTATCACAAAACCTGAAACTTTATGCTTTTTGAATTCAGCTATGCTTTTTAGTTATTTGGTGTTATTATTATTATTAATTTTCCTTTTTTTTTTGTTTAACCAAATGAATTTTGAAATATTTTTGGGCATTAACTGAAAAGGACACAAAGTTATTATGTTTGTATCTTGACAATATTCAATCTAAACCTCTGTTCAAAAAGTCATAAAAAATGACCTATTGAATGTATTTTAAAGGTCAAATAAAAATCAACGTAAAAAACTGTCTGGTTAATTTAAGGATCACCATCATGTGTTCGCTTAAATGTGCTTATTTAAGGTATTTTTAAAATTAAAGTCTATTTCATCTAGTTTATGAAAAATCTACATAAGGCGTTATATTGCATCTTAATTTTAGCTAAAACAACAAAAATGACTTCAGTTGCAATGGAAAAACAAAACCAGGTTCAATTAAAAATAGTTGAAGTGTTTGGTTGTGCAAGACAAGAAGGCAATAGAAAGAAAACAAAAATAGAAAAAAAGTCAATAGAAATGACTTTCTGAAAACTGGAAGAAAATTATGAAATAAAAGGTGGAAAACATTGTGTACAGAACTATAAAACATAATCCAGTCAGTTGAGTGTTTTTATGTGTCCAAGAACCAAGGAGAATACGGAGGTATGAAGATGAGAACAAAAGCTAGTCTTGAAAATACATTTAGGTTAGATTAGATTAAATCTAAATCATTGTTTTTGATCTAATAAAAGATTTATAATTTATCAAATGTAGATGCTGTTTGAATTCAGACATTTTCCTGTAAAGTTAAAGCTCTAAGATTTTGAAAATGGATGGATTCTTGTGTTCACTTTTAAGAATGAGTTCAGGTCTCAGACCTTGAGTCCAACATTCCAGTATCATATTTTTGTCATTGGTTCTTTGAAATGGTGAACACGGGGCTCTGCTCTGAGACTTTTGTCAGCTGAGTCAGTGTGCACCAGAGACGTGAAGGGATGGCAGAGAAGTCCACCCATCTGTCCTTCCATATATACATACATACATACCCAATTTAACTATTTAAACATGATATATATGTATATTCCCATGAGGACTGCACATATTGAATTCTCTAAGATGCATGTCTCTCAGACAGACACCCGTATAGGTCAGTAACAATTCCTGATGCTCCTCAGTGGCAGAGTTCAGGCCGTTTGCCTGTGGGCTGATGAGAAGTGAATGGCCTTTGAGGCTTTAGGCTGGTCTATGTGTGGCCCGGCTGATCCAAGTCAGCAGTAATGACTGGCTTTGGCCAGCATGCCTGTTAATGTGAATGAGGTTACTCTGGGCAACACCTTTTCAGCTGGGTCCTATGAAGTCCCAAGTATGGTGGTCTTTGTCCGCACAAGGGCCTTCCTTTTAGCAAAAGGGCTTCTTTTTTTGTGAGGACTATCAACTAGTGATGGATTATTCCCAACCCCCTTTATTCATCCTTGCAGACTTAGAGACACTGATGCACAAAAGTTGACGCGCACCTTCTGTGACAGCAAAACTATTGCGACATCAGTTAAAGTTTAGCGAGGAAGATGCAAGTATTATGAATTTATAACCTCACCTACCTTGAAATATTTTATTGCCACTTTATGTAAATTTGGATATCTGCTTAGAAATGTACCTAATTTCTTCTATATATTTTATTTTATTTTATTTTATGCCATCTCTTTTGTATAAAGCTTTTACAAGACTACATTTGAGCCAATACCGATGCAGTCCCAACTCATGTAAATAATTACTTTTCTCATCTTAATCTACATTTCATGTTGTCAGACATATAAAAAAGAACATTGGTTTTCATTTTCGGCATGGGAACAATCTGGAATGCAGTCATGTTTTTCTTGTTACTTAAAGTGCAGTACTACCCTGTGCAAGATGGAAGTTAAAAAAGGTATTATTTGAAACGTATTTGTGGTGACGGTTTTAAAATTGTCATTGAGGACACTGGACGCCTTTTACACGGCGCACGTTGTGCTGCCGTCTTATTCCTGCCTCATCTCATTCAGTGCTGGTCTCCTACTAGCACAACAGACTTCCTCTGTGAGAGTCGCTCCATCCTCCCACCCTTCCCAAGCGGTCAGCCACTTACCCAGCCCGACACAATAACCTCCAGACGACCTTTCGCTTTGCCAAATGTTATGCCTGTAAACTGTGTGAACTCTATCACAGCACAAATGATGGGTGAAAAATGGGACTTTCTACTGGAGCTAAGGCTGGGTTTAGGAAATCCTCAACGTACAAGAAGGCTTTGTGCTCTCATGTTGTAAATACCTCTTTGTGTGACACACACATAGGAGAGTGGCAATGGGTGTGCGTCTGTTTTTTTTTTTTTTCGACAAGAGTGTGTGCACTGTAGACTGAATACAGAAGAAAAGTTGAATAATGCATGAAAAAGGTATTCTTAGTAATGTTCTTGCTTTTTTGTGACTGAAGTAGTGGCAAAACACGTCAGCAGAAGGTATCTCAAAGGAATATTTTAACTTTTAGGGTAACAGTTCTGAAAATAATGCACTATGAAACCGCAGCATGTATTACTATGCTTTTTGTGTAGAATGTGCATTACTTATTAGAAAAATAATTATTTTGCCATGTCGTACCCATCTTTTTAGGTTTGAAAGAGGGCTGTCTTCCAGCCCTCTTCACATTGCTGCCTTCACACTGAGAAGGCAGCAGTTTCATAGTCACTTCAGAGACATTTATTAACAACCCATGATTTGAAGATGTTTTCTACAATCTATATAGAGAAATACACTAAATAAAGATACATATCTGTCTGCAGGCTACTCTGTAGTTGTGGTACAATCAGAGGTCATAATTTGTCATATTTTGCTTGAATAATCTCATCTGTATGAGAATAAGAATAACAAGAAATGGAAATAGGCTATATTGAAAACTTTAAAAAAAATAATACAAATAGACTATGTGTATGAAATTTAAGATTTTTTATTAAATGCTTTTATATGAAAAGACGAAAACATGTAATTGTTAGGTACATTGGTGCAAGACAGTTTGTTAAGGCTACAGAATGGACCAAAGGATGAACCAAATGGCAATGCATGGCAATAAAATGGCGTTACAAATTGGCAAAGTGAGATGTCACCCAAAACCTAAGCTAGCAACTCTAGGTTTAAATTGAAGCCAAGCTAAATTTCAATTAACCCTGCAAAGCAGCAAATCAGTTTATTTATTTTGCAAATAACCCTTAGGCTGTAGATTAGCTATAAGTGTGATTTTTGTACCACATCATCAGCAAAACTGTAAAAAACCTTTTACAAAGTGTCAGCTGTGCCTTAACCTGAGGACGTTTGTAACAGAGTCATGGTCTGAGGGGCGAAATGTGTTTGAGGGGTGGAGGGCACAAAAGGTCCCCCAGACATGCTGTCATAACCCGTGCGGCCGTGCTCTTTGCTATGGGCCTATCTCTAGTGAAGGCAGCACTTAGATATGTTTGTACTCTACGCCCTCTACCCCACTCCCTTTTCTCCCCAGGCGCCATGTCACCCCAGGGGGGCAAACCAGCACTCCATGGCTGTGCCCACATCCAAAATGCCAACTAACCGCCCTCCTATTACTATCCTTTGCTATGAGGGTCAGCGTGCCCCCCACCCTTCAACGCCCACGGTCTGTACCAACACCGCCCTGCAAAAAGAAACAAAACAGAACTGAAAAGAGACAAAATGGCCCCACGCTGCATTTTCCTGTCAAGGCGCTTGACAGGACCAAGCCGAGGACCCCAGAGGAGTGTTTAGTTGAAGACACTGATGGCTGAGATAACAAGTCAAGTTGTTGTATTACAGTGCAGTTACACTTTGGCCCTCGTTTGTCCATTTGTTATTCAGAAACAACCCAGAGCTTGCCTATTCCCATGCGTGTCATGTTTAGTAACGTGACAGATAATATCAAATGCTGCATTTTATCAGCCTGTGGAGCGTGAAGGGTAAGTGAGGAGCTACCTAATAAAGGCAACACGAACAGACATTCCATTAGGTATTAAAAAAAAACTTTGAAATATTGTCAGCTAATCAATTTCCTGTTTGGACATGCTCACTTCTAATGAAATTCAGCCACTTATTAGTCCCTTCCCCTTCGTTCTCTGTTTGGGAATATAATTACACCCAAAATGCTTACTCATCCCTCTGCCTGCCTGCTGCCTACTCTGTCAGATTCATTATTCCATGAAGCGGAAGAGATGAGGAGCCTGTGTCTGTATCTGTCTATCTGTCAGTCCGCCTGACTGTCTGTGTGCCCTGCCTCTCAGATTATCCTGGATCAGGCTGCAGGTGACCTGGTGGGCAGGTGACTATCACCACATTACCGAAGAGAAATATTAGAAGAGCTGCAGCGCAGTTTTGTGCAATTCTTCCTTTAACTCAAACAGCAAAACATTTAAAGTGCTTCTACTGTATGTGTGTGCAGTAGGCTTGTCAATATCAAATTGTGGAGGTGAAAATATAGTAATATGCAAGTTTAAACCATAATTTTTGTGAGGATAATTAGGTGTTAAAAACCCTGATTTCACTATATAGAGCCTTATACATTGTATGGTAAAATGCAATTATGATTTTAGTGGAACAGTAAGTGCATTGATTTTGCAAAAAGAAAGAAAAAATAACCAATGAATAGGATAAAAATCATAGTAGGACAGATATGACATTTGCCAAAGTTTGATGATGAGGTAGAGTTGTTGCATAGGTGCAAATACTGGAGTAGATGGATTTAAATCCATTTTATTTTGACTAAAACTAAGCAATGAAAGAGCATGCAGAACTTGAATAAGTCAATTAAAAATCTAATAATATTGTGACTTCACTGAATTTGAAGAAAACAAAGTTTTCTCTGTCAAAATCACTGGTAGTGCATGTATTTGTATGGTCACTGTACTCTTTGCATCTTTTGCACCAACAGTCCAGATTTTGGGAACTGAATTCTATAAAACAGAGTATTTGAGTTTTTTTCTGTTGGCCAAAGCTGATGCTTATTTTTCCCTTAGTCCATCATGGCTCAATTTTGGAGCAAGCTGTTGGCTGAGACGTACCTCCTCAGTGTGTCGCACCTGCCTGCACCAACAGGACAGAGATACTGTTGTCTAACATAATACTAGACTTGGCATGTTGGGTCTGTTTGCACTTTTCTTTTATAGAAATCATGATCGATCCAAAGTATGGACTCAAGGTATTCTCTGGTTGTTGTTTTACAAAGCTGGCAATTTAACATATTATTAGGGGAAGGGAACAAACTGTGCTCCTGGGGAAATGTTAGAAATAACTTAATGAAAAAAACTTTAATAAATGATAAGAGATGAATGGCAGAAAGAACGTTTAAACTGAAGTGTGATTTTGAAAGACCTTTCTTATAAACAGGTTTTTCTCTGGCTGCAGCTGAGGGTCGTGTTTCACTCTTTGTTGCCACAAAGAGGTTTTCTGAGTCTTTGTTAAGTGCAGGTGGGTTAGAATTACTACAGAGAAGTGATGGGATTTGTCCCAAGTTTTTTTGTTTTTTTTTCAGGCAGGGCAGCGGAAGTATCTTCTGAAATTGCCAGCGTAAATTTAATGATAGTTTGTGTCTTAAATAAACAATCACGTTACCTCATTATGTTGTGTGACATAGTGGGTGAGACACTAATGTGTGTCTCTATAGATTCAGCAAATGATTTCCCACACAATGCGGTGTAACTTTAGAGGTGTGAGGAGATTATGGTTCTGTGGAGGTGATTTAGCTGGTTTAGCGGATGAACGGGGAGGCAAGTCTGGGAAATATCTACCCAGTTTTTAGCCATGAAACGTTCTGCTGCTGTTTTGACCCTTAGCTGGTTGTAGAAATGGGGCTTGAAATAGAGGACGCTGACCCAATGTCAGGGTCAGACATATTAGTTTACAGTAGCTGCGCTGCAGCTGTGCCGCTCAGGGAAGCAGAAATGGCAAAATCAAGCTGCTTAGGATTCTGTACTTTGTGTTGCTCTACATCAGGACAGCATCAGGCATTTCTCTTTTTATTTATCACACTGTAGAGCTAAACTGCTTACTCATGATTTCTAGTGTAAATCTACCGACATTTATGTCACTCAGTGGAGCTTATGAAAATAGTGACTGCATCTCAGCAGGGATTGTGTTGTAGTGGCATTGAAGGTAAATGTGTCACTTCCATGTGCATGTTCCACCCACGGCTAATCTGATTGGAACAGCCACGGCGGTGGTCATGTGGTCCAACAAGGTGTTGGGTTTCCCATACTTCTGAGCTGTACAGTGACACGGGCCATTTGAAAGTGTGGCCAAAACTCTATGGAAGAAATGACTCGTTAAATTAGCACCTAATACTCCATTCATTAGCAACCCCTTAGCATCAGAGGAATGCCTTTGATGGTGTTGAGTTTTATTCTCCTTTGTAGCTCCATGTTGGAAAAATAGCTGAATATTATACCTTCGCTGCCACATAAGTCATGCATAGTTACAAACAAAGCTATGTTAGAAACCAGTAGCATAATGATTTGTTGTATGCAACAAATTATTATGCTTGATGCTCTTAAAGTATTGCCTGTTGTAGATATCAGTAACCCTCTTAGGCTAAGCTAGTCTGTGGGTCGGCCCTCGAGGCTCATATGAAGTGCTTAGCGCTCGTTTGGAGCTTTGTCGCCCCTCGCCCTGTTGCCAGCATGGCTCGAACCCCTCTGGCCGGGAGCAGAGCTGAAATACCCCTGACCACCACCGGTGAGGCAGCAGTGACATTACATACACAATCACACTAAGATCGTGGCACACATCCATTTTCACATTCTCTTCCCCCATGCTTTTAATCAATGCAGCACAACCAGTGGTCCTTTTTCCCGCCGTCCACTCCCATCTGACACCCACCATCGCCCCGCCACCACCCCCAACTCATTTTTTTCTCTCCCTTCTTTCTCCACCCTCACTAAGGTTGCCAGGCAGCAGAGAAAAGATCTCACATAAACATCCACCCCGCTATGCCTCTGAGGGTTTTCCGGATGTCCTTGTTTACATCATGGAGTGTGCAAGTCACAGGAAAGCCGACTCAGAGCCTCTAACCAAAGTCTTTCTGAGCCTTTTGCTAAACCCCATTCATCTATATCTATTGGATCTATATCTATGGGAACGTGTAGTTCTGTTAAAAATGCTTCCTGGTTTTGGTATTAACATCTTAACACGATCATGCTAATTTGCTCATGTTCCCTCGTGTTGAAATTCATGCACCTGGATTGGAAGGTAGTGTAAAATAAGTTTTCATATCTCTGATAATAACATCGGCTGCCAGTGATGTATGTGATGGTTTTTGACTGTTGCAAGGCTCCCTGTTCCCTCAGTGTGCCAAACCGATCGATTGGTTTTGTCTGCTCCTCCCTCCAACTTTGATGTTGCCATTGATTGTTCCCCTCTGCCCCTGAACTCAAAGGTTAGAGGAGCGGAGCTTCACTTCTGGATTGCTTTGACCTTCGCTCTGCACATGCTCAGTGGGTTCTCAAAGCCCAGAGCCAACGAGAGGCAGGCCCGTGGCAGAGAGACAGCAGTGTTTTTTCTTTATTTATTTTTTAACTCACCCAGTGAGGGTGATGTATATGTGATTGATTTTTTTTCTCCCCCATTCCTCTCTGTGCCATGTTTCTGCTGCAGTGCACTAAGCAGGACTGAGTCCAGGCTTGATCAATGCATTGTTTTTCTTTTTCAATCACACTCGAGTGAGCTGAAGACACGAAAGGTTACCCAGGTGAGGGTTGGCAGGGATAGAAGCAAAGCAGGGCTTCCAGATGACTCCATAGACGTTTGTGTGCATTTGGAATGAAGTTGATGGGAAGATCGTAGATAAACTTTGTCTTTCTAAGATCTTCATATTTTTTGCCTTACACTTGTTGCCTTTTTCTTGAGATAAATTACAGGTTCTCTCCAAATTTCTAAGCTACTTTGGCAAAAATATACATTATCTTACTCCATCTACTAACCGCACAAAACGTTTCTCAAAAAACAAAACCCTAACTCTGGGAAAAAAATAAGATCAGTTTCTCTGATTTTACTTTTTATAAGTATATGTTTGAGTGAAATGAACATTGTTCTTTTATTCTATGAACTACTGACAACATGTCTCCAAAATTCAAAGCAACAATTTTTTATTTATGTGCAGAAAATGAGAAATTGTCAAAATAACAAAGAAATGCAATGCTTTCAGACCTCAAATAATGCAAAGAAAACAAATTCATATTCATTTACAGACAACAATGCTAATGTTTCAACTCAGAAAGAGTTCAGAATCAATACTTGGTGGAATAACCAGGAGGTTTTTAGTGGGGTTTCAATGCAGTGCGCTGGTCTCTAGAGAGTTTTAATTTCAAGTCCAAATGAACTTTCATTATTAAACAGAAAAGTAAATATTTTTAGGAATTTTTTATAATGTAAACATACCAAATTTTCCACACTGTGTCTTGAAGAATCTGCATTTATTCTAAGAAACTCAACTTTAGTTTCAAGAGTTTGAGGTTTTTCATGGAGACCTGATCCAAATTTGTCCCTGATGCCACAAAAGCAGTTAAATAACCCCACACTTAAAATAAGTAAGACTAATTTCAGCATTTTATAATGAGTAGTGGGAATAATAAATTGCAAACAAAATCATGATAATTATATTGTAATCAAATCTCCAGAAAAGTTATAAAAGCTAAAGAAAAATGTCTAGAAATTTGAGTGTGGAAGCGATGTGTCGGAGCCCGGTACTCAAGGAATTACACATGGCTGAGCTCCAAAGATTTGTTTGGCCTTTGTATACTTTAATCTAAGCTGCCCATTGCCCAGTGTGTTTTTTCTCCATCCGTCTGTTATAGTTTTATCAGATCCTCAAGCTGCAAGGATTGTTACCCTTTATATAAAATTACCTTTTAGGAGTCCAACTACCTTTCTGGACAACTCAGTTAAGTTCACACCGAATCACACAAAGATGACAGCTTGTCTTTTTTTCCAAAACATGCTGTAGTTTAAGAAAAGCATTATTTGAGCATCTCTAAATTGTTTAATCACTAGGAACTCAAGCCTTCATATCAGACAATAGCATCAGTGATAGTACAACAAACTCAGGTGTTTCCAAAAACAAATCTGAATAGTGGGTGGAAGTTGCATACCCTAAAGGGGGTGAAGAACATTACATGGTTGTGATTTATCTCTTAGTAAAACTCTTCTACACCCCGTACCCAAACACCTAGTCATTTAGAATAAGTATCTTTGGGAGTGGAAGGGCTCTCCTGTAAAGCTGGATGTCTGGAGGGGATGCGGATGTGGCGGGCAGGGAAGCTTTAGCTGGTTGGGATTGGGTGGGAGAGAGCGCAGGCTTTGACCAGAGGGTTTCAGATGTCATAGCAGATTCTTTCAGGGCAAATTACAGGGTTTAACCTCTCTTGTCCCAAAGAATGGCAGCGTTCTGATTTAACTTCCTTGACAGACACTCGAGCAACGTGCTACTCAACACCATTGTCGGGGGAGGAGGGCTTGGTAGAGAGGCACACTTGACTTGGAAGATACTTCAGCTCCTTTCAGGCATTCGAGGGCCCTTCAGGACTCTGTTCGCTGTGGTCCGTTGATGGCCTTTCTACTTCATTCTGGTGAGAACTTGGAAGTGTGGCCCTTCCACTGTATGCTTTATATAAGTGTGCCTCCTCAACCTCTTAATGTTATTGTGCGTTCAGTAAAGAAAGGCTTTGCTGCAAAATGGCCAAAGCACCTGATTGTAACTTTGGCATAAACTCAATAGAATTATCCGTTTTAAAGACAAAGCAAACATTACCAGCACAAAAATGTCATCTGGGTTCTTATTACCCTTTAATGCCAGATTACACACTTTCTCCCCTCTCTCCTGTTTTTTATTATTTATCTTTTTTTGTTCTATAAAATCTGACACACTGGTACACATCCAGTTTTATGGCTGTGAGGTGTAACAGACCTAAAGCTCTCTGAAGCATTTAGCAGCAAGGTAGCAAATTTCCTCGATGCTGCCAGTGTTAAAGGGAGTGCTGAAGCATCTAATGCAATTTCAACCCAACATGGTTCTATGTGAATAAGCACCACTGGAGTGTACCACCTACTGTATGCTGATCTACTGTACTGCTACTGTTTTTGCTCTAATGCGCCGTTTCTCTCTGTGCCTCTCTCCTAGCGACTGCATTTGCCTCCGGACTTGTCCGAGACGGTGAGTCGTGTCAGCAGGGGGGAGCCTGTCGGAGTGGCTTCTGCCTGTGGCTCCAGCGCTTCCGGCACCAAAAACCTGGATTTCTGACAGGAAACCAAAGACTGAATAACTGTGGCCGTTGCCCTCTTTGCTGCGGCAAGCGGGGTGTTGCCTCATTCAGGTGATGTCAACTGCGATGAAGCAGCCAACCGTTACCACCTGCCAACCAGGCCAGCCAGAGGTGAAGATCTAAACATCCACAACACCTCTGCTCATAGCAAACACATTTATTGTTTGCATTTAATAGTTTTATGCAAATATATTAAGTTGTCATGATTTTGTCCGCACGTTAAATGGTAATCATCTAGAATGTCATAAAAAGTTCCATTACAAGACAAAGTTTGTTTCTTTTTACTTTTGTTAACCACGAAAGCTTGCCTCTGCCGCCAGTGTAATCATGAAATATTTTACAGCCTTTACAGATTCTCCATCTTGGGAAACATTGAATAATTTAGCTTTGTTCTTGGCTTTCTTTACAAACAAGAGGCATCTGCTGTGCTGCTCCACCATTTAAATCATTCTGCAAATACAATCTATGTTCTGGAACAGTGCAATGTGCTCTTGTGAAATTAATTAAAGAAGAGAACAAGTGTGGAAAACCCAACGCGGTCTCTCTGTTGAATCTTGGTTCAACTCTGAGGAGCGTCCTGAATGGCAGCGCTCTGGTCTGCCTGACTGGTTTCAGGTTTATATAGAAATGCTCCAGTCTAATCCATAGAGACATTGCTGGTGAGCGGCATCTACATCCACTCGCCAGAGCTGAAACAATAGGAATGTGGGCAGAGGGGCTGCAGGCTTCACACCTCATGTGCTGTGTTTGATGGATGAGCTGCTTTAAAGATCAAATTAGGTCAAACAGTTGCATACAAAATTTAAAAAAAAATTAAACTAACATGAAAAATTAAATGTTTTATGTTTGCTTTCTTTTGTTGGAAGCTGATACCACTTTGAATCTTTTTGCCTGTTGAAACTTGGTAGGATGGGTGACAGTTTGCAACATGTGTTCAGAGCAGCTTGTGGGACACACAAAAGCTCACTTTTATTGGAACTTCTGTTTAATATTTTGTTAATGACATATGAAGGACTGGGATGGACTGGCGACCTGTCCAGAACATACCCCACCTCTCGCCTGTTGAACCCTGGCGACCCCACCAGGGATAAGCGTGTGAGATAATGAATGGATGGATGAACATATAATGGATTAACATTAAAAGTGAATTGCAGGAGAACAGATTAATTAATTAATAGTTTTGTAATGTTTTTATGTTTGCTTCTTTGTGCTCCACTGTTTGACCTGTAAACATTCTGTGCTGGTTTGCTGTTCTTTAATTTTCAGATTATCAACAAACGTCATTTGGTTTTTATCCATGAATAGAACAAAAATATAAACCATCTGATATGATGAAGATTTAGCATCACGTTTAAGTGGCTGCAACTCAACTTCACTGACAAAGTCGTCATAATGTTCCATGTGTCTTGTTTCTTTTTTACTTTTGCATCTTCCCCCCAGCCTTAAGCGAGCCATTGGCTAATTTGAACTTTTTATGAATTAGTTTATGGCAGTTTACCCTCCAGTTTCACAGCAACATTGCCTCAATTTTCAACCAGCTATTCAAAGTGTAATTCACCCTGCAATGAATAAATGTGGCATTCAGTTTGTGTACGTTCCCCTCAGACTGAGTTTGCTTGTTTCCACATTCACAGTCTAAATGTGTTTTTAAATGAAGTCATGGTTTCAATTATGCGGTGTTGGATTTATGGCCACACTATTCATGATAAAGGGTAACGTTGATTTCAATTTTTTCGGGTAAAGCTTCAAGGTTTTCCTGATTGGTTCTTCCAGGGCTCAGCAGTGGGTTGAACAAGATCACCACATGTAGCCTTTTGTTTGTAACACATATTTTCTGTTATCAATAACCACAAAGTATTTTAGGTCTAGTTATTACAACTAAGTAACCTTATCATTTTATAGACATTTTTCTTTTGACTTGAATCTTGTCTGATTTCTATTCAACAACAAACTTCCTGGTTGAGTGAGTGAAAGCAATTTAGGAACTAAATCTTCTTGAAGTAGGATTCATCTTGGGCTCAGCTGTAATTGAGTTTTAAGTTTCGTGAAGAAAAATAATTACACAAATTACATTTGAGTTGTAGAATTGTTCACGTCTATAAGAAGATACCTTTTGAAATGCAACTGCAACAAAAGTTTCAAATAGGTAATATGGGACTAAGTGTATGAATGTGTCCTTACAGCAGCTGTCCATGTCCTTTTGACTCCCAACAAATCTGTTTTCCAGAAGTTGTTTTATGTTAGAGCTCACTTTCCTTTGGGTCAAGGCGCACTACGCCGCAGTTCCGTTTGAAAGTCCAACATTTCTAAACCAAACTAAATTCTTTTGAAAACTTTGCTTTGATGCACCACATGTATTGGTCCAGGTTTTTGCTACAACCTATATACTTGTATTATTTAACAAGAACACGTTATTACATAGACTCTGGCTGTTGTGCTCGCTCCCACAGACCGCGGAGAATTTAAGTGCCGCCTTCTGTTCTCTGCGGTTTGAACTCACGTTAAGATCTCTCGAAATGAACCCACCTCAATAAAGAATGGATCTGAAAGCAGAAAGAGCCCAAGAACTTTTTTTTAAAGAAACTCACTGACTTCACAATAAGTGAGAATTACATTAAAACCATTTCATCCCAAAGATGTGTATTATTTAGATTTCCACTAATTGCAGACCTTGCATTTTGAATCCATCTTCCATTTCTTTCTCTGTAATTATTAATGTTCCTGCTATTCTGCTCTCCCTTCTCTTCTCTCTCACTCTCTTCACCTTGGACAAGCTGCTCCTCCATTTTTGAGATAAAGTGGATTTAATGAATAAAGAAATAGCATTCTGAGGGTGGGGTGGGGGAGGGAACATCTAAGAAATCTGATTAACCTCCAATCCTCCAACATCTGATTGGACTATTAAATACTGGGTGAGACGTGTAAATTCAGTGAATCACTTTAGTGGGACATTTGGCGCTCCAGATTGCTGTGTGTTGCCTGACCCCGCTCCTCTCCTGAGTATCTTTGCCTTATAGAGATGGACTCTCCACACACCCGTTTAAACCCGCATACACACACATAACCCCCCCTGCTGAGGCAGCAAGTGAAGCAAAATAACTCACTCTGCCACACAATCGCTCCTCTTCCTCGCTCTAGGCTCTGACTGCTTTATTTCCCAACTTTTTTCCCTCCCCCCCCTCTCTCTCTCTCTCTCTCTCTCTCTTCTCTCTGCCTCCTTCTCTGTATTTTTTCCATACCACCGTAACTCCACTAAAACAAGAGCCAGCGATGGTGAATTGCTTGACCTTTCTCATTGTGTGGTGGTGTTTTGTCGTGTGGTCTGTGTCGACTCGGCTCAGCCCCATACATCAGGAGAGGCTTGTTATTCTGGACACCTTTGTTTTGGTGAGAGTTTGAAATGTTGTGATGTGTATAGCAAGCTGCCTCGCTAGGAATTATTTATAAATGCAGGAATGATTCATGCTTCAAAATGCACGCAAGAAAATGTTTTAAAAAAAGGCTTTCTTTAAGACACTTTTTTTTTTACTGTACAAAATGTTTTATAGTTTTCACAAAATACATTTAGAAAGCTCCATTTTAAATAAAATTAAATTGAAATATTTAAGAGACAGCGTGTTTTATCTCAAAAGCAAAGCTCAGACGTAAACCCCGGTATGTGTCCATGTTCTACGTACACACTGAAACAAAAATGCAAAACTCAAAAAAGAGCATGGTGACAGATGATGCTAGAAAAGAAAACGAAAAATAAAACCCATCCCATGGTCTTTAATTATAAATAAGGACTGTTCGACTGCAGTCTTCGAAGCCAATGTAGTTGAACAAAATGTGCTGACAAAATTTTGCAACACAAAACTAATATCTTAAAAAAACAACAAAAAAAAACAGAATGAAAGAAACATTGTGTTCTAGATGAAATACAAAGGCTTTGGTCTGTTTTACAATCAACAATGATTAGATCTGATATGTACTTGTAAACAACTGCCAAACACTTAAGTTTAAAACTCTGTCAAGCAATGTTTAATCATAATTATAGGAATTAAATATTTCTAGTTGCACATTTTTTTTTATGACCATAGGACACTATATTACAACTATACCTAAGAGACAAATTGTACCTGACCCTAAAAAAATGTATTTCATGATGCATGGAACATTTATAGAATATTCTTGGGAATGTAAAACTGAAATTGACTTTTATTGGAGAAATCTTTCTGGAAGATTTCCGAAAAAAAGGGAAGACAAGTACTTTACATTTGGACATTAACAAACTGGATTATATCGAAGACGCAGTCAACCATTTACAGAATACAGGTGTTTGGGGGGGAAGGGAAGCGTGGAGGGGGCACAGGGGGGTCTTGCTGCACCTGTTTTCCACGCTTAATGTTCTCGGTGGTAATCTAAAGAATCAATCCAACCACGGAAGCAGGAGGTCCAACTTGTGTTGCAAGCTGTGCCGTCTTTGCACGCTTGGAGCTGTTAATAGGATTCCCAATCTAATAAATGCAAGGCCTTGTATCAGAGGCCGAGACCGCCGCGGCCTCAGTGGGTGGATCGACTTGGAGTTTTCCTCCACTGAATATCCATTTGCAACAAATAGGACCAATAAATAGTTTTCTCTTTTTTTTCTGTCACAGTAAGAATCTTCCCTCCAGCTTTTTTCGTCTTTAATGATATGCGTCCAGAGACCATGCAAAAGGCTGGTAGAAAGTCTCGATATAAGCAGATTAAAAGATAGTCATGGCAGATTCTCTCAGCTTCTCCTTTAGCAAAAAAAAAAAAGAAAGAAAAACCAAGATGGTTTTCTAGCAGTCCGTCTATCAGTACTTGATCTTGTTTTTTCTTTTTTTTATATTAACATACAAATGGCCATTTACAAACACATCAGAGAAAAAAAAGGGAAACAATGACTGAAGTTGGAAATAGAAAAAGAACGGATAAGTTTTTGTTCCATAAAAATTTAACACCGGGCACTTTACAGAGGTCCATATTTTTTTTCTGCCTCTCTCCACTGTTGGTCTCTCTCTTCCAAGTCCTCGTTTGAATGTGCCTAGAGCTACACAACAGCACACTGTCCCAGCGGGGGGAAACAAAGCCCAGACGTCCCAAGGCTCTCCCAGAGTCCCTCTCGTTCTTTCCTCTCCTGTCTGTTGCCTCTTCCTCAACCCTCTCGCGCCTTTTTTTTTTCCCCCTTTCTCTCCTGTGCCATGTATTTGTGAGGAGCACTGCCGGAGGGCCATGGTGGAGTGGGTGCTTACAGGGTGAAGTAGCTCTTCTCTCTACTGTAGTCTTGACCAGTACTGAGACATGTCAGGCTCGCTCCCTGGGACTTGGACAGGGACAGACACTCCAGGAGAGATGAGTCCTGCAAAGACAAAATAAAAAAAAAATACAAAGAAATGAAAAAACATAATACAGAAATCCATCAGCAAAGAGGTGAAGTATCTTTTAAGGTCGTAAGTAGCTGAGTGGATGCACCGTGTGCAGTCAGAGGTGACACCGGGACAGAGTGTTGTACTTTAAAAGCTTGTAAAAATGAGCGGACAAGCTTTGGGGCGGGTGGAAGGGCTGCGGTGAGTCACAATGCTCTGCACACGGCCGCTCTCTGAAACGCTCGCAAGCTCGATAAATTGAGGCCATGGCGATGGCATTTAAACAGAGAGAGTACAACAGCAAATGAATCAAATTAATTAGCAATTTAGCACAGAGGAAATGTGGTTATGCATGATTAACTCTTCATGACTATAACCAGTATGTATGGCCCTCTGAAACAGCACCCTAATGGGGTGGAACTAAACTATGTGCCGGAGTCGTGGGGCTGACATGATGGCCTAGAGTGGCAATGAAATGAACAGGGCTCACACTGCTGCAGGAGAGAAAATGATTTGATATTGACCCCGGGACGTTTAAAGGATGGAAGTCTCTCAAACAGACGGGATGGGAAGGTAAAGCTGCAGCGACAGATCATGAATCAGAGATGGCTATGAAGTACCCCCTAATTACAGGAGAGGTGGCAGATATTTCACAGTGCTGCGATTAGCTCCCATACGGATGTTGTTGGTAAACAATAAACTTTCTGCCTACCTGTTGAGGTGGTACCAGAAGTGGTCATTGATTGGCTGTTCATATGTGCCTGCATATGAGGGGGCGTGTATGTGTCGTAGCTCCGCCCGTTCACAGGCGGACTGGTAGGCAGCATGCAGGAGTAAGAGGAGGTCTGGCTGGGCTATAAAATGAGGAGAAAATTATTCATTAGCTTAGCCAACCATATTTTCAGCTCAGCAGTCTGTAATAGCTTTTATGCTGCAGTTTGTTATATTCCCCTGTCATAAAAGCCATTCTTTCTTGCTCTTGTTTTTATTTGTAATTTTTCTTAGGAAGAATTTTAGGGTGTCTGTTTGGACTTACTTCAGGCGTGTTTGTTTTCATAACTTGCAATAAACCTGCATCATCCCAAAACCTGAACTGAAAGTTCCTATGCACTTACTTGCATAGGTAGATTGTTGGCCATGGTGAAGCTGGGCATGGGGGGCAGCGCACTGTAGGTGTTTGTTAGTGCAGAATCAGGCCTGCCAAGCATTGACCCCGAGGTGAAAGACACTGTAAGGAGATAGAGAAAAAAAAAGAAAGTCAAAAACAACAGAAACTGTGCTCATTTACACACATGCAGTCCTTTGGTCAACAGAGCTCATCTCATCCGTGTCTCGTTCAACATGCTGATGGGCCCGGAGAGACACTGTACAATACTTCTCAGGTGACTGACTTTTGAGCATGAGCTTCAGCTCTGCTGGTGTGCTCTCCTGCCTGATTCTGCAATTACACGGACAGTCAGCTGTGAATTTTTACTCAGTCATCCATTAAAAGAGAAGCACAGCTTTTCTTCAAGTGTACAGCCCCCCTTTACTCTATCAGTCCACTCAGACTGTGACTCTTTTACTGTTTAGTGATATTTCAGGCAGATCTTGTCTGGTTTGTACTAGTAAGTGATAGAATGTGTCACTGTATACATTTTGACATTTATTTGACAAGTGTGTATGTGTTTTGGAAGTAGCCCCAACATTTTAGAGTGATCTTGTCAGTTCTACATGAACTTCTTGGAAAACTATAATTTCACTTTAGCTTAAAGAGACAGTTAGTCTACTGTATGTCAGCTAGTTTAGACATGTATGCAACCGTCCTTGTTCTCAACTTTTATAGTCTATTTTTAATCAAAAACTAGCTTCATGGTGCAATTTTGCATGCGGAAACAGCTACCATATGTAATTATAAATGTAAATTATAATTATAGTTTCCTTCAGGCCCGATAGACTTTTTTTGTTGCAATTTTAAAAAGTGGATCTTCAGGAACATTTTTTGTGGTAAGTTGATCCCAGAATTTTAACCACAGCGCAAAATACAAGGAATAAGTTAAAAAAAAAAAAAAAGACTCCACCTGGGAAATATTAAAATATTTATAAAACTGAAGAGTTTGAAGTTGTATGTGGTGGGCCTACCCGGTGTGGTGGGCTGAGGGATGGCTTGGTAGACGCTGGTGCTGAAGCTGCTGCTGATGGGAATGTGACTGGAGGAGTTATTGGCCTGTCGACGCTGGTTCCGCAGCTTCTCCTCTCGCCTCCACTTTGCTCTTCTGTTTGAGAACCATACCTTCGATAAAATAAAATAAAAAGTACATAAATAAATAACTATATTATTTTTTTCTTCCCAAAAGACAGAAACCCCAAAGAAGAATCTTATCTGCAAGCTTTCACAAGTGAACAAAAACAAGTTGTTGTAAGCCGTACTTGTATTCTTGCTTCGGGCAGGTCGATTTTCGCCGCTAGTCTTTCCCGTGCGAAAACATCTGGATAATGCGTTCTCTCAAATTCTGTAATAGAACAAATCAATCAAACAAAATCATGAGTAAATAACTACAAAGGTGCGTGGATATTAGTTCATAAAACCCTATTATGGCCTTTAAAGGCTAGGTTATTTGTCTTTCACCTCAGAATAAATTCATATGGTCGCCAGGAACATATTGGCTGCTATTATTTCATATGATAGGAGTTTGACTAAATAGTTTGCTGATTTTTGGACCTTTTTCCAGCGCCTCGATTTGCTCCTGCGTAAAAGACGTGCGGTTCCTCTGCAGTTTTCTCTTGAGCTGCAGGCGCATCTGCGTCTCCTCCGAGTCTTCGCCGTTCGAGCTGATGGAGTTCGTGTTTTCTCCCGCGCCGTCCTGCTGTGGGCAGCCATCTGAGAGCAGAGGAGGGAAGAAGGGGGGGGGGGGGGGAATCGTTAATGGAAATATACATTCATTTAATCTAATTGAATAATTAATTATCTTGTTGCATGAGCCTACAGCTAATTGTACAGAGCGCTGTGCTACATCATTAATTAAGCCCCCCTTTCCCTCCATCATGGTTAATTTAATTCAAAATTGGAGGAATTATTGCGATTTCTTCCTAGTGTTGCCAGATTACTGACGAGTGCCTACGTGAAAGAGGGTAGTGTAAAAAAACAAAACAAAACAAAAAAAAAAAACAGTTTTTAATGTGTTTATAAAATATTGTGGGAAAAACAGGATGGCCCTGCGCACTTATCGTCTCCCAACAATGGTTTGTGTTCTCAAAAGGTTAAGAGAAATGTGTCAAGAAGTGGCGAGCCTCTTTTCAGAGCCTATGAAATGTATTAAAACCCCAAAACTCTGCGGCTCCCCTCCCCAACCCATCCCCTCTGTTTTCTAGGACAGAGCAGCGCTTCAATGGTCGCTCCCATATGGGCGTTGGTAGAGCCATTGAGGTGACCACCAACTTTTGAATAGGAGAAGACGCTTTTCAGAATGATACAATGCCTCCAGGAGTAAGGGGAACCATTAAACTATGGACACAGCCAGGGACGACCAGCGAGCCCTCGGTGGGTGTAATATATGGGAGGAGGATGGGGGGGGGGATGACAAAAGGATCCTCTCTCTGTGGAGGCGCGCAGGCTATAGTGCTCCGGCATTGTGCGTACGAGGATCCTAGTCAACAGAGCTTTGAGTCCAGTGTGTTAACCCTTATCCACTACCATCATTAATCACGTCCCCCGGCCAGCTACACGCCAGTCAGGATTTCTGTCTTCAATTGGAAACAAATGAGTGAGGAGAGAGCATGCAACCCCCTGAACAACCCGAAATAGGGCCAATCTATTCACTGCCCCTGCTTGTCCGCGGTGGGCCCGAAGGCCCCTTCAGATGCAGGGCGAGGCTTATCGACTAATGTCTGTCTTGTTGTTGGACATCATTATCACACCGAGAAGTTAATGCGAAATTAAGCAGCGGGTGAGCCATTGGAGGGAGGTTTATGTAATATCTCAACGATGCGCGTCCCTGGCGTCAAGACCCGCGTCTTTTTTTTCTTCCTTTTTTTTTTCTTTCACTGACGTAGGAACAAGCGTGGATCCATCCCTGCGCGCCACCAGCCACATCAAATAAAATGTGTCTATTTGATGATAAATTTGAAATGATCTGTAAGCAAATATTGACGTGTTCACTTGGGCCGAAATATAAGGCAAATGTTTCAATATGTGAGTCAGTGGAGGACATCTGATGTTACTTGACAATTTCCCCTGCTGCATAATGGACAAGGTATTCATCTATAGACCAACAGTTTGTGTCCGCGCTATTTGTTTCTTCGCTCCGGATAATCCACAAAAAAGAGCGAATGTGCAGCTATTATCCGTCTGCCAGACCCACTGACGCTCGGATGGGATTTTGTTTTCTTTATAAAAGCGCTGGGAAATAAACTCATTCTTTAGTATCGCGGTGTCTCAGCCAGTCAGGCGGAAAAGCAGCAGCAGAAGAAGAAGAATAAAAAAAAGGGAGATACCGAACCAATTGCGGCACCTTTCAGCTGCTGAGGCTGGATCAAAACACTCTTGAGAAACCGCTTAAAACTGAAAGAGAAAGTGAGAGACTAAATCCTATAGACGGGATTTGGAGCCATATAGGCAGCGAAGGAGAAGGAGAAAGGGATGAAAGAGGGCGACCGGCACCGAGGTTTTTATTCGTCAGTCTTTGGGATATAGAGCTGTCTTCTGTTTGGGGCCCCTGTCACTCTCAATGTAACCTTTCTATGTGTTCAGTCCGCTTGACTGATGGAAAACATATTTTAGATCCCCTGAGAGAAATACATGAAGGGTCGGTGATAATATTAACAGCATAGATTATTATTATTATTATTATTATTATTATTATTATTATTATTATTATTGAGGTTAATTATGATACTGTCATATTTTATATCGAAAACAACAATAAGACTTTTGTTATTATTATTAGTATTAGTATTATTATTACATTGCTTGGCATGTAATGCTCGTAATTCTATGATAACATGCAATTTATAAGTTACATAATATGTATTTGTATGCGTACATTTGGTATAAACAGCCATTTTCAATGATATAATAATATAATAAATACAATTATTTATACTACTACTACTAAATAATAATAATAATAATAATTAATAATAATAAATGTTATTATTATTATTATTATTATTATTGTTATTGTTATTATTATTATTATCATAATAATGTTTAATAAATTGTTTTACTGCGTGGTGACAACCCCACATATTGAAATTGTCATTACATAAATTCTCATTTCCTCTGCATTTTCTCAAATTTCCGCCTTGTGGTGCGTGTAAATCAAACACAAATAAAATACTTCCTTGTTTAATTTGTTCGTTTGGGTTTTTTGGGGGGGGGTTTACAGACATAATCTGCTACGTCTGATCTTTCCTGCACAAAGTTAGGCCTGTAATGCGCAGGCCCAACAGCACCGAAGCCCTCTGAAGTGGAACGTTTCCACAGCAGCCCCACTATCCATCTCCACGCTCCTGCGTGTTGCCATAATGAGACACAAAGCCCCCCTCTAATGAGCAATTACACATAGTGCGGGCCGTTCCCATAACCAATCATTGCGTGTGAAGGAAAACATTCCTTTGTACTGATATCCGCGCACACCGCTCCGCGGCTCTGCCTCCGCCTCTTCATCAGTGGAAAAGAGGAGGAAGTGCAGGGCTGTTGGATGGACACCTCTGCTGAAAGGACAAGCCGTTGTCACGCACATCCATGTCTGGGACAGTGGAGGCATTCAGTCTGCATGTATGGCCTTCAGCTTCCTCCAATAGAAAACCCTTAATTGATGGACTTGTGAGGGAGGGTGCAGGCTTACAGTACCTGCCTGCAGACAGAGTGGCATGGCAGCTCTTTCTAAATTTAAGCTGCAAATCAAATATATTAGCGACTGACCACATCAATAAGAGCTGGAGTGCCCGGCTTTATAATTGTCGATATCAGAGGGAGACTGGAAGTCGCGTGCGTCAAGGTGTCTCTATCGCCACTGCGTGATAATGAGGCTCACCTTGGTTGGGCTGCCCTGGCACTGATGTTCCGGGGTACCAGCCTGGCCGGGTCCCCCAAGTTCCTGTCTGACCGTTGAGCATTCTCAGCTTGTCATACATGCCATCTGCGCCCATCTGTTGCTTTTCACTCGCCAGGTTGCGGAGGACTCTGTTTATTGATGACACCTGAATGACAAATTACATATGATCAAACTGAGGATCCGAGTCAGAGGAGGAACTGCAAAAAATAAATAAATAAATAAATAAATAAATAAAATAAATAAAAAAATGTTCACTGTGTTCACGACATGAGAGCGTGAAAGATTTCTAATCTTAAAATTTGGGGAGTTTTAAAATGCGCACAAATGGTTCCTGCTCGGTTGGCGCATGTCAGGGGGGATTTCATACTGTACTGCCCCTCCACTTTGAAACGCGGTGTATTTAATAAGACTGAATGGTTGGATGCCCATCTGTTTTACCTCCACTGCATGGGAAAAAAAGTCACTTCATGTGGCAAATTAAATCATGCACACAACTTCCAGTCAATGCACTTACGCTGGGTATGTTGTCGTTGGTGCAGATCCCCTCCGACAGCAGCCGGTCGCGGATCTCCCAGGCAAAGATCGACGGACACTCCCGCTTGTACTGCGCGATTTTGGCGACCACCTCCGGAGTGGCGACACGGGGCTTGCTGCCGCCTATCGCTCTCGGTCTTATGGAGCCAGTTTCATAATATCTGCCCAGGATCTTGCTCACGCAGCCGTTGGACACCTGGGCGGGGAACAAAAGACACAATTCACATACATTATTTATGACTATTAATGGAATGTCTATGATGGCTCAAATAATTTTCACCTTTTCACTGTCCAGCACTTGGACTTCATCATGGGTCTACAAACACAGAAAATATGCCTTCAATTGTACATTAGGCATTTTTCTATATAATAGCAGGCAGAGTACTTTTCTTTTTGTTGTTGTTGTTGTCGTCGTTGTTCGCGGTCTAATTACATTTGCAGTGAGCAAATTATATAATTGTATTGCCTTGAAAGGGACAGAAAATCGCGTTTTAAATTATCTTTAAGGAGTTGCGTCATTCCCATTCTGCTCCAAGAGATCATTTTCAGACTGCGGACACAGTCTGCATAAAGATTTGATACATTTTTACTTACAAACTTTAAAAAATAAAAAAAATAAAAAATAAAAAAATCAGCAAGAAAAACTAAAATCTCACCTGCAGTATCCTGGAGATGTCGCAGGGTCGAGCGCCACTATGAGCAAGTTCAACTATTTTCTGCCTGGTGGAATCCGGCAGCGGTCTGCCATTAACAAACACACCACCAAGCTGGTTTACGCCACTGTGACCTACATGGAGACAAAAGCGTCGGAGTCATCACACCACAGCGCAGCGTGGCAACAGAAGCAGGTAAAAAAAAAAAAAACAACAACAAAAAAACAACAACTGTGTGATAAAGCACAGTGATTTTCATGTAATGGTGAGCAGGGTGGCTTAAAGCGTACAGGATAACCGAGGTAAAGATGCAACATAAAGGCAGCATACGGTCAAACTGAAAGGAAACCTTTCCCCACAAGAGGTGTTCCAGAGCTGCTCTCCTCTGATAGCAAACAGAGCACAGTTATACAGCGGCTGACACATGCAGAACAGGAGTCAGAGGACAGCAGCGTCACACAAACCAAACCAAAACATCTTAATTGGGGGACAGAAATCAAATTTGCACGATCAGCTGCCTGCAGTAAATGTAACCAACCTTTTATCAAACCGGCAAACTTCTCCATCCTGCCACAAAGACCAGCACTTCACCCAATATCAAGCTTCTAAATGATAATCGACATCCCTCACAATGTCGTTTAAAAATGTCGGAATGGCTGAATTCAGCTAAAAACGCAGCACTTATTTTAAAACGAGAGGCGATAAATCCGAAATCTTTGCTGTAAAAAGACGCGCAAATAAGGTGATAAGCATTTAAATGCAAACTTCAAAATAACATTTTTGTTGTTGTAATGTCTTAAAAACGAATAGCTTATTTTCAAAAAGAAAAAAAAAATTTTCCTTAAACTTATTTTTATTGCACTGCTGTAAAGCAAAGAATAAACCCGCAAACCTGAAGCCAAATGGGAAAGCCGACTCCCCGGAGTGCCTGCGCTGCGCTCTGATTCTCCGCTCCCTTCCCCTGCGCTGCCGCCCGGTGCATTGACTCCGGGAGCAGAGGCTCCTTAGCAATAAATAAGCTCCAAATATAGAAGAGGGGGAAAATATGATGAGCCTGCCTGACATTTGTCTTTAAAATAAAGCTAGCTGCACGTCAAGTTTGAGCTTAATTTCTGGAAATGGGCGGAAGTCGCCTCGGATCATGCATGGGAGGCTAATTGAAAAGATCAGTTGGAGCACTTGTGGCAGGCATGTCACTTTATGACACCGCTCCGCTTTTGAAAATCGCATCGTCACGACAAATAGTAGCATGATAAAACGACCCTTTCTGTCTGCATTTGGATATCACTCAGACAAAATTGGACGCTACTCGTTTACCCTCCGAGGGAGACTTCGTTTTAAGGTGGCCAGGGGCTACGCGCGGTCACACAAACGAGGGCGCGCCTGGATTCTTAACATATTAAAAGTGACATGCAGGTTTTTTTTTTTCCTCCCCCTTGTTTGTATTTGACAACAAATGCTCACAGCCTCTGCAGTCCTGTTGTGTGCAGTCGGTGGGTGTCTTTACTCTGCGCTGTGCAACATCCACTCGACAATGAGTGCAGACTTTATTTTTGCTATGAGAGAAAAAAAAAACATATCCCTTTCATACTTGACTGGATGCAAACCTGTTAAACTGAGCAACATATCCCTTTTGGCCGCAACGTGTAATAATCTCCCAGGGTGGATCTGATTGATGGTAAATCCATTATCATCCCTCTTGCTCTTTTGGTAATTCCAGGATTAAGTGGAATTAATAGACTTCTTACGATGAAATTGGCCCATTCCAACATTAAGCTGCGCTGCTTCTCCTCCGCCGCTCCATCACCTCTGATTTATGCCTATCATATAAATCCCCCGGATCAATAAAACCGTCAGATAAGGACGTCGCATAAAAATCAAACTCTCTGTGTGCTTCTGAGGTTAAGTCTTAATCATGGCGGCAATTCCCTCAAGTGGCCGCAGTCGATCTCGCCCGCTGGCGCTGATTACGCGCCCTTGTATTCTATTGCAAGTCGACTAATAGGAAAACATATGGTGTCAATTTGGACGCTCCCCACCATATACACCCAGGAGTTATTAGCACAAAAGCCGGCGAGGCCGCCGCGACCTTTAGACAACCCAAAGGGCCGGGCCGAGTGATATCTCCTCGGCAATTCGCAGCAGACATCACACACCAAGCCAGGGGAGCATCCCATTAACATCAATCCGCAGCAAAGCAGGAGCGCAGGGGTGTTTGTACACAGCTTTGATAAGGCCCCCCATCATCTCTTGTAAGTGACAAGCAGGAAAATAAAAATAAAAATAGAAAAATAATAAATCATAATAATAATAATAATAATCATAATATATATTTTTTAAAAATCCCACCACTTCGTCTATTCAATATGTTTGGATTAAAATGCGCACAGATTACAGCACAGACATCGAGGTATATGGAGAATAATGTAATAAAATTATTCCACACACCTTCATCACAGATGTCATACACCTCTTGTCCAGCAGCAAGAGAGAAAATGTTTCATGTTTATCCTTCTTATGTTTCAACACACACATACTCACACACACCAAGAATAAAACTTTAAACAGCTTCATCTTTTGCTTTCCCCCCTCTACCCATGACAATATTCTTATTTATTATTTATCCCTTCTCTGAGCCTACACCGGTTAGAATGTGAACCTTTCTACTTTTTTTTCTTCTTCTTCTTCTTTTTCTAGTTCATGCTGTCTGTGCTGCAAAAATATATGGACTAATCTACATAAGACATTATTGCCATTCCCCGTGTTTCATGCGGGGCTCTTTTCCCCTACGAAGCTCATCTCGTATGCAGCCCTGGCAGCCAGCTCTAACGCTAATGCAGACGGCTGTGCAATTATTTAATACCAACTCAAGCAGAAACAAAAAAAAAAATCTCCCTCTCGACCCACCCCCTTCTATTCTCTCCTCATTTCTCTCTCTCTCTCTCTCTAGAGAGGCATGGCGTGTGATTAACTTGTTCAATAATAACTTTGCCTATACATATCATTGCAAAATAACAAAATAATAAGCTAACTGCAATGAAACGAGCATCACATAGCAAACATTTCTTCCCTCATGCAAATTTCTACGAGCACACATATTATTTATTTATTTATTTTTTTTGAGAGTGCAAACATGTCAGCGGTTGTTGCTTCCATGCAACCACGTTAAGAAGCTGCGGCTGTAATGAGGACTTTCACAATAAAATGGAGATGTATGAAAACAACTTACTGTTCTGCATCATTGAGGCTACGCCAGACTCCCAGGTGGCTTGGTTGTGGTATTCTAAGCATCACAAGGAGACAACAAAGCTGGTTAGCATCAAATTTAGGAATTTCCTATAAAAATGTTCATTTCACTTGCTTTTATACGTTCTAGACTTTTTTTTTTTTTTTAAGGATTTTTAAAAATTGTTCCCATTTTTTTTTTTCGATTTGAATTTGGCAGCTGCCTTTTCTTGTTCTCTTTTATCTGTTTTTCTTTTTTCTTTTTTTTTCTTTTTTTACAAATACAGATGCAAAAGTAATGTATATTTATTTTACATCCTGAGTGCATGTTTATATTTATATATTCATATATGTGGATTTTAATTAAACTTGCCTGGAAACAGAGTTGACTGTCCACTCTATAACAATTTAGTCAATCATCTGCCGCTTTCACTACTTAATGTCTCCCTATAGGACAGAGCAGAACAACACATTAGCACAGCAGCAGCTACACTGATCTGCTCAAACCTAACAGTCTACATTCCCCCTGTCTCCCCCCTCCCCAACTTTATTTACAATTAATCTAAATCCGGTTGCCAAGCAAATGACTTATAATTGACGTGAGACAACATACATGTCAGCACCTGTCAAAATAAACTCAAACTAACCACCAGTGGGCCTATAACTCTTTTTACAGCACTTTTCTTTTCAGTGCTTTTATTTTGTGGGGCTTTAAACAAAGAAATCAGTTCTCATCGTCCCAGCAAGAGGCCTTTAAACATCCCCCCCACATCCCTACCTCCCTTAAAGAAAAAAAAAAAAAAAAGACTTGGTGTAGGAACTGTACAGTGGCACACGTTGTCTACCTCGCCTCATTGCTTTGCAAAAGTACAGAGCAGGAGGGGGTACAGAGCTGGTGTACAAAGCCTGCTGGTCTACCCCAACAATGCTGCGTCCCCTCCTCTCTGCATATACTTCCAACTCCGGGGTGAAAACTCGGCCTTCGCGACTAGAAACACGCAACTAAAACACACCAACAAGTTCAGATTAATACAAAGAGCCGGAGGCATGAATCCACCCCCTCCGGGAGCATTCACACACACTCCTCTCCCTCTCTCTCTTCTGTCTGTCTGTCTCTCTCTGTCTCTCTCTGTCTCGCTCTCTCTCTATCACACACACACACACACACACACACACACGGCCGTGACCCCGCTGCCGCTGGTGCGTCAATGCTGGTTTTGTTTGCCCTGCTCTCATAGATGAGGGTGGGGAGATATAAATGTTTTGGGGGTTTTTTTTTCCAATAAGTAATTTCTTGTTATAAATATTTGGTGGTTGTTCGGTGCTGCTGGTGCGGGTTGTAAAGCGGTTTTTTAACGACACAACAGCGCAGTGGGGCGCTCAATTGGAAAAGACAAATGCCGTAAAGAAGCTATTGAAAAAGAGAGAGGGGGGAAACAGATAAAAAAAAAGGGGGCCAGGCCAGGGAGAAGTCTGAAGTTTTCATTTTCTCCCTCCATGTGGAGCTGTGTTGTGTGCAAAGAGAAAGGAGGAAAAGGGGGGAAAAAGGAGGCTCCACAGTCCTTGTCTCCCAGAGACATGCGTGTATAGGCCGAGACTAGATTGGGAAGACGCAAGCAGGGGCCACCATTACTTTTAGATTATAACGTGTTTTAACAAATAAGCTGCTCGGTCATTAATCAAATTCAAATTCCTTCACACTGACCCACGTTACTCATCAGTCAGCAGCTAAATCTTAATATATATATATATATATATATATACATCACGCAATTAACAATTCAAGATGTACTCATTTAAACTTAGTGCTTTGCGTCTAGACAGCATAAATAAAATGTTTTCATTGAGATTTTTTTTTATCGCCCTATAAATGCGCTGGCTGTTAGTCTGTAGCTTTCAGGCTCCCTATAAAGGCCCGAGTGGTTAATCATTTATTTAGGGTCGAAAGCTCAAACGTTGTTGTTCCTGGGGGTTAACTAGGACCTAATCTGCATTTCTTTCCCTGTCGTAATCCGGAACAACAATGTCTTAATTCAACATGCGTTATTCTTGCGGCTGGACGCTGCGCTCACAACACTCTCATATACAACCGGTCCACGTAAGGCCCAAACTCAGGCCGAACATGCAGAAGAAAATGTAGCATTTTGGTGTTGTTAAAATAATTATATCTGCTGCAACTAATACATTAATTAGAGAAATAGTCAAATGTTAGGTTTATATATATATATATATTTATTTATTTATTATTTTAAAAAAATATTATTATTATTTAACAATATGTTTCAGGTTTTATTTCATGGCTTAATTTATTTCCTAATCACAAATGTATTAATAGATTAAATCAATTCTTGTGTTTTAAGAAACTCGCTTGAAAGCAGCAGCAGTTCCACATTTTCTATTTTTAATGCCTAAAATTGTATTTTAAAGATTTATTTAATGGTGATTATTTTGTGAGCTTTTATAAGAGACATTTTATGTACCCTGACCCCTAAAATAATGAAAATAACAGTATTTTAAATAAGTATAGAAAGTTCAAATTGCTTACAGGTCACTAGAAGAGCACGTAAAGGATGGGAAGTTTTTTTGTTTGTTTGTTTGTTTTTTTGGAAGTTTTTCATGTGGAACACAAACAAACCAACCATCTTCCTGAGTATGTGATGTTTTTAATACTTTATTTTATTTTCTTTCTTTAATTTATTGTACATTTTAAAGAAGGCGCTTCTATCACTCGCCTGCATGAATCAATCTGACACATTTCCTCAACGGGTCATTGCGCTCCATTCCCCAAGATGATCACTGACTGTCCTGGCTCATCGTGGCTTTTTTAAAATGGTATTATTATTATTATTATTATTATTATTATTATTATTATTATTATTATTATTTCATTACTATTTTTATTTTATTTTATTTAGTTTCTTCTCCCGTCTCCTGTGCTGTCATAAATAAGCGGTAAGCTATCCATGGACTTAAACACAACAACAGAATGACGGAAAGAATGCGGAGCGTATAAAATACGACAGAAGCGCTGAAGGCGACTTGGACTTTTTGAAATAGTCCAAACAGAAGACAGCGCGGTCCACAGCCACGAGTTTACCACTAATCCTCAAGCTAAAGCTGAAGATATACTACTTTAATAATAATAATAATAATAATAATAATAATAATAATAATAATAATAATAATAATAATAATAGAATCTTATCTCACCTTTTTGGGGCATCCTCCGTCCTTTTTAAACTATAGGCTGTAGAGCCCCGCTCTCCACACCAAAATAATAGGAGGGGGGGGGGGAAGAGCAAAAAGCCAAAAAGCCGACCAGGATTTGAATGTCTCGCTCTCCCCCGGAACTTTTGAAGAGGAAAAATTAGTTTCCAGTGGTCTTCGGCGGAGACGGAGGGGATATCCCTGCGAAGGAGACAGAGATTGACAGTGAACTCAGATGTCAGAATGCACGGAGTTTGGCGCTGGATGTGCGCTGGCGTGTGAGAGAGCGAATGAGAGAGTCGGGATGAGGGAGAGTGGGGAAGAGAGAGACGAGGGAGGGTGGAAGGGGAGGAGGAGTGGAGGGGGGTGGGGGTAGAGAGAGGGAGAGAGAGCGATGGTGGAAAGGAGGTGGGGGTAAAGAGAGTGAACACACCTATGCTGATTGGTGATGGAACAAGTGTATTAATGTTATGTGTTCCTGGTCGGCTGTGTGCGCTTCGCCTCTCCTCTCCTCGCCTCCCTCCGCCGCTCTTCACTGGCCCATTAGCGCGACCCGACCTCTGTCATCATCCCCCATATAAACACTTTCCCCCCTGCACCACAGCCAAAGCGGGAAACAGGACTGAGCCACAGCGACGGAGTAGAAGAAGAAGAAGGAGAAGGAGAAGAAGAAGAAAAGCAAAAGGGGGCAGAGAGAAAGTCTCAAGTCTTTCCCAACCCACTAATTTCTGCAGCCCACGGTCGCGAATGCACCCGGTGCACACTTGCTGCAAATAAGCAGCTGCAAAGACAAAAAAAAAAAAAGGGGGGGAAAAGAAAAGAAAAGAAAGGGGGAAAAAACCCGTCTATTCCTCTTCCAGGGAATCTAAGGCATGCTCGGCTCCAACCTGAGGCTTGACGGTGCTGCAAAGAGATGGGAGGGGAAGAAGTGGACAAATGGGGGAGGAACTGGCGGAACCCACGGCAGCGGAGCAGCGCACACGTGAATGTTGGAACTCGTAGCACCAAATTAAAACCACAAAGAGCAGCAGCGTGCCTTTCCTAAAAGAGTCGATGCGATTTACGTTACGGAGATTCTTGCGTATTGTTTTTTTCCCCCTTTGCAGATGTTGCTCATAAGCCGCAACAACTAGTTTAGTTTTCTCACACTTCCCTCTGTCTGGTGCTCTGTAATAAAATCCTGCACCTGCTCCTTCTAGAATAAAATAAAACGTAATTGTTCCAAAGTTTTAGAAGCGTCACTCATTGGCAAAAGTTTCTCATCTTAAATCGAACTATTGTAAGATAAAAACTCACAGCCTTCACTCTGGAAAAAAAAAAAAAAATCCCCACCACGTGCTTTTGTTTATTCTTTTTGAGCATCACCGTCTCCCCTCCCGAACAGCCATACCCCTCCTGTCAACAAGGAGCGCCATGCGTAAAGAGCGCGGCCCTTAGGCAACTCGGCTGCATTTTATGGGGAGGTGGGGTGGTGGTGTTGAAGGGAGAGGGGGTGGGGGTGGGGGTGCATTTGCGACGTCACTCCCGCTTCCTGACAGCGAAGAGCACGCGCGTAAATAAAGTGAAGCAAATGACTGCGTAGCCATGGCCACACGCTCCCCGTAACTGCACCGGCTGAATGACTGGACCATTACCGCACACCTCAGCGCACCCAAAAGCAACCCCTCTGCGCCATGTGTCCGAGCGTAAACTCTGAGCCTCTGGGAGGAAGGAAGGCACCCCAGAAAAAAAAAAGAGGGGAGCGGGGAGAGAGGGAAGTGAGGTTTGTGTGCATGCTGAGGTCAAAACTAAAGTAAAAAAAAAAACTGAGGGTGCCTCAGAGAGGACCAAATGACGAGAGAGGGGAAGAGCATAAACAGGGGGAGGGGGAGAAAATTTTTCTCTACTTTTTTTTTTTTTTTTTTAGTAGGGATGGGGGCCACGAAATGAAGTCATGGGGGCCTACACTTGACTTTCTTTGACATGTGAAAAAGTAGGAGAAGTCAAAGCTCATCAATAAAACACTTTGGAGGTGAAAGAGGGCTCCCTAACAACCATTGCATTCCGGACTGCGGGTTCAATGAGTAGACAAACGACTCTGCCAGAGAGAGAGAGAGAGAGAGAGAGGTGGGGGGTGAGGGGGAAGTGAGGGTCTGCTCGGCTTGAATGGGGCCCTCAGTGGGCCGGCGAGATAATGAGCTGAGAAGACCGGCTCAAACTGTCATCGAGGGTCCCGTGGTGAGGAACAACACTCTGGCCAGTGCTCCCTCATCAAACAACCCGTAAACTAAACGAGCACATTCATCTGTTTCTCCTTGCTGCTTTGTTTCTACTTACTCAGACTGGTGGTTCAGCCGATGGGCCCTCCGTGAATGCTCGCAGCTTATATCATCTAAAGAGGAGGTGGGGGGGCTGTGGAGGGGAAGTGTGTGGGGGGGGGTTCCCTAACATTTTTACGTCAGTGACCCCTCCTATTAGACATGCATTAGACCAAAAACACCCCCTCACACACTTTGTCTCACACACACACACACACACCCATACACACCACCGTTTCTCCCTCACCTCTTCCTCCTCCTAGTCGGGAGTTTGTGCCATTAGGGGGACCTCGACTTGGTACCAAATTAAACTGTAGGAGGAGCTAAAGAGTTACTCAGCTACATTGCTTTGAATAATTTACAGTTTCCAAGAGTTTGGATGTATTAAAGTAAGACATGCTAAAAAGGGCCAAAGAAAGTTTTCTATATCCGTAGTGTTGTTTTTGAAAGAGAGCTCCAGGAGAACTGTGAGGACGGTTGGAAAGTTTCTTTTTTTCTTCTTTTTTTCCCCATGTAGGAACCGTTTTAAATTCTCCAATTTGACTGCTCTGAGGGTCGCAGAAATGGTATGGTTTGTTGTTTTTTTCTGCAAAACTCTCGACAAAATGCACACTTTTGTTGTGCTAGCTTTGGTGCCACTCACTCGTCACAATCTGCAGCTGTCAAACAAAACAAAACAAAACAAAACAAAACAAAATGCACGCCACTAACCTGGCTGCCTTCGCCTGACAGACAGATTCCCCGGTGAGAGTGTCAAGTAGTTTTCTTTGGAAACAATGCCTCCAGTAGGTTATTGGTTTCTTTTTTGGTTAAGCTGCAAATCCGCTCTAAGAGCTAATTCGTTGTCTCTCCACTCTCAAGAGGTTTCTGTAATCTTTTCTTTTCTTTTTTTCTCTAAATCTTCCCAGATACATCAATCTGTATCAAGCCTAGTGGGAATTAAGCATTTTTAAAAATATATATTTTAGATCATATCAGCTTCTCTTTTGTTTTATTTCAAGCTTTGTAGCTGATAAAGTTCATTTAATTGCTGTAAATTAAATACTGTATAAAATGAACAAATAATTGAAGAAGAGGGTGGGGGTGATGTTAGGAAAGCAATTAGCCCAATTCGGATTAGCAGCAACTAATGTCACAGGCCTTGAAAGGAAAGCCTAAGCTGCTCGCTATTTCCCCCTGAGGCAACGCAGTGTTTGTGTTCCCCTAGAAACTTTTAAATACAAAAAAGTGGAAAGAAAGAATAAATGTAAAAAATAGAGAGATCTGAAGTGAAAACATTTCTTTTTGCTGAGGGGAATGCAGATCTGGTGGAGAGTCAAGTAACCATGCTGACTAATATGGGAGTTTTCCAGCTGAACCTCACTGGTGAAGGTTTCAGAGGTAAATTAGTTCAAATTTAAGAAAACGCAGATTACTGGATACACTTTTTAAATATCTTTGCTGTTTTATTAGAATTGTTTGCCTTTTATGAAACTCTCCTTTTGGAGGTCACAGTCTGTCAGGGGAAATCTGTCAGAAAAAGTGAAATTGTCATATTCATATATATTCATATATATATATATATATATAAGACTTTAATCAAATTAATACATTGCTACGTCTGCCATTTAAAGAAGTCTATAAGCTGAGAAAACGAAGAGTTAATTAAAAACAATGATTGCAGAATTAGAAAAAAAACACATTATCTTCATATTTTAAATACTATATATATATATATATATATATATATGTGTGTGTGTGTGTGTGTTTTTGTATTATCTAGAACTTTTGAATCAAAATACCATTTTCAACACAGCATTATGAGTATTACAAAATATTCAGGACATTTATTATTATTATTATTATTATTATTATTATTATAGCAGTTGCAGTCCTTGTAAAGGAAGTCTCTTATATGCATGTACAAATATGCTTAATAAATATTTGCAGAACTTCGGCTGTTCTTCCTGTCACTGTGATTCATCAAACAGCCTCTGACTGACACGTTCACTCACTTCAACAAGACGCACGAGGACGCCACGGTTGTTTTATTTGCATATGTCATTGACGCGTTGGATAAGTAGGATTCGGGCTTTATACGAATAAATTGAACTTCTGCTCTAAGATTTCATCAGTCCACATCAGCCAGGTTTTTTTTTTTCTCCCTGCTTGGCGGCGCACGTGGAGCGCGACCAGAAACAGAGGAAGCTCCTTTAACATATTGAGTTATAATAAGGAAATATAGCATAAATTTTTTTCCCCGTTGTTTAAACGTTGCTCGTCTCCTCTTTATTGCGTCTTTTGTAGAAATTATCATATAAGTAATTTTTTTAAATGGTTTATACTGAGTTGTGCTCCTTACATTTATACTATATTCTCTCAATACTAAATTGAATTCAGTTCAGTATATGTTCATGTTTCTGCACAGGATGTTCCGGTTCATTGCTGCAAGGCGCTTGAGGTGAGCAGTCTGAAAAAGCACAAAGCTGAAAGCTGGGAGAAACTCCGGGACTGATGGAGTCACCGAGCAACATGCGAGACAGGAAGAGACACAGAAAAGCCATGGACCCGAGGCTGCTAGCAGGCGAGGTATGTACAAGTATTATAGATGCACATTTAATAAGAAGGTGTAGACCATTTTCATTTTCCAAAGGCAAAAATATAACTTAACTTACAAATCGCACAACTCTTTCATTTTCTTCATCAAAGCTCGTGTTGCCCTCACCAGACATTCACTGAACCGGTCTAACTTCATTGGGTTCACATGCACTACTTAGCGCCTCCAAAATATCCAAAAACTTGAACAAGCTGAGGAAGCATCGACCCAAGACCCGCAGGTGAGAGATTCCGCTGCTGGACAGCGACATGTCCACCGAACTGATCAATGGAGTCCGAGCGGTTTTCAACTCACCAGAGGTTTTTATGGAAATACGTTAAAAGCGCTTAAAGTGAGGATTAAATAAAAGCTGCATTAGTGACAACAAAAAGGAAATCCGCTCACTCTGATCAGCTTGTGTCGTTGATTATGGAGCAACATGCTGTGCATTTTTAATTTCTTTTTTTATTACTTTTCTTCAGGATGCGTCAAGGTTGTAAAACGTTCTCGTCTTATAAAAGGAAAATATACGCATATTCTCCAGCAGCGTTTAGGTCGTTCAACATCAGAACTGATTAAAATATATGTATGGAAAGCTTTTTTTGTTTTTTTTTAATGTGATTCAGCGAAACTCACCGGATTGAAGGCAGCAGCGGTGTGTAACCGTGTATCCTATCCGTGTGCGTATATAAGTTCGCCTCGTCCCTCCGCCGGATTTCTCCTCAGAAACGTGTAGCTCCCGAATCAGAAAAATATATATATAAAAATCTGTCTACCTTCGGATCCGTCGTGGAGTTGAAATGTCAATGAGAGTGAGGAGGGTTGAGAAAATATGCAGCACTTACCAGCAACTTTCCCCTTCAGCATCAGCCTGAAGTTGGCAGTGATTGGCTGGAGCGACGGCTCGACGTCACACCTTGGACAGGACGCGGCGGAGCGCAGGACTGGGAAGTGCGCAAGGTGGCCTCCATGTGGAGCTCACCGGCCTGCGTGCGGGGACTAACAGCTATAGCCACCGACTCCGCAGAGACTCTGCTGCATTTTAAAGGCTATTGTTTTATTTTAATGGTGTGTATTTTAATTTAATTGTCCGCTCTGCTCTCAAGTTTCTCTAAGTACACGCCGAGCGTGCCGCGGGGCAGGGACCCACCCAGGGGAGGCCTACAGGGGGCATCTGGCACCCATGTAAATTTACACTCTTAAAAATATTTAACATGTTAAGACAGATCATTTTTGGTTAATAGGTAAATAGTTTTATTTATTTTTTATTTATTTATTTATTTATTTATTAATTCATTCATTATTTACTTTTGTCTACCACATAAATAAATTCTACCACAGCAACAACATATGCAATAAATCACATTAAATTCTGCTCCGAAGCTGAGATTCCCATTAAAATTTCAAGACTGTAATTTCAATGGTCTTGAAACTACAGTGTGTGCATTTTATTAGTCTATTTTGTCTAGCAGTGTTCATTATATATATATATATTTTTTTTTTTTCTGTGATGTTCTGTGTTAAGATACATTGTGCTGATTAAAATCGTGACAAAGAATATTTGAATTAGTTGCTGAGGTGTTAAGATATTAAAAGCGTTATTTGGGGCTGTTTTCCTGCCTGAGCATGCTCAGTGCAACAGGTGCGGACAGACCACGTGGAAGCAACTCTCTCAGACCTCCCCTACCACTCTGGGTGGATGTGGGTATGTTTTCAACACTCACACAGAAACTCACGCATACGGGAGGAATAAAACGTTTTCTCCGCCATAAAGCAGAGGTAACCAGACGTCTCCACTGCTTTTGCCTTTTATTTCTCTGGCCCTATAAAATTGTCATCAGTGACTCATAACTGGGCTTCTGCTTGGCTTTTACCGAGGCAGGCTGAAAGCTTCAAACCATTTTTTTTTTTTTCCACAACCGCTGACGTTTGTGTCAATTTGAACAAGACGGTGAGTTAATGGGCAACCGCGCCGCCGCTCGTCTCTCAGGAAGAGACTGTGAGGGGAGGAGGGGGGGAGAGGAGGAGGCAGGTACGGGCCAGCCAGGACTGGCTGCGTTCGGGTCATTATTTGGATGCGCTGCCATTAAGAGGCCTCGATACTGTGCAACGCAGCAGGGTGCTCAACATGGGCGCTGGAAACCACACGGCTTGGTCCCTGCTTATCAGGCTGTCAATAAAACGAGATGGGATGCAGCGGTCGGGCCAGGTGCTCCCTTTCCCTTCCCACACAGCCCCGCTCTCCAGAAGCAGATCAGGCGTGAAGGCAAATCTGTCCAGCCGGTTTTCCCTCTGCCGTCACCACGCTGCTGCTGCACAACGCCACCTCCCTCTCCTTCTCTCCCTGCCCGCTTTTCTGTGTCTCTCTCCCACGCACACACACGCAGGCACACGCGCGCGCGCAGCCATTTGCACACTGAAACACACTGACAGTTGTTTCTGCGTTTTATAGATGTATGGAAACTCTTCAACTCAAATATTCATGATATCAGCCCGTATTTGCATGTGATTCTATTATCTATTCCCATTGCATATTAACCAAGACATTCCAGTCTAAGTTAAACATCAGACTTAACTTGTAAATATAAGTTAGACACACTCTGGCCTATATGTGAACAAAAAAACAAACTTGGAGCAAACTACAGGTGCTGCACTTTCGTCTTTTTTTTTTCTTTTTCTGCACTGAGATGTCAATCTCCTGGGCGCCTGAAAAAAATTCTAACAAATCATGCAATGATCGACCTCCCCTCTCTAGCCATGCAGAACATTATGCTACCATAGCCCTACGCTTCATGAGCTTATTGTTTACTGCAGACAGAAAAAAAATGTCCAGGAGAACCAAGCACTTTGGGTGCACGCAGAGATGATGCAGCTCTCAAATAGAGAAAATCCAAGACAAGAAGGTGAGTTTCTGAACTTGGAGTTTATTTTACAGAGGACCTCATTCAATGCCTTAAATCACAACGTTTAGCTGCAAAATGCCTATTGTTGTGTGCGCAATGAACGATGAATCAAAGGGGCAACAGTTGTTTGGCCCCTGGATACCTGACGGATGACATGATAGTGTGATTCTGCCTCAAAGCGTCAGAAGTGTTCAGGAGGCTCCACCGATCATGTCAGTTTGCTATAGATCATGAAAAAGTAATCAAACCGAATTTCCACCTCTCATTACACGAGCGTAAAGACGCACTTTATTGTTTCTCTCATTCCTGCGCGGAAATGTTTTAAGAAGTTGTGCGCGCTCTGTGTGCGCAGAGCTTGATTTGTTTTCTCTCCGCGCTCTCCGGCTTCGGATCGAGACATTAGCCGAATTCCCCCGGGGTGATTGGATGCAATTTGTCCGGAGCAGACAGGCACGCCCTGGATGTTAGGAGTTCACTTTCCCTCAACGTGACAAGCCGAACTTCGATCTAGAATTTCATCTGAAAGCGCAGAGAGCGGAAAGATCCCGTGCCATTAAGTGTTCTTCTGGCTTTTCTTCCTTTGGAAACAACATGATCACTCCCCTCAACCCTCTCTTTTATTTTATTTTATTTATTTATTTTTATTTTTTTTGTTTGCTGACAAATATCCAAAACAGGTCTACTTGCTAAACATTTGATCCGTGTGAGAGGCCTGTGTGAGCAGTGAAATATGTGGAACTGCACACGTCAGAGTCAGGGTGTGTAGAAAAGTGAGAATGAAGGGATAGTATGCCCCAAATCTATGACCCTTAAATTAAATTAAAGATTGACAGTTTCGTGGATTAAGGGGAAAAAAACATACCCATGACTGACACCTGCCATCCAGGCTTCGCCCTGATTGATTCTGATGCTTTGTGCTCGCAACAATAATGCTCCTGCTTTGCGCAGGGCTGAACAGGCGCGTTTATCACTCACTTGCCAGGAGTGGCTAAAGTCAGTGTCCGTGTCGCGCTGTGAGCTGACAGGGGAAAATGGGAGCTAACGAGGTTGTCAGATGTCCTGACAAGACAAATGAGAGCTCGTCACTCCCCGCGCTTTAATAACATTTAATGGAAACGTATTGCACCGTTCAAAAATAAAGTGCTGCAAATACAGGGCTCTGATGGCGACTCAGTTAATTACGCACGGTGCAGCAAATTACGCATCAACTAAAGGGTGTTGGCTTGGATTCAGCACCATCAAGGAACACTACCTTCATAACAAATGTGATCTAATATAGCAATTGGACCTCCGACCTTCAACAGCTAATTGAGAAAAAAAAGAGACAACTCTGTGACTTGTGTTGTGTGAAATACTGTTGGATTGTACTGTATGTTATAGAGCCACCATGACAACGATTTTAAGTTATCTGTTGAGGTGACCCTTTATTTGTTTAGGAGAGTTTAAATGGAAAGCGCGCTTTATCCTCTTCACTCGATCACTTTCATCCCCACAATCCGGCCTCTAACTGATATCGAATGAGCTGCAAGAACAAAAATATTCTGTGCATCAAGATTATGCATTTTTCTGTGAAATACGGGGTGTGCGTTTTAGCCAACACACCGCTTGGCATTTGTGATCATGACATAAGATCTCAACGCAAGTTTGAACTTGTTTATTGGTTTAGTTGTCAATTTGTAACTCGATTATTCCAATAAGGCGTGTGAATGTCTCAACTAGATTTAGATTTTTTTTTAAAAAAATCTTCCATGGAAAGGAGAAGCTGCACATTTTAAGCCCTGGCTAAATATGTATATATCAAAAACGCAGCGTTCCAAATCAGCTGAGTATTAGAAGACCCTCTCGCTAGATTCAGCAGGCAAGATGAGTGACGTGTGACGGAATGACATTTGTGAGCTTGTAATTCAGCCCCGCTCTTTTCTCTCCTGGTGGAGGAGGCGGGATGTAAAAATAGACATTAGTTCGCTAATGCCATCACCTGGCCTGTGGCGCTTTACTGCGTAGGGTCAGAGAGGCCAGAGCACCTGCTGCAGAGAGGTAATTACACCACCGGCACCTGCAGATAGATAGATAGATAGATAGATAGATAGATAGATAGATAGATAGATAGATAGATAGATAGATAGATAGATAGATAGATAGATAGATAGATAGATAGATAGATAGATAGATAGATAGATAGACAGAGACAGACAGACAGACAGACAGACAGACACTCCACCACCATACTTCCACCACCATGTTTCACTTGGGGATTGTTTTAGTCTAACATCAGGCCAAAATTTGAGAAATCTATAGTGTTTATTTAAATATCTGGCAAGGTGGTGGACTTAAGGCTCTTTAGACACGTTGGAATGCCCATCATGGCTCCAAGCAACAGAGGAGACAGAACATTAAAGCACCGAATGTGACAAACTCAGCGCAAATCTTTGTGATACGTATAAATGGATGCAGCGGCGCATCGCAGGCTTCGCAAATCCACTCAGATAACAGGCCTATGTAAAACAACACACAGCAAATCAGGCAATAACGACGGCAAACCGTCTGGAAAATGGACGCACATAGTGTGGCAAGAAATCACTTCTTCCTCCCCTCCCTCCTTCTCCGTGTCCGGATGACAAAGCCTGTCCCGGAGTAAATATTTTGAGGATAATTGAACTGATTGTTATTTGCAAGTTTCTCCGTCTTGAATATAAAAGCGGCGGCATGCCTGCGCGCACTCCTAATGACTTTCAGACCATTGGCAAGATATATTCATAAAGGGGCAACTCCTGAATCGTTAATGTGCAGTTCTGCGGAGCATGTCAGGATGCATTACTGATTTGGACTCTCCATCCTTTTTCCTGCAAATCGCAAAGATTATTTTCACTAAGAAATTGTGAATTATTACACCGAGACTCATAAAGTTCACAAAAAAAGCTCCAAAGCTCAGCAGAGCTCACTAAAAACTCTAAAGCCTTTCATTCATCTGGAGAAAGAGGCAACAAAACAAGGAATCTTGGACAAGTGTAAAGCGACAAATGGAAAACAGCGAATTTTGTGTTTTGGCGACATGTTTGCGACTTATTCTGGATTCACTTTGTTACTCCTTGAACGTACAGATTATTGAAGACTTCTCCGAGGAGAAATAAAGATGATTTTCGGGTCAGTGCTTCACTATTGATCTTATTCAGTCCATCCCTTGCAGGCCGGTTATTCAGCAGCACCCCGCTGTGGATACACACTACATTTCAGTCTATGCAGTGTTAAGCCCGCATTCTGGCCACGGAGGGCCTCTGTGTACTCCGTGAAACGTTTCTAAATGTAATCACAAACGAACCGTAATTAGACAAGTAATTACCGGCGTAATTAACAGCCTCTTTCTGCTCGCTGTGCTTTGATATGCTCGGCCGGCGCTCTCTGCGCTTTATGGCTCACAGGCGGCAGCCGTGGCGCAGGATAAAGTCTTTATTATTATTGCTGGAAACCCATCTGGTAATAGTCTTGCCCGAGACCTCCTCCCCCCTAATCAAGGTTTTAATTAAAGACGGTTGAGGGCCATGGAGAACATGAAGGCCAGTAATTAAGACTAACATTGGACCCTAACAGATGCAACCCTCCTCCTGCGTTGACGCAAAAAAAAAGAGAGAGAAGAGCGCACACAAATCTAGGCGCACTGCAGGGTCGCTGCTGCTTAATATTCAGTAAATAATGACGGATGAACTGTGATTAAAGGTTGCCGCGCATTTTTAATACACCAAGACAACGCAATAAACTCAGCCAAAAATAAAAAGAAAAAAGAAGAAGAAGCAATTTTCGAACTTGTACCAGGTTTAAATTAAACCTTGGTGGGAATGTCAGACTAAATAACGCAACTTGGATGGGTATTATTTTTCCTCTATATGCTGCTATATGCAGTATGACTCACCTGACTTGGATTTGCATGGGCTTATTTTCATATCGCTTTGACATGTAATGATTTGAAGACAGCTGTAGGGTTTTGTCGCGGGAAAGAGTCTCCGATCAACATGCATTAGAGTGATGTGTGCGCATTAACCAGGCAGGTTCCGCCCTGAACAGGAACTCCATCAGAAGTAGACGTTTAGCTCATTTTTATTATTGAAAATCTTTGCTGGGGTCATTTTGATGTTGGGATGTAAGAGAGCGGTCTTTCAGGACGCAACTGCTTTGGGTTTTCTTGTGTCTATTTAGCCTACTTTGTGTGTAAAAGTGTGCCAAATCACATCACGTCACAGAGCAATAAAACTGTCACTGATTCCCTAATGCCCCCCTTCCACCTCCATCCCCATCCCCCAGTAACTGCTCCTTCCTCTATGGTTTTGCACTGCGAAAGTTAAGGTTTGGCCCTCTTCAGATGGGCAAGCAGATGGGCAGAAGTTTGGCCAAAATCCCCCGCAAAGTACCATGTCTGCTAGAGCAGAACAAGAGGAAAAACGCAGATTAAAAGAAGACTGCTCTCTGGCTTATGGTCACACCTTCCTCTACAAATGAAGTCCAACATGAGGGCCAAACGTTAGACACCCCGATGATGAGCCTAGCACTTGTCCTGCTCCACTAAGCACACAATTTACAGGGGTAGATCTTTACTCCACTGCTCTTAGGGTTATCTATCTCTGAAATTTTATTTAAACTGGGTCAATTCGATGTAATTGTTCAAATGAAGTGTTATTTACTCAAAACTAAACCAGCTTCATTAAAGAAAACGTCCAGCGACCCAGAGTCTAAATTTAACCGAAACATCTTCAGACAACAGCGAACTGTTTGAAAAGTTGCCCTGAGCGCTTAAGCAGCTCCCAGGCTCCCAGCGCACCTTCCTTACTCGCCTCTTGTGGAGCTTTTCTGACTCCTAGTGGCGACTGAGAAATCTGCAGCTGTTGTAGTGAGGAGAAGTTGAAACTTTTATGCCCCGAGGAACTGGCAAGTAAGCAAGAAAACAATTGAAATTCTCCTTTTTAAAGTACAATTTTTTCAGTTAGAAATATCTCATTCATGGAAAATCGTGTATTTTGTTTTAAATTAACTTCATTTGTATTTGTCAGTACACCACAGACGTTTTTGTCATTGTCCGACGAATGACCACAAAATACCCAATTTAACCCAAGTCCTTATAAACGCAGTCACCTTATTGGGGTTACATTTATTCTTTGACATTTAGGAAATATTGTTCCCCCTGCTACACCTTTGAGCAGTTTAACAATTTTCATGGCTTTATACCAACAGCTACTGACATATATTGATGTGTTCTGCAGTCACTGTCACACATTGCCAACTGAAGCATCTAATGCATGTATGAAGCCTCTGTTGTGTCAATAAAAAAATACCTGTTTGACAGCTTCACTGTTTATAGTTGCCGGCTGCATGCATGCATCTACTAATAAAAATTAGAATAATGTCATAACATTCATCTTCTGTTGTCAATTTTACACAATAAAAATACATACAAAATAATCCATTATATAAACAGTGTAAATTATGAATGACCATTAATATTTAAAAGTAATCAATGCACACAGAGGGATCAGATATTCGTTTTAGGAGCATATCGAGCCATTCAATCTTGTAATTTTTTTACAAAAATGAGTCAAAAAATTAATTTAAAAAAATGACCTTGTATTCACACAAGTTGGAAAGTTTATGTCTGAGCTAATGTGAAAATGGATACATTTTACCCTTCCTTTGTGAGTTTCTTTATTATTTGTTTAATCTCTTCTCATAAACACTGACCAGTGTCCATAACTAACTCTTTTTTTTCATTGCCGCCCCTTGTTACAATAGAGCAGCTCTGCAAAGCTTTTTTTTTTTGCGCGTCTGTGTCTCCCAAGTTTGTGTGAGAGAAGCATGCAATTACCCTTAATATCTCAGTAATGCAAAAAGAATGAGACTTAATTTTCCATCTGGTTGCATGGAGAGAAATGTCAAACGTATTGGATTGAGACTGTGGTTTTAATCATTAAGGGATCACGGTTAAGGTTGATAAGGAAGGATTAGGGTTTTGCTGCTCATGCATAATTTAGCCTATTGATCAGATGGGCATCAGGCTCACACAGCCAGTTGGAAGAGGATTCTTTAACACTTACGTTAATATTCAAAAGAGCAAAATGTTAAAGCACTTTAATATTCTAAAGTGCCTTTAAACTTTACAATATTGGTATTACAGCAAATTGTCGTGTATTTTATGCAAATACAAAGAAGATTGGTGATATTGCAGTTGAAAACATAGTTGCAGCATTTTCTGCAGACACACATAGGATGCTGCGATGCTGCTTCCCTCATAGGATCTTTGTCTCTCCCTTCTTTACTCTTTTTCTTTTCCAATGTGTGGAAGGAGGCTGGCATTTACTTGACAATTTCTGCCTTTAAGTGCACACTTTAAGTGCAGTGTTTTTATATACACCTAAGATAGCTGCAGCCTAGGACAATTTAACAGGCAATTTAACTGACCGTGTGTTAGTGAAGCTGTCTGAGTCCCACTCTTTGCCAGAGCGTCATGGCATGATGGATGTAGGCAGTCTGGGCTAGGTGGAAGCGACACACACACACCCAAAGGCTGTCCCACTGAACACACAGCTACACGGACACGCCAGTCTGCCATATTTTCTCAATACAAACACATATGGGCCCATCCACAGCCAACCCCCTTCCATTAAGTCAACATCTTGTGCTGGCGGTTGGAACAGTGCTGGGCTGGAGTCAGGTCGTCCAAATCCGTCAGTAAGCGGAGGCAGTGGCGTTTGTCATCCTCCTCTCTGGGCACCATCCTCCTGGAAGAGAGAGAGGGGGGACAGAGGGTGGTGGAGCTGCGAAGCATCTGGCTTTGGTAGCTCCAGCTGCAGGAAGAAAAGGGGGACAGGGCTCCTCTGCAGCCCAGGGGAGACACTCCTTCTGCAGCCAAAACCCTCCGCTACCCTGTCTGCTGGATGAGAAGGTGTTGAGGCAAATCAAATAAAGAGTAAGCTGGTACTAATGTACCTAAAGAGTGCAAAATTGATCTTTTTCATTAGTGTTTTATGTAAAGTGCCAGTGATCTCTTAATGAAATGCATCGAGAGGAATCACAAATGATAGATACAGAAACACCAACTCAAACCAGGATGTTTTTGCAGTAATATCCAAGCCAACTGTTGTAGAAATTAAACTTCATCAAAAGTACATTTTTCTTAATTTGTCAACACACTTAATCAATGGGTTTCTTTGAAAAAAAGAGAATAGATAAGGTGTTAAAAAGTATTCTAAAGCCATTTGACTAGAATGCCGGACCAGAGGAAAATGTCACCCAAATAATGACCCAAAAATCAGAGGCCGCAATCGCATTGCCAATGCCTGGAGACTCTCTTTAGCATCTAACGTCAGTGTGCAAATGATGTTTAGCCGCCGGTGGACGTTTAGTACCAGACTTCATAGCCTCAGAGGGTGCTTTGTCACAGATCTGTGGATGATTCAGAGCCTGAGGACAGCATTTAGTGTTGGCACTTAATGTCCCAATGTGTTCCAGGGTTTGCTCTGAGGCCGTATATAGTTGTGCTGATTGAAGGAAAGAGATCAAATTAGATGTTTTGGGGGGAAGAGATGAGTCGTCAGAGGGGCAACACAAGCATTGTTTCTCTATTGTGAAGTGTGACCTTTATGGCAGGAAGTGCAAGAGGGAATGGGGGAGTTGAGGAGCCCCTCTACCCTGTCTGAGAAGTCCTCTGGGATTAATTAACCCCATTCTTCCATTAGGCCTCTGGGATTGTCTATAAGATTGGGAGTTTAGTTTAGCAGGAATCTCCATTCAGCATTCAACAGACATCTTTCAGGTATGAAACAAAATGAGTCGTCCTGGCGCGTATACAAAGCCCAAAATCTAGATTCATATTCAAGATGTGTATTGAAGTAGTGGGATTTTGTTCTGTTCTTTCGCACAAGCTTTAATTAAATTGGGACTTTCTTCTTGCTTGAAAATCTACCCTAAAATCTACATTTTCAGCTTATTTCCAGGAATATATCTGTACATTTTTCACTCACCCTCCTTCACTCCTAGTGACATCCACCAGGACCAAATAGTGTATGGCCACCCACACCATGCAATGAAGGTTCACCCTGCAAAATGTAGTTTTGGTGTAATGTTTTGGTGGAGAAAGCAGATCCATTCTTCATCTACACCTGGTGTGCCACAGAACATCTGAAAGTCAGCTTTGCCCTCATGCTAGACAATATCCTCCAAGATTTGGCTCATCCAAATCTTCTGTTGCAAGCTTTAAAGAAGCTTCAACATCTTCTTTCAACATCTGTACATCCCCATCAGAATCATGAGGTCCTGTGATCAAGACCTACTGACAGTCTCTGATATAAGACTGGAAACTAAAGGGAGACAGAGTCTTCTCTCATGTGGCCCCAAGACTCTGATATTCCCTTCCTTTGTCTCTGAGGTCAGCAGGTTCATGATTTATTTTAAATTTCAGTTAAAAACGTATCTTTTTAAATCAGCTTTCCGTTAATTTTGTGCTATATTTTTATTCTCAATTTGTTCAAGCAATTCGTCATTTTTATCTTGAAAGATACAACACTTTTCCCAGCGACTCTCTGGTTTATGGTGAAATTATGTTCTTTTCATTTTCACTACAAGATTATCACCCCAAGTGAGCCCACTGGACCATTAAGATGTTTCTAAATGTAGTTGTAACCATTGCCATTAGTGTGTTTGGCAGCACTAAGATTGTTTTATGCGATAATCTTGATTTTGTCAGTTAATGCCAGCCTGTGTGCAGCCCATCAGTTAACTGAGCCATCTGATGCCGTTTTCGAAATACTGACAGATTTCAATAGCTATTCCCTTTGTCAAATTGTTTACCCATAACTTCATTAGTGGACTAATTTGCTCTGATTTATTTGCTTGTGTTGGTTACCTAGACTGTTGCCCCAAATGTGAATTTTATGTTGACGGCCCCATTGAAAATATTTAAACTGAGAAAACCATTGGGTTATTTTGTCCACTGTTCATGTCTTTGTATAAAAACAAACTAATAAAATGGGTGTGCGGGTGCTTTCTATATTTGGACAACAGGCAAACAAAATCTGCGACACTCATTAAGTTTTCTGAACTTTTCAGTCCATTTTAAACAAAGTTACTGCTGACAAACAGCATGCTGCACCCTCAGCTACAGCTTATTAGTTTTCCTCATAACTCTTTTCTGTGCATCACATTATTATTGTGTCTGTGATCAATTCTTTCTCTGTTTTTAATCGAAGGAGCATCTTAACAACATAAGACACCTTAGTGGTTAGTCCCAGAAGCTAATGGATTTAGTGGCACAGATCACAAGCATCTGTTTGATGTCACTAATGATATGTCAAGGGGGGGCTGCCATGTGCTATTGTCCTGATCGCCTATAGATGCATGTCTGTATATAATGTGACGAATGAGAACACCGATCCACTTCTCCTCTCCTGAAACCAGACCATTACTGTCAATCATGTGGATGGCTGCAGCAGGCCGGAGGCTGCCAGCTCACACACAACGAGCGCCTGTCCCCACAGTCTCATGATGACGGTCCCCAGACAGGCTACCATAACAGCTCCAGCTAATCTTCTTTTCATAGTCTTCATTACGACCTGTCAGGACATAAATTGAGGGTAAATTGCCATGTTTATTAACACGGAGCCAAAGCAGCATCTTTTAACTCCCCTTTTCCTGCTCCCCCCTGCCTTGTGTGAATGTTAACATTTAATAGTGACCAAGAGGATCAATTACAATGCAGTGTGAAATCACACTCCATACAGACACACACACACACACGCACACTCACAGAGGAGCGCTGGCATTCACAGCTCCACCTTAATGTGTCTCCTCAAACATTATGCCCTCTGTTGATGACCACCTCAGAAAACCCATTCAGACAGACACTTGCTTGCCACATATTTTCAGCTCCACTGGCGATGGTAAAGGAAAAGGGGGCCATGCTTCACAGAGCACCGCAGCAGCCCAGCCTGGAGACTAAGACTTGCTGCGGCCTTTGCCATATAACACAGTAATTACTAGATCAAATCTGTTCAAACTGAAGCAACGTTGTTCTATGATCCCTCCTATACTAATCAGCGCGCTGAGGTATGGCTGGGCGACTATAAATTGCTGACTTAATTAAAACCAGGACCTCTCTGTCATCTAATTACAGGGAGAAAAGGTTATTGCTTCGATGCAATTTTCCAAATATGATTCCTTCGCGGTTATTAAAAGCTCGGGCGTCGTTTATTGTTTCAGATTTTTCAATATGGAAATGGCCCCGGTGACAGACGTAATGACTCGGGGAAAACGCTTCATCTCGATAGTGGCCCGGCACGGCCATTTGTCTGAGATAAGTGGAGCGGACAGGGAACGGGAAAATGTCATGGCAGGCATCCCATGATTGCTTCCACTTTACAGTTGTCATTAAACAGAGCAAAGGTTTCTTTTCTCTTGTGTGGCAGCGATGAGAAGTTTATTAATGTCTCCAGAATAGAGCGCACTGTGGGTTATTAGAACAGCAGAATTTCACAAGAGAGGAGGGAAATTGGGTGGAGTAATTTAGCGATGTGATGCTTCACTCTGAGGTGTTGTTCAGTTAGATCCATATCGTGCTTGAGTTCCAGTTTTAAACCTTTCTGAAAGCCACAACAATTACAGAAAAATGAAAGTGATGACGAAAACTGAGGGAAATGTAAGAAGTATTATCTTATAGGGAATTGGAATCTAAAATTAGAATCAAATCAAAGTAGAACAGAAATACTTTATTTTGGTCAAAACAAGGTGAGAAGAGCTCTTTCTGTGGAATATTTTACTGATGCAGACCTTATTGTTGCTTTATTGTTCTCTTTGTGATTATGAAGGATAACCATCCTAATAGTTCAGGATTCATTTGATATTCGATGTTCACTATCACAGGTTCAAGTGTGAACCCACTTTTATTCAGCAGTGATTATAGGTTTAAAATGTCTTAATTAAATGTCCAATACAACAATTAACAATTAACTAAAAGCAAAAATGTCTGCTAAAATGAAATACTGCAGACAAACACTGTCAGAAGAAAAAAACTTGTGATAGTTAGCCAACTCAGACTCATTTCGTTCTTATTCTAATTTTGCTGTTTAATATGATACAGTTATCATCCATCCATCCATCCATCCATCCATCCATCCATCCATCCATCCATTTTCTAACACTCTTCTCCCTAGTGGGGTCAGTAGGGCTGTTGGAGCCTATCTCCAGCAAACGTTTCGGGCGAGAGGCGGGGTTCACCCTGGACAGGTCGCCGGTCCATCGCAGGGCAACACAGAGACAGACAGGACAAACAACCATGCACACACACACTCACACCTAAGGAGAATTTAGAGAACGCAATTAACCTGACAGTTATGTTTTTAGACCGTGGGAGGAAGCCGGAGCACCCAGTGAGAACCCACATATGGACAGGGAGAACATGCAAACTCTGTGCATTATGACCCGGGGCCGGGAATCGAACCCAGGACCTTCTTGCTGCAAGACAACAGTGCTACCAACTGCGCAGCCCCTTACAGTTTGGCAGGTTTTCCTAAAAGCATATTTACATACCAATCTACTTTATTAAAACGAGAAAAATTTAATCAACTAATATTTAATTTTTCCAAAATTCCTTTCTATTGTGCACGCAGAATAGCATAGGGTTAGTTTTTTTTAAGAATGCCTGGTTATCCATAAATTGTCCATGCTTCAACAAACTGGAAAGACTTTGCTGCATAAAGACAGAATTATCTGAGGAAGACATAAATATGGAAGTGACAGTTCTCATGGGGCAGCAAGAGGCCACAACAAAATAGGAGCCCATCCTGGACACTAATGCCCTGTGTCTCCCACCATAGGGTTTTTTTAATTACATTAACCAAATGCTCTCTGCTGTGTGTGCAATCTCATGGTTAACTGAACACCCCCGTAGCTTTCCTCCCCCACCCCCTCCCCCCCCACACACACCTCCCATCCTCGTCCCACAGTGAAATATTCATGTTGGAAGCCACTCTTCCCATCGACTCTCTTCCTCCAACATGTTCTTGCCCGTAGTTGCTCAACCATGCCATCGTTGTTTGGGAGTAACCTCTTCAAAACATGCCACTATTCTTTGATATTAGGGTAACAGAAGTGTTGAAATCTTCATTTTAGTGAAATAAGGGGCCGAGCTGAATTTAAACATCTTCATGACTGTTAAATTGAAGTGTGTTGAAGTTTATTTATAGCATTTTACAGCACAATGAAGCTTCTAGTATATGTTCTTTATATAATTTGGAGCTGCATCTGACTCTAAAATACATATTTGTGTTGCATACTGTTATCCCAAAACATTGATTCAGATTGACTAGGCGGGACTAATTTGAATACATGAACTATTCATTAATTGAATAAAGAGGCTAGTTAGCCCCAAGGCCTCTTTATAATCATAAACTGGGGTGTACTACTTATGCAAAACAGCAAAGTGCCATGTGCTGGCTTATTATGCTAATAGTGAATGGCAAAATACATGTTTCTCCTGCTCACAAAAGAGAATTAGGCATGGCAGCATCAGCAAGTTGCTTCCAGTGCATAGAGTGTGTTCCTCCATATTGCAGCATCTTGAGATGCAGCTGTGTAATGTGATTCTTCCTGTACTCATCAGGAAGCCTGGATGTGATCACAGCCCCCTCCTCAGCTGTTGCTCATCCTTTCCTGTTAAAAAAAACAAACATTATGTTACAAATTAGAACTCAACACAACTATATTTCATCCATCCAGATAACCTTCTTTTGTTTGAGCCATTTTCTGTTGGTGAAAACATTTAAAATTTGCGGGGGGGAAAAGAAAAACTGTGGACCTACAAAAACTGAAAATTCAAGGCTAATTTCTAACACTGGTTTAAACATATAATAAAAAACTGCTCTTTGGAAGACAATATGCACCATTTATTAGGTCTCATTAGCCAGTGGAACAAGACAGTAGCACAAAATGCCCACCCAATCTATTACTTAAAATCATAGATAAGGCCACGCCTGGAGGGTAGGTAGATATATTGATAAACTGAGAGCTCTGCTTGTTAGTCTGTTTGTTTCTTCACTCCAACAGTCATCAAAAATAAAGCCTGTAGTTGGAGAAATGAGACCCCATTCTGCCAACTGTATCTACTGTTCACTACACCATTGTTTGTCAGCAAGACACCCAGATGACAAAAGCTAACTCCTGGATTGTTAGGTACAACTGACATTTTCTAGTTAAAGGTGTATTACTACAATTTTTAGTGTTGTGAATTCAAGTTTTGACCAAAGCAATCGTTTGCCACTAAATTACAGGCAGATGAAAATCCGCACAGAACTCTTCTAAACCCCTGGATACGATAAAGTTTTGTTAGGTCTTTGTGATATTGTCCCCAGATAGCATTTCTCCTCACTTCCACCTCCCCATTGGATAAATCACAATATAAATCCTCCCATTGATGGTGATGGTGGTAGGAGTTTGTCCTGAAATCAATGGGTTGATGGTTTGATTTGCACTCTGTCGTTGTGTCCTTGGGCAAGGCACTTTACCTGCTTTGCCTGCAGGTGGCAGTCAGAGAGCCTGGGTGCATGGCAGACCTGCCTGCAACAGGGCAGCTGTGGTTGCTATCCAGTAGCTTGCCACAAATAAAAAGGAAAAGTTTTGAAAATGATTATATATGTCAGTGTCTGCCTGTCCAGCAGTAAAAACGTGTTGATCATTTATAAACTGTGGGCAAAATCTGTACAATCAGTAGTTCAATAAATTCAATTTTTACAATGTCATGAAACTGTAACAAAGATTATAACTTGTTGCAGTGGCTGTTGTAAAGTTCCCAGAGACAATAGCAGTAGCAGATGCATTGTTTTATGTAATAGTTTTACATGTTTTATTGATTTACAGACAACTATATTTGTTTAGAGCAAAGCTTGACAGAAACCCATCAACTTTGACAGAATATAAAATTATTTTTTAAGAATGATGATTCTTACTGAAGTCAATGCAGTTAAGAAATAGTAAAATAATGGAACAAATTCCATGTTGAATTTTAATGTTAATCATTGCTCACTAGGCTGAGATTTAGGAAGAGTAGAAATTATTAAACTGTTATGTGTTTTTCAGATTTCAGGATTTTGCTTAAATTCTTTTAGTTTGTCCAAAACATGATACTGTCATTAAAATATGATGACAAGTACACCAAATGAAAGAAGTCATTATTTATTTGTAAATATGAACAAAAACTACATGAACACAAACATTATTCTGATGAAATGAGATAAGACCATAAAATATTAAAATCTACAGTTCTTCTTATCATTAAAGATCAAGTTATTTTAAAAAAAACATACCTCAGTGTTTTTCAGATTTTTCAAAGCAAATGTCGTTAATTAACGGTAACTCTGCAGGAGTTCTGCCGATCCACATCTCAGGCCAGAGAATCTGTGGACAGGACAACAACCCAGCATAAGCTCCATATACCTTCATGGAAGTGTCAAAAGAAAAAAAAACAACTAATTCCAATTTGCAGCTTTATACAAGCTAGAGACACAGCAAACATGGAAAATAGTGTTCTGTTCTGGTTAGATAAGACCAAAATGTAACTTTTTTGACTTGCATGTGAACTGCTGAGAGGTAGAAAACTAAGACTGCAGATCCCCCTGAACACAATATAATTACATGGTGGTGGCATCATCATCATTGTTCTTCAGCAGGAGCAGAGAAGCTGGTCATTGTTGATGGGAGGATGGATGAAGCTAAATGCATCTCAAACCTGTCAACAACATCACCCTATTTATTGAAGCTGACTGAGCATGAGGTATTTTACCGTAAAGAATATGGAAAAAACTTTAGTCTCTGGATGTGTGACGCTGGTATTGACATAGGCCACCCTGGAAACAAAATGTGATTCTACAAAGTCTCTATGAAAAGAATATGAATACAAATACGTGCCACAGATTTTTTTTAACTTCGTGCTATTGATGTCACTTCATAGTAATGCACTACTTTGAGCTGGCCGTTCCTTTACAACTTCTCATTGTACTTTCACCTTATCACTTGTCGGCTTGCAACGTGGCGCCTTAACTCCTGTAATGTTATGAAAAGCCCATCTGTGCATTGTAGGGATCATGTGATTGGACGGAGCGGGGGGGGGCCACTGTAAAACGGATGCTGTGATTGGTCGTACGTAAAGCGGCAGGAACTCCCGGCTTGGTTGCATCCTTACCACAAGAAAAGAGGACGGGACTGCTTTCAAACTGTGCAAGTGAGGAACTGGAAGTGTTTTTAGTGGAGCTGGTGGCTGGCGCTGATGTTTTTACAGGCTCGGCTTCCAACGAAAGAAGAAGAAAGAGCTCCGTTTGCAGTGGGAAGTGGAAGTAGCTGCTTTGCCAACTGATTGTAGCTTTTCCAGGCCTGCTTGTGGTGTGTAAGGGGGGCTGCTGATTAAAATCAGCATCAGCCCCAGAGACTGATGGCTGGATTTAGCTTTAGCTTTAGCTTGGTGTGCGCTGCGCTCCTGGGCGCCTTCCTAGTGAGCGCGAAGCCCATGCTGAGGAAAGAGAGGGTTCTCCGTGACCCAGAGCTGAGCAGACAAGCCCACGAAGACAATAAGAGCTATCAGTACGACCATGAGGCCTTTCTGGGCAAGGACGAGGCCAAGACGTTTGACCAGCTCACCCCCGAGGAGAGTAGAGACAGACTGAGGTGAGAAGGATCCCCCTGACAGTGATAAGCTCTGATTTTTCTCTTAATATAATCCACTCAGTCTCAGGCTGGAGTCTGCAGCAGTACAGATTGGTGACATGAAAAATGAACAGGAACACATGTTCTTTAAGATGATCTCGCCTGTATGTTTTTCCTTTATGCCAACAGGACAGCCTTACAAGTTATAACTGGATTGTTGCATACAGTTGTTGGAGTGAATGTGCTGTGGAAGGTGTTTTCAGCTTCACTTTGACAAGTTGGCATTATGTGCCACATATGTATGAGGTGTGGAGCTGAAAGGGGGTGGACCCCTGTTGGGACGTCTCAACGTGGCAACATATATGTCTAAGAATATACCACAGTGCATGTTTTTTTTTTCTTTCTAAAATTGGGTTCATTGCGCTCCACCCACTGGAGTATTCTCACTGAAGGTGTGTCCCTTCTACTAAAATACTTTGAGATGCACCAATTAGGCTTTTTCCCAGCTGAGACCGACTTTTGCCTTTGAGGTCTGAAATGCAGATTCTGCTCTTGAAGGCCTGTAACACACAAACACGCCAATTAAACATCATGTTGGTGGATTTATTTTTTTTCTTTTGTAGAACAAAAAACATGTGACATTTTAAGTTTTGATCCAGTTAAATGAATTGTTTTTATCCCGAGTATTCTACCTTTCTAATTGAACCTCTTAGAAGCAAGTGCATGTTTTTACAATGTCATTAATCAGAGTTGAAATGTCTACATTTAAAAAAAAAAAGAAGAACTTGTATCAATAATGTCATCTATTTTTCCCCCCTCAGCAAAATTGTGGACCGTATAGATGGGGACGCAGATGGGTACATCACGACAGACGAGCTGAACGCCTGGATAAAGCGTGTCCAAAAGCGCTACGTGTACGAGAACGTAGCAAAGGTGTGGACGGATTATGATCTGAACAAAGACAACAAGATCTCATGGGATGAGTACAAGCAGGCCACTTACGGATACTATCTCGGTATGGCTCCTCTGGTAGTAGACATGCTGTTATTCAAAGATGTCCCGATTAGGCTTTTGCTTTCTGATACCAATTTTGATTGGTTCCCTTTTTTGTTTGTCTGAGGACTGTAACGCATGGAGAAGTAAAAACTTACGATGAAACTTCCTTAATTGAGATTTCAGATTTGAAAACAACAACAAAAACTGAATTAAGCGTCAAAGCAAATAACCCCAAACGCTTATAATTTCTTACCTTAAACAAGGTACATGGAAGTACGTGCTATTTGTTTATAGACCGAGAATGATGGGAGTTTTTAATCTTGTTGTACTTTATAAGTAGTAATTTAAAAGAAAAATCTGTCTTTAACCTGCTGATTACTGATCAAAGGCAATCAAGTGAAGATTGGCCAGTTCCGATCCACTTTATTGTTTCATTTTTTTCTTTTTCTTTTTGGTAACACTATGTTAAAGAGCTATTTCAATGCCAGATAATAACCTACTTTAAATGCATGCTTTCAGCTAACCCTGAGGAATTTGAGGATGCCACAGACAAGTTCAGCTTTAAGAAGATGCTCCCTCGAGATGAGAGGAGATTTAAAGCAGCAGATCTGAACGGCGACCTGGCAGCAGACCGGGAAGAGTTCACATCTTTCCTCCATCCTGAGGAGTTTGAGCACATGAAGAATATTGTGGTTCTGGTAAGCCCACCCCTTCCCCTCCCCCACCTCTCCCTCCCCTAAAAACACACAGTAATTACATATGATTAACTCGTAAGACCACGCCATCAATTTTCTTATCTGGATTTCAAAGACAGTGAACTGAAGCCAATGTTATAGTTGGATAAAGAAGCAAAATTTTTTAAAAAAAAGTTAATTACATGACGCATTATTTTAGTTAGAAACCCCAGTTTAATTTTGGAAATATAGCTGGGTTTAATCTGTGGCAAAATTGTTTTTGCCACCTTTGTATGACTCCCTAATGAAATTTGAACAAGTTCTGGAAATCATTGCATCTGTAGATTCTTTTTGGAACAGACCCGATGGGAACCAACAGACAGTCCCATTTAGGCCCCGATCTTTAAATATAAATCTGGGTTTGTGGAACATTGGCGTGGCAAATGTTAGCAGCGATGCACTGTGCTGCCGTGTTCATAAAACTTGTACCACCCATTTGACAGAGTTAATAATTAATCCCTCATTTTTCCGATGTCGCTGAATGTTAACCAAGAAACGGCTCAGGCAGCGGTGCTTTTACGGCTCTTTACTGTAGTGAACACAATTGTCAAAGATTGGAGTCCCTAAAACTGATGCACAGATGTATTGTGGGTTTTTTTCCCCAACAAGTTATTCAGGTCTTTCACACAGAAGTGCAGAAAGGAGGCTTTGATGGCGCACGTTGTTACAGGGAGAAACATAAGAAGGAGGCACTTTGTGGCTTAGGAAGAACATGGCTGTAGGGTAACGGGACAGAAAACTAATGGAGGTTGTTGTGCAGGTTCAGGCAAGAGCATAAACTGTTCCCAGTGAAAGCCAACGATGCACACACACACACACACTCTCCTTCACATAACAGAACTCTCTGTTAAAAGGTCCGGCTTCACATTTCTACCTGCTGAGATCTCATTGTTGCCTGTAATTCTGCTCTCAGAGGCCAGATTTGTAGAGGAGTGGCTGCCGAACATTCACTGAACAAAATGTTCAAGATTCTTCTTTAGTAAGGATCCAAATCTGGAGCAAAGCAGGTAGATAGATAGATAGATAACTGTTTGCTTGAATTGACTACAACGGGCCAGTTGGACAAAGATGATCCCTGGGGTAAACAGGTGGAGGCGCTGCGGCTCCCTGTTGTCTCAGTTAGACAAGGAACAGCTTTAAATTGCATACCAGAATCATGTAATTATTCGGAAAAGGACTGGACTTGATCTGTTTGTTTGAAATGATCCAAAGCAGATGATTTTATTTTCACTGTAATGAAATTTCCACCTCACATTCTTGAGGTTTTATTGTTGAGTATGATGATGTAAATTTGTCTGTCACACAAGATGATGCATTGCTCTTTTTAAATATGTCACATTGAGCAAAATTATTCAAAACATTAAAATTGTAATCTCCATGTAAATTCAGGCTGTGAACAGGAAATCTGCAAATTAGGGACAGAATAATGAAGAGACAGATTAATGCAAAATATATATATATTTTTATTGACATGAAATCCATTTTTATAACTTTTACAGAACATTTTTTACACAAAAGTATAAAGCTGTGTTTTGACTGTAAGTTTTTAGGTGTTGTGGCTTCTCCAGATATTTGGATACAAACTGCTTAGTTACACATAGTTAGTTGGACATCTATTCAGAAAAGGCAATAAAAATACAAAATATTTTAACTATACATTTACATTTTGATATTATGTCTCTCTCAAATCCGTTGAATTTAGAAGTTATCAGTTGGATAATTTTTCCCTTTGTCTGTTCTGATCAGTGATTGTTGAGTTTTGTTTTCTTGTTGCTTGAATGCAACAAAGCAAAGAACTTCCCCTGCTTTTGGTCTATAAAAGCATCATTTATGTTTGATTGTCCATACAAAAAAAAAGATTGAAGTCATAAGCAGTGGAACAGAAACAGAAAAGTAGCTGTAAGCTAATTATTTTGTTCTTGGTTATGTATGCACATGTTTTTCTCTGTCCTACTGATTTCTTTTCTTGTTTTTAGAAACCTGTTTGAAATAAATAAATCAAATCAGAAAATCAAGCTTGGGTTCAAGAAAAATGGGTGTTGACGAGCAAAGGCCAGAGCTGCGTCTTTCTAGTTTCTTATTTTAAGCCCACATTATTTTCCAAACAGTAGCATTTAGAGGATTTCCAAGATACCTGTGTTTTCTCCACTTTATTTTTCCATTTGCTGCTGTTTAACTACTATAAGTTTACAAAAACAAAACAGACTGACCATACACTTATTTTATTGTACACCATGCTATTGTATATTGTAAGAACATAATACGCTTTAGCTGTCTGTGTTTTGTTTGCTGTTTTGTGGTGCTTTTTTTTTTTGTCTTGCCTACAAGTAAAATGAACATATCAGTGTTAAATAAGACATTCTACAGTCTGAAATTATAACCGTCATTTTATGGCAAGCATTTTAGAAAATAAACCTAGATAATTTTGGAGATATTAATTACTTTTTATATTGAATCTTCCGGTAAAAGTGCTTTATGATGCAGGTGACTCCATCACAAAATGACTGTTATGTCCTGCTTATAAAAGGTGCAAAACAGCTTGTTTATTATCAGAGGTCCAAAAATCTTCAGCTATATCAATAACTAAGTCTATGTATTTATTACAGAAAGTCTTTCAAGGTTAAATCTTTAACTTTTATCCATTAATTCTGGGATGAAATTGGGAGAGCTATTCAAAATAAGTTTAAAATGTTAAGTTTTACTAATTGTTGCTGAAAAATGTTATTTGTCTTTTAATTAAGAGGTTTCAGTTCTCATCAGCAGCGCTGTAATTGGCATGTCAGTCTGCCAGCTCGGCTATAAGTCGACCCTCACACACTTATTCACTTGCACGGCCAGAGGCAACATGTCTCCCTCTTAACTACTCTCAGTGGAAGTCCCACTACACTTGACCCTCATGTCTCCTTTTAATGACGCTGTTAACTCGTTCTGAATGCAGGAAACGCTGGAGGACATCGACAACAACGGCGATGGACATGTGGATGAAGACGAGTACATTGGTGAGTTTGGAGAAATAAAATCATATTAAATCAAATTAGGTTTAAAAAATAGTTTTGGAGAAATCGGCACTGAAGGCATCTGCCAGCTGGGCAGTGTGCTCTGTGAACTGAAAGGAAACTGTTAAAATATGAGGAACGTAAAGGCAAGGGGAGGAGTTTCGTCTTTTAATTCTTATTCATGTCTGAAGTTTTCAATTTCTTTGAAGCAGAATTAAAATTTGAAACAAGTCTTAAGGTTTGGTTGTTGTTTTTGTCTTTCATTTTTGCAAACAGTTTTGTTTCTGAACCCTGAACTCTCGCTCAGGATTATAACTTCCTTTGCTACAAATTTCAAAATAAAAGCTTGTGTTTCTATATTTATTTATGCTCATAGCTTGAGCATTGTTGTGTTTTTAGTTTTAAAAAGTGACTTAAGAGGAAAAAACATCTCCAAACAACAACATAAGTGTTTCTCTGTCTGAAGCCGACATGTTTGCTCACGAGGACGGGGGTCCTGAACCTGACTGGGTCAGGACTGAGCGAGAGCAGTTCTCCGACTTCCGAGACCTGAACAAAGACGGAAAGATGGATCTGGATGAAATCCGGCAATGGATCATGCCACAGGACTATGACCACGCCCAGGCCGAGGCCAGACATCTTGTGTACGAGTCCGACCAGGACAAGGTATGCTGCTTCAGCTGCCGCAATAAGCTTTAAAATGTATCCAGTTTATTCATCTTCTCTTTTCTGTGTCAACAGGATCAGAAACTGACCAAACAGGAAATTCTTGACAACTGGAACATGTTTGTTGGAAGTCAGGCCACGAATTATGGTGAAGACCTCACCAGGAACCACGATGAGCTCTGATGTCTGATTATCTGTGTCCTAAAAAAACAGAAATCAGGATGGGCCTTACAGTGATGCTTCTCACATAGGAGATGGGTAGAAGATGGACCTACCAAGATTTTGTGATCGGTGTTTTAGTCCTCCTGCAGATAGTTTTGTTCCTGACATTCAGGAACGAAACCAGAGGGGTCTTGCTCTTTGTTTTGATCAGTGCCTTCCAGCCAGGCGGCATCAGGCTGTGCTGCCTCTGAGATTTCTAAAAGTGTTTGTAGACATCAGTTGTATGAACAGTTTGTGATAGAAATGATAATGTGAAACCTCAACTTAGAGCATTTACTATGTTTTTTTTTAGATATTTATCAGATGACTTCGATAATGAAAGTTGGGGAGGAATAGGATTTTTTACTGAAAATGTTTGTTTGCAGTCTAATTACACTTGTACTAATTAGTAACGGGTTTTTGTTTAGCTAAAGTGCTTTGATGATTTTCTTTTTATATTGATGAAACATGGCATGAATTTTGCACGCATTTGATTTTAATGTAGCCTGTGAACATCTTTTTTTCTTCCTCCATATTTAGTTTTTACTGTATTTATTAGTGTATGCAAAAATATTAGTTTTTACTTTTATATTGTTTTAGATTTAAGTTTACACTTTACTTTTCCGCAATTAAATTTTACAACTTTTTTTTTCAACAAGTTGTAAATAAAATTGGGAAAAGTATTTTCAGCATAATCATCCGGATGGTTTGATTTTTCTAAAATTCCTTTTGTTTTCAGGGAGTTTATGAAGCTTACTGTAAAAAAAAAAAACTATTTCTAAGAACAGAGCCTAACAGTGGTGTTTATTCTGATCAAAACATTGCTAAAAATTACATTTTATGAGAACACTGAGGTATATAAAAAAATGGCACAAGTTTTCAAATCTTGTCCAGATGCATAAAAAAGTAATAAATATGTTTTTCCATTTTAATTGTGTCATAGCCCTGTCTTTTAGGCTTGTTTGATACATTACAAAGGTGATTCTATAAAGTTTCTTGGTGTCTGGGTTGAAACAGGGAGGAGGTTGGAGGAAATAGGTGAGGTTAGGCACCTCTCTATTTAAACAGACAATTTTACTCATTCCTTGATTCCTCAAAGTTGGATTTGTTTTGTGGTTCAAGGGATTGTTTGGGGTTTTTCACAACGACGACCAAGGTTGGGTTCTTTTTTTGGGGAACCCCAGGCTTCTAATGCTCGATCACACAAGTCAACCATGTCCTGTAATGTGGTTTGTTAGATCATAAACACACATCCAAGCCCCCAAAAGTCACAGGTTTTGACCTTTCACATCAAGATACTGCAAATCCATTGAAATTCAGTGCCATCCCGTATGCCAACCTCAGTGTTATCTGCATCAGTACCTAATACATTGGCTGTTGAACTGAGTTATGTTTTTCTTCTAATTGTAGTTATCCCGGTAATTGAGGACAAACTGCTTGTTTTCCTACTTTTAACCGGGGCAGTTTTAAGTCCTTACAAACATGATATTGATATCTGTGGTAAATGGATTGGTTTTCCTGTGAATTTAGTATTGTGGTACATGTGAGAACTCCTATTCAAAGACCGGATCACAGCCAACAAAGCATAATGGACCTATTCAAGTACTCTCTTTCTCTTTAAGGATCTCTCAAGTACTTCTAAGCTCCTGCAATCAGTCCACAAACATGAACAGCTTACAAAGCTACAAGATTTTATTTGTATTTCCGGGTCGTATTGTAATATTTTCTTACAGTTTAAGACAGCCAATCTAGGTCTTTCAAACATTAAATCCTCAATGTTGTCTTCTGATTCAACGGACATAAGAAACAAGCATATACTGTTAACATTTCTCTAGACTAATTGCAGTCCACATGCACTGTGGAGAGACGGAGTTGAGAAGACTTGCTGTTGCTGCTGGCTGTTGCAGTAAAACTCTCGGATGTAACTGAGAAAACGGCGCTGCCACCCAGCTTGTCCCCTCTGCTTACTCATGTGGAACATACGGATATATGTGTGCCAGTTAGCAAGACAAGTCAAGCGGGACCAATGCGATAAAGCTCATTAGGAACAAGGGATGGAGCGATGGATGTATGTGTTGGCCATGTTGTTGTGCTATAACCTAAGCCATTACTTTAATCTTAGAACAGAGGCCACAATTCCACAAAAAGCTACTCTGTAATGTTGCATTTGAATGTTTTTATTGTTTTCTTGGCAAGGTTAGACAACTAGGAGTAATAGGATAGCTTCAAAATAATTATTTTCTTGCATGTCTTGGTGATTACCTTAATATTTTCTGAAAGACAGTTTTAACAGAGACACCAGAATTTGTTTTATTTGTGGTTTTGGTTGTAAGTTGTTTTTATTTGCTTTTTATTTATGGTTTTTGGTTGCTTTATTGTCTTCCTGTTCCAGCGTGGAGTGTTCTGTACAAAATTATATTTTATTAGTCTTTCCATCTGTTACTGATTGAACAGATTTGATCTTTCTATATGATCAAAGGAAACAAGCGAAAGCACTTGTTTCCTTTCTCTTCACAAATGAAAAGCAGATTCAAGGTGTTTCACAGTATCAACATTTCAGTCTCATGTAGATTATATATTGGCTTCTCCATTGGTTGACTTAAGCATGTTGGGTTGTTCCAGTTTCATGCATCTGAATAATTGGGAGGCCTGAAACTCCAAAGTTCCTCAATGCACTTCCTCCAGACGGCATATGAGGTATGTCATGTGTCATATTGAATCTGTGTGTCAGAACCAATGTGTGATTGAAGGTGGATGGGTATTAGTGGTGTGCAGAGATGTAAATGAACCAAATGTGTGTTCTCTTGAAGATGTGGCGAGAGGGCGCACAGGCTAGCTGCCTCGCGGCCATGTTTAACAGTCTGCCCCTCCTGTTTACACCAGGGTACTAATCATGCACACTGGGTTGGGGGGGCAGGCGGAGTGTGCGCATAGTAATGCCTTCAGACGGGTCTCATATGAGTGTCTGCGTAGATCAGCCCTTTTTCTCTGATAATAATGAGCCCTCTGGGTGAGGATCAGGCTGGATACACTCAGAGAAGACGGTCACAAAGTGCACCACTCAGCAACCCCAAAGAATCATTCTCGCTTGGGCTTGTCCACCAACTGTCTTCTTCTCATTTTCTACCTCCATTTCCTTATCACAAATTAACAGCAGCGAACTCCAAACAGCCACAACAATTAAACAGCTTGCATAACAAACTAAACAATCCATCCAATCTGCTGTCAGTTCCCCTTACCTCCTTTCAGTCTCATACAATCATCATGATACTCTATTTTTTGTTTGAGTCTTTCTCCACTCACTCATATTAGTCATTTTAATGCCCCATGTGGATTTACTTTCCATGTTGTTATTTCCAATGATCTTTGGGACAAATAAAACCCACCTGTTCAAGACTGCCTACTCCTTGTGATTCACTGTTACGTTTGATGTTTCTTGCTGCTGTTTTTACTTTTTTTCTAAAGTGACCTTGAGAGTTATGAAGGATGCTTCAAAATAAAATGAATTATTATTATTATTGTCGCCACCTTGCACTGAGGCTTTTATATAATAGTATGCAGAGTTAAAAAAGTATTTTATTCATTATTTTGATGTTTGGACAATGATATTGCGCCTTAACGTAACAGCTGAAGGCAGAGGCTGTGGATTTGCTTTTCCTTGCAGGACAAATTAGATTTCCTGCAGAAACCACAGTATAAAGGTCAAATAATGCTGAACTACAACTGTTTTCCTTCTGTCATATAACTTTAGAATATTATTATGGTTCTTATAGTAGGAAGAGTTGCACAGAAGGACATGTAGAAAGAGAAAAGATAATGTTTACGCTGCACCTAAACTGGAGGACTCTGCAGTTTTGGCCTCAGGGGAATACATTCTTAAAAAAGCAGCTTTTGTTCTGTAGTACAGGGATCCTCACATCATTTTCTCAAGCAGAGCTCCAGACTCCGAGTATATACGAAACTGAAATCTGATATTTACATAATTGCACATAAAGATTCTTTACCATTATTTCTCACTGCCAGACATTCAATCAGAGTGAGCCTTTTCCCTGTTAGGTAAGTTACGATTTCCAAAGTTATTTGTATTAGCAAGGCTGCTCTGTGGTTGGTTGAGCTGTTGCCTTGCAACAGGATGGTCCTGGGTTTGACTCTTTGCCTGGGGTGTTTCTGTATTGAGTTTGCATTTTCTCCCTGCATATGTATAGGTTCTCTCGGGGTACTCTGGACTTTGTTTGTCTGCAAACAGTTTCATGTTTGCAGGCAATTTATTAGAAAAAAAAACGTTATTGAAATTCTTTGAAATTCAATGGGAAATCATAGTCATATGAAACTATTATGTGGTAGACCAATAAGTAAATATATGTGAAAAATCAAGCTTGCCCTGCAGCAATAAAAATGGGGCATTTGGGTAAAAGCTGTCCCTGATGATGCACAAGCCTCCCCCTGCGTTTATGCAAGGTGTGCGGTTGTATGTGCATGTCGCATATGTAGGCTAATTCAGCGCCTTGCATGTTTCTACTCCTGCACAATGAAGCTTGAAGGAGGGCATCAATCTTTTACGTTATCCCTGGGAAAGTGATTTTCCCCTCTCCTTTGGCAGCACAGGGCTTTACTCCTCCTAGTGGCAGTTACACGGCACTAGGAGATAGAAATCTCTTTCCTTTCAAAAACTACACTTTGTGCTCATCTATCATCATGACATTTTATGCACCATCAACACGGTGTAGATAAGGAATCGTCCATTAATGACTACACAATTAGAGAGAAGGCTTTAAAGAGCGGTAGGTTTCAATTTAGGAACCATAAACCTAGTGAGTTGGGAACTAATTGTAACTGCCTCTTGAGAAATGGAGGGCCCTTTCAAATGAGGTCAGAGTGACTCAAAATCAGTTTCAAACAGCTTTTACAAGGCTGTTTCAGTCATCCACTTCTGACAGGCTTATGCATATTTCATGTGATTTACTCTCAGAGAAACTTTTCAAGTTTTAATTAAAAGACAAGCCTCTCCAAACCTTTTGGAGTCCGCAAAATAGAAGGTGGAGACAGACCTGTCCCAGAGAGACTACATATCTTTGGACAAAACGACTCTCTCGCTCCATTTGTCATCGTTTGTCTCCCTGTTTCTCGGGTTCTTTCTCCCCATGTTACAGCATCTGAATACCTTTGGGGCAGAGGTGGAAAGTGAGGAGATGACGCTGTTCCCATCCCGCTGCTCTCTCGGGAGCTTGGGTTGGTTTGTGATCTTTTTTCTCACATGATAGAGACACATCTAATCCTGTTAGGATTTAATATCTTCCTGTGGTAAAGAGGAGGCAACAGGAAGGGTGGAGGGGGTGGGGATGAAAGCCGCAACGTTTGAGGAGGGAGCGGAATGTTTTTCTTTATTTGCTGGCCCACATATTTCTTTTAGTTTGGAGTGTACATATGCATGTGTTTGTGTTCCTTTGCCTGCGTACCCTCGTGGGATCGTCCCGGCTGCTGCCTGCATGTCTGACAGCCTCCTCTCAAGGTGTTTTCCTCTCGCTGTCTTTCTGTATCTGCTCCATCTTTGCTCCCTCAGTGAGAAAGTTTCCCCTCAAGGCCCCATCTGAGCTCCAGGCCCCCCAAGACCTCCGCATTCCCAAAGCCCCCTACACACAGGAGCCCCTCAGGCTCCACGCTGGACCACAGGGAATACCCCCCCAAGAACCCCAAGGCCTCTCAGACGGCAAAGCAGCAGCTCTGCACAAGAGCGCTATAGCCCGAGGGGAGGGTAAAAGCTGTCTGGGAATACAACTAAGAACATGCTTCACTTAGCAGTCAAACAGCCCCTGACAGCGCCTCCTGGTGGTATAGCTTTGTTTTCGCACACAGGCCTCCTTGTAACTCAGTGAAGTTTTGTCCCTTGGGCCTTGACCTTGTTAACAGTCCCCTTGGGGTCAGAGGGGCCAGTGTGAGCTACATGTGCACTGACCTTTCCAGCTCCCAGAGGTTGGAGAACAGCTTTTTAACCCGGAGAATCTCAACAGGAGACAGATGTTGATGCAGGATATATACATGGGTTTTTACCCAGATATTAAAACACAATTCCCTTTGATTTGCTGCACTGCAAAGAAAAGAAAAGTTTAAACTTGTCGAATAAGCTTTGTCAGTTCTCCTGGTGATTTGTGCAGGACTTAAAACAATGCGCTTGCCTTGAAAAGGAAAAGCTTCAAGATGCTTTGGTTGCGGAGTGTGTGAAGCTAGCAGGCCTGCTGTCCTACAGATGTCTTGGATGGTGCATTACCAGGTGTACGTCACCTGAGATTACCCACGCCGACACCCCTCAAAGGCAAACAGCCAGCAGTACAGCTGAGGGGGCATCTGGTGGCGTGTGTGCATGTAAGTTCGAGTGTGTTCATGCATTCAGATCGGAGCTAACATTTCACAGGAGGAGATAGAATCATGGCGCACATTTGCTGTGTTGATGGAGAGTAGAAATCTACCACAGCGTTCGGTCAGAAACCTCATTCATGAGGAATGCAGTGAATCAGGTAGATCAGCGCTGGGGTCGAGGTCAGCGTTTCTCCAGAAGCATGTGATAATGATGGTAGTAATGACTGAGGATGTTTAAAGCATTTGGCTCTCGTCTGTAGTCTCTGCTAAGAGGGAACTGGAGTGAGTAAAATGTTCAGCTCGGCGATTCCTGTGATCTCCCCCATGATTCACAACGCCCCTGCCGAGCCAGAACAAAGAGCAGCCCTTCCTAATCAAAGTGCATGGGATTAAGAAACAGGAAAGAAAACCGAACATCACAGAGATAGTGCCTCACAGCCATTATGTGGATTGGAAAACAACCTGAAGGACGGCTAAAATGAACCGAGTCTGACCCTGAAGCAGAAGGAAAACATTTTAATCTTTGTTAGCTCTGCAACTGTAAGGTTCTGCCTCAGGAATTAGCCACTGCAGGTGCAAAAAGGGGAGACACTGTAGTAAAAATGTACTTTTATTCACTCTTCAATAGATAAAGTTGATGATTGAGAGTCTGACACCACTGCAGAAAAGTAGAGTGAAAGAGAAGCCAGTAAAACAAATTATATATCTAGATAATCGCATCATTAGACATCTTGGAGAAGAGAAATTACCTGAATGTACATAATCCAAACTTTCTGAAATACATGACTCTGCAGATGAGTCATAATTCAGGATAAGCCACCCTGATCCAGAAGCAGCAAGATAGTTTGTTACATTTCAAATGTCAGACAAATGAAAGAAGAAGCAGATGAAAAAAATGCTTGAAGTTGTCTTGAATTCTTTGGTTCTTGACAGCAAGTGCAGATAGTGACAGTGGTCTGAATGTCCTCTATTTGCATGTCTGTTTGTAGGTTGTGTTTGTATGTATTGAAGGATCAAATATGTTAATCCACTTCTAAATGTACCCATCCTGCATGTGCGTGTTTACATTGATTTTCCGGTTATATGACAAAAGTTTCCCTGATAGCTGGGCAGCAGCTCTTTCTGCCCACATTCAGTCATGTTTTATTAACATACCTGCTGTGGCTGAATCATCTTATCTCTTGCACACAAGCTGACACACAACTCCATCCACAACATTTATATTTAATGATGCCCAGCTCACTGTGAATGGGCCCCCTTGTTTCTCCCTTTCACTGACATCACCAAAAGTGTTGTGGATTTTCAGTGCCAAGAAGGCCTAGAGCAGAGTGGACATGTACAGTCTGAAGTCCGAGGTGGAGAGAAGTAAATCCCATTTGGACTGAACATGCTGACACTGCCACCATGTGGCTCAAATGTGGTAGAAATCAAACTGTGGACAGATCAGCTTGAAGGACAAGCTTATTTGTTCTTCAAATGAGCTTGACAAAATACAGTTTTGACAAATTTATTTTGTCAAAAAGTTAGAATATCATCTAAAAGTTTATTTTGTTAGTATTTTTATTCAAAATAGAAAAGCCTGTCAACATTTCATTGACTTTGTACAAACATCATGATATATTTTAAGTTTTTATTCCTGGTAAGTTTGGTCATTATGGCCTGCAGCTGATGAAACCCCAAAATCAATTTCAGAAAATTCTATTTAAAAAGACCAATTATAAGCTTTTTATGATAGAAATTTCAGCAGCGTACTGACAAGTGTATCTATGTACTCTATAGTACATGTACTCAGTACTTGGTTGGGGCTCCCTCGCCTAAATAGCACATCAATGTGGCATCGCAGGAAGGCAATTGTTCTGTGCCAAAGTAACTTGAGTTTAGAAGAGGTTTAGCACAAGGAACATGTCTATTGTAGCCCCTGTCCTTACCTCAAATTGCATGGACAGCCCTTTACTGGACTTTGATTTACACTCAATTCAATGTTGCTGTTTTCTAGCGCACTCTTTCCTTCCACTTAACTTTCCATTGATATACTTGGATAGGGAACTGTCTGAACAGCTACCTTCTATAGCAACAGTCTTTCATTCTATTTTCTGTATGTGTTTTATTTGGTTTTATGTAATATTGAAATTTTGCTATAAAAAAGTGTTTCATTAGCTGGTAGCCAAAATCTTAACACTGAAAGAAATAAGCACCTAACATTATTATGTGTGTAATCAATATATATGAGTTTCTGATTTTGAATTGAATTCCTGAAATAAATTGACTGTTCAATAATATAATTTATTGAGATGGACCTGTCCTGATTATGATGATTGTCTTGTGTAGATGGGGAGTGTAGCTTAAGTCTAGTAGACCTGAACCATACCTCCATGTTCTCTAATGAGATTTAATGGGCCACAGATGTTACTGGTTATGAAGATGTGTGTCAGAGATTTAAGAGGGTCAGGCCTGCATCTTGTCAGAGTCACAGAGGGGCACCATTTTACTGTCTTTCACCGCCATCGCACACTAACACTGCTCATAGGTGGCCTCTCTTATTCTGACAACACCCAGTACTCTTTGTCTTTCACACACAGTCTTTCACACAGAACACTGATGTCAAATCAGTTTTATGAAACAGCACAGATAATGCCTAAGGAATGTCTGGAGTGTTACACAGAAAGGCACCACATACGATATATACAAAGCACTTTGGTGAGTAGTACCTACTTTAAGGCATATAAAAATGTAGACAAAAACGTGGGAATAAAAGTCCGTTTTCGTGATCTTAATGCAAAATCCATAACATTTTCAAAGTCAAACAAAAATAAAACAGTGCAAGTACATGACAATAGAATAGTGTATTAATGTTTTCCTCATCGCCCATAAACAGCAAAAAATATTCTTGGCTCAGAATTTGTGTGGCACTCTATCCTCTCAAGGTCTGAGATTTAATGTGATACAACCTTAACGAGCAGCGGTTGAGGAGTATCCTGATGATTTTAGTCAGTCTGTTCTTCTGGCATCAGATGTCTGACTGATGCCGCCGTCAGCTGTGCTCACCGCTTCACCAAGTCTGGCAGTCCACCCTAAACTGCTGACCAGGCTCCAGGCATGTTTCTCTGTGAGCTGGCACAACATATTGTCACCTTCTTCTTCATGTTACTCCCCAGCCTCTCGCTGCTCAGATGGCAGGCTGCAGCTTGGTCAGGTTCCTCTGGTGCATGCTGTTGTGGCGCACCAGCTCGTCAGAGCGGGCAAACTTCTTCTGACAGTTGGGCCAGCGGCAAGTAAACGGCTTCTCACCTGACAAAAAGTGGACAAACGAAGAAAAAAAAAAAAAAACGAAGAAGATAGTGCTTTAGAATAACAGGCGGTGCAATAAAGTGCATGAGTTGAATTTGTTGACAAACTCTAATTGAGAACAATTGAGAGGAAGAAAATAAAAGGTATACGCACTTGTTTTACCTGTATGAGTCCGAGTGTGAGTCTTAAGGTGATCTGACCGTGAGAACTTTCTCTGACAGGTCTCACACTCAAAGGGCTTCACTCCTGCAGACGTGAGGGTCACAGTCACAGTGGAAAAATGTCAAAAGGAAGGGTGGGGAGTCAGAGGATGAATGTACAATTAGATGGAGCAATCACTGTCGAACACTGGCTGTGGTGCAAACGGCATGTATTAGAGAGGTTACAATTTCAAAACAATGTCCTTGTTTTTTATGACTTGAAGGGATTTCTGTTGTTTTTGTAGATAGATAGATAGATAGATAGATAGATAGATAGATAGATAGATAGATAGATAGATAGATAGATATGAATATATTCATAGAAATATATTCAGATTTGTTTCTTGTGTATTGTTCATATTTAATTATATAATGTTCCAACTTATGCAATACATTGCCATCCTAATATTAATAGTAGTAATTCATGATAGAAATCTCACAGTAATTAGCAACAATAGGGTTTTATTTATCACAAAGTGGAGACACCTTATTATTATGTATGTACGTAGAAACTTTTTATCTTGACAGGTTTCTGTCTCCAATCATGATGCAGATTGGAGGCAATATGAAAAACAGGTTAAGTGAATCTACCTGTGTGTCTGCGTTGATGTCTCTTTAACTGATCTGAGCGAGAGAACCTGCGGCCACAATCCGTGAAATCACACCGGTAAGGCCTTTCTCCTGCAAAATAACCCCCAACGCCACTGACATTAGCATTTCTTTATCCCTTTTGGGAGCCCAAATGTGCAAGAATCAACTTAAATATTGTTGTAGCTCTTACCTGAATGTTTTCGGCCATGCATCTGCAGATGCGACTGCTTGAAGTATCTCTTGTTGCAGCCGGGATGAGTGCACACAAAAGGGCGCTTCTCGTTGGCCTCTGCAGACTTTGCCGCTGGAGGAGCAATGCCAGGTACCCGTCTGACATCCTTGGAAAGACAGAAAAATACAGCAGAGGTACTTGTTAAGTAATTTACTTATTTACTACAAGTGTACATGTATGCATTTCAGTTATCTGTCTGACCTGGAGTCCTTTGAAAACGCCATGTGCGTGAATGTGGTACTGGGCGCTGACGAGCATGGGCGGGGCTGGAGCTGGAGGGTCGCTGTCATAACTGATCGCATGACTGCTGGCAAGAGCAGATTAATAAAATGCAAGTAAGTGAGCTGGATGTGAGGTTTCAGAACAAATTACAACAAAGCAAAAAAAGAAAAAGCTTCTTAACTGTAACATAAACTGCAACAAACTTATCTTGCAGCTTTTAAATAGATTTCTGTTACATGAAACAGAAACATGTTATATCATGTCATGTGAGCTACACTTGACTAAACCACATCTGAGTCAGAAATGATTGTGTTTGATCATCATATAATCATTTATTCATAAAGATACATTTGACTAAAAAGACAAATGTATCCTTTGGTCAAAATAATACCTGAAACATTCAAAGGTAAAACTCATCAAACATAAAATATACCGATAAAGACACTAAGTATATATTGAAACTTTTCTTTATGCCCTGTTTTTATTATTGGCATTAGCTCTGCAGCTAAAACCCTCTTCCTCCTCCTTTGTAGAGCTCCACAAAACCTGGTCCAAGGATTAACGAAGATGTCATTTTAAAAATATACTGTTAAAACACAAAAAGCGATCTCACCCCTTCATTGTTGATGTCAGTGAGTTCATTTGGTTCCATGTGACGCATTCCAGCTGAGATGCCATTTGGTACAGGTTATCACTGACATTAAAAGAAAATAGTATCATAAGACGATATGAAGGTGATCAGATGATGATCTTGTGTTTAAAGGAACTGCTGATAGTTTGCTCATTAACTCTTTCCATCCACCCGCCAAACTATAGTACTCTCATTATAAAACACATTGAGTCTGTTTTTACCTTGGCAGAACCCACTGCCAACACACGCACACACACACACCCCCACACACACAGGCATGCACACTTTTAAAGATGCGATTGCACTCTCTGTGGGAGTGAACGCCTCCGTGCCTAGTACACCCTGGACCAGAGCATGACATCACTCTGTCCTCAGCATCATTAGTGGCGGGAAACAGTTTCGGGGGAATTCTGGACGGCATTCCTTGAGAAGTCCTTGAGGGAAGGATCGCGATGGCTCGCTAATCAGTCCTCAGCTATGGTAAACTATGGAAAGACTCATTGATATCTGACATGTACTTGCTGTGTGTGTGAGTCTGTGCATGCATGTGCATGCCTGCGTGCTCGCTTGAGGGTTTCCAGTTCCTGCCATGAGCTCTAACAGCAGCACACTCTTCCTCCTGCTTATCTGCTGCTGTCCCAATATTTGGGTTGCACATGTTCCTTTTCTCCAACAACATCTCCAGTCGGCATCTAAAGAATGTCCTCCTAATTTACTGCTTGAGATGCTTTACATCAAAACGAACACAAGCTGAAGACACATTTAGCGTCTGAAACAGGCAGATTTCCCATTACCCCCCCAACCAAGTCTCACACTTTGTCTGTTGTACTTTCTTCCTCGTTTTTGTTTTTTCTTTTTTCCTCAATGAGGACTCGGACACATCAGCGGTAGGTCACACTGTGTTTGTTTTGGCCTGCTGAGCACCAGTGGGCAGCACTTAACCTCAGTACAAATGAGGATTCATGATACAGACAACGCAGAAGCCAATGCAGAGCCAGTTCACACTTCTAAAAATTACCAAGAAATCGTCAAGCAAGTGGAAACAATCTGACGTTGACAGATGAGCGAGGAGTCTAAAAACGTTGGTGTAAGAGGGAAAATTTTGTTCAAGGGTGATTGGAGACAGAGTGAGAAGTAGGAGCAATAAATGCGTGAAGAGGGGATAATTGTACCTGTTGTAGTTTCTCAGCAGAAGAGCTTGATTGCTTGGACAGGATTCTGGAGGACTGTGGCAGCCAAACATGGGATTTGGTGTGGAATACTGCTGGTCAACTGAAAAAACGAGATGTAAAAAGTTATTTTAAAATAGGTCAGCATTGCGTGACCTGTAAAAAAGACAGGCTGAGATCCCTGTTTGCCTTTCTCACCCCTTCACCCTACTTTTTCTATTGTGCAGAAATAGAATAAGGAAGAGGGCTTTCTAGCCCTTACAAAAATATTTTTTGGGATCACTTGGAATCAGTAGTATACATGCTTCTAAATACACTCAAAAATATAAAGCTGCTGTCAGACTGTTCAATATTTTGCCATGTGTGTTGCAAATCCTTCCATGTCTTTGAAGTGTGTGTGTGTCTCACTTTTGATGCACGCCTGGTTTGAATAGTGTGTATGTACTGAAAGCAAGTAAACAAAATTAAGTTATTTTATTTACTATTCATGTGAGGTAGGCAGTAGAAACATTATGCTGAGACCAAACATTTACCCACCTATGCCCAAACTAACTACTAATAGTGTGACCCAAGTTCAAATGTCAGTTCTCAGTTGAATTTTTACAATAGATTACATGTTTAGTTGTGATGTTTAAATATTGTCCAGCACAAAAAATCCAAAAAGACAACAAAAAATTACAACCATTAGAATGTGTTGTTTTGTTAATAACAGTATTATTTTACTTTTCAGGTCTATTAAAAAAAGGAGAAAATAAAAATAAAACCCACACATTTTTCTGTTTAAGATATAGAAAAGAAAAACAGGGAATCCTGGAAATCAGTTTGCTTTTTTTAAAAAAAAAAATAAAATAAAATAGCATCAATTTTGTGTATTTTTGTTAGCATGTTGGCAATACAGTAATGAAAACCTAAACACAGTCTAAATACATCAAAGTAGACTCATACTGTGCTAATTTCTGGGTAGTGTTACCTTTTTGTTACTTATAATCAAGCATAAAAAAACATAATAATGGCATCTGTTTACACGACAGCTGCAGACATGTTAGTTCACATTATTATGCACAAGAAGCCATTGATAACTTATAATGTATCCACTTCTCAGTAGAGTATCCAATTTCTCCAATGTAACCCCCACCAGAATGAAGTACCAAGTGAAGGGAGAGAGAGAGCGTTTGGGGCAGGAACAACCCTGTGAAATAGGATTTAGCCTTAGTCTGTAGTTGCCGTCTCTTACTAGTTTCTAAAGATCAGAACAAATAGACAACAAAGCAAAAACTAACTTTAGTTTTCCTCCAAACTACAAACGTTAGTTTTGTAGCACAAAACTAACCTTTGCTTTGTTGGTTTTGTAGCACAGAAAACTAACTTTTGTGCCACATACGTTAGTTTATTGGGGCATTTTTGGTAGAAAAAGTTGAAGTTAAAGCTTGAGTATTAAGAACGTGCACTGTATAATTTGCGTATTATAAAACACTGCAAGATCCAACAAAAACCAGATGAACATCATTCATTCTGGGAGAACCCAGAAATATTATTGTACCTGCATGCACTTTCATAATATATTTGTAAAACAAATAATAGTTAATTTAAATGGCTTGCACATCTCCTCTTTTCAAGAAGTTTGATGAGAAACTGTGGTAGTTTTCAGGTTCATGTAGTATACTACTCCCCAGACAGTTTCTGACATTCCAACAGAGTTATTCGCTTTAAGTTATGATTTCCAAAGTCATTAAGGGAAACTGTATTTATGTGTGCCAGAAATGGAGACACTTGAATGAAAGTGGGTATTAGCGATGGTGTTTGTGATCTGAGAAATGATGGGTTACTTCTTATATAACCTTGATGATGAGACACGACAGTTTTCCAGTCTGGTGAAGACACGTCACGGCGCAGACATTTACCTATACTGTTCGGCGGTGACAGCGTGTCCTCGTGTTTGAAGGACAGGCTGGAGAGCTGGGGAGTGTGATGGGAGGGTGTGTGACCGTAACTGGGGTTGCTGTCTAAACCGACTGCTCCATAACCTGAGAGGAAAAACAAATGAAGATGGTGATGGAAATAGAAAAAAAAAAAAAAAAAATGTTATTTTTCCTGCTCGAGCCATTAAAGGTCACAATCTGACAAATGACTTGTGATGTCTTAAAGGTTGTGAAGTTGTTAGGTCAGTTATCTGTACTCTGCTGGTAGTAGCTCTTAGTCCCTGGCAGGGTTACCGCGGAGAGACATTCATCACACAACTAAATCCTCTTTCCTCAGAAACATATTCGTTTTCCCCTCATCTATCTCTGGCCTTGTGGTTGTAAAATTTATGGCAGGTGGAAAAAGAAATCTGGCAAAAACACAAGAGACAGTCTGACAATGAGCTACTGTTGGATAAGCTTAGTAGAAGAAATGAACAATATCAATCCCAACTCATGCTGTTGGTAACAGTCTTAAACAGCAGCAGTTTCACATTTAATACAGAGCACTTTTAATGTCAACTTTAAGTGGAGGCTTAATTTTGTTTTATAAATTCTTAAAATGTTTATTTGACACACACACACACTCACGCCCCCACACACACCAATGAGGGACATCCTGAGTCAGGCCCAGCTGGAAGTTAAATACTTTGTTAGAAAAATGACTCATTAAGTCTTAAATCCCTTAAGCATCTTGAAAATAGTTTTCTGTTTTATTGCTGTATCAGAAACCACTTTCCACTGTAAACTGTATCGGCAAACAGCCTACCTTAATTTAAAACTGTGGATTCTGATAGCAGAGTCATAAAATTAAGAATATGAGATTTTAAGAGGTTTCTAAAACAAGCATATGAGTTGGAGTTTGTGAACTAGATATTGGTTTTTTTTTCCCCTCCAGATTTCATTTAATGATTTGTGTAGTCTAAATGCAGTCTTGTTTTGACCATGCTTGTCAAAAGATGTGATAGCATGTTTTTCCATTTGACATTTAAATTTTGACCGAAGAAGATATCCTGTCGCTAAATGAGGCAGTAAAAATCGAGAGTTATTTTTCTCATACACAGTAAAATTTAACACCTAATTTAAAATGTTTCCATGTTGCTTAGCCGGTGTTTTTGTTTTTGCTTCAAACTAAATAACCAGAGTGAAATATGTGCTCTAAGACCTTGTACAACTGAAGTTAAATTTAAAGTATTTTAAAACTTAAATTCGTTTGTGTGTTAGACTCCTGGACTTGGCAAAGATTGTCCTGTATTTTCAGCCATGCTTTCAACTGGTTACTTTTTAGTCACTTCATAAAAACAACTCAGGCCTCAGCTGATACTTGAGTCATAATATCCTGTTTAAGACATTTTTCCCGCAAGTGTTGACTGAGTCCAGAACTGAGAAATCTACTACAGACCCTGTCACAGCTGTTATGGTTCATAATGATCTTGTTGAGACTCTGCTCTAAAACATTTACCCATGAAGGTGAATAAAAATCTGTACGGTGCTTTAGTCAGTAATAAAATAATTATATGTTTGTCTTTAACGGATTCTGTTAAAGACAGATTTGTGACGGGTTCCTTACCCTGATTCCTGGTCGGAGGTGGGCTGTCCACACAGCCGGGCAGGTAGGCCCCAGTGGGAAACATCCTTTGACTCGCGGGTGTCTCCCCAAAGGTGCCGACCCGACAAGGGCCCGAGCCTGTGAACTGGCCGGAGAAGTGAACGGTAAAGGCCCCGTGTCCACAGTGCGGGTCCTCATTTAGGTCAGCGGCCCCCCAGCTGGGCTCCTGCTTTATCAGGGAGTGGTGGGAGTTCAGGGTGCTGTAGGGAGAGCCAGGGTGAAGGTCAAGCAGCTGGGTCCATTGGCCGCCGCCAACAGGTATCCCTCCAGCTCCTGGTAGGGATGGCACAGGGGGTGCTGGTGGTAAGAGGGTCAGATCGCAGACATCTGACCCCACAGACATACCTCCGAAGTTCAGCTCAGTCAGCATTGCTGAATGCAGTTTAAAGCAGTCCAAACAAAAATGGATGATACTCCAGGAAAAATAAATCAATAAATAAAAAGACTCAGGTTATCCTAAGAGGTTATCAGCAAGAGTGCGTGAAAAAACAAAGCGTTTGGAGCCAAAACTTCTTCAGAAACAAACATAAGTTCTCGCAGTGCGCTTCCAAAGTCATTTTTTCAGCCTGTTATGATGGAGGAAAAAATAACACTTAATTGAAAATTAAAAACCTGGATGACAAACTTGGAGTCCTGCAGAAGAATTAAGATTAAGAATTAAGACTGCTGAGTTAATGGTGTCTGGATGCCGTGTCTCTACATTGTCTGGCTTTTCTTATTCTCCTGAAGCCTGAAATACTGCATAACTCTGAACAGGGGGGAGGAGCCAGATGACTCCTCTGCTTTGGCCCACCAGCTACAGGCTGCATCTATCTGAGTAGATTCTGACAAATGTCACCCTTGCTTTAGAGGGTGTTGCTCTCTGTGCTTTATCCAAGCTGAAGTGTTGAGGGTTTGAGTGAGTTAATTAGATGTTCAGTATTTCTTCTTGTGATCGCAGGCAATCGATTGTCTTTAGCTGTAAAACTTTAAAATGAAATGAAAATGTTTGAATTAAAATTATGTCCCCGAAAAAACTTGCTAGTTTTTCTGGACGTTTTTGAGTATATGTCAAAAACGCTCTTTTTGTCAAATGAGCGTCATCGGACATCATGTTCAAGTTCATGTCGTTTTTTAAAAATATATTCTATTTTCAATAAGTATGTACAATAATTAAGTACAGTAGGAAAACAGTGTGAAGAAAATATGATTTAAAAAACATAATAATCAGTCAGACGATACAGAAAAGATCCGTTTTGTTGAGGTGAGTATTTGCTTGCTGATGCAACAATGTGGAAAAAAATACTGTTTATTGTATCATCTAAAAGTGTAATATAAACGCTAAAAGTCAAAGTGTTTTTGTGTGAATTTCCCCCCTTTGGACTCCTTTGCTAAAAGCATTTCACATAAAGTGCACGGCCTTGGAGCAAAGCCACATCACACAAAAGGATAATTATTTATTAGCAGAGGAGAGAGGGAGTTCAGTGTGGGTGTGTGTCAGACACAGAGGTTCCAGCTTCGACTCTAACTTTACTCAAAGTGGAGCTATACGCAGGAATGCAGGAGCTTCAATAGGCCTGCAAAAAGTAGCCAGCTGCTGTGGATCTTTTAACATTGTGGTATTTTTCAAATCAACACATGGGTTCCTCCTTTCCCTCAAAGCCGAGAACAATCAAAAAGCGATACAAATCAAAGTTTTTGCTGTTTATTTATTTAATTTAAAGCAAGAAAGTTTGCTACGTTAATTGTAACAAACTGGCTACCCTTTTTTTATATTCCCACAATAACAATACATTTAAAATGATTTTGCAGGCACATTGAAACATGATTAAATGATTACTTTTTTTTAGTGCTGTTTAGAAACTTACTGGAAAAAGATTTTGTACATCTATCCATTGCAAAGTTAGCAAAAAGAAAAAACAAACATATAGTGACATGTCCTGTGACTTAATGAAACAAAGAATATCAGTTCTCTCTGGAGAAATGGGCCAAAATTCAGCAACCTTTTAACCCAGGTCTTACAGATACTGCTTCTAAATGATAATGCTTACCTGAATTTGATGCAAGAAAATCACCAAAATTCTGGTATTTGTAAAATAGACACCTATCCATCATCTAAACCCCCTTGTTCTTGAAGGGTCACAGTGGGACTGGTGCCAATCTCCAGAGGTCACTGGGCGAGAGGTCAAGAAAATCCTGGACAGGTCGCCAGTCCATCACAGGGCAAGGATAAACAGGAATAGGACGTTTCTTTTGTAATCGCTGCTTTTATAAAGCTGGCAGTGACTTTGTCCACCCACTTTTGAATTATTACAGAACCTCAATCAATTGTTTAAACTGACACAGCAAAAATAATTGTTTTTACATTTTATCTGCGTTTGAATGCATCAGAACTGAGTTTGTGTCTTCTCAGAGTCCTCTTTCCTGTCTTGGGTAACATTAGAGAATTTAAATTCCCTCAGGAATAGTTGGCAAACGCAACAGCTGCACACACACTAAGGTAAACAGTTATTCCCACAGAGCCTTAATTCAAAGCTAATTTATTAATTCATATTGTTTGTGCCTCAGCATGGAAACCGTTTTGTACCCTTTCTGCAAATTAATCATCAAGATTTTTCTGTTTTTATGTGGTTGCTTATGAATGCAAGATTAACCTTGGTTCCAATCTCCTCTTTAGCATGTTATAAACTAACATACTACATTTATTCTGAGTCAAATAACTTGTTGCTGAATATGTCCTATTTGTAAAAGTAGTTAAAGCAATGTATTAAATATTACATTGTTGCCTTATGGCCCTTTTCCCTCAATGTTGAAGGTTGGACAAAACTAGGACAATCCAGTGTGATCATTTTTACTTATGTTATATTATGAAGTTATGAAAGTTTCATAGGAAACTGTGGACATTAAGTGTTAAAAAGCTGAATAGATGGACCTCCACATGAAATTGTAGTGTTTCATAAAACCTCTACGGTTTAATTCAAAATGAGTTAGAAAGGTTTTCGATATCTTAGTTCAAAACAGTATTAATAAGGCTTTTTGAGAGTTAGAAAAGTTGCTTAATAGTAGAAATGTAGTGATCTACCTTTTCACTTCCAGTACTGATACAAATATCTGACTTTTAATACTGACCGATACCGATCCGATACAGAAAAACAGAAAAAAAAGGTTAGTTAGTAGCACTGAACTGAGAAAGGGAAAAAAATCAAAGTGGAGTTTTTTGGACATGCAATAATTTTTTCTTTTTAAGTGGCAATGATAAGACTATTCAGGTGTTTCATAAAATGTTTGCTCTTTCATGATTGTTCTTCATCACAACTGAAGGTATTTTGAGAAGCACTTATAAATTAATCCAAGATATTCTGAGCCTAAATAGCTTGGATTATTAGGCTCCAAGATTTTTAGCCTTAGACATTTACTAGAGCATGACATTTGTTCTGGAATCACAAACTCAACTGCATCCCATTTTAACACATCATACAATATCTAATATTCACTCACAGTTAAAAGGTGTTAAGATACTGAACTTCATAAAAATTATGTGTTTTCGAAGTTCAGGGTTCAAGCTTTTTTTTTCCAAATCACACAAGATTTAGTTTGAACTTAATAAAAATAGACATTTAATTAATTCCATGCTTGACTGAGTTCAAACTACTAAAACGGCCATCAGATTTGATGCAGGAGACTAGAGTTTGGTATTGGAGAGGTGAACAGTATTAACCAGTGTCTGTCATCACCATCTGGAACATGGCTTAGGGTTCCAGTGAACATCGCTGGCCCCAGTATCAACTTAAAAACACTGCTGTGTGACGGAAGAGGGGGAAACAAAGTGTCTGGGAAGAGAAGTCACTTTTAAAGTGATGAAATCAGCAGACAAACTGCTGAGCTGGCTTCACATAGACAATTTTTGGTCACGATTGCAAAATTTTAACCATGTAACCTTCAATATTTTTGCATAGCCAATGCCAAATCTGACTTTTTTGGAAATTTATTAAACAGTTTTTGTCTCAGTATTTTAATGTTTTAGTATTTCTAATTTTTGTAAAATTGTAGGAATTGTCTTAGTGTAGCATTAGCTTAAAAATTCAGTCCAATAGACTTAACTTAACAAACTGAGTTGGAAACATTCCAGCAATTCTTCTGTATGGTTTTATGACCACATGGAAAAGTAAGTGATCCCTGACTTTTTTTTTTTTTTTTTCAGAAATAAACAAGTGCAAAAGGCAAAACTGTCATCCCCAAGGAGAACGTTTTCACATAGCCAACTTGAAAATAGTTACAAACAAAATTAATTTCTCCCAGAACAATTATTAAAAGCCCTCTGTGGTCCACTCATCACAAACAAACACAAAGTAATGTACTGTATGGATTAAAGGTTGTGGTACAGTTCAAAGTGTGCTGCCAAAAATCAGAGGGAGAGACAAAATGCGAGAGGCCTCTCAGCCAACGCAAATGCTGGCCTTGCCTTAAGCAGAGGAGTCTTTAGCGAGGATTCATCAAAGGTGACAGGGTTGGGGGAGAAAACGACCCTTTCAGGTCATATGACGAATGGCAGTCCCCAAATACATCCATTCTTCAGATCAATCTCTGGTTACTTCAGGGTTTAAAACAACATCTCAGTGGAGGAAAAAGGGAAACGGTCAACACCGCCTCCGACCCTTAACAAGAAATAGACAAGCCTTTCAGCACAGTGAGTAAGAGGAAATTTGAGAAGGTTATGGCTCAGCCAAGAAGAAGCATGATAAACTACACAAAATGGGATCGGGCAGAGGCAAAAGAGGGGAATTACTTTTTCCATTTCAATCTGTATTCATGCTACTGCATTTGAAGATAGGTTGTTTACTGCTTTTTTAAAACTGTTTACTGAATCCAAAAAAAAAGAGAGAGAAAGCAGGATTAACTTACAATTAAAAAAACATAATACAACTGACAACTTGTGGCGCAGGAGAGTGCTACAATAGAGCAACAGGTGGTGTTTGGATGTGCTGAGAGTAGCATTAATAAAAGCTCAGACCTTCACTTCTCTTTGTGGGCATGGAAACAAGTTGATAACAAACCCAACAACGTGGTGTTGAAATGTTTCATCATTTCCTTCTATCTGTCTTAATCTCTTGGAAATGGATAAGACTGAACACACGTTGGGAAGAACATTTCTATTTTCCTTAGGCTGTACGTACATTTCATTTACTAACAAAATACTATCCACACAATCCCCTAACCTTGTGTAAATAAATAAATAAATCACCCTCTAATCAAAATAACTGGCTTTTCCACTCCTGAGATGAAAGTTACCTTTAAGGTTTTTGTTGATAGAGAGCAGAATTTGTGATCCAATCAGTCCTGACCTATAGATGCCATATTTACTCATTCCCTTTCTTAACATTGGATCATGAACACAAACTTAACAGAGATCATTGAGGTCTGCCATGCTTGAGATGTTATTCTGGGTTCTTTTGTCAGATCACTCTTGAAATAATTATGATTGGTTGGCCAGTCCAGGGAAAGTTCACCACTCTTCCATGTTTTCTCTTTTTGTTTACAATTGCTGTTATTGCAGCTGTAGCCCCAAAGTCAAGCAGGGCATAAGGTGTTGCTTTTTGAGCTCCATCAGTCTACTTCATGTTGTCAGATATGTTCTATTTAAATAATCAATTTGTTTTACTAGTAAAAATAACAGGGCCATGGTTGTGAAATTGTACAAAAAAAGAGTAGTTAGTCACATTTTTTATCATTTACCAATGGTGGGACTTTCCACATTGAGCCAGATTGACTTTGTAGTTTCTATGCTGATTTTTTGGTTAACTGAAAACATCTAAGAGTTATGACAGAATCAAAACAAATCTCAGCTGTTTGGGATTTTGGTTATATGCTCTTATGTGAGTGTTAGTCTTTCCCCCCTTGGTTTGCAAATCTAATTTCATTTTGTGTTGTAGTTCCACTCCATGTTATTTAATCTCCTTCCCTGTTTGTTCTTTGCCTCAGCTGTTCCACATTTCCCCGAGTAGCTGTATCCAGCATCAATCTTCACTCTTTTCTGATTTTACTAGTTTACTGATTTTCATAGTTGTTGGTTTCTCATTATTTTTGTTGTGCTCCATGTCCTGCTCGTCTTGCAATTTCTCCAGTACGTTTCTGTGTTGTTGTTAAAAAAAACCCTTTTTGCCAAAGTCAATTTCTGTACGAGTGTCCTTATTTTACACATGACAGTAAATTTTCTTTACGGCTGTCACTGATTACACATCGTCAGCACCTTTTGTCTAAACACAAAAAGGAGCACTTGAAGTTCCTATAATTTCCATGTAAAATTAATCTTTCTCAAAATCACTTTTGACAAGCACCTTGCTATGGAACCCATCATTCACAACACACCAGTGCAGTTGTTTACATCTTGTGTGTCCTTATGAAGCTTTGAACCATCCGTGGTGCAACGCATAATCATAAAACTGCATATCAAAGGTTTTGTTTTTGTTTTGTCTTAGTTGTGCCATTCTGAACATCCCTCAAGGTGTGGCATATCAGACTTGATGGGAAAAGTATTGAAAATCACAATACGTGAGAGAGCAAACGTTTATGGTGAGAACTGCTCTCTTGATGAGTCATCCTCACTAATTTATTTCAAGTGCAATCTTAAATAGGAAATAAAAGGTAAATAAAACTTCAATCGCAAAATCTTCTGAAAACATGAAAACAATTATTAACGTGTCAAACTTTTTAACTCCTGCTTAAAGCAGAAATCCAAGTTTTATCTGTCAATTTGTGAACTTCTTTATTTTAGTTGCCATCAATAAACTTTTTTTTCTGCCAAACAGTGCTACTGATTCAGACTGTAGTCTCAAAAATGACACGTAAGTTCCTCTTTCTTTCATATTTTCTGGTGGTTTTATTGCTTCATGTTACAGCTCTTCTCATTTGGAGTGAATTTAAATTGAACATTTTCCAAAGAGCTAAATAAGTAGCTAAAATAGCCAAACTTGTTACCATAAGACTCCTTCCAATTAAGTTTAAGTTGTGAATTAACTTATAGTCCTTCTTTCCTCAGGAGTAAATAAGAACAACAAGTTGCTAGGATAATATGTGTGCAATAACTTACTGTAACAGTGACGGCTATGTTCATTGCAACAGCTATTCCTAACTGGAACTGTCACTAACAGGATGTCCATAGCCTAACAACGAAAGGTTCAGGTCATCACCAAGATGTCATCACCAAGTGTTTTGGACATTTAAAGGCTAAATTTACCCTGACTGCCATCTGATAAAGGACAGAAAATTATTTGGACAAAAATCTTTGGACAGCATTTATGACATAAAACCGTGTGTTTTGTTTAAACATGGAAGACAGGTTCTTGGAAAACCCTTTTATTTGATATATAAATTAATTCATAAACAAGTTTACCAGTTATTTGGTGATTACTTCTCTAAATAGGTCGGGGAAGAATTAATTAATGTGTATTGATTACAAATTTTAAACAGATCTAGAATGTGTGATTTTATGGATAAGTCCTCTTCTCTTCTAGTGGATGTCCAAATTCAGATGCCGTGACTCATAGCTATATTATTTCTGAGCAGTGATTACTTTGCTTAAGCAAGGGCTTGTTTTCATTATTATCGGAGGTGTGTGACACACTGTCATCATCAAACTTGCGTTGACCAAATGTGTTGAACACAAAAATTGCATTCTTGGGAGTGGTTCATTTACTATGTGTCACGTAACATATTTGATTGTTGCTGAATAATCTTTTCTCATCCCAGCAGGTGGCTTTATGTCAGGATCAAGGCCGGCCCTTATCAGGTCTTTACAGTAAACCGCAGCCTCTTCCTCATCGCCACACCCTGACAGCTGTGGCTGGGGTGTAAACAGTCATCAGAAAACATTTCAGATATCTCTAGTGGTTAATATCTGTTGTCATACCCTTGAGCCTCATTTTGAGGCTAAGCGAGCAAAAGTTACCGGTATGACTCGGAGGTACGTGCACAGTGTTGGGAAAATATGAAAATCACCACAATCAGTACAGAATGTAACCATAACATCTGACTCTACATTTAAGGGAAAGTGTTGCTTTACCAACCCTCATCCTCAGGATTAATGCAGCAAGACATTTCAGTCTTAAGTAAATTGTAAACACAGATTTTCTGGATGGCAAAATAGTTTTATGCAACAAACCTGGTCTTATTGTTAAATACTGCTCCCAGATTGTTAGAGGTTGTCTTCTTGAAATGAAGTTGTCTAAAAAAATGTAAAAGTTTAACAATCAAAGCTTTTATATTATCAAGTTCAGCTAACAGCTATTACTATCACATTTCCTTCATATTATTATTTACAAAATATCTGTTTTCAGATCATTGAAAATTTCAATCTGGATTTAATCGGTGTATATATTGGATTCTTTATGGTCATTACAATCTAAGGTGACCTAAACTTACATAAGACACTGAGCACACTCTTTTTTGAGAGTTTTTTCTAATACAAAGAAGGTTTCAGAAATCTAAAACAGCATTTTGACAAATCTCTGCACAGTTTTAGATATTAAACTATAGATTGTTCTCATGTTGTCCCGGTTTGATGCTACCCTGAGCAGTGAGTTATATCTTTCAGATTAATTTCTGCCCCAGAGATGGTGGGTTGTTCAAAAAACTCAATGCAACAAACTTGTTCTAATTTGGTGACAACAGAATAAAGCTAATTTTGGCGACCTTGCTTTAGAATTTTGATAATTGATTCAGATGTGTTGATAACAAGAACCTAATCATTTAATCATTTAATAACTTCTCTAAGTCAAGACATCTGACTTGAACTCCACTGTATTATTGATCACTTGGGGTAGAAGGTCACCACAGGAACCGAAGAGCTATTAGAATAGTCCATAGATTACAAGCTTGCACACGCACAGTGCTACCCCATTGGAAAGGGAATTTTAACTGATTGTATCTGGAATGAGTTTTTGAATTATTAAAATTGTATGAACAAATATCTTGCCAGTAGGTGGCAGAAAAACAGTGCTTACTAACAATAAATAATGATTTAATGATTTATAATGATTTAACTGGAATACCATAAATTATCACAAATCATCACAAGCTCCAAAGCCTAGATTGAGGCAACCAAACTTGGAAAAAATATCTTTAGACAACTTGATTTTTCAGTTCAATAACAGTCTATCATTTTCTGATTGCTAAAAAAGTACAAAATTAATCAATTTCCTTGTAGATGTTGACCATGATAGTCCATTAGAAGTGTCCCCATGGGATGTGGAAGGTTCTGGACACATTTTTGTTGGCTTTATTTGTTTATTTGTTAATTAGACTACATCTTGGGGGGGGGGGGGGGGGGGGGGGGGGGGGTTAAGGGGGTTAGCTTATAAGTAATTAACAAGTAATTTGGTCCATCTAGAGAAATGGGGATGTTACTCATGCATTGCACCCTGACAAGGTCACCGACTGATAGATGAGCTAGAGCGAGGGGATTTTTCAGAGATTGTGAAGGCAGCCAGAACTGTGGGAACCAGACAATTAGTCGGAGGAAGGGTAGGCAGCCGTGCTGGATGACGACCATGAGACTAGTTTACATGAATACTCACCACTTGGCTGACTGGAAGGGAGAGAGCCCAACACCTGGGTTCAAGCAGCTCCTAACACACTGTCATTTATCTTTGAGGAGGCTGATCGGGCAGTTTGCCAGCATTTGAGGAAGAGCATGTGCTCATTCCCATCAAGCAGAGATGAGTCGATGAAGCCCAACTGACCAAAACATTGATATCTGGAATGTTCACACCAGAAAATATATAAGGGAACAGAACAGTAGCTATTGGTTAATATATAAACAATGCATGTGTAAATATATATTGAGCATCTAATATGTTATACTAGAGCTGCAGTTTTTACAATGAGGAGAAAATATACAGTATTCTGGTTCTCAGAATGCTGAATCCCAGAGAAAAAAGAGGCAAAGAAAAAAAAAGTTGGATCATAAATTAGAAACATTAAATTCTTCTGCTTAGATGATATGAGTTATATCTAGAAAGATCTGTCAATATTTTGCTGTCTCAATGAAACCAGCAGTGCCAAGATTTTATATAAAAACCACTTCACTAACTGCTACATTTTCTAATTACCAACATGTTATCTTTATAATAGTGCTACAACTGGAGTTGGGCTCTTTCTTTTTTCTTCCACCCCCCACCCCCAGAAACATCCCTTTGCAAAGCAGTTTTAGTGCATAAAATGCATAGACATGCAGTGCTATGAGAAAAGTTTTGCCCATATTTTAATTTCTTTGTTTTTGTGCTGTTATTTATTAGATTTTTTTTACAGTTACATATGTCAGATCACCAAAAGATAAGCAGCATATAAACTGAGTACATGTGAAATGTTGCTTTCAAATCATAAATGCAGTTACTAAGTGAGAAATAACAGTTAGAGGTGGATTGCTGACCTTTTTTAGCTTCTTGTCTTGCTACATAATCCAAGAGCTTTTTTGTACTTTAAGGATTTCTGGTAGAGAGCAAAATTCATGATTCCATCAATAACAACATGTTGTTCAAATACCGTCGCTGCTAACCAGCCACAGATGATCATACCACCATCATGTATGAAGTTATTTTTCTGAAATGTGGATGGAACAGAATGCTCTTCTTTTAAAGAGTTCCACTCGATTTCATCAGTCTGCAGTACATTTTTCTAAGAGTTGTTGAGATCATCAAAACATTCTTTTGGAGAGTACAAATTGTTCTTTCTATTTTCATCTTTTTAATGAATGAAAGCAAGATTTGAAAAATGAATTTTACACTTTATCAGGCTCTATTTCTGTAGTATAAAATTTGTTTTAATGATCCAGTAATTTAAGTTTGATGCTAACCAAAAATAGAGGGATATCTAAGGGAACACAGGAGTTTTGCCATCACTCTAAATTAGTACTAGCTTGTCTTATTAATACTAATTAACTGACAATAACATTTGAGTTTAAAACCTGAAAAAGTTGGGTTTGATAATATTACCAAATTCTAACTTAAGAAGTAAACATAATGCAGCATAAGAAACTATCAGCATGCTCTGGTTCGCTGTCATACTGTATCAGTTTCCCCTGCAGGATCCTCAAAATATTTTCCAGTGCAGCTAACTGTTGGCTTATACATATTAGCTTTTTTCTGTTAGATTGTATGTATTTTCAAGAGACAGTTTATATTGTTAGACATGGGTTCACATGCTTGAACAACTCCTTATGAGTGTTTGGGGCTTTTCTGCTGCCTTCTACAGCTAATTTGCTTTATTTTAACCTTGTAAACAGTTGTCAGCAAAAATTTTCTGTTAGTGTTACTGATGGCACAACATGTAATCTCAGTATTTCTTGCACAGCAGTTTGAAAATCTTGAACCTAGATAAAAAGGAAAATCCCAAATGATATAACATGTCTAATGTAACAGAATAAAAACAAACACATCCAACCCTATCATAAGCCTTTATCAAATAACTGCATTTCTATTTTTTAAGCATACTTTGACGCTCAACATAAAAAGATCAGTGTACCGCAATGCTTTGTGACTTTTTGAACACTTATTTTAATAAACAACGACCAATGTCTCATAGGCACCTGGTGCTTCAAAGTCTGCAAAACCCTTATTTGGGACTTGAAATACACCAGACACTTGACAACAGCTGTTAATCAGATAATAGAAGCCTCAGATTTACACAAGCACTCTTGTGGAGAAACACCCATAAATTCTTTGACATGACAGTGTACAAGGGCGGGGAGAGAGTGAAGGTGGGATTTGGTACCAGGCGCCTTCCTTCCTAACACAATGACGCATCAAATGAGCTCTGTGGTGAAACACTCAATCAGCCATTTCCCCTCAGCACACTATTTTCAGGCAGTGGATGATCTGATGAATGTAGCAGAGTTAAGTTCCCTTTCTGTAACTGCTAAAAGAAATATGTGACAAGAGGACTTTCAAGAAATTATGACATGGCATGAGGTGTCTCCATAGCCCATGAATCCTCAAAATACACATATTTTCCTGACAGATGAACTGTGAGCAGTGAGGCAGGGAAATGAAAAACACCCCACAGTATCCTTACCCTGGGATGAGCCTCCTCACCACCCAAACATCAGTAACCCGACTCCATAGTTTTAAGATGACCTCTTGCTTCACTTGCCCTGCTCACCTTAATCATTGAGTGACCTGCCATTGCAACAATACACAGGATCCCCTTTGGTGCAGGGGCCCAACACATGTTCACATAGCGGGTATGTGGTGGGGGAGACGTGCCCTCTGACACTGACAGTATGTCCACATTCGCCATCTCTGGGTCACAGTTTCTGTGTTAGTCTGCAAAAATGAACTATAGCTTAATATGATAACCTCAACACAGAATGACTCTCTACTTGAATCCATAACATTTAACGTTAATCTTCCGAAGAGGAGACATTTCCTGAAAGAAGAATAAAAACTGAAAAAATATTAAGAAAGTTCGAGTTTTTTTGTTTTCAAGTGATAAAGAGCAAAAGGGAATTTTCACACACATTTAGCCTTATGCTGAGTTAAGGAAGCCAAATTCTCACCTTTATAGCGGGCACTTAGTTTTTCAGTATCATAGCTCAGAATATCTGGTGTTATGAAGCTATGACACATCTTTCTGTTGAGCTCAATAAGAGTCAGATGCTGTAAATAGTTACGGATTGTGCAAATCAGTTCCATTGTAAACTGTATATTCATATTTGCAATAAAAACTTTAGTTTGGCAAGTCACACAGTTATAACATTAGCTTCTATAAGTAGCAGGTGCTATGCTGTGCTTTTTTTAGAATGGCGCCTGGACAAAAATGAATAAAGATTCAAAAATCATTGGAACAAGGGTTTAGAGACCATGCACAAAATTAACATGTCTAACTGCAATATTTACCAAACTCAGAGGGGATACTGATTGTGATTATAAAAAAATAAATCAGACATTTGTTCACCTTTTTTCCCCAAAGACATTAATAGCAATCATTATGGTCAAACATTTCAGGTATAGGATTTGTCTCCAAAAATTAAGGTCATTGTCCCTGAATGCAATCTGTAATCTTGGGTTTTATGTTGCTTTTAGAATAATGGCTTCTTCCTCCTTTTACCCAATAGTAATGAGTACAGCAACTCTCTTCACTCAGCTCGAATAGGGGCAAAATGGCTCTTTGGTCTGCAAAGGTTGCAGACCACTGCTACTAATAAACTCGATGCTTGTTTCACAAAATAAATGCAATGCAATAAACTTTCCAGGATAGTTGATGAGTCTTTTTGAGAGCTAGGGCCTTTTTATTAATTTATTTTTACTCAACACTTTTTCACATACACCAGTGTTATTTTATCAAGTTAAAGTTCGATTTATTTGTAGCATAATTAAAGTTGAAGTGTCGCTATTTCCCAGTCTCCAAAACGACGGAGACAAAACGGTGAATAAATACAGAGTCACAAGCCTCCTAAATGAGTTCAGCCGGCTGCTGTGGCTTTAAGAAAATGACCCGGATGAGCATCAGTCTCCCCGGCGATGCTGGACTTTCTTTTCCGCTCTGATCTCGGAGTTGGTGAGAGCGTGGATTTCATCATCTAGGCTCACCGTATCACCAAAATGAGCGTCCCAGCGTTTATCGACATAACAGAAGAAGACCAGGTGTGACCTACGTTTTCTGAGGACGTTAAAACTGCGTTGTTTAGATTAACTGTAGAATTAAAGCTAAGCATTTAAATAAGTTAGCATGTGCTAGCTACCTGCAATGCTAGCTCCGTACTTAGCATGTGATGGTAAAGATGTGTATGTTGGCAAACTCAGAAATAATTAATAATTATTTAAATTTTGGATTAGTAACATAGAATTTCGTTGAGATATGTTGATTTTAATTTATTCTAGATCAAAATATTTGCAGTCGGAAAAGTAACGCTTGACTAGCAAACGCTAGCCACCTACATACATGGCGACATAAACAAAGTTGCAAAAAATAAATGAAATAAGCAAGGCATTAAAATTATTCATTCAATTTCCCTTTAGCTTATGTCACTAAATTCAAACTATAATTTTTTGTGGTGGGGATTAAGCGGGTGTTTACATATTTCTTTAAACTAATACTTCTAGGCGCTGTAGTTTCATGCTTTAGCAGGGCTTTTTCTAACACTGCGTGTTTTTACATGTTGTACAATGTATGTGATCTAACTTTCAAACAGGTTTAATATCGGCACAAATGATTGGCGTTTGACTTAGTTGAAATGTCTTAAATTATACAAATGATATAACATGTAGAGATGTCCACAGTGCAGCACTCTTTTCACAAGAATGACACAGAGTAGGGCCACCAGCACAGGTGGTTGATGCAGATAAAGACATTTTGTTTTTAATTGGGGCAAATTTATTACATACAATTTAAAATTTTGTTACAACAGAAAATACTGGTAGCATAGCGTTTTGCTTTTAATAACCAGGCTTTATTTGCATTCTCTTTAATTTCCTAGTAAATGAGACAATATCTACCTAGTAAATTTTATTTAAAAGGAGATTTTTTTTTTTGTTTTATCCAAGTCTGCTCTTAATTAATCTATTAGACATGGCTAAATTCATTTAGCATTTCCAGACAGAGAGAGCATGACACCAAATCATATCCCTATTGTTGGCATTAGACAAATTGTTTGGCTTATTTTTTATTTTAAATCAAACCTAAAAGAACAATTTATACTTCTCTCGCCTTCTCAACCAAAAAACCTTTTAATTAACATATTGCATGCTTAGTTTATTGTTGAGCAGGTAAAAAAAAAGAAAACAACCCTTTTTTTTAAAAAAATAATTTTTTTAGTTTGGACACTCCTGATCTAGACTAAGTAAGAAGGTTCCAGCATTTTGATATTTCAGAGCATAGATAGACAAACAGGATGTTTATTAAATTCTTACCTAAAATACAGCTTGCTCTTGTTGGACCTATAGTTCAATATTCTGCAGTGGAAGCATCCTTGACATTAACAATGTCACTGTAATATTTCAGGCTTTGGAGCTGAGGTCCTACATCAAGGCTAAAGGAGCTGATATCTCAGAGGAGAATGCTGAAGGTGGACTTCATATTGATTTGGCTCAGATAATTGAGGCCTGTGATGTCTGTCTGAAGGATGATGATAAAGGTGGGTGAGGAAGAACGCTTCTATGTCTCACACACTGACTCTTGTTACCTTTTAGCAAGAAAGTTAAATTGGTTTCATTTTAATAGGAGGAGAAAAAAAACTTAAGTTCAGTTGTTTGTCTGCTTTCTGTGTCTTTGTAGATGTTGAGAGCGTAATGAACAGCATCGTGTCTCTGCTGTTAATCCTGGAGCCAGAGAAGCAAGAAGCTCTGATTGAAAGTTTGTGTGAGAAGCTGGTAAAGTTCCGTGAGGGAGAGCGACCCTCCCTTCGCCTGCAGCTGTGAGTCCTGTCAAAAAAAAACATGTCGATTTCCAATAATTAAAAGAGAAAGGTCCATGCCAACGTTTGAGTTGCTTTTTCAGGCTGAGCAACTTGTTCCATGGCATGGACGAGAACACTCCGGTGAGGTACACAGTGTTCTGCAGCCTCGTCAAGGTGGCTGCAACCTGTAATGCCATTTCTTTCATCCCCACCGATCTTGATCAGGTATCTCCATTCTCCATCTTAAAAGCGGTGTCGGTTTAAAGGTGTGTTTCTTTGGCTTGATTCGCGTTGGTGTCGCTGAATAGGTACGCAAGTGGATTGTTGACTGGAACCTGAACACAGAGAAGAAGCACACAATGCTGAGGCTGGTGTATGAAGCATTGGTGGACTGCAAAAAAAGGTAACTGTACACAGTATTTAAAGGTAACTGTACACAGTATTTGGTGTTTCTTGTGACTATTTCAAAATCAGCAGATGCAGAAATACAAATTGTCAAATGCATTCTACTTTATTGGAGCAATGCAGGATATTACTGTGACATTACTGCTGGACAAGTATATATTAAGAGAGCAGTGGTGAAATTTGAATGCATTGAAGATTAATATGAAATCCTACCAAGTACTGCACCCAAGAAGATTTTGCTTTTCAAGTATTGCACACATTTATTTTGAGATGAGGATTGTAATTCGACACATTGTGCCACTCAGGAACGTTGCAATGTAACAATGTTGCAGTGCAGTGTGTGCTTTATTACTCAGTGGGTTGATGGTGTGTTTTAGCGCATCGCTCGTCTATGTTAATTAGTGCATGCATGTTAAAAGGACTTTAACCTTTTTAATTTTCGACTTTGCAGTGAAGCTGCAGCGAAAGTGATGGTTGAGCTGCTGGGAAGTTACACAGAGGACAATGCTTCGCAAGCACGCGTTGATGCTCACAGGTGCATTATTAAAACTGGTTTCACGCTTGTTGAAATTTGAAACGGTGTCCCTCTTTCCAACCCGTTTCCATCGTTTTCAGATGTATTGTTCGTGCTCTCAAAGACCCGAACACCTTCCTGTTTGACCACCTGCTCACCCTGAAACCTGTTCGCTTTTTGGAGGGAGAGCTCATCCATGATGTAAGTGCTTAAAGATTCTCTGCATAGCTCAATCCAGGCAGGGAATTTACCAGGATGTAGATTATTTTTAATAAGACAGATTCATCCAATATCTCTCATTAGTTGCATTTTGCATTTTAAGGATTTGGGGGATTACATCTCTTCTTTCCTTTTTAAATCTTATCGATAAAATATTTTGTCATGCTTCATCAGCAGGAGCTAAATTAAGCTTAAAATTGTTTGCTGAATTGTGCCTTTTGTGATTTCACAGTTTACAAGAGCTTTGATAGCTTAAGTGCATGATGTCAGTCCAGAAACTTAATGATTTTAGTTTGTATAAGTCCATCTGACTCATTATTCATTGGCGTTTTTTCTTGCCATCTGTCTTCTCAGCTTTTAACCATCTTTGTGAGTGCAAAACTAGCATCATATGTCAAATTCTACCAGAGTAACAAAGACTTTATTGATTCTCTTGGTAAGTACTTGTATTTTATAATGTGAATAAGAATATTATTTATTCCAAGTTTTTTTTTTCTATGTTTGTGGCAAGACAATGAACTCTTGAGGGGTATTTTATTCCCCAAGAGTGTCTGCTTGTGTTGATGCAGACCAAGAATGTTTGTATCAGCAGTACTTTCTTTTTTCTCCCCCCCAACTACATTATGAATGAAATTCAATTAAAACATGTGTAGGATGGGCTCTCAAAACAGCCAACACAGAGAGATGTTTTTGTTAATGAGTAGAATCCCTGACTGGTCCTAAACGTCCTGAGCTTTATTACAGGGAAACTCCCTGAGCGGAGAGTAATTGCCTGTGACTGTTTTGTGCTTAATGATCCCTGCGTTTTGGTCCTCAGGCCTCTCTCACGAGCAGAACATGGCCAAGATGCGCCTGCTGACGTTCATGGGCATGGCGGTGGAATTCAAAGAGATCTCCTTTGATACCATACAGCAGGAACTGCAGATCGGAGCTGATGACGTCGAGGCTTTTGTCATTGATGGTATAAACTTCAAATGAATCTTGTCCATCCATGTCCTTCAAACACTCATCGCAGTTCAGAGAAATATATACTCAAGACTATTTAAATGCAGTTAGGGTGTCTTAGATCCATGTCTCCAGTCTACTTGCAATATGACCCCATTTTAAAGCATTGTGTTTTTTGCTGTCTGACACCCAAATACATGGATGTTATTAGAGCTGCCCACAGCTGCAGCCTGTTGGCATCCTGCCTGTTTCCGTTTGCTCTGTGCATCAGTCAAGTTTGACTGCACTAATGGGTGAGCTCCATCCAAACTGTACTTTAAAAACAATCATAGTGTCAGTATCTGTGACGAATTATTCACTCAACTTTCTAAAGCTTTCTAAAGGGGAGCTACAGTTTGGGGTTGCTTCAGGTTCGAAGGTGATGTATGGGGTTTAGACGCTCCGAAAGGTTTAGGTTTAACACAGAATCACAGTGCGACGCTTGAATGAGACGTAATGATTGACCGACAGAAAAAGACAAGACCGCTAGGATCTTTAAGCTGCTAAAGGCATGCTACGATGTTAAGACGCATCATCTTTCTGCTGCTTCTCAATGAATAATGTTACAGGAAATTTTGAACAAGATTTTTGTGCTAAACTATGGTTAACTTTGTGCCAGTTTGTGGTAATGTACCGACTTTATCTAGCTCAACTTATCGGTGTAAGCACTGATTAAAATAAACCAGAGAGAAAATCAAAGACAAAAGTTTGTTGGGAATGCAAGTAACACGAATGATAAACCAGGCTGTGATAGTTGGATACAATAAAATAATCTACAGTAGACGATACTGTTGGGCACATCCAACGATACTAAAAATGTCTCTAGCTCAGGGGTCCCCAAAGTCGGTCCTCGAGGGGCGGCATCCTGCATGTTTTAGTTCTCTCCCTGGTTTAACCCACCTGGATCAAATGATGGCTCGTTAGAAGGCCTAAGTAGAACACTGACATGCTGAAAAGGTTGTTGGTGCCACCAGGGAGAGAACTAAAACGTGCAGGATGCCGGCCCCCAAGGACCGACTTTGGGCACCCCTGCTCTAGCTGACAGAATAAAAAATAATATTTCCATCCTGATCAGTTAATCTACATGGACTTGACGATTCCTTTTGTGTCTTTCTTATATCCTGTTGATTTTTGTTGAAGCTCTTGTTCTCTCATCACCTTTCTTCTTGTCTTGCCTTTTTTTCCCCCCCCAGCTGTTCGGACCAAAATGGTCTACTGCAAAATTGACCAGACGCAAAGAAAAGTTGTCGTGAGGTAAGTTCTTTCAATATTGTGCCATACATAAGTTAACATGAGTATGTAGCTAGTGAAGAAAAAGATTATTTTAAGCTGTCTACAGTTAAGCGTATTTGTTTTAAGCAATAACTGGGGAAAAAATGTGGAATTAAAATGGCAATATGCTGCAGTTTGCTTTGTGGAAAAGATGTTTGGTCTCTGATAACCAAGAGAGCAAGTAATATTCTTGGCAGTCTGGAAAAGTATGGAATTTGATTTTGGTATTTTTTCTGGCCTGGATAGATATAGGGGAAAAAATAAAGTTTTTATTTTCATCTAAATGGATGAAACCATCATCCATTTAGATGATGGATCAGGAAATCCATCATCTAAATGGATGATGGATTCATCAATTCAGTGATTCTTGAGAAGAGGGACAAAACATGTCCTATGGATAAAGTACAAAATTTGAATGAAATATACACAAAATATAATTTTTTCAAATATCTGACTAAACTAACATGGCCCATGTGAGCACAATAATGTACGTTTTCCTGGTGTTTGCTGAATATTTTTTATTTTAAACATTGTAGTAGGTGGATGGTGTCTGTAAAATCCCTTGTCCTGGAGCAGAACTCAATACATTATAATAGTTTAAAACAAATAAAGGAATACTAAGGTCATATATTATGACAGTTAAGTATAAGTATTAAAATAAATAATTATAAAAGTATCAATAAATTGAGTAAAAATCATTTTTATATATTTTACTACTCCATTGAAATTTGTTCCACGTTTTTGTCAACACCATTAGACATAAAAAGAATGCAAAAAAATCAGGCATTATTGGGGGGCATCAGAACTTCTGAGGACCCCATGACGTCTTTCGTTCTCTTCTTTTGCTAAGAGGGATAGGCAGCTCTGGTTAACTTACGTTATTCTTTAGTTTTTTCTTCCGTTTTATTCCTAAGTTAAGTCACAACCATGATGTGTCAACACCATAACTGACAATTTACAAAACTTTGATAAAATTTGTGAAATAAATGCTTAATTTTAGTAAACTGTAAAGATTTCATGGACCTGATGAGCTACAATATGGCCTCTTTCAGAATAACATCATATAAATTGTGGTAGTTTGGCATTTTGTCAACTCCATCAGAGTTTTAACTGACAGCCTGACTCTTTCAGTGATAGTGTTGACAAATCTCACTTATATGCAGTTAATTCATTTTAATGTATTTTACATTAATGGCATTACTTCACATGTATGAAGTATTTCTTTTTACTTACTAGTTTGTCACCACCTTCAGTTCTGTCAACTCCGTCATGCACTGTCAACTCTGTCAGGTGGACTTTGTTGTTTTTTGTTTTAAATAATATTTCTTTTGTTTCTTGAGAAGCATTTGTCTGTAAAAAATATCACTAATAGGGTCATTAAAAATAATTTAATATTTTTTTGTCAGATGGTGTTGACAAAGTTCTGGGTCAGGTCCATTTAAAATGTAATTTAAAAAAAAATGTTGCAACTGGGAGCCTTAGCATCTTTACATTTTCAAACCATTATTTGTCATATTTGAATACATAAGCTTGAGGAATAATAATATTTTTTGGGGGGAGGAGGGATTAAAACCCATTTTGCCCCTCGTCTCAAGAATCACTGAATTCACAAACTGACCTACTTACAATCTGATTAATCTATTTATTCATAATTCATATTTTTCTCTATTCATCGATTTCATTTTGCCTATTCTTCCCTTCAAATTATTCCAGTTCAGCTTATTTATAATATGCAGCAGCAATTCACAACATTTGCTACCTAAAGCCACTTCACAAAACGGATCCAATTTACATAAAGAATTGAATGGACGTCATAAGATTACCTGCTTTACAGAAATATTTTGTAAGAGATTTATTAAAGTTTTGTGTTTTACTCAGTAAAACTATCTTCAGTTATTAAAATAGAAACAACTTGACTGGTCTGTAATCTACTGCATTATGCACTTTCATAATCATACAACATTGTTATCTTCACCTATTTTGCTGTGCTTGTGCATTCCCTTTCTTTCCCATGGCTTTTTGGTAACTGACTGGTTTAAACTGGATATTAAAACTGAAACGGGATGAAGAAATGGTCCATTTCTTTGTACATAAAGTTTCCCCTTTGTAAACATTTTCTAAAGACGTTTCCTGAAGTATCATGAATGTGTATAAATTAAATAATTTAGACTGCAAGGATGAACTCCAAACACTTTTGCAGTCCAGTACTTGCGTCTGGAGAAGTGTAGTGTAGTAAAAACATTAGATCGGATACAAATATATACAATGTTTGTTTGTTTTTGTGTTTTTCTTTTTCCAAGTGATTATGCCCCTAAATGATCTCAGGTCTGTGTACAGAAACGGTCTTGCATGTTTTTCATAGCTGAACCTGCTTTTGCCATGAAGTGTGACCTTGGCCTTGCTTTCCTGTCTCCATTCTCTCAGCCACAGCACACACCGCACCTTTGGCAAGCAGCAGTGGCAGCAGCTGTATGACACCCTGAGCTCCTGGAAGGCTAACCTAGCAACCGTCAAGACCAGTCTGCAGACCTTGTCCCCTTCTGCATAACTCCAACATGGACCTGACTCTCAGATCTTCACTGCTTCACCGAATCTCTGACTGAAAAGATCAGTTTTTATATTCGTCAAATAAAAAAGTGAAGGTGACCAATGAGGGCTTTTGTGTTGATATATATTTGTTTTCTTTCTTAATTTCAATGAATAATAATATAGTGTTCATCGTTTTAACAAAAACATTCAGGGTCCCCAATTGGAACGTCTCCTCTAGCAGCTCTTAACATCTGCTTCCAGTTACAAGACAGCTTGCCAGTGTAGTAGATGAGCTGCGACTGGGGGTGAGAAATAACCCTCAGCATGTGGGTCAGTTTGTCATCTATACAGATATAACAATTTTCATGTGAACTTAAGATGACCCTCCATGTTCCGGTCAAAGCTGCATTGTGCTGACGGCTCCTTCCCTGCTGTTGCAACTATGAAACGTTCAGCTGGGTTGATACAGTGTCTGCTCAGCTGCAGTCAGCATGATTCACTGTCTGCAATCCCCCTAAAACTGAAATGAAGAACTTCAAATGTTTGGGGATTTTTTTGAAGCAGAAATGTAGGATTAGGTTACTAATGATCTGTGGCAAAAGCAGTCTAGCAATAATTCTACAACAAACTTTAAAGTCTGGGACAGCATTTTAAAGAAATGCCATGAGTTGTTATAGTCCTAAAATATAGATGGTTCAGTTGTTGCTGTTGGGCAAAACCTTTTGTTTCCATTTTTATTGACTTTTGTTTTTTTTTTTTTAAAATCATCTATTGATCATGCTTCAACTGTCTATGCTCAATAGTTACTGATGAATTGACATTTAAAAAGTATCAAAAACACTATGTGACTTTGACCAAACTGTATGAATTACTATCTAGGTGATACTTTTTAATGGACATTAAAAAGTATCTTTTTCTTTCATTGAAAATTCTGTTCTGGAAATCAAAAGGGTTTTGCAAGACAGCTGATATATTTATTTTTTATGCAATTTCTAGTAAAAAAAAAGTTTATACTTAAACCATGCATTATTGGTGAACATTGTTGTCGAAATCAAAACACAAGAATGTGTGTTTTGATTAGGACACTAATCCCTCTGTAGAAGTTGAGGAAAATCAAAGTTCATCTGTAAAATAAAAATAAAGTGTCTTCATTTCTCTACAAACGCAAACATTTTCTGTAAACCTGAAACATGCTTCCAGATATAGTCTTTCTATGAGTCATCATGCTATTAATAAGTTTCGTTCTGACGAACAGCATCACATTTGCGTTTGTGTCGAGTCATCCAAGTTCTTTCCCCTGTGAACATGTATTCCTGCCCGGAACTATTGGAATAATTCCTCTCCATTTATTAGTTTTGCCAGAAACCGTACTCTTGATGTCATGTTACTAACGTTCTGTTGGATTAAGGTCCGGAGGGGGTGGGCTGATCCGCCATGTTAATCACAATGTTAGGAGATGTCATAAACACTCGAGGGTATTTCCTTCTCAGCATAAGGTAACATGACCTCTTCAAATATTTCAAACTGATCCAAAATCTGTGGAGTATGAGAAACATATCATGCCTGACCTGTCTTAACAGTCAGGCTTGAATGAAGTATATGGAGGTCATTTGACAAACTAAGAACTAGACTGTACTGTGTGGAAAGTGTTTGCCTTCGCCTCTAACCACATGGTTTTAACAAAATGTCTGACCTCACTGGTTTAACTACATACTGCTATCAGTTTGATCAGGCCCTTTCGGTTAATGATTCAGTCACACACAACCAGCAGCATGTTGGTTCTGTCACTGTAGTAAACCTAATTTCTTCCCAACACAGTGATATGGTTAGAAAAGTTGAACTGGCTTTACTTCGACCTCAACCATAGATGTTGTTCTATGCAGCACTTTAATTCAGAAGTGAGCCACTTGACAAATGCAGCAGAGAAATAATTTGTAGCACCACACTAGAGCCACAGGGAAGCACAGTGTGATCAGATCACCTCTCTGAGTACTTCTGGCTTTAGAAAGATTAAGGAACAGTAGAGATCAGTTTGCTTGTTTGGGGAGGAAAATGGTATCAGGAAAGATGTTGCTACTTTTATTTCAAGCCGTTTCTTCATGTTGCTGCCAAGTTTGGCCCTGAGAGTTTTGGGTTTTTTGCACTGATGGAGATAAAAAAATTAAAAAAAAACTGGACTAGATACAATAAATGTTTCGTCAGTAAGAGGTCATTCAAGCAAATGTTTCTTTCTTCAATATGTTTAATGTCAGTGAAATGGGAAAAATATATTGGAGCTGTTTCACATTTTTGTAAATTAAATACCAATTTCTTAAGAACTATAATCCATTTTCAGGTGGCCTCTAGCATATTATGATGTTAATCTCATGATTTATGTCATAGAGATTAGGTGTAAAAGGGATTTGTTTCAGTTTTTCTCCTCGGGGTAAGTGATGAAATCAGCAGTGACCGACGTAGTGCAGATTATTGGCGTTGCACTCTGGCTCTCCTCAGCTTTCATCCGTCGTGCTCATTTCCTTGACAGCTAAACTTTCCGTTTAATTGATGTAGACCAATGTTGGACGTCTCGGATGCCACTGATTTGCAGTTTTAGTATTTTAGTCCAGACACTGAAGTATTTCTTTTAGATTAATTAGACCATTGGAGTGCCATTCACTACTACAATCTGTTAGTAAATTGTTCTGTCATTTCAGGGGTCTGCTTAATCTCACTGCACACTTGTGTCCAGTTTTCCACAGCAGACCAGCATCTCTACCCACTATCAGGGTGTAAATCACAAAACACATTCTCTGGAGCACAATCTCATCATAGTGACCTGCAAGGAAGAGAGCAGAGCAGATGGAAACTACTTTTGACTCAAGCTCAAGTTTAGATTTGGTTTCAGTTTCTATATTTTTTTTCAGCTTTGATTCAGATGACTTCTGCAGTTTTTCCCACTTGTGTTTTAGGTGTGTTTTGGTGGATGATCTGTTCTTTCCCACCATAACATATAAAGACATTTCTGGTTAACCGACCCCTGTTTGCTCAAAGCTGAGGTCATTTACAGTAAGTGAGTGGTGTGGTCATAATCTAATAAAGCCAAACTTGTAGTCTTTAAGAATGAAACATTGGTTGATTTAATTTATTGCAGATGATTATAACACCAACAAGCACAGACATTTCTCTCCCATCAACTAGTATTTACCATTAATTATTATGCATTAAGACAATATCATCCGAAACTTATTGCAGCTCATCTTACAGTAACATATTATTTTGCAATACCACATAAATAAGCAATCTTACAATACTTAAGAGATGCAGACAACTACAGAAGTGGGACTCCAACTGAACTTCAATTAGCACCAACCAGAAGACAGTTAGATAACATAGATATGTAAACAAAAACCAAAAGCCCCACAAACCCCAAATATCTCCATAGTTACCAAACCAAATTTAAGCATAGAGAAACACAGAGACTATTACTCAAGATGCATTTCTTTTAATCAACTTAGGGGAGGATTGCCCTAAATCCTGCCAACTATTTCAGCTTAATTTACAGTTTTCTGTATAGAAAGCTTGCTATAGAAGCTGTTAACAGTGCAGCATTCAGCCAAACAGCTATGAAAATGCTGACTGAAGTAGATTAAGTGCTTTGACTTGAAGGATCTCAAAAGATGCTACAGTATACTGTATAAAAGGCATAAAACTGTTATGTTGTTTGGGAAACGTTAATGCATGTACTCATTAGAATGTTCACACAACAAGATGGTCCCGTTAAATTAATTGCACTGCATAAAATTGAGCCACATGTTCAAAGATAACTCATGAGAATGTTATATATATATATAAAATCAGGTACAAGAAGAGGGGGAATTAATCGGTAACAACAGATTCTGGACTCAAAGTTGTCACTGCTTTTAAAGTTCAATTGAACAATGATACATCTTTGCATAATGTTTTTCTTCAGTGCTTTACATGCTATATTAGCACACCCAGAAAAGATGTGTAAAAATGTTAACCTAGTATATAGGTTTGTAGAACTGAGAATTTTACTGTATGCTTTGGTTGAATGAGAACAAGATTGTGCTTTTTCAGCCACAAACACCACAGGTGGATCTGATTTGGAAAAAATATATAAATATGTGGAAAAGCATACCATGCCCTCTGTTAAGCATGGTGGAGCCACATGTTCACAGCTGTGGGTCTGTTTTTCTACTAAAGGTGCTGTGAACCTTGTTAAATAGGTTTACACAAATGAAAGATTTGAAGATTCCAAAATGTTTGTTTGAATCTGCTACTTGAACGATAAAAATAAAATATACCGTATATATATTTTATTTTAAGACTTTTACACAGCTCTGCTAGGGATGCCAATGGTTCCAAAGTACTACCAAACCACAGCAGTCCAAAACATCCTTCGGATGTCCATGTTGATGTCAGGTTACAGTAAACACCAGGGCATGATTCACATTGAATCATATGCCGTTTGAATTCACACTTTTTAGAAAACAACGCAGTGATCCTTCAAGAGACCATGCTGAACAGGCTTAACAACTTTCTAATAACTTGAGTGAAAACTTACCTTGAGGCAACTTTCTCAATGTACGCTCATGGCCGAGTTTCTTAGAAAGCACCTTTTACATTTTAAAATTGAGAAACTGTGTATTATTTCATACACTACACCAACTCATTTAGATCTCTAACTTTGTGCATTTCTATACCAGAGGTATTTATTTTGGCATATGTTTTCTTTTCTTTTACAAAAACAAAAGTTTTTTAGGATGCCGGACATTTAATGGCTCGATTACATAAGATTACAACAGAAATGTGTGATTAAAGCCAAAAATATGATTTGTCCCTGGGTGGGGCGATAGCTTAAAAGCATCATAAGGTTCTTAGTCAGAGGACATATTTTAATCCCACGTATTTAATATATTAGCATGAGTATTCCCAGTTCGGTGTGTTTCTCCTGCCATCTAGCGTTCACCTTGATGAAATGTAGTCAAGGTAAAGGTAAAGCCTTGCTCTACAGTTTCGGAGTAGCTACAGAACCGTACCTGCTGGGAAGTAACACAAGTCGTTTCTTGTTAAGTCTCTGGAGCTGGTTTCATCTTTAACCTCAGTTTTGGCTACTCAGTTTAGGAGTTGAAGTTCGTTATGGGGAAGAGACAGAGAATTGAGTTTTAATGAGTGAAATCGGACGTTTCCATTTTCGCCTTTATCAGCGTCACGAACGACAGCTTGGGACACCTACCGCTCCCTCCGATAACTTTCATTTTGTTGTTACTGAACTCTGGACATTAATATGTGCTGCGTTTTTTGTTTTTTTACTTTATAATGAAGATCTTTGATTGTGATTACTATTTTTCGCTGTAAAAGTTTGGGAGCAGTGTTTGTGGTGTGAAAGGACAGACAGTTTACGGACAGTTCGTACGTGGATTCATCATGTTATTCGGTCTGTTCGTGTTCCTTCAGCTGTTGAGCGCTGGAAACCCGGCCTCTGCGAGGAAGTTAATGTCCCAAAATGAAGTGTCAGAAGATCAAGGTGAGACATACTTTAGGCTACCAACAGCTTTATTTGTGGCCTGGCTCTTGTTCCAAACATGTCCTTTCTTAACTTGTTTGTATCTGGTCAAAGTGTTTGCAGGTGAGTCAGACGCGAAGTTGTTCCTGGGTCGCCATCTGCTGGCCAATCGCTTTGACTTTGAAATGTTTGTTCCTGGCAACCTGGAGAGGGAGTGCAGGGAAGAAGTCTGCAATTATGAGGAAGCAAGGGAAGTCTTTGAAAACATACCACAAACAGTTAAGTGTTGATACTTAGGACTGTTTATCAAAGTGCCTTTTCTAGTTAGTGTTTCTGATTGCTTGTGTTTTTTTTAGGATGCCTTTTGGAAAGAATACACCAAAGGTAAGAAATAAATAATTAATGTCAATAATATTTTGGATATTATGTTATTACTGTTTTGGCTTGAGTTAAGATTGCTCATTTGAGTGTAGCACATGCAATAGATCTTAAATTGGGTATTAAATATGCATATTAGTTAAATTACTATAGACCATATCGACCATTATATGTCAGCAAAATGTTTCCAGTATGATTCTTGGTATGTGTAATACATGATCCACCTTAGCTTGTGGTGGTTTGAGGCAAATTTGCAACATCAGTCCAAAAGTGGGTATAGCTCACTTAGGTCTTGCAATACAAATAAAGAGTTTTGATGTAAAGCTGTGTAGAGTTAAGATAAAAATTTCAGACCCCTTTATAGTTTAAGAATTTTTAATTATTTCCATTCAGTCAGGAAGTTTGTGTCTGATAGGGAATTAGATAGGAATGTATTAGATGATGTAAAATGGCGACTTTACATCATTACATCATGTCAATAATCATAATTACCAATAATGCCAAAAAAAGATTGGCATTATCTTTCCTATAACTGATCAGCTTTTTTGTATGTTTACACTGGTGTTTTGATCATTTATCTTTGGTAATGTGCTTTAACCCCTTAATGTCTGATGGGTATCCAGTTGTGCAAAAAACAATATTACTTGTGTTTATGCTGTCAAACATATTGAATGAACTAGAGGTTGTACATTTGAACATTACACCTACCATTAGAGGATATTTAGGTAGGATCCCAATAAGATCTACTAGACTTGACTTACAGCTCTCTTCCTGGCAACTATGTTTCCTGTTGGTCAGCGTAGTGTCACTGCGTTAGTCTGTCAGCAGCCTTTTAACCTGCAGAATGTTTTGCATATTTTGATGTGCGTGTTATTTGTTTTGTCAGTGCAGATCACAAGCTGATTTCACATGTTTTTCTCATGACTAATCAATCCTATAATTACCTTCATTACTTGATCTGGGGGATAAATGCTAATAACTTTCAGTTGTACATAAAGACAAGTTAGATGAGTTCTCCAAGCTAGAACAATGTCCTGTTCAGCTTTTAAGTTATATAGTTGTTATATACTTTCTGTGGTTTTGTCAATACACAGTGGGGACTTCCTCAAGGGTGGATGTAACTGGACTTCTAGTGGGACTCATCTGTGCTGGAGTGGTGGTTGTTATTCTTGGTGTCTTGATCTGGTATTTGTGTCGATCCACTTTTAAGAGTGGCTTCAGCCGTCGTCCAAGGTAAGTCAGCTTCATTCACACTTGGTAAGGTCAAGTAGTTAGAAATTTAACCGGTCTTTAGATACTATATCAACTTTATGCACCAGTAAAATTGGCAATGAGACAGCTCCACAGCATAATGCTACCACCGCTTTATATTGGTAGTTAATACAGTTTGGGGCCTTGTCTTTTTTTTTTTGTTTGTTTTTTTAAAAAAAAAAACAACATTCTGATCGATTTCTCTTGACATTTGACGCATATTTGGACATGATTCAGTGTTCCAAACAGACACTAATCTCAAACACATCGAACATATTTGAAAAGGAAAAACCAGACTGATATTAAGATTCAAGGAAGATTTTCCCAAATACCAGACCCACAATGGATTTAAACTATGGTTAAATGCTTGGATGTTGAGAGAAAAATTTAAGTGAAGAAGGCTTCTTCTATACGACTGACAAGAAGAAACAAACTTAACTCTTATGTAACACGATCTTGTAATATAAGCACAACACATCTTCAAGTACTTCATAATAACAGTGTACTTTCTCTCTGTCTCACAGAAAAACATCAAACAGTCACTTTTTAAAAGCATAAAATTATTGACTTTTGACTTGCAAAGAGAAAAGTTAGACTAGCACATAACTGGGATTTCTGTTTGTTTGAACTCTCCATCTATGCCTCTTGCGAAATCTGCAGCCATAAATGCGTGTTCCGTTACGACTAAGTTTGACACTCAGTTTCCAATTTGTTCTCTTGTTGCACTAAGTATGCCCTAATGTAAACATTTGCCTCTCCTCACAGTTCCATCCGAGGACATCCTAGGAGGAGCAATGCCTCCCTAATAATGCGAAGGTTGGACGATGTCTCCAGACAGACTGCGCTCTCTCCAACATCCGGGCCAACTTTGGATGTAGAAGACCCTCCTGGCCTACCCTCATACGAGCAGGCGATCTCAGCAAGTGGACAACACGACGCGCCACCTCCTCCGTATCCTGGGTAATCCATGTGAACTGATACTTTTAATAATTTTATGAACCCATTTCACAAAAACCATGTCATTGTAACTCTTTTTTTTTTTTGGTTTCAGCTCAAGACCAGGGAGTGTTCGACGATAATCTTTAAAAAAAAAAAAAAAATATATATATATATATATATATATATAAATAACAATGCAAGATAATGACTGTGAAATTAAAATGTAATTTATAAGTAGCATCTACATCATAATACTGTATCTATTTTTACATCATAAGATTTATAATAGTGGTTTTGTACCTCTTGCTCCATTATGAAGCTGTTTTTCCCTACATAGACAGAATGGAAGTTCAAAAGTGTGCAAAAGCATGAATTTAATTTTGGGTTTTCCTGTTATAATTAACGTAGAAGTAAGAAAAAAATTTTTTATTTACTGAAAAGTTAAATTTTTGGAGTTACCAGTTTTCGTCCAGTATGAATGTTTTCTGCAATTATACTTTTCTTTTTGAGGTGGATTTGCTGAGCATCATGTTCAGTGTCGTCCACAAATCTTCAGTGGGATTTAAAGCCTGACAGAGATGTGGCAAATATGTTTTTAAACTTTAAGACTTTGAAATAGTTCCCAAAGAGTTAGTGTACAGGAGTTAGTGAAGAAAATTCGACGCTTTTCCATATAAAATTGATGAAAATGAAAACATTGTTACTGTTTAACAGAAAGTTTCAGGAAAGAAAAAAATTCTGTTAAAACGTGTCAGTATGGACCAAACCGCATCTTTGGGACGGGGAGCAGTTTGTTTGCTTGTTTTCGATAATCTATTAAAGTAAGTCTTACTCCAGTTATAAAACCTTAGTTTTTGGTTCCTTTCCTGATCTACCCCTCTAGTGTAGGTCTTGGTAGGTCTAGTGTTTGCTTTTGGAGAGAAGTACAGAGGTTATTTTGCTTCTGAGGAACACTGAAATATGTGGATATATTTCGCGACATAAACACAACTGTAGAGTCTAACTTGTTGGGATTTATGAGCCGTGGATGAGCTTTATATTGCAGTTGTTATGGTTTACTGATTTTTATCTGAATGATGGGTGTTTGATTTAAGTTAATGAAAATCTAATTTTTCCTCGAAGGAGCAGAGACGGTATGAAGCAGTGCATAAAAGTGGAATTTCTATGGATCCCATGCCAAGGAACAGGGCATATTAATCTGACAGACATGACTTGGCTTGTATGAGTTCCTCATAGTAAAAGTCAGACACTGCTTTAATTTCCTTGATGGTAAAAACTGCGGTCAAAGAAACGGGCTAAGCATTTGTTATGGACTGAACTACCAGCTTGGTACCTGGTGATTCACTGTTTTTTTTTTTTTTTGGGGTGCTTTTTATAAACTGTGATTTTTTTTTTCTTACAATTTGAAGAATGTACACAGCACCAATTATATGCTGATTTCCTATTTTCCTGTCATAGTCTATGCTGAGATAAATGATCACATTTATACCTAATTTATTTAATTATAATAAATTATGTACATTCAATTGTGCACATAATTTATTATGTACATTACAAAATTATGTAACTGATGCTCTTTCTTTTAAAATGATTGCAAACAATTTATTCAGTTGAAAAGTACAACAAAACCAATAGTAGTGGATTGTTAAAAAAATGCAACAATTTGCTTCATCAGAACCAAAAGTTGTAGTTTGAGAATCTAGTTGTTTTAAAAGTGCAGATGCAAATAAGTTATGTACTTGTAAATACTTACTGAACTCTTATTTTCAAGACAGATTTATTTTTTCAAAATGCGAGTATTTGCACTTCATTAGCAACTGTGTTTTTCAAGGTTGTACCACACACAGCTGTAATTTGAATTAAAATCTTTTCTGCATTTTTAAATAAAATTCTATTTTAATTATGTTTGTCTAATTGTATTGCAATGCCATATTTTAGGGCTTTCTCAGTCATAAAGAAATACACAATCTTGCAGTCCAATTCTTATTGGACAGATAAATTCACTTTCCATTTGAAGTTTACCAAAAAAATGTATTTTGTTTAACCCCTACGTTTTGCACTACCGTCTTTGTTAGAGCACATTTAAATGATACTTTGACACAATTTACAAATTGCTAAACGTTAGTTGGTTTAAATTGGACTTTGTTTTGGTTCATAAGTAATATTTTTCTAACACAATATTAGTAGCCTAATGGCTTTTATTTTTTGAGAAACATGTTGGGTTATACCATAACCATCAATATTAGAAAATATAATTACTTTGTTTCATGAATCATTTTGAATACGATTAAATACATTTACCTTAATTATATAAATACACTACCTTTATTTATTTACTTGTTTATTCAAACATGGTCACATAGTTTTTTTGGGGGGGACATCTGGAGTCGATTTTTCGGATTAAAATTTCCCTGCTGTGTGTTTGTGTGTGTATGTGTTTCTGTGTGCAGTGCAACACAATCCATCCCTAAAAGAAGTTTCATGTAGCCCGCTAGGTGCAGCCATGTGTCCCTGCCTCAAACACCGAAGACTTCTTGTAAACTAACAAACTAACGTGACGGGAAATGAAGGAAAAATAAATCACGTAGAGAGAGGAGACACTTTATCTAGGACACAGGACAGCCTGGCGTCGGGTTTGTTTTCCCTCTGCGGACCGTACACCGCTTTTCCCGGGGTCCGGTGGGTACGACCCGGGGCTGCTACGATGTGCTCCCGCTGCTTCACGAAGCTCCTGTGTGGAAGTGAACCTTTCACCGGATGATGGACAGGAACTACCCGAGCTCCAGCTTCGCGGACGCGCTGGCTGTACCACCACAGACCGTAGCTTCATGGGCCTATGAGCGCGGCTCAGTCGCTATCAAACCAAGGTAGGAGTTGAAGGAGAGGGCGGGTCACCTTCCGAAGGAAATATCGGTGATGGAGGGCCTAGTGTTTGCTTTTGGAGAGAAGTACAGAGGTTATTTTGCTTAGGGGGGGACACTGAAATATGTGGATATATTTCGCGACATAAACACAGCTGTAGAGTCTAACTTGTTGGGATTTTTGAGCCGTATGTTGATATGTAACCCCTCGCTAATTTACGTTAGCAAAACAGTCCCCTATCACGTCCGTGGACTGCAGGTAGTTAGAGAATAAAGTGTTTTTGTATCTGTATTATGAGCTGACCAGGTGTGTGTATTACTTTCATTGTATTAATGTATTTTCTCCACTCGTGGTTAATAGTTGAAACCAAAGCAAATTGGACTGTTAGCAGCCAGAGCTAGTTACTGTATGACAGTTGTGGAAAGTGTTTCGTGTCGCTCTGTGTAGATTCATGCCATGGTTTTTGCTGCTTATTCATTGAGAATAAGTTAGTGAAACACTGAAGGGTCTTCTCACCAAACTTGGCGATTAATGGCTTATTTGTTCATTTTGTAGTGCTTTTTTTCTAAGTAAATTTGTTTTTCTAAATATATCAGGCTTGTTTCTTTTAAAAACGATCCAAGTATCATTGGTTTTTGGCTCCCACTATTTAAACACCCAAGGAAGCCAGGTATATGATTTAGTTATCTACTTTATAGAATTCTGGGTTCTTTGAAGTCAGCTTATCAGCAAACAGCTGCAGGATTTCTGGCACTTTGTATTTGTTAAAGGAATCAGTAAAAAGCCAGAATAACCTTAGTTAGGATCTTTCCATTCACAGATGTTTACCTTCTGGCTGAAGGTCAGTACTTTAAATCTGGTTGACTAGTTGATTTAATTATATTTGAGAATAAAGGACTGTTTCTGTTGACTAACTGATGCAAATTTGTTTTACTTTTTTATTTGTGTAGCACATTTTGAAGCAAATTTGTAGAGTAATTTTTGCAAAAGCAAAAAAGACAAACAAAGGGTGATATTTTTAGAAAGAAACCCAATAGACAAGAACTCAGATCAATCAGGTTCTTTCTCTTGGCAAACGGATAAAATCCTTTTGAAATTAGTACTTCCCACTGTTTGGAAACCTGCAGCAGACTTTGTCATTGGCTGCCAAACACACCAATAATGTCATATCTTGCAGCTATAATTAGGCCCGTCACAATAACAAATGTTGCTGGACAATAAATTATGCCAGAAGTTATTGCAATAACTGATAATATTGTTGTTTTAGACCATATTCAAGTAATATAATGATAGTGGCATAATAACGCAAGGACACATTCTCAGAGATAAATGAACATTAAATTCTATATTTAACACTGTAACTGGAAGACATTTAAAATCTCCAAAATAAATAAGCAAGACAACAGAAACAACAAATAAAATTAATTTTGAAGTCTCTGAGACAAAATAAACTAGTTGAGACCAATAATGCACAAGACACAAGACTTTTGTCATCCAACTTTTGGTAGAAAGAGAGAGACAAGAAAAACAATAAATCATGCAAATTTGCAAATCATGCAAATCATGCTCAATAATTTCCATTTATGGAAATTATTGAGCTCATTTTAATTTATCATGTGATTAATTGATTTATTGCTTAGTGCGCCAGGCTTAGCTATAATAAGGATATTCAGTAACTAGTTTTAATTATTTGTCGACAGAGGCAAGTTGTGGATAAATTGTTTAACCCAGTTTGAAGAAAGCAAAGACGTCTGCATGTTTTCCTAAAATCTCAGTATTTTTGCAATGGGGCTCATCTTTATTCTGAAACTTATTTGAGAGTAAATAGAGAAACAGTAATTTATCTGATATAGGTGTAGACAGATATCTGCTACTCTTTACCAGTTGTGACCAAAGTCAGCCTTCAGAGGCTTGTGTCCTACATTAATTAGGTGATTCTAAACATACCTTAGTTAGAGAAATGTGTCATTAGCAGTCTATGGCAAAACGTGACAGCAGGCTAAAGAGATAATTTGGTCATTTGAATCGGTGTTAGTGCATGGACGTATTCAGAACATCGACCCTTGAGGGCCGGAGTTGGGCATCCCTGTCTTGTGACGTGACCAAGAAATTATCTATGTTACTGAAGTCTTGAGACGGAGCCAGAAATAAAACTTCAGCACTAAATTATCCAGACCTATTACGCTCCTGACTTAAAACTTTCCTAAAAATTCATTTTTAGAAGGTGGCCAATGGAAATTTTGAATTCTCTGTCTGCTCAGCCTTCACAGGGTGGATCTGTGTTGCTTCTGAAAAATAAAAGCAATTGGAAAAATTAACTTTTTGTTTGTTTTGTGCACACAGTCCCAATTATGTTGCACCAAACCTCGATGGGGAGCTTCTCCAACAGCAAAGCTACACTACAACGCAGCAGCTCCCCACTTACACTACAGCACACATCCCAGCAGCTGCACGTGAGTTTTAGATGCTGCAAGTTTTGTTCATAAGTGGGACCAGTCAGCTAAATGGCTAACAGTATCGAAGGCCTCAATCTTTGAGGATGATTTTAATTTAAATTAAATTTTTCTTCATTTTGATTGGTAGGCACACTTGAGTCAAGTGGTAATAATCCTGCGACCTCAATCATGAGCTTCCTGTCAGCCATGGAGTCAAGAAGTCTTCAGACTGGTCCTGTTAGTGCCTCTTTGCTTCCTCCTTTTAGACCACCATCTTGGACTACTGGTAAGAACACAGAAAATTGAGTTTGTGTATAAACAAACCTAATCTGCTTGATGATTTTAGAAGTTGTTCTTTTTTGTAAGCTCACAAATTATGCACAATGTGTCCCTTTGCTTTATGCATGCTGGGCTTATTACAAACTTTGATTTCTTCTTTGTAGGTGCCAACTCTTCCACCACAGAGCTGTATCTAACTGGTGCTCTGCCTTCCACAGCCAGTTTCCCCTCTCCTGCTGCTCTGTCCTCCTTTCAGCACACAGGTGCCTACCCACCCAGGAGCTATGCTGCCAACACATCCCTTACACTTCCAGATTCTGCCTTCAGCACTTCCACCAATGGGCTGTTTCCTCACCATGACCCACTGCTTAATCTTAAACCCAGCCAAGCTGTGATTCCCACTGCCCTGACCTTCAATCACCTCTCTACACCCTCTCTGGGCTCAGCTCTGCCTGTGCAGTCCTCCACTTACCGCTCAGCCCAGGAGTCAGCCCCCCACCTACTACAGCCCCAGTTTGGTCTTCTTCCTTCTGCTCTGCCCGCCACTCATGGTGCCTCACAGTCCTATGGGGCCACAATTTTCTCTGGCTCTATTGAAAGAGCTCTTCAGCGTGAATGTAGTGTAATAAAGCACCACCAGAGGCCTTCAAGTAGCCACATGCCCTCAGAGCACATGCCCAATTCAGAGGATTCCCTGCAGGGGTATTTTGGCTCTGGCAGTGAAACGGATATGTCTTACCAGCAGGACTCGTCTCGTCACACACCAGTGTCCTGCAGTCCGTCTTCAAGAACAGACTCCACTCAAGGAGTCAATGGGTCTCCACAATCTAAAAGCGACTGTGGAACACAACCGTACTCATCCACTTCTTTGCTGAAAAATAAAGACACTTCTTCCCGACTGAATTCACATTCTGCTGGAGATGAAGAGAATCACACTCAGAACTTGAGAACAAGGTCTCCGGAGCGTTATTCTTCTCCTACTGAGAAGCAGAACTCTGTCATTGCTAATCAACAAGCGGTCCAGCTGTCTGGCCTAATGTCAGATAGTTTATCTCAAAATTACATAGCTCCACAAACACAGTCACAGACCTCCCATTCCCCCTCAGAGAAACTCTCCTCACTTTACAGTACTTTGGCATCCCACTCGAGTCACTGTGACAACGTGGCTCCCGTTAGCCAAGCTCTTATTTATACAACCACTCCTGGGCTGAACCAAGAGCAGATCCAGTACGGAGACCAGGTTCAGAGATTCTGTCAAGAAAATTTCTCAGACAGCTTCTCCAGTGCCCACTCTCAGGGGGCCCCAAATCTGACGTTTACCTCTCAGTCGCAGGAGCAAGCTTCAGCAACACATTCTCAAAGTTACAACATGGGACAATCCCTCAATACTGTGTTCCAATCCACATGTGTGCAAAGTCTTCCTACGTCTAATTCTTTGGTGGATTATACCCACATGCAGGACTCAGTGGCAGGTACAGCGCATACCAGTGTGTCCCACCAACAGACACAGCCTCACAGTGTTTTATCCGTATCTTTGCCTACATACTCTTCACCTGCTCAACCCATACAGAATGACATAAGATCCTCCATGCAAGAAACAGATCCAACATATGCCAAACAAAAGCTTGAAGAACTTCCATCCCAGGATATCGAGGCTCTACAGCAGGTGTCCATGGTCTCTGTTGCTGATAATAGCATGGCTTCTCACAACAATGTCATCTACGTGGTTTCAAAAATGGATGATCACAAACCACAGAGTGTTATACGAAGCAATTCTCGCTCTGACGAACAATTCTTGGGACTTGGCCACGCAAATTCGGCACAGGCAAAGGATGAACATGTAGGTTGCATGACCCAGCAGCAGGTTTGTTTAGGCAGTCATGATGGTCATGAAGTTGCTAACTCAGAGGGTTCAAATACCTCTGTTTCATCACATGGACCTCTCAGTTCAGAGCATCTTAACCAACAACTCAGATCTCCTGAACCACACCAACAAAATCAGCAAACCCACTCTCAGTCCCAGGGTCAAATTCCAGCTACCCGCTCTCAGTTTATGTCAGTCCCCAGCTCTCAGGTGCTTCTTGAGCCCAACCAGATGATTCTGGTCCAGCAACCTCTTGTCCACCAAAGCCAGAACTCTTCAAAGCTAGCATCAATGCAGGGTGTCCAACCAGCCCAGTGTTTGAGTCCAGTTCACGTACAGTACCTCCAGATGGATCGAGGCCTGCTTTGCACAAATGTCTCTAATGAAAACCAGAGTCAGCAGACTGTGGTCATGTCTGAACCAAGTTCAGAATGCTCTTCCTCTAAACACCATTACAGCCAGACAGCAAGTCAGCAGCCAAATGATGGCAAGAACCAGTTTGCTCTTAATTCTATTTGCTTTCCAGACTCTATGCTCCTGGCAGATGAAAGAAATATTTTGTCAAATGTTGATGACATCTTGGCTGCCACTGTGGCGGCTTGTGGTGTCACACCTCAAGATTTTGTCAAAGCTGCATCGTCCGCTGAGGCTGAAATGACTGCAAGGGCAAGTCCCGTTGATTCCAAAGGTCAGCTCCTGACTGTGGATATAAGCCAGATGTCGCCCAGTTTTTCCTCATCACAACATCCTGCCATCACCAACACTCACTGCCAAACTATCAGCATGACTCTAAATGGTGCTCAGATGGCTACAGACAGCCAAGATCAGGCTGCTCGCCACAACAGCAACATTAATCTTGTCATGAATGGAGATGGAATGACCTCTGAGAGTGGCTACCACTCAGCCAGACAGGTGTTCAACTCTCCAGGTGTCCACAATGGAGTTCAAGAGACTACAAAATGTGCAGAAACACAAGGATGTCCGGGTAGTGATGACTCGCCAAAAAAGAAAGCACGCTCCAAGTCCTTAACCAAACCGGGGAGTTCTGAGGACAGTGAGGGACTGACTAGACCGGCTAAGCGCAGTGGACAAACTAAGCGTCAAAACTCACGGGGCAGTGATGCCACTCCTCCGTCTGCCTCAAGTAGCACACAGGACAGTTGTCCTCAGCATGAAAGGATCAGGCAGAAGATCCGTGAAGTAGAAGAGAAGCAGCCAGAGGTCAAAACCGGATTCCTTGGCTCCTTCCTAGACTTTATCAAATCTGGCCCCAAACAGCAGTACTCCCCAAGCTCTACAAGAAGTAGCAGTCGTCCAAGAAAACCATCCTCCTCTTCCAAACCGTGCACTTTGCCTCCTTTGCCACCCAAAGTGCCCACTCTTCCTGGACCGTTGCTTCCCCAGAAGAATCCAGGTTTGAGCTCCCAGCAGAAACGCCTGGAAGAGGATCTACACAAGAACCTGGAGACGTTGCCATCGTTCAGCTCAGACGAAGAGGAGAGTACTGGGAAGAATCAAGCTCTGAGGAACAGCATCAGCTCAGCTCTCTCAGCTCTGGATGAGACTTCAGATCAGAAAACGACTATGGGTAATGGCATCCTACCTAAACTTGACTATCCAGCTTATATTGAAATCTTTCATGCTGTTTTTGCTGTAATGGAAAATTGTTTTTTTATCACAGACAGGAAAAGCTTTGCACAAATTTGCTAAACTCTTGATTGACTAATTAATTCAAAAATAAGTTAACTCCTCCTCATTATTATTATTATTATTATACCTTTCTGTTCCCTCTTCAGATAACCAAATTCAGGTTACAGTGATGAAGCCTGTCCAGCTTCCCACCATGCCTCTCACAATCACCCAGATTTACCTGCCACCGGTATCTGCCCCTGCTGTGGTGACCCCTGCGCCAACCACAGTCTCAGGAGAGAAGGAGTTTATGACCAAAGAGAAATCAAAAGAGACTGCGTCAGGCGAGTTAGCTGTGCAGCTTATGAGCGTGGCCCTGGAGGGGCTGACTGACGATGAGCCGTCTGACAGCGGGGGAGAAGGGATGTATCGAGAGAGAGACGAGTTTGTCATCAGGAATGAGGACATTGAAACCTTTAAGGTATTTGAAGTTCAACAGTGAGAATCAGAGTTGTGCTTCTGCTCCTTTAGTATTACAAACTATGCATGTGACTCCTGCCTGCCTCTCTGTTTAATAACTCTCATCAGAGATCTGGCATCCAAAAAACTGGTCTCCACAAACTTAAGAGGCATCCAGACACCATGCTGGACCTTTGACCAGTCCGGTGCTGACTAAACACCAGCTATATCTGGTGGAATTTATAGAATCATAAACAGAGAATATTTAAGAAAATGTATTACATTCACCTTCTCCCAGTTAATGTATAAACTGCAAAGATTTGTTGTGTTATAGCACATTAGATCACAGCATTGACACACCCCTGATAGCACAGAATAGTTTAGATTATGTGGAAAAAAATTAGGTCATATGATTTCAAAATTTGTTCCACTCTTTTTGTGACAAATATCCAGTATAATTCAACAGAAAAACTTAACAAATCTGCTATGGAGAAAAAAATTAAAAGTTACACTAACAAGATTGCGTAAGTGTGTTTAAGCTTCATCTTTTATTGTTGTTTGGTGTGAGTCTATCAGCCACCCACATTTTGGCTAGTCTACCTTGTTAAAGTTCTTTTAGTCATCATGGCTTCAGCTAAGTGTTTGTACATCAAAAGCTTATCTAAGGTTAATGAGATTCAATTAATTACATGTCATAATTTAATTTACTGTGAAGTCTTGAAGTCCCTCTTCTTTTACATCTTTTGCACGACTTCAGGCCACAATGAGGGCAGGAGTGGAGCCTCCAGCTATTTGGAAGGTCCAGAAAGCACTGCTGCAGAAATTTGTGCCTGAGCTGAAAGATGGGAAGAGAGTGTTTTCTGCCACAAACAGTGTGAGTTAAATCTGTCTCTGGATGCACGAGGATTCGAATACTCTGTCTCCTCTCAACATGTGACCTTTTTTCCTTGGCACTGCAGTACCTTGGATACTTTGGTGATGCAAAGACGATGTATAAGAGAGTGTATGTGAAATTTCTGGAAACGGTTAACAAAAGGGAGTACGTGAGAGTTTGTAGTCGGAAACCACGCAGCAAGCCTATGAGTTCGCTAAAGTAAGTTGATAAATCTAATATCATACATTTGTTAGAGTGACTTTTCAGTTGTGTAACTTCTCTCTTTCTTTCTCTCTCTCTGTCTGTCTCACAGGGCTATTCAGATGAAAGCTTTGCTGGGCCTGACAGATCCACCTTCAGCAGCTCCCCAGAACCATAAGCCCCGCCCCAAACAAGTGAAGCCACGGGCAGAACCGCCGCCCAAGAAGAGGAAGAAATGGAAGGAGGAGTTTTCACCCACCCTCTCAGGATCATCTGCAGAAGAAGGTACTGAGGAGGATTTGAGAAAATACTTTTGTTTTACAGAAATATTTGGATTTCTCATTTAACTTTTACTTGAATCTGTATTCGTCTATTTCTCTTTGCTGTTTCCTGAATTGTTCTGTCTCTGTTACACTTCAGAGTTAAACCCTCCAGTTGCTTCAAGGCTCCTCAACACACGTACTACGAAAGAGACTTTCAAAAGCTTTGTTGAGCTTCTTATTAGTGTTGCTTTGGATGAAGATGTGATGGCAGCACTGGAGAGGGCAAATGGTTTGTGATCTACATTTCCTATGTCATCTGACTACTCTGTGTTGGGGTTTAGAGCATTGTTCATGTTTTTTACAACAGATGAGTTGCTTCTGCCGCATATGAAGAAAGTAGATGGGATAATCACTGATATCAGGAAACGCTTGCTTAACAAACTGCACATAGGGCAGGTCTTAAAGGTGAGTTTTTCTATTAACCTTACACATCTGCCTTAGTGAACAAAGCTAAAAGGCACATATACAAACCTGTTTTGTCTTTTTAACTTGGCTGAGTTATTTTTTTATTGTTGTTTTCCAGACAGCTCTAGACAGCTTCCCGGAGATCTCAGTGGTGACTGAGCTGAAGAAGGATGGGGAAACCCCAGCCTTTAAGGTACGTCTCAGTGGGAGGGCTTACAACAAGAAGACGATGAAGTCCTACAAGTTGCCAAACAAAGTGCCTCAGGTATGTTCATCCTTTATCAGAATGTTTTATTACGTGATTTGTCCAGGAGAGGGCGCAGCATCATCAGTTGTCCTTCTGCATTCCTGTCCTCCAACCCTTCTTCATAATAAGACGCTTTTGACATCTCAGGTGTAAGAGTGGTGTACTAATACTATTGCTTGTGCACCTTTTGTTCTTCCACTCAATTTTCCATTAATATGCATATAAATAACAGTGTGAGTTTTGTTTTTGCCGTCAACATTTTGGTTTAACCTTGTTATGGAAGGTGTTAACGCTTTGCCCAAAAGATGGTGCAGGCTAAATAGTAACATTTGTGTATTAAGAGCCCTTTTCCTATTGTTGGTTTATGATATTCTTAATTTCTAAAAATATCAATGTTTCATTAGCAGCAAGCCAAAGTTATCAAAATTTAAGGAAATTATTGAAATGTGACACTGTAAATGTAAGGAACCTCAATGAGTTTCAGTTTTAAACAGATTTTTTAAAAATGTATATGTATTTGATAACTGCTTTTAATAACATTGTAATCATCCAGGAGGTTCTAAGTTTTGAGTTGTGAATTTGTTGCTGTTCTAGATTATTTAATACAGAAGCCAATATTTTCCTATTTTTGCTCTGTATTGTTCTCCTTACATCATCTTTTCCCCTTCTAGGAGTATACAGTGGAGCAGCAGAAAACCCAGTGGTTCTCTCTGTACCACTCTTTGCAGCATTACAAATACCACACATACCTCATGTGTAAGGACGAGGTGAGGAATCGCCCACAGTTTCTGCTGGTTGCTAAATTTGTTTATTATTATGCGATTTTGATCTAACCGATACAAATTGATCTGGAGACATTTCCTGCATGCTGCTCCTCAGAGTCTGTTTGTGTCTGTCGTCTAGATTGCATCGCTGCGGGTGCGGGCTGGCAACCTGGGACAGGAAGAGATCGTCCAAAAGTGCCTGGAGAACGGAGCCTGGGTGGACGGGCTCTTTGATCGCTTTGGAGAGCTAATCAGTCAAGTGCAGCAGGTCTGCAGATGATTTAGCCTTGGCAGTCTTGACTTAAAAAGAAGTACAAGGGGAAGCTACTGCAAAGTTCGTCGTTTAAACTCAAATGGATGCCTTGAAGTCACAGCAGCAGAGATTGAGTGTGGAGTGGATTCCCCTCTAGCCACAGAGATGTCAGGAGCTATAACTTGATCAACAAAAGACTTTGTTTCGGGAGGCACTTCGGAACAATTCCACGTAGTGCGACTCCTTTTCTTTGTATGTTTTTATAGTTTTAAAAGCCATGTTTTTATGAGCCTTTTTTTTATAGGTTTCTATTGGCTTTTCTACGCTCCTTTATTTTGGGCTAAATGCCATGTGATAACCCTTAATTGTGTTCTAGATAGAAAACAATTGATAGAGGAAGTAGAGTGGGACAAATAAAAGGCAGAAATCTGATTAAGTACCATTTTAACAAGCCTTCATCAATCATTTAAGTAGGCTTACATACAGAGTTGATATATTGTACAAAATTGAGTATATATAAAGTATTACTGTAGTTCATACTGTTAGATAAACATCCATTGTTTAATGGAGTGCCAACTTCTCCATGTCCAATGTACATTTTGTGGAAAGAAAAGCGAGAGGTGAGACCTGCAGCCGTTCTCTTGTGGAGCTGAGCGACTGCAAATGATGCGTGTCTAACTTTAATGCATCGGACGCCTTTTCCCCTCCTGAGATGCGTTTTCATGGAACCAGCACCAGCTACTGGTTTCCTCTAACAGAAATACCTTGAATTACCTTGAATTATTTCAAGGTAAAATGAAATAACTGGTAGTTGTCTTTATATTGTTTTATATACAAAGCCCACATTTTATGACAAATATATATTTTTCACAGATGCAATTGTTATTCTTAGGAGACATTGGTTTTTTTTCATTGTCTTTTTTACATTTCTCCTCACAAATGAATGTGAGGCAGAAATGTTGCTATCACTAATTCTCGTTGCTTGCAGATGCAGTTTATAAATAAAATGGCACATATGCTAAATGTGTTTTGGTGTGTTTCGCACTGGGCTTACTTCTTAAAGTCTAGGGAAAATGTTATATTTGTTACCAGATTACATAACGGAGTACAGCATCTTTCATACAAGGTAAAGATGTGTTAACATATTGAGGTTAATTAATCTCTCACTACAGTAGCATATTTCCATGTTGAACTGTCTAGAAAAAAATCTGCGTTTGATTTTTTTATTTTTTTTTTATTGTCCTTCCAAAATATTTATGCAAAATCTTTGTCATTCATAACAACCCTTGTACAATAAATGGAACCTAATCATTTTGTAATTCATACTACACCGTTTCTGTTGACAAGAGTGTCTAATAACTTCAATCCTTGACATGTTTGTTTTTCTGGGCTTTAAAAGTTTCTCTTAGTCCCTCTGTAAGATAGAAAGGACAACAAGCCATTTAAGTAAGGCAGAGGTCTGTTTTTTTACCTTTACCGGTTGCCACTCATATACTACTATATAGTAGTATAAGTGCTGATTCAAATCAGCGCTGATAAAAATACTGGCATCCCTGAAGGCAATTTAGAGTAAACAGTTAAACGAATGTGGATGGTTTTAGATTGTGAGAGGAGGAATCACTCATACACAAGAACACACAAACTCCATGGAGGAAGATGAAACTGGCAGCTTCTCATTGTCACCGTCATGTTGCACCATGATCAGGTCAGAGGAAAATAATGAAAACAAATCAATGAATCTCAATTTTAGGAAACTGTGACGTCTTGGTGTCGCAAAGTCTTCGTAACAGCTGCTTGTTTGGAGATGATGCCAGTAAAACTTTTTGTTTTCTTTTCTGTAGTCTCTAGGTACTTTTAGAGTGGTTCACTTGAACTCTGGGGAACCAGAAAATGGGTCCTCATTGTGTTTTTCATATGGTGATGATTCAAATTATGACTAAATCAATATAGAAATGTGAAAACAGGCTCATCTTTCTCCTGATTCTTTGCAGTACAAAGCTAAAAAAAATCCTATGAACTAAAGAGGACGACACATTTGACCGGGGCGCCGACTCTGGACAATCTAGCAACATCGTGCAAAGAGGAATGCTCAGAAATCCAAATCAGTGCTGATAAAAGTGTGAAATGGAATAGGATAAAGAGCATTCTACTAACGAAAGAGCGTCTCTAAAGTTGTTGCAGGTGATTTGTAAAAATAAACTATTTTTATAATCTGGGGTTTTTCTCCACAGGAAACGCAGCGTGTCAGTAAATATCTTGTGTTTTATATATATGAATTTATCAGATGATTAAAAGTAAAAACACAAGATTAGACTGCCTTAACAATTGAACAGCAATGAAGTGGTTTTAATTCACATGCAGTAATAAAACTGTCATTCCTCTGTGTCAGCAGGAATATACTAGAAAATTTACACACCACTGATCCTCTTTTGGGAGTGAGAACTCTTGGAAATGGAGATTCTAAGTATAGTCCACTGTGGTGTAAACAATTTCATTAGAACTGTTTTACCCAGAAAATCGTAGTGAGTTGTACTTTTTTTTTGCAAACGCTTTGGCACTTGGTTTAAAAAACTGTCAGCAATACATTATTCTTGTTTTGCCTTTGTAGCTCAGTCCACAGGGGTCAGTTAAAGTTAAACTTTACCAAATTGTTGAGTGTTTTCATGCAAATGTTGGCTTACATTCTTCAATGGGGCACAGCAAGGAGAGAAAGCAACAGCGACGCTCGCCCACCAAACTCTCATAACCCAACAGCGACCGGCTGGCGGACCAAAAGGGTCTCGGGGCTGTTGAATAAAATGTGACAGAGAAGCAACAATGCAGGGGGAAAAAATTACTGGCGATCCACAAAACACAAAAGTGCTTCTGTGGTGCAGTTACAGCACTGTCCTCTGTCCTTTAGAGCCGGACAGTGGAATGGGGGTGGAGGATAGTCCAGTTAGGCATGCACTTTGGATTCCAGCCGGGGCACAACTGGAACGGATGGACTCTAAGAGTCTGCTCTCCAGATGAAAATCATATGAATTGCTAATGCCTTGTATCATTCCATATGTGGGAGTCAGACTGAGGGGACCTTCAGGCTGTGTGACGATGTGAGGAGGGCACAGAAACACGATTGCTCTCTGTTGCATTGGACTGAAACACATTCTTGGCTTTTAAAATTTCTCTTCATGAGACATTATCTGCTGAGTGATGATGTAGTTTTATGTTTCATCATGTGTGGAAACGCACTGAAAGTTTTACTTCTTCGTAAAACATTCTTTGCTATGCAAGACTTAGACCTGTAGTTACATTGTTATTACATGTCCTTAAACATCAGATTGGTTTCAACAAATCAGATTCTGCTGATAGCTTCAACATAATATTGTCATAAGGTACACACACACACACACACATATATATATATATATATATACAGTATATATATATATATACTCTTTTGATCATGAAGAGAAATTAAATGTTGGAAAATAATTTTATTAAAAGATATCGTAGATGGTGATGGCTGTGGGCAGGAAAGGTCTCCTGTAGCTGTCTGTATTACCACGAATTTGAAGAAGCCTCTGACTGAAGACACCCCTTCAACGTTTCCACATTTCAACACCTTACAAGCACAACATAGCTGAGTTTTTCCACAATGAAACATGGTCTTGAGTCTTGACAGTGTCATGATGTTGGAGTTTCTGGGAATATGGACGGATTATTAGAGGCTTCAAAAGACTGTGGCCTGTTGTTCACCTTGCAACAGGTCAAAGATTTGTTGACTTACAGGGAGCACTACAATAAAATGGCTCCTATGAAAGCATTTTTATCTGTTAGAAAGGTCCAGTCAAAGTCCAGATATAAGTGCATTCAAAAAGTTGTGACAAGACTTAAAGACTCTTGTCACAACAAATGCTTTTCATTCGTTCCAAATGAGTTAGATTTATTGTCCTGCGAATGGGCAAAACCAAAATGACAGTCTGAATGTGTAATTACTTTTTAAGGCCTTGCACTTTGCATTTGAATGCCACCTTCTGAGAACATTCCCCAGGATATTCGTCATCATCTTCGTTTCATGCAGAATTTCATGACTAATAAGCAGGAGAAACAAAAGGAAGGATGCAAAGCCTCCCAGGCACATCGAACGCAGCAGGTGGAGACGCTTTGTGTCAAGTTTACAAAACACCAGCATATCACGCAGCAGCACATTCGGATGAGGAGCCGGCAAACCAGTTCAACCCTCTGCTTGAGATTCCCGGCACTGACTGGGTTACATTTCCTCCAGTATGTGTAAACAATAGAAATATGCAGCAACAGAGGCATCCTACTTGCTCTGTAAAGCAACAGAGCATATGCAGGTTTTATAGAACTTTACTCTTTACACATCGAGTTAGATGTTTACAACTAACCATTAACAGTTTTTATCTTTACGAGTGTCTATATTTCCTCTACTGGCTTTGACAATATCTCTGATGTATTCTGTTGTTCCCTTTGTTTCCATGAGAAAATATGAGAGCTTCTCGCTCCCATAAAATAATGTTTCCGTTTTTCCTGTTCTCATTCTAGATAAAATCACAGCAACACATTAATTAGAAAAATTCTTCACTTATAACACATTTGAAATGCAATTTGCGTGATTAGATGCCAGCAGTTTGATCCTCTTCAAAGAGGTAAAAGATTACAAAAAATGGTATAATAGTATTATTAAATCACCCTTTAATTGGTAACACACCTTAAAGTGTTGTGGATAACACTGTAAGGGTTGAAAACAGTACCTTCCTCCCTATCTAGGAGACACAAAGACATGTTACCAAGGTCAATATGCGCTACAGGGTCAACTGTGACAAAAAAATCAGCACAACTGTTGAGGAGAAAACATTGCCGCGGCCCCCATGTTTACAAAAAACAGTGAAGAAGACAAAACATACGGACACAATATACAATTTGACTTTTCGTAAAACTAATAAAATATTTAGTGGAAAATAAAAATGATAAATAATCCAACAACTAAATAAAAGTATGTCTCATTTATGACAATTAGAATATTTAAAAACCTAATACCAGAAACCTGGTTAATGTTTTTACAGCAGAGTTTTGAAGCAGTTTCAATTGGGATTTTTTTTTGTTTTGTTTTTTTAACTAGAGAAAAGAGCATCACAACAATCCAGTACAACTACATTGTTGGCATTAGCTTAGAAAAACCATGTCTGACATTATGCAAATATTTTTCTGATGAATAAATCCAGTTTTTTTATTTAAAGTGCCTCTTGACCCTGAAGCCAGTCCTCAAAATGACTCCTGTTCATTTACCCAAGCGTCAGGCTTTACTTTCTCTCTGAGTTTCAGAATCCGTCATTGGGATGGAATTATAATCCAGCTTGCGTTTTCAGGACAGGCAGCAATATGAAGCTGTTAATCATAGGAATGATTAATAAATTGTCAATTCACTGACAAGGCACGAAGGCAGGCGTATTAAAATCCAACATGTTCAACATGATCATGGAATGAAAGACGGCTCAATGTTTATTCTTCTGTGAAAATGCCTAAAGGATTGTGATCTAACCAGTTTGTCGCTGTTGAATGCCTCACCCTTTACAACTCATTCCCCCCTGATAAGAGCTTCAGTCTCCCTGAGGAACACCGTCCTTACAGCTCCATCTTACTGCTGCGTCTAAGGATTTTCAGGCAATGAAATAAATCCAGATCTTGAGTTTTCTCAGCCCATGTCACCTGAAACATAGAGGGCATCAACACATAGCATTGTCACCTGAGACATCTTCAGTCACCTGCTCCAAACCTCTGTGACGCACATACAGTACATGTAGTTGCTTTGGCTGAAGGAGGAAAGAAAAAAAAATTCCAACATGTCTTGTGTCCATTTTGTGTTTTACAGTTTGAATCTGAAACTGCTTGACTGTGTTTGTTTGTTTATTTATTTTTTTACCTTTGATGGATCCACTGGTCAGGACCTTCTTATTTAAAGGTGTAACCTGGTCAAATGTGTTCCCATAATTGGAGGTGTGACTTTGTGAAAAGCTATGAAAAATCCGACTGGATTTTTTTTCTTCTTGTATTTCCTCATTAGTGTTATTCTTTTTTAGCACAATAAAGCCTAAATTGTTAGGCTTTATTATTAGGCCTAATAAAGCCTAATAAATAGGCTTCATTAGGCACAATAAAGCCTGTTAGAAGACAGGGGACGTGATTGTAACTCATCTGTAACAAATAAATACAATTCTTCAAGCTGTTGTAGTAGAAATGCCCTCTTTAATTTATTATTATTATTTTTTTACCATAGTTTCAACTCTGACAGAAGTCTCCAAAATGAAGAAACAATCGCAGTAATGCTCCTTTTGTTAGATTTCTGGGAGTCAGTGGGACGGCTCATTGCGGGGTCGGGGAGTGAGAGCGACATAAATAATGCATGATAGAGTTGAGGGAGGGAGGAGCAACAGTTTCGGCGCTGTCTGCTGGCGACTCCGTGCGTCACCTTTTGATTTGGAAAACGCAGGGACATGGTGCGGATGGATGGCTGTCCACACGGCCACAAGAGGACCAGGTAATCGCGATTTATTGATTTTGATTATGAAACATTATTGGGGTTTTTTATTTTATTTTTATTCATTATTTCGTTGGTCTTTTTCTAATGGAACACGGTGACTGATTGTTTAATAAACTGTTGCTGCGTAAAAACGAAGATTTTGTCGAATCATTTTACGCACAGTAATAATCTCAGTCGCTCTTGACTCCTCTCACATAACGTTACTCTGTTTGTAATTAACTTGGACAGATTGCTGGTGACTGAGCAGAATAAACGGATTTATCTCTATAAGCATTTTTTTTTCTTCAGTTTTCAAAAGTTTACATGGGAAAAGTATTTTAGTAAGGCTTTACATCGAATGGAAATATTTAGGTATATTTTTGCGTTTATCTAATAATCAAAACGCCTTTCATAAGTACTCAGTTTTTATAAGTGGTCCGTTTGACATTTGCTCTGTGCGGACTCAGCAGTCTCAGTCTGCGGCGTGTTTGTGTCACAACATGACTACAAAAAGATGATTTAGCATAACACGCCATACAGGATATGAGGGTTTAAATTCATGAGTGCCAATAACCCACCGAGGTTCAAGCTGCGCCCTGAAGGCAGATCGGTTAATCTGACTGGTTTTAACTTGCAGATGGAAGGACGATATTATCTTCCACCGGCTGTGATTTGACTGTGCCACGCTGCGTCTTCATCGGCCGGATTTGTCCCTTTCTTATTCTCCGCTTAGTGTTTAACAGTCGCAATGCATCGAGTTAAAGCAACAGCGAAAAAAAGGTCACCCATGTGGGAACGACGCCGCTCCCTGTGCGATTATTTACCTCCGCTGATGTGTGCAAACACATGGCGCGATGTTGTGCATTGGATGAAAGGTTGGGCCATTTGCCCATCCCAGCGCAGTCTGCTCGGATTTTTCCTGTTTCTTTTTCTTTTTTTTCCACGGACACAGAAAAGAAGTCATAACTGTGAAGAGAAACTGGTTTCGACTGTGCAAACTGAGCTTAGTCTCAAACTGGCGCAAAACAACAACAACAAAAAAAAAAAAACTAGAGGTGACAGAGCTCAGCAGAGTTCCCAGGATTGTTTTGACCAACTTGACCTGCTCCAATGTTTTACTGATAACAACGTGAAAAAGTTTTGCCCTTTCGCATATCTCTTTATGTTTTTGATTATTGTCACACTTAAAAGTTGCAGATAATGAAGTTTATTTTAATATTAATAACCTTGAATGAGTAAAAAAACAAAAAACTTTAAATGACTATATTGATTGCATAAAAAGAAATTCAAACCAAAAAAGAAAATGCATCACCTCTCTATCTTTAATTACTGATTGGCATGACTTACAACACTACAAGAGTGCATCAATAACTGATCCAGCAGGTCACAAAAATAAACTCTTTCACCACAGCGATGTTTAAGGGGCATTTTGTTTTTTGCAATTTTGGTTTTGATCATTTTGAATAGCAGTTTTTTTCCCCTCTTCTTTTAAACACTAGACGCTCACCTCTAAACTGCCTTCTGTATTTTACCAGGTAATGTTTGATGTGAAATCATCTGAAACATTGACAAAAAGCACACATTAATGCTTTTTGCTGTAACAGGGCGATTTTTTCCACTGCACTGTATTTTTTAACAAGCCTTTTCAGGTATTAATAACAACCAGATTTATAACCACGTACTGTAATCTTCAGACCCCCAGCTGGTCTTCCCTTAGAGTCTTTTCTGATTTTCTCCACCATAACCTAGACAGTTCAGTTTGAGTTTCTTTCACTCATCGTAACACCATTCTGTTGGGTTCAGGTTTAGTTTTCTAATGCGAACTGTTGCAAAGTGTCCTCCCTTGAACAGCTGCTGCAGTCCAAAATGTTCTTTCCTAATATGCAAATCCTCAGTCCAGGACCGTTTCTTCTCCCCAGAGGGAGACACAGTTTGACGGAGATTTATCTCATTAATCAGCAGATCACCCACAATCCCCATCCTCTGCACCTTTGATACGGGAACATCTGCTTTTCCTGCTGCGCTGTTCCAGGGGTCTTTCTTCTGTCTTCAAGTTTCACAGATGGGTCTGTAATTGCATTTGTCAGGTTGTGTTATCAAAACACACAGTCTGTCAGAGCCTGATTTATGTCCTCGCCGAACCCCTCACATCCCTCCCTAACATTTGCTCAGCAGGCTTTAAACGCTTCCTGTTGTGAGATGCTAAGATCTCACCGAGGCCTGCCCTGCTTTTTTTTTTCAGATCTGAGTCCCGAGGGATGACACAAGTCGCTTTTCCACCACGGCTCACAAATTACACAATACTGAACATATATCTGAATCGTACAGTATACTGATTGGTGTTCTTGAGGTAGCAGCAACAGGGACACACTCTACTATTTGTTTTTTAAGGTTTTTACCGTGAGGTGAGTGTTTAATCTTGAATTCACTATGATTTCAAGCTCATGTTGACCAAAAAAAAAAGGCTATTACACATTAGTGATATAGACTCTGTTACTTAACTTTCATCCTGATTCTGCACACCCACATGCAGGAACTCAGGGGAAAGGGAGCGTGTAGGGTAGAGACAGAGGAAAACACAGTTCCTGGGTTTTCTGAAAATTTGGCTCAAACAGAGCAGAACAAACTAACTGAGGGATAAAAAGTAGGTCACAAAACAGACTTGACCTCTGGAACGCCGAAGAGAAACTAATTCAGACATTCATTCAATTTTTTTCTATTGTTCAGAGATTTTGCACTGAAGTAACTTCATGTTATTTCATCCTCCCTCTAAGAGTCAGAATGTCTTTTTAATATCTTAAAAAGATCTTAATCAGTGGTCTTTTAGAGTTCTCTCTTTGTTGTTTAGCTGATTTCTTCTGTCATTTTCCATCCAGTTATTTTACTTGAGAGGGCCATCATGTTGTCTAACGTGTCCTTTTTAACATCATTTGACAAATAAAAATCGAAATAGTGCAGCAGGTGGAGGTGGAAATTTGTGGAGATGTTCAAATTAGGGTTAGGTTTTTTAAAAAAAAAGCTTTGAACATTTCACAGAGCTCTGTTCAACCCATCATTTGAAAATTAACAAGCACAGCACAACCGCAAATCTGCCAACGCACGGTCGCCTTACACTGACTGACTGGAACAAGTGCTTTATTCGGGAGCAGTGTAGATAATTCTTACTTTGGAGGAGCTGCAGAGAAACACACATTGGGTGTAAGAATCACTTGTGTAAACATTTTACCAGGAGTAGTTTAGAGTAAATCAACAATAAATTACAAATGGGTGTCTTGTTTTTAAATTCGGTGAAACTTTTTTTGTACGAAGAAGCAGCGTAAGCCTCTGGTAGCTACTTCATCTCATGTCAATGGATTTAACTGTGCTACAGCTGTGATTATTCAACGTGATACGTTTTTAGTTATTTTCCGCCATTTTGTCTAACATAAAAGTTTACTTGTCTCAACTTGCTAGAAATTCAAGGGACTGAGGAAGTTTTGTGGTTGTGTGCGTTTTTATTTAATTTCACACGACAAGCTGCAAAACTTGCAGCACAGAAACATTTTCCAGAGCGTCCAGACTGCTTTCATCTTTCAGCTTTTCACGGCAGGTTTCGCAGCTTATCTTTTTTACATCTCTGGCAGTCCCTTATATTTTCCGTCTTCTTTTGTTTTCCCCATCAGAACAAAGCATGGCTGGGAAGCCTTTTCGGGCCACCTACATCTGGAACAGCATCATTTCCAATCTCCAAGGTCAAGTCGAGGTGAAGCACAGGCGCCACAACCTGAAGTCGTACCATGACTGCTTCCTGGGCTCAGAAGCTGTGGATGTGGTTCTGTCGCACATCACCCTCACCCGCTTCTTTGGCGATGAGGCGGTGCCTCGACACAAGGCCGTCCGTCTCTGTCAGGTCCTCATGGACTCTAAGGTGTTTGAGCCAGTTGGGGGTAAAGTGTTTGGAAAGGAGAAGAAAAGAGACAAGTTCGAGGACAGCAGCGTCAGTTTGTACAGGTTCCTGGGTCCAGTAACCAGCTCCTCCTTAGCTCTGACCAATACCAACTCTCAGTCCACTGGTGCCATCAAGAGTGGCTATGGCTCGCCGAACATGAACATGAGCAGCTGCTCACTAACAAGCGAAAGGTATGGAATCATATTGTAACATCTTATATGTACAAAAAAGAAAAAAAGAAAGCTCAAAAATAGTCCAGGACTCAAGTTTTATTTGTAATATAAAATAAAGAAGCTAAATAAAATGAGTGGTAAACTACAAAATACCAGCAAGGACAAAACACTGCTCAAAGGTGGTACAAAAAAAAAACAAAAAAAACTACAAAAATTTAAAAACACAAAGAAAGAAGATTAATAACACTTTCATGAAATGTCAAAACTCAGTAGGAAAAAAATCTATTAAAAAAACAAAGCAAAATCTGTGGTTGTGAGTAATGAGACATTATGAAACATGCTATAGTTTGGTTTTATCTGGTCTTATCTGTAGGAAGGCAATTGGCAGGAAATTAAGAAAGTAAAATAAACAATGATGGGTGATTTCAACTTACAAAAATATACTTTAAACTATCATCCTGCCTAATGAGTAGTGTGAGATATTCTGCAGTCTCTGCCTCTGGAATGAATGGGCGATAAAACAGATACAGTATTCGTGGAAAAAATCAAGACTTCACGAGACAAAGTTTATTATCCTTTTTATACAAGCAATACATACTTCATTTATTGAAAACCAATTCCTGTAAACCACCATGTGAATGAAAGACAGGTATAAGGAAGCTTTTATTTATTTTTTTGCTGTATTGATTGTGTCTGTTCCTGTAACGAGTTTCTGAATCACGTCCATTGATTGCTCTCTTTATGTGACCTATCAGCCAAGGGGTCCCAAGCTACTCCACCCACTCCCCAGTAAAGAGAGAGAAGCTGCTGGAGGAGGTGCTGGGGAACCTGAACCTCAGCGCCACCATCATCCCCCAGATGAGCCACCTCGGCCTCTCACAGGAGTGTAAGCTTCTGTCCTGACCAACCAGACACCCAAGCGTGTCGTAAAACAAACCAGTCTAAATGTTTTCATCTGTAAACACTGTAAAACTGCTGATTGCTGCTGCTTGTAAAACTGCTGTTTGGCTTTGGCAGGTTTGTATGAAGTGTGGCACCAGCAGGCAGTGTCCAGGCTGCTGCAGCTCATAGAGCTCCCCCTGCTGGAGAGCTTGTTAGAAGGCGAGGTCGCTTCACGATCCTCTCTGCATGGCATGGACAGCGACCCAGACCTGCTGTGTCCAACAAGCTACCTGGACAGAGAAGTTCTGAAAGCTTTCAGTGAAGCACAGTAAGTCCTAACTGTGACTTGTGAAAAGGTCAGCTTTTCATTGTAATTTTCTCGACTTATAGTTATAATCTATGAGCTTCTAAAACTACTTCCCAGATCGAAAGCCTAAAATAATTACCTTTTGATGAGAAATCATGTCAAAATCAGAAGAAATTTATTTTTCCTTATTTTTATCATGAGTCACAACTGAACCTATAACTGGCCTGAAATCCTTCACATCTAAGGCTGTGATTATAGAACAATTACACACAGTGGGATAAGTAGATTAGGAGCCATATGCAAAAACTGCAGTGTCCACAGTTAAACTCTAAGCCATCTGGGCAAGTCGCATCAACTCACTTTTACTCTCTGGCATTTAAATGATGTGTGTTCTGTTTTGTCATTTGTGTTGTTGTTTTTGTGTTGTTGTTTTGTACAGCACTTTGGTGCAGTCTTGTCTGCTGTAAGGTGCTATATAAATAAATTTGACATTGACATTGACATTTACATTTTGTTTCTATGTATGGTTACTTAAATAAGAAAAAAAATTTGTGTACTAAAGTACAAGAAATAAAATCAATGTATAAAACTAATTCCTCCCCTTCCCTCTGCCTCAGGGCTGATGAGTGGATGTCAGTGGCGGTGGACTGTCTGGAGTTTCTGCCTGATGAGCTGGTGGTGGAAGTCAGTCGAGGTTTGGCTGCTTGTGCGGATGACCTTGTTCAGTGCAAGAGGTTGCTTTACCAGGTCCTGGTCAGGCATTACGGACAGACGCAGCGGCCACCTCTGCTTAACAACTATATCTTTGATATCCACTCTGGGATCTCAGAACTACTTGGTAAGCAGTCTTTTTTTTTCAGTTCCTACCTTTCAAAATCATTTTTAATGTTGTGTCAGAGAAGGTGCCTGATGGTCAACTGGCTAAAAGAAGATTTCTATACTACTTACTTCCTTTACAAGAAAAGCATAATCCATAATAATTGTGTGGAAACTAAAGCAGCTCAGTTCAACAGCAGCAGAAATTATTCCCTGTCTGTTTTTGGATCATCATGGATCAATTTCTAGTGTCGAAGCGATGACTATTTTCAGTCAGTTTAAAGTTTATAATTGTTACTGTTGCGTTGCCAGTTAACGGGAAGCTGGAGCTAGCTTTAGAGGCGCTGCAGCTGAGCCTGAGGCTGCAGGACTCCCACAGCCAGGAGGAACTCCGGAGACTCCTGAGATTCATGGCCACTGCAGCCAAACCTCAGGAGGTGAAGCTGCACAAAGAGGTCAGCACTCCTGTTCATCCTGGGTGCCGCTCTGTGTTCGTTTTTGCTCCTCATTAACTCTAAATGCTCTTCCCAGATTGAGAACAGGATGGCGGTAAAGAGGGCTTTCTCCCGCTCCATTGTGTACAGCGGGAGGCTCTCGAAGGGCAAGGTGGACTTGATGGTTCTGTTCATGATGGATAACTACTGTGATATGTTCAAAGTAAGTGCTAACGGTGTGTTTCTTAGAAAGGTAATGTCTTTGGTGTTGAGATAACAAATTGGAGTTGATATAAAGGAGTTCAATTGAACTGAATTGAGTTGAATTTTTCTACCAGATTCCCATCTCCTTGCACAAGATGGTGAGTGAAAGATTGAGGAATATCGTCATGGGGAAGGATCCGGATGTGATAACAGGTTTGCTGGTTTATCTGCTGTTGTAGATTAACAGGAACGACTTGCTCTGCAGTAAATTCATTTCTATTCTCTGCTCCTCCGCTGCAGGCACAACATACTGCTCAAGGGTTAGTGCTAAGGAATATTCAGAAAGTGCACAGAAAGCCACTCAGGAGGAGATCCTTTCTCTACTGAGGACAGTTTATGAGAACCCCAAATTCTCCAGGAAGGAGAAGAGGCGGCTGCTGGGACAGTTTTATAAAGCTCACCCTGAGACTTTTGTTCAGTACTTTGGAACTAAATTGTCTAGTATCAATATGTTGTTGCAGTAATATTTATACAAGTTATATATCAAAGAGTTAAAAAAAAAAAAAACTATGTTCAAATGGAGTTGTGCAGATAGTAACAGATGACTGAGCAAAAATGTAAGCTACAATATTTAATGATCTATTTAACTGTTTTATTTGGTGCAGGTCACTATGGCAAAATGCTCCCTTTGATGTGAAAACCACTGATTCATCCTCTGAAATAGAAAAAAGTTATTTTTTAAGGTCAAATATAGGTCTGATTCAGTCAAAAGCAAACCTGTAGGTTGGCTGTTTCAGTTTTTCTTGTGCAACAGCATCAGATAAAAATGTGAAAATTTGACATTGGAAATTTTAGAAGTCCCTTATTCTGCTGTAGTGACAGTGGAGACATGCTCCTGACTCTGGCTTGTTTTGTTTTCTAAAAAATTAAAACAGATGTTGGAGAGGTTTTTTTTTTAATGGCCACGTTTTAGTGGTCTCTTCAGGGTTGTTTAAATCAGGAAAAAATAACCCTTCTAATTGGCTTACGGGAAATGACTGGAGTGTTTCCTGCTGGTTTGAAACATGTTGTTTGTATTTTATGTCATCTAAGGTAAAATTGAGAAGATTTCATGCATCTTTTGCATCAGCTCTAAGAAGACAATGGCATCTGGTATGGCAGCTATAAACGGATTCAGAGCGGATAATTGTGAAAGACAAAGCAATTCTCTGCATGTAAATTTAAGAAAAATAAACTTGTGAATTTGTTTCTGTGAAATAAGATATGTCTGAGTTTTCTTCCCTTTTTCTAAGTTCATGGTCCTGTTTGTGACGGAAATCCTTTTGTTCCGAGGAGTCAAAACCACAGACTCCTTCGTATGCTTCCACTGTGCTCCAGCTGTTACCCGTTACTTCAAACTACCACAGAGACACAGAGAACCATTTCCAGGATGCAAACACACTTACTGCAAGACACGACGGTGCCGTTGGCTTAACTGGTTTAAATATCAAGATGTAAACACTAAAAGGAAGCATGTAAACCGTTTCAATCTCCCATTAGAAACACTCGTAAACAGAGAGAGCCCAGTCTGTTCTCAAATAGGTCCCACTTCTGCTGATTCACTGAAAAGCTAGAATTGAAGCATCAGCAATATTTCATGCTCAAATAAAAACACAAGCTGCCCAAATTGTTTTCCAATTTTATTGAAAGGAACAGTGTTTCCTCCGGATATCTAAAAAAAAAAGCTTCCACTTCGCTATCCTTGGAACAGCTGAAACATAAGATCAGAACTGAAGTGTATCCCAAAGTCCACAGTAGAATTAAAAACTTTGTACAGTATAATTATCAGTCTTTCAAAATAAAAAAAACTCTTGACGGAACAGAAAAAACAAAACAAAACACTAAAACACTTTTGTGTGCTAAAGCATCTGTGTGAGCGCGTGTATGGTTATTTGTACAGATGTAAAAACCAGTCCTGTGGACGTGCGTTTTTATTCTCTATGACAGTCTGTTAAGATTACATTCTTCCAGCGGTTTCGGTTTATCGAATCCTCTTCTGCTGGCGCGCGCGGTAGATGTCGTGAATGGGTGGAGCTATGGCTCCCTTGTCGTCCTCCTCATCGGAGTCGGCGTTTGGCCTCTTGAGGGACTTAGCGGTAGCGTGGTTCTCCATGGGGCCGTTGCCCTCCCCTGCCGCCTCAGGCTGTCTGCCGGTGATGAGCTCCACAGCAGCATCAACACCTGAACACAATCAGTCGTATTGTAAGCAGGACAATGAAAAACTAAGAGAATATTTTAATGGGATGATACAACTCAATGTCTTTTGTTTGGATTTTATGTGAATAAAGCAACAGAGACTAGCTTGGGGAGAAAGAGGCAGTATTTCCATAAGAATTTAAAATTCTAAACCTGAAAAGTGTGGCTTGCATGTGAATGCAGCCCCTTTTATTTTGATGGCCCTAAATAAAATTAACTGCAACCAGTTGGCTTTCAGACATCATTAGATTAGTAAATAAGAGTCCACCTGTGTGTAATTTAATCTCAGTCTAAATCCAAGCTGGAGAACATGTTTTACATTGTTCCAAGACCAAGGAACAAAGTAAAACATTATGTCAAGTTTTCAACTTTTCAAGGAGGAGTGGTATAAAGAAAATAATTGTTCAAATAAAAATAATGTAATAAGCACTGTAAAGACAGTCGAAGTTCATGTTGGGGGACAGAGAAAACATATGGAAGGAGGTCTTCTGGTCAGATGAGGCAAAAACTGAACTTTTGTCTCATCTGCCTCATTGACTTCCACCTCACTATTATATACTTCTATGTGCTTGTAACATAACACACCTTAAACAAAAACGTAAAATTCAAGAGGTCTGAACATTTTTGTGAGGTGCTGAAAGTCTTTTCCTTTAGACTGAAAGTATTCAGCTAATTACTGGACAACATTTCTGTTGCTTCTCGAACAGAGACAACAAACAAACTTACTCTCAGGAAGTGTACATCTCCTAAAAGTTTCCATGAGCTCATCCACTTGAACAAAGGGACCCTATGGACAGAAACAATTGAAAACTGAACACTGCTGCTGACAACTCATTAAAGATGAGCCTGGTAGCGTTAACCGGCCGTAACTTACAGTGAAACACGTAGGTGGAGGGAGCAGCTTCATTAGGACAACAGCAGCTGGAGGGACTGGGAAAACTCCACCAGGGACCGGGTGTAGACCTGGAGCTGTGGGGAGGAACAGAGGTATGATCAAAGATGAATCCATTTACACATTAGGTCTATTTAGAGGGAAAACAGTGGAAAGACAGCAGCAGGCCACTGAAAATAGAACTCAACACACAAAAATTAACCCTGCCTGAAATATTTGGGATTACGTACGAGCGAGGTGACGTGGCTGATACGGGATCATCTGATTGGTGTCTGGTTTGGGATACTCTGGTTTACGATCAGGATCGTCCTTTAGTGTAGGCACAGAGGGAGCCACCACAGCTTCAGGGAGCATTGCTGCCAGTTTGGCACGAGACACATCCTATAAACAAGCAGAAAGACGTGTCAAACATCATCACACCTGATCACAAAGTCTTTCTTGGCTCAACTGCACTGGCAGTCACGATTCAAAGTCATGTATCAGGAAGAAAAACACACCTTGTAACCAAGGGCTTTGAGTTCACTGGTAGAGCAGGGATAAAGGTCCATGAACTTGTATCTATCTACAAGCAAAGCCGTTTCTTTCCCCTCATACTCGTCTTTGAAGGCTGTGAAACGTCGGCGCTCTACTTTCAGAATACTGGCCAGGTCTCCGATGTTGCTCTCGAACGCCAAGAACCGAGCCCAGATCTCACTGAGGAGCAGATGCATGTCACAGTTCACTGGTTTGGACCGATATCTTAAACTCAGACGTCCACAGACAACACAGCCAAATGCTTGACATTACCCTGATTTCTCTGGGGATAGGCTTCCAGAGGTGAGGACCCGTTCGAACAAAACCCTAGTGTTGTTATCCTCTGAGAAAAGAATCAGACACATTAAAAAAACGTCTGTAAAAGCAAGCAGCAAAGCTACAGGAAGGTGAACAATTTAGAGAATGGCACAAACCATTAAGGTGGGAGAGGTAATCAATGTAGGCAAGTATGTACTCTGGAATGTCTCCATACTTCTTCAAACCCAGCTCAAAAATCTTAAAGGCCACTGATTTATCCTGTTGAGAAAAACACAAGCAAGATTTTGAAGCATCTGTGTGTCCAGCCACTCCTCAAACCACGCACCGAACTTCTGCTTCGTCTTACTTTGCTGCAGTAGTATTCCATCAGAGCTGCAGACACGTAGACGTGGTGACGCGTGCGCAGGTCCTCTCGAGCCTTTTTGAAGATGGCGCGACCTGATTTGATTCCCTCCGCCCTCCTGGCGAACTTCATGTACTGGATGTAGACCAGCGTGGGGTCGATGTCCTCGATCGCAAGCAGTTTGTTGTAGATGCTGTGCACTTTCTCGTACTTCATGCGACTCTGAGAGAGTGACACAAAAATAACGCTGATGGGGAGGTACATAATGAATTGGTTAGTTTGTTCTGAACACGTAACTGGACACTCACTTCTTCGTAATCAGCAAACGCAAAGTAGAGGAGCATGTTCTTTTTGAGGAGAGTCCCAATGGCACGTTCATAGATGTTAGCTGCCTCGTCGCTGAACAGCTTTGAATTATTCATGTCCTGAAAGAAAGTAAAAGAACAAAAAATTAGGAATTAAGACATAAGATTTATCTGATATTTAATATCTGAAAATTATTCAGGCTCAGTCTTGAAAGTATAGGTGTGTCTTACTCCTTTCTCTGCCAGCAGCTTGCTGGACTGCTCCAGGTACTGAGCTGCCTCGTACCAAATGTCGGGATGGTGGCCCAGAACCAGCAGGCACTGCTCATAGGCAAACATCACTGCATCCAATCAAATTAAAAAGCAATTAAATAAAAATGTTCCTGCAGCGCAACAGTAAAATAAAGGGATTTGTGTCAGAAAAGAGTAAAACTCTGCCCTCTAGTGTCGTATCTGCAGGTAAGAAACTACATATGACAACCAAAAAACTGTTTTGAGACAAGACCACCAACATTTAACATTGCACTTAGTTTTACCTCTCTTTGTGATGAGGGTCTGGTCTTCTGTGCGGAGTGGGTTGCTTTTTTCCCACTGAATGTACTTTTTCCACATTTCCACTTGCTGGGCCTCCTGAGGGGAGTTCTGTGGTGGAACTGAAGGTGCGTTTCTGTCAAGCCCTTTCATTACTGTCTCATACTCCTGCATTACAAAAACCACCCAACAGCCTGTGTCAGTTACCCAGAACAGTATTTGGTACATTATTCAGTGGGAATCTGATTTCTCACCTTTGCCACTCTCCTTGCATTCATGTAATCCCTGCTGCGATCTTCAATCATCTTTTTAGCCAAATGCACATTGATACCCTGTAAATAAAACCCATAGATTAATCCTGCTTTTGTTCCTGTTGAAACTCTAAATCTACATATATTTTGCTTGATAGCTTTTGGCAGCCATTGTAAGTTTCTGTGTAACGTTTACACAGAAAAACTTGCTCAACTTTGTTCAAAATAACGGAATTCCTACATCGCTAATAAGACCAAACACTCTAACTCATGTCAGTCTTTTTATATTTCAAGTACGGTAACTTTCATACACCCTGCTTGCATGAATGTGTCCAAAACTATTTCTGTTCTGGAATTGTGATTTGTTTTCCAAAATTCAACACCTAATCTCCTGCAGTACTAATATCAGAACTTTTGATTTTATGGTTTTAGATCAAATACTTTGAATTAAAGCCACTCTGGAAAGCATTGGGGCATTTTGCTGACTGATCTAGATTCTGCTGAGAAAAAAGTATGTATTTAGAATGAATTGATATAAATGTGTAATTATTGCTTTGTGATTTTCTTTGCCTTCAACAGAAAGCCAATCCAGATGGAAACCAAAATACTACCACCACCATGTTTCATTATGCTTCTTCTTTGGGAGTGTCTAGCCAGTAAATATGTATGTCAGCTAAAGGAAACAACCATGTGATTTTTCACAGCTCTTAGTACCAGGCAGCAGCATTTGCTTTGGATGACAGAATGGCAAATATGCACACTCATAACGTAAAATGCATTAGGTGCCCAAACAAAATGAAGATGTTTGACTAGTTTATGCTATTATAAAACAAGGGACCTCCTTCCAACTGATCAAGTTGGTTGATAACTCTTAATTACAATTTCACTTTAAAACTGAACTCTAATCCTGACAGTTCAATAATCTTTAAACTATTTTATGTAGTTTACATGGATAAATATGTTCTTATGTTCTCCTTTGCAACTGTTGTAAGTGAAGCTTTTAAGCTCATTTAAAAAAAAAAAAAAAAAAACACAATTACATGCAGAAGAAAAATACTAAACATTGATTGGCTCACTTGCCTCTTCATATTTGCTATAATCTCTCCAGAGCTGTTCAATGTTTATCATTGGGTTCACGCAACCTCTTTGGTAGACTCTCCGAACCGCAGTGATTCTTTGATTTTCTGCGTACGAGCCCACTGCCTCACTAATAGAAGACACAAAACAAACAAGATTATAGTTTTTAATGCAGGTTACGATAAAATTAAGGTCAACAAATTGAAAAAAAAAAAAAACAACAACAAAAAAACCCACTTACACTCCTTTTAGGAAATTTATGTAGTCGACCCAAATCTGAGAGAAAGAAATAATAGTAAGTCAGATAAGAGCGCTGAATAGAAACTAAAACAACCTGATAAAAGTTCATATTTGCAGACCTGATAGGACATAATTTCCATCCCAATTTTATCAAGGGCGAAATCATACGCCTGGGCCATCTTCTCTCTGAGAATAAGGGAATGAAATTATTTACATTCTCTTCACATGTTGGATCTCATAATTCAGAATGTCTTACTTGTAGCTGGGAAGCTTCCCTTTGGTCTCTCGAACATATGCAAGGTAGCATTTCCACAAGTCAATGTGCAACACTTTCATCAGGCATCTCTGAAACAGCTGCAACAAGATGCGAGAACATGCAGAAAAAAACATTTTACATTTACTCTATAAGAAATAAATCACATATACAATCTGACTTATGTAGCAACCAAATAGCTGGTCAAATGTCCCATGAGGCAAAAACTGTTTCCATCATTAATATATTTTTTAAATTTTTTATCTATCCGATCTTCAAGCTACAGTTCGACGCTTGCAGAACTTTTGATTATATGCTGAAATAAATGGTTAAAATCAGAAATGAGCAGGCACTTAAACATTTGAAGACTTGATTAAAGTGAAGCAACATAAAAGGTACACGCAACATCAAGCATATTACATATAGATGAAAATATGTGAAAATAACTACTCCTTGCATCAACATTGAAGACGGATAGTTCAAAGGTTATTGAAAAGGCACGCCAAAAGATACTAGTTGAACTTTTTAAAAAAAAATCTATTCTTACATATTCAGCCTACAATTAAACAGAGCTACAACACTGAAAACGAGCTTTCAGTTTTGGGCACTTACCTTCTCTACCTTGTCATAGTTTTTAGCCTTTATCTGCAAATAAAAGTGTAAAAACTTATAAATGTAAAGCTCAAAGGAAACATGCATTCATGCAGTTTTAATAATTCAAACACACACATCCACACAACGCTAAAAATCAACAGTGATATTCACACAAGAATGACAACTAACTTTTAGAAAGGGGTTTATTTTATTTTCTTTCCACTTGCGCCACATAAGCCAAGAAAACGCAATAGAAAAACAAACAATTCATATTGTCAAAATTAATTTAACTGTAGTAAGCCGAGCTTTTAAAATCAAAAATATCTGAAATATTAAATAACCATCCTACAATAAATTTTAGGGGTGCATGGCTAAAAAATTAGTTCACTGATGATAATCTTCTGCCTTTAAAGAATCTTTTGGCCCTTTCCAGTAACAACACTGATTGAAAAGTTTTGCTAATAAGTAAAAATAAACATTTTAATGCCACACATAATTTTGAGCAATAATTGTATCATAATAAACCCAAGTAAAAAATGTTGTACATTAGTATAACATCCCTGCCTCTTCACATCCTACATACCATCTTATCTCACTTAAATCCTTCCTGCTAAACATTTAAAATCATTGGGATTTTTTTGGACACAAATCTTTAAATTATGTGTGGGTTTAAGATTAAAGTCTCATCCTTGTGAAACTGCAAATGGGCAGAGATAGGGATATTAGTGAAATGGTTTCATCTTTTCAGGTATCCTACTCCTTAAAAAAAACTGAATACAAGGCTGAGAGGCGTGGTAGGGTATACAGACTAGAAGAATAGGAATAAGAAAATCCTGAACACATCCTGCAAATATTTAGTTCACATTTCATAAAATGCAAGAAATACAGCATAGAACCTTAATCTTTAAGTTTTTAATACAGAATGTTACAGTTGACATAGTGTTTCGAGGTACACCACAAAAGAAGTGTTTTTAGTCAAACTAGACTTGAAATCTGCATCATAACTTACAAGCGACCTTATTTGGCATAAATGTGTCATAGGAGAGTCAGAACAACTTGAAATTCTGGCCCTACTGCACACAAACTAAAACAGTCTTGCCCGCTTAAATTTAGCATTTCAAATTCAGGTCAAGACGATTCCATCTTCGCACTAAAGAAAAGCACAGATTTAAACCTCCAAACATTTTGTCAAAATACTTTCAAGAAGTTTTTATGTAAAAGCAGTTTTTCTTCACAATAGGTTGTCATTAGTGAAAAGGACAAATTTAACTTCTTCAAATTAAAAACTGAGCTCCAGTTTCTCCGAGTCCACTTCTCAGCGATGGCTACAGCTGGCTCCTAAGCCTTTGTGTGGTTTGCAGAGACGTGCAGTAAAGCTCCAGTTCAGCTGGCAATGCCCAAACTCAACAGCCTTTGATAGTCAAGAGTATAATCTTACACACATTACTGCAGGAAAATATTTACAGAGGGCTATTTCCAATCACCTTTCTCAAAGTTTATCTACCAAATGTGTTAAGAACACAAGGAGTGTAAATCTTTAAAAAAGTATTGATTAGGTTTAGAGAAGTTTCCTCAATGAATATTAGTTGTTTACAGCACCATGAGTCTATATTAGTATATCTACTAACTCCAGTCTTGGGCACCTAATAAATGAATCTTCGTAGGACTTGTCTCGCCCCCAAATCCATATTTTATAATGCGGCAGGGGAAACGACTCAAGCTAAGCTGGGTCTCTTGTATGTATAGATGGCCTAGCAGGCAAATGGCAATAATATGCAGAGAAATTTTTTATTTTGTACATTTTGGGGAATTTCCAATGTGGTCCTCAGCTGTTCTGTTTGAATACCAAGAAATTAGCACATACATATACTTACCACAAGGGGGAGCAGCTATACTAAGAATGGCTTTGTGTATGTCATTGATTATAATCCTAGGAGACTTTAATTGGTTTGATAATTCTAATAGTGTTATTTCAAAAATGTAATCTTTGTGATTGTTCAAATCTAACTAATACAGCTGATTTGAGGAAATGCAGGTATTTGGAGTTAAATGGAGGACAGAAAAAGTATCTGGCAAAAGTATTCACACCCATTAAGCTTGTTTGAATTTTGACACGTTACAACCAAACCTTAGAACGTGTTATTGGGAATTTATGTAATAAAGAAGCAGAAAGTCATGCATGATGTCACACTGGAGTGAGCAATGCTTCATCAGAAAATGTCAAGGAAGACTTTATAGGGAAAAAGAGGGACAGACAAAGCCTCATGCTGTAGCGATACTTTTCTGAAGCAAGAGAAGTGTGATCTGGTTAGACTTGAAAAAAGAAACTTGCTAAAACCTCAAGTACTTAAGACAGGGGAAGAGATTGATCTTAAAGCAGATGACAGAATATATAAACAATGGAATAGTGTAGATAAAAAAACAAAGGGGAAAAAAAAAGTTATATTTAGAGCATGCTAGTAGAGGTGCCAAAATGTAATTGTAGTGAAAAGTGGTTAAAAGATCTCAGCCACAGGGACTGAATATAGACGCCAAATTTACAGGTCTTTATTTTCAACAAATATTGAAAATCATGCATTTTCCTTCCCCTTTATAATTACATGCTGCTTTGTGTAGGTCTTTCACTTAAAATTCTTATAAAAATGTAAAAGTTCACAACTGTAACAAAAATGGTAAAAGGTTTATGGAAATAAATACTTTTGCAAGGCACTCTGTAAAAAACAAAACAAAATGTTGATGCTGGATTTGTAGACTTTGATGCTGGATTTGTGTAACCTTTTTAATTGTCTTTGTATAAGCTTTGTCAATTTTATTTTTTATATCAAACATTAACAATTTGAAGTGGCAATATGTACAAACAGCTAAACATATTTGTCCTTTTCTGAAAAATATTTCAGTTCTTTCTGGCTAAGAATCCCAAATCATCTGTTTAACAATCCATAAGGGTCATAAATCACACTAAAGTTGCATTTCTTTGATACTGTCAACTCTACACTTATCTTTAAAATAAATAAACACCAATAATATCCTTCTGGTTTATTTGTCTTGTTCTGTTTTATGGTAACAAATAATGACTTGGATCACACTATATTATCTTTATGGTTGTATTTGCTGCTAACATCGTCACTGCTATAACAACTTTGATGCAAATAAGAAAAATATTTAAGGGTTGAGGTCTATCGTGAAAAAGAGAAAATTTGTTTTCCCAAATTCATAGAGCAATGGCAGAAAGTTAGTGTGAGGCAGAATACATGAGGACGTTTTATTTGGAGGAAACTCTACAATCTAAATACACTGACATTTTTGTTAGAACTAATCATTGGGTGTAAGGGAAATTAAATCTGGTCAAACTGCTGGTTGGATGAAAGTAAAACTTATTCTTGGCAAACTAAAAAAAAAAAAAAATAAGCAAAGGGTCACAGTTTGTGTGTTCAGGAGAAGTGGGGCGAAAGGTCTCAAGAAAAGAATGGCCCACACAATAAAGATCGTCCTTTATGAAAATAACCCAAAAGAAATGACACAGGAGGCAATAAATTGACACGACAAGTGAATAAAAGGCTAATGCACTCCAATACCATTAAAATAGTTTTAATACTGTTGCAGACCAAACATGCAACAAATGCACTTTACCCCATATTTAATATGCCGCAGATGATATGTAATCTTTCGTTTAACCTGGAAACATGAGGAATTACCCTTAAATAATTATAGATAATAACCCCTTCTTGCTTAAAGGCACAATTCTTAATGAGCATTAGTAGAGCCCAACTGCAAAGTGTTTTGTATCAATTTTTATAAATGGTTCATTAGAAGGTTTCTCACTTTGTACACTTTGTTTTAGGAAACTGTGAGAATTCTTTAGCTTTCGAAGAACATCTTTGAGATTAGACAAAAAGGCTCAAAACAAGAATTGTGACTTTAAACTCCATTGAAGTCAGATACATTTGGATTGTGTGAAAATCACATAGTTGATTATGTTAGAATAAGTCTCAGCCATGCACACAAGGGAAAAGAATAAAAAAGTATTAACCTCGGCTTCAATGAACAGTTTCCAGAATCTGCCAGAACTCGGGAACTGTGAGACAAGTCGCTCATGGGTCTTCCTTGCTTTATCTATGGGTTGATTCTACAGGAGAAGATTGCATTTACATTCCACTCACTATTTAACATAACAATGGCAATCTTGCCAATCATGAGGTGGAAGACGAAATCGAAAGTTTCCTATTGGACTAAATTCTAACCCCAAGCCCACCACCCTCATTCCCAGTTTCCTTATCCCCAGTAATACAACTCGGTGTCACTAAACCTGTGCTTCTCGAATCAGAATGCTCCATGCGTCAAGGTCATATGGGTTTTCTTCCAACTTCTTCTCTGCTTTCTTCACCTTCTCAGGAATATACTCAGCTGCTGTCTGCAACACAAAAAAAGCAACAAGCAATGTTGTTAGCCAACTCAAAATGCTTGTAGTAATGTGATGCGAGGGCCCACATGGGGCTGGACACTCACACAGGAGGTATTCGTGTTATTCATTATCAGACATTAAACATCATAAAAACGAAAAGCAGCACAAAATCGAGATAAATCGGCTGAAATACGCGATTTCCCTGGGTAGCTTGGTTTTTCTAGCTGGCGCCATTAAATGGAACCTTACACAGAAATATCTAGGGTAAAAATAATGCATTAACTATCAGAAACTGCAAAGTAACACGACTGTGAACTAATGTTAGCTCGTAGTGTTAGTATCGGTTAGCTTCACGTTGCGACAAAAGCAGCTGAATCAATATGGCGCACGACCACGCCACAAAAAAAACCCCTAAGTACATGACTTATACGCGTTTGATTCCCCCGATAAAGCTGCACACAGTGAACATTCCGAACTAATTTACGTGCCTAACAACGCTGCATGATAAAACATTAGCTATGACACAGATATCCCTCTAGCTTGGCCATGAATAGAACTGCGTGTTGCTACCTGCTCGGCGGTTCCCTCCGTCGACATGGCTGAAGAGTATCTGCCTCAAAAGTTAACAACCACTGCAACTAACACCGAAATAAGCAAGATGCAGGAATTTTCTTTAAAACTACTAGGTCATCGGCATAGTTTTAGGGTGATTTTTTTACGTTGCCTTCGAGCAGCTAACAGCTCAACGGCTGGACTGGCCGATGACTAAAATGGCGAGAAGGCAGGCAGTAGTGTTCCGTTGCGCGTGCAGGAACAACAAAGCTACTACCGGCTGTCAGAGTTTCTTCAAAATAAAAGCACTCGCTGCAGCATTACGGATTTAAAAAAGTCATTCATATTTTTAAAATCAGTTTGATATACTATGATTTACATTCACGTTTGGTTAAATTACACCAAGATGAGAAATCACTATGATGAAACCGCACTTCTAGAATGAATTAAAGCATAGTATGTCTCTAAGCAAATATCGTGTGATGTGTGAGATGTAGTGCATGCGTTACAATTAAGGAAGACTGTTCAGCAGAAACAGGAACAAGTGATTTTGTACCAAATGACACTGATGATCCTGCTGGACAACAGGGGGAAGCAAATCACAGCCACAGAGAGCGCGCGCTTGAGCGAGTCTGTCTAGCCTGGCCAACAGACTAGAGTAATAGAGTGCAGCAGTTATCGTTCACGTGTCGACATATTTAGTTTTATTTTTCTGTTCTCAAACCAGTTTTTACCAGTATTACCTATATATATCTATATATATTTGTTTAATTATGTACAAGTTCCCCTATACAAATTCCTTCTATATGTTTAACCTAATCATATGTGTGATTTTAGCCGTAGAAACTACACACTGAACAATTGTGTAAGCTTGGAAAACATAAGTTTATTTATATTATTTTATTATAGTAGTGTGAGGTATTCATTATGTCTGAGCAAAGAAGTCACGATGCCTACATTTGGGCGGTTTTGCATTATATTCCAAATACGTTCTATTTTTTTAGGTAATCTGCAATGGATTACTTAGGTCTGACTGATGCCGTCAGTTCACAAACATTTGCTTCCAGTTGCTAGAGAGAGAGAAGGGACATGTTAGAGGCTGGCAGGGCCGCGGAGCTGCTCGTCTAGACAGGGGGTAACGGGCACCCTTTCAGAGATGGGCAACGGCGCCCAACGAGAAAGGACGCGGATCTGAGCTGAGTAGCTACAAGCCGGACTTGGTGTATTGCTCCCGGACGTCCATATGCAAGAGTTATTTCATGTTTGAAATGTGGGAGATGGTGGCGTTACCAGGAGCGAGCTCTCCCTTCCTGTCGTCTAGGACAAGATGGCAGCAATGCAGGCGAACTGTGCATGGGATGGATTTATAAGTCCATAACATGCTCAGAGAAGCCCTGGATTATACTTAAAGTGACTCTATGTGAAGGTAAGTGGCGGACTGAAAGCTGTCAGTTTCCAAGCTAAACATTTGAAACGTAGGTTTGGATGTGACGTATTACTCTGTCATAACTTAGCTGTAAACTTAACCAATTTTGGATGTCTCTTCAACGTCAAACGTGAGTAAAACAGGCTACACTTTAAGTAGTCGGTTTAATTGAGGTAAATATTTTTTCCCTTTCGTGCCAAATGGTGATGACGATGTCGTCTAAGGTGATTTATTGTAACGCAACTGCCTTGAAAACACAAGTGTTGTCACGGCGACGAGTTAAGGTTGTTTTCGATATTTTACGTCGGATAAAATAGCCCTTCAGAGCTATTTTATGGATTCATCTAACTTAAAACTAACTTCATTGAACAGTATGGATCTAGTGAATTCACTGGTAAGTTCTGTTTTACTTTATTTCAATTACCTCTTGACTCAGGCACAGAAAAGACTACCTATCAGAAGCGATGCTAGACTTCTGAACAAATTTTGAAGTTTTTTTAAAAGGATATTTAACTCCTATTACAGGCATTAACACAACATAGAATGACCTATTTATAAAGATTATTCAAATATAATCCGAATAACTAACTTCTCATTTTCGTTTTACTTTTAGTTTAAAAATGTATTTTATGTTTATATATATTATATGGCTCCTAACTAGGCATTAGACATATGCTTAGTTAGAAGGTATACCTGAGTATACCTGTTAAGCTCAGGTATAATAACCCTGAGTAAATGTAGCACAATTTGAGACCAGTTTAATATGTAAAACATAGATGCATTACATTATATAATTACTTGTCTAAAATAGAAAAGCTACAATTATTCCCACTGTTGATAAAGTAATGCAGTATAACATTTGTTTGTTATTTGAATATTGTAAGCATGTAAATAAAAAAAATACATTTTATGGTAATTTTTAATGGCTATCACAGTGAACATTAAACCTTTTGGCTCCTATGATATTTATAAAGTAAAACATGTATTATACTGATGCTAGCTAGTTAATTAGTTGGGCTATCTGCTCAGGCAGACTACAATCAGCTGCTTAGCAGACATGCTGCATAGCTTGCCATTTTTGGTTAACCTTGTGGGAGTGATGGGTTGGCTCTGCAGCGTTGCGCCATGACTGCCTGCCTTTTTACGAGTTTTGAAATGTTTGGAAACAGTAAAATTGATCTATCTCAGTGAGGGACGCAGAGGTGTTGCAGGTTTCTATCAGGCTGCAAGCAGTCGGTGCTGCGTTACTTTATGCTTCATCCAACAAAGGATAAACTCACTACTCTAGCACTTTTTCTGGCATGTCATCGAAAGGAATTTAAATCAAAGGGATATTGGTAAAGACCATTTGTGGAAGGTTTAAATGAAACGTATATATCTTTGGCTTACCTTGAACCACATAGGCCCAAAATAGTTTTGTAGTTACTTGTTAAGTTATTTACATTAAACCAGATTATTGTTGATAGAAAATGAGGTAGATATCTCTCAAAGAATTGTCTTTGCTAATGAGCTTCAGGTCTTTGAGACTGAAAGGCCTCCTTGCCATAACCATAATCTTTGGCTTCCTCCACGGATTCCCAGCTTGATTCATGTTGTGTTCCTGGCTGGACCACTCAAAACACAAAACATTACTATTACCTCCAGTCAGAAGAAACATGTTGGTAAAATTAAAGGATTACTTTAAACCTGCCAGGATTGTGAGTAATTGTGGGCTTAACTTGGCCATTTAAAATAATAACCTCAGCAAAATGTTCCTGTTTATTTTAATGCATTCAGCCCAAGTTGGCAAACAAACATAACAGCAAATATTGGTGCCACACAGTCTTTTACAGATCACGGAATTATTAAAGCATGTTTGACTCAGTTCACACTGGTAAACATTCTGTTTTTAACTCATCTAAAGTCCTGCTCAAGGTGTTTAATACAGTGGTATGTTTTAAAATAGACTTTACAGCAAAAGAAGATTAAAATCATAACTGAAATCCAGTGTGGAACTTGCAACCCTCTTTCTATTAAAGAAAAACAATATGTTGACCTCATTTAAAATGCTGGTTAACATCGAGGGGGATTTGAGTTTAAAATATAGTTGTGACAGTGGCTGTTATCCAGTACAGAGTTAAGTTGCATTTTTCAACAATGTTTTGTAGAAACACAACTAAAAGCAATGTTTTTGTGTTTTTCTAATCTGTTTTTCTTTTAACCTACTGCCCTATGAAACATAAACACATCCCAAACAAAAACAACTTAAGCCTAATGCTAAGGTAATCACACATGCTTAGCTTAAATGATATGTTTGGGTTTTGCTGGAATTAATGTGGTTGAGGATTTAGGCATGAAGTCATTTTCAAACTCAAGCTTTAATTATAGGCCGATCATTTAAACATGCAGCTATTTTTCGCGCTCTCTTATGTCGAGAAAGTCATTACTGCCTGCTGTACCTTTCCAACTTGCATGTGTTTACTTGTGTCAGTCATTTTATTGCCTGGAACTTCTGGTCATCAGTTGCTTTGAGGCAGGCGTAAATAGCTGTTATCTGAGTGATGTCATCTGGTCGTACGCCTACAGATGCACAGCAGTAAACAAAACAGAGTGAGAGTTTATAGGGGAAGTACAGTGACAGGGCCTTGTTGTGCTCTAGCGAAGATTGCAAAAGTGATTTTTGGCTAGTTTCTTTTATCTCCTGAGCCATGTGATGACTTCAGCTCATAGACCTTATTTTGCTGTAATTCAGTAATTTGTTCACTTCTGACCCAAGACGATTTTGTTTAGAAACAGATGCGGTAAAACAGCCGTCTCGCTTGTGTTCCGCAATCGTTTAATATCAGTTTATGTAGTGCTGTGATCAGTGCTTTGCAGATCGATCAAAATTCCTGTTTGTGGGTATAACATCTCACCGTGTCGTTCAGTCAGTCACTCATACCTTGCTGCAGGATGTTGAAGACTAACAATAGCATTAGTGTTGCTTTTCAAAGATGGACAGGGAGGAGTATTGTTTCTCAGTTGATGATAATTTGTAACAGATCTAGATATATCACATTTGCTTTTTAAACATATGTGCATCTGAAAGGACTTCTGTTGTACTCGTATTGTTTTGGGTGTCTTTCCAGAAAGCATAAATGCTAATGAGAAGGCATGATGCTTTTGTTGCTTTAAAATTTTATTCCCGTTTTTATTGCTTTGATTTGAGGCTTTTATTAGAGACAGTCTTATGTTTTAGTAAAACCTTTTTATTATGTTCTGCATGTGATCACTTTATGAGATAACGACTTAACGTTATTGGCTAGGTTTGCACCAGTCCTGCTGAGGCAGTTCTGAATGTGATAATGTTATTGTAGAAATTAAACCGTAGTCAAAGGACTCTATCACTACATTTGATCATCAGTGTTCTACTTCTATGCTAGTAGACATTCTCAGTAAACGGTAGCTTATGACACTAAAAGAAAACTGCACATAAAATGTCAGACTTTCTCAGTCAAGATAGCACGAGATCACATGCTTGAGAAAATAAGGAGCCTTTTATCCGGAGAGTATGAAAAATCAAGTTCACGAGACTCAAGGAAAGCACCGCAGATAGGTTGTGGCCATGTGGTCTAAGACAGTAACCTTTGTGTGGTATTAAAAGCATGGGAACAGCATCGGGGTGGATTAGGGCTTCCATCATTAGGTCTGATTATTTAAGGTCAACAGGAGCCAGAGATGCCTTACTGCATTTTAGGGCAGATTTTGGTGTAGGAAGCAGTGCAGCCTAGCAGAATGCACTCTGGATGAACGTGTGACAACAAAGCATCACACAAACAGCTTTCCAGATCATCTGACAAAAGTGTGAAAGCCTTATTGGCCTGTTGTAAAGTGTTGTAAGATGGCAGACATTTGTAGCTCCGAGATGTGGATCCTAAGCTGTGGTGATCATTGCAGCTCAGTTCTGCTTTGAGTTATAAAGTAAAGCTATTCGACTCTAAATGGTTATTAATTTTAGTAAATGTAGACAGCCTTTGTAAATTGTCGTAAAAATAAAATGTCTTTGCAAAATAAATATAATTGTAGAATATAAACAATGCCATGTGGGAATTGTGTGTTGGTTAGGTTTTAACTTTGCTTTTTTAACATTCATGCACACTTTTCTAGTTTTGCTTTATGCTTACCCATAAAGCAAAACATTCATCGTCATCTGTTTTTATTTGCATCTAAGTATTATGATACACATTTAGAGACAAATAGATGCATTAATTCTTCAACCGCACAGATAATTTAAATTTTTTCATTATGTTTTCCAAAGTCTTTTTAGTTCAACCCACTCCTATTTGGAACAGTTAACTTGGAAATGAATATGACCGATCAGGATCCCTGATCAAACCAAAGTAAATTTAAGTGCTTATAGATATTATTTATAGGAGTCTCATGACCACATTTCCTTACAGTCGGCCTGGCATAAACTGGTTACCTGTATCAAGGTATGCCAAGCTTAAAGAGTTTAGTTTTTACAAATATTTTCTGACAGCCCATTTCTATGAATGACCCTTAAAATGTAATAATATATTAGTATATTATAATAACATAACATGCTAAGCTAACTCGATTTACTGTAGAGGCTGTAAATCCTCTACAGTAAATCGTTTTACTGCTTCTCTCTGTTTTGACGGAGAGCTAAACTTGTTATGTTTGGTGTCTGTTTCCTCTGGTTTTCTTTTCATCACAGTTCATGTAAACAGACGCAGGTTGTGTAATGGCAATAACCGTCCCATGTGAAACACGTGACCACGTGGGGGACAAAAATAGTTGGTGGACAGTATGACATTCTGCACAATTAACAAAGAATTAGGGCAACAGATTTCACTTTGCTTGTTTTTATTAAATTATTCAAGTCATTTAAGAAATCATTGCAGTTCTATGGAAATATGTTGATGTAAAAATTGACATAACTTATTAACCCCATCATGTTTCTTTGGTCAAGGGCTCTCAGTGTTTTCTGTCCCCCAAGTCCACAAAATTTCTTTGTGTTTGGTAGTTCGTACATTATTATCTTTCAGTGTGATTTAGAACTCCAAAGGTTGAGAAATGGTGGGTTTAAGAGCTTATCTTACAGTTTTTTAAAAATCATAAAGCACTCAGTCAACTAAGTGATTTTCAAAGTAGCCCTCATGCGTGGCGTGTCTATTTTGAATGGACCGTAGATTGTTTGGGTGTGTCCTGAATACCTCTGACTCTCTGCTTGATGTTCCTCTGTGTGACTTAAAGCTCTTTCCTGAAACAGACTTGAATCCATAACAGTCACTTTGTGCTAACCAACTCAGTCCTGTTGTCTTTAATTGAAAGGCAGATATTTAAATCTTGATATCTAGCTGTTTATTACTGAATTAAAAACTGATTTTATAATTGTACTTACAGGACTAATCTTTGCACTGTGTTACCTATTTAATTTATATAATATAAATTATAAATTTATATTATATACATTTATAATAAAAAAATAATAAAATTATTAATTTTTGCCTTCAATGATCAGAGATAGTGTTGGCTTGTGTATTTTAAAATGACACTATGATGGACACACACACACACACACACACACACACACACGCATTTCTGTCCAGTGTTCTGCCCTTGGGGCTGCAAAACAGAAGCCCATTTAAAGTTTTTAAAAGCACCAGCGTGTCTCAGGCGAAGGCTCAGTCACCGACACGAACAGCAACGCTGTGATCAAAAGAAAGGCAGTAGATCCACTTAACTTTTCAGTTGGTAGCTTGCAGCCGACTGTCTGTCCCACTGTGAAGGGAGAGCGAAGGAGCTTTAGCGGGTCACCTTTGTTATAGTTGTAATGAAATGTCAGTGTGAGTCAAAAGCACAATGAATTTATGTGAGATAGTTTTCTTGCCAATTACACTTTTTTTGCAGTTATCTGCCAAATGTTTCCTTAGTTTTGGAAGTTCTTAGCTGTTTTCAGTGATTATTTAGCATATCTTTGCATAAATGCTCAGCTCAGCTGATGCACATGCATGTTATTCCATAACATGTGTCCTGTTTTGGGAATATCTGGAACAATTTGTTGTGTTGGCTTTAATTAAGATTTTTCTAATAATTTTGAATCTTTATTTGTATGGCAGTTGGTAATCCATTCTTTTTTTAATATATTTTTTTAATCATTTATTAAGCTTTGGCTTTGTGATAAAAGAGGCTGTTCTAAATTTCAGTCAACCACAGATGTAAATTTATAATACTTTGTGGTATACATTGATGCACTTCTTTGGCTTATTACCTCAGCTTTATTAATGTAGTTACTTGCACATTTTTTAATCTGCATTGGTGGGAGGAAGGTGTTGTGATGTTTGAGTCTGACTAGATTCTTTGTTATGTTCTCATGTGGTTTCCTAACCAGCCTATCTAGTAGAGGTGGTTTATTTTGAATGCGGTGAAGGGGATGTGCTGATTTCTTAGAAATGTTTTCACATTTGGCTGAAACAGAACAATGGAACCTAGAGAAGCCAGATTCAACTATAATATTTTGGAGAGGGAATGTGCTGCAAGTGTGTAAAACCAATGCTACCAGGCAAAATTTTATACACCTCTGATCACATCAGTTTTAGAATTTGAATTATTCTTACATGTCTCTCTGCAAAGAGTTGTCGAGACAATATCTTATCAAGCTCCTGTGAACAGAGTGAAAGGGAAAGTTGATGGTGCTCTGTAATAACCCAAGTAGGCTCGCCATCAAGAATTTATTTTAGGATACTCTTCAGAAAGAATACTAGAAAGTAAAAATAGATTTGTAAATATAGTATTGATTAAAGTTTGGAAGCTTCTGAAGCCTTGCTACATAATTGAATACCTCCCCCCTAGATGAAAGTAGGTCATAAGTTCCAGTGCTGCACAGCACGTAGAAGATGCTTATTAAAGTAATGCTCCTTCTTTTGAAGATGGTTTTTGAACAAGACCATTATTATGAAGCTTCCCTATTTATTTCCCTACTTTTCTTTGCTTCTTATAATAAAATCTGTGGTACGGTTAGAACACTCTTAGTCCTGGCTTGACTACCTTTATGTTTTGTAAAAGATAGAAAATCAGTCTGAAAGACATAAACTTATCTACGCTATTAGATCCAGTCACTACTCAAAGCTACTGTGGGGAGCTGAGCTCACAAAAAAGGTTGATGACCTTTTTTCTTTGTGCAGCAAAGACCAAAAAAGGAGTTGTGCACAAGTCTACTTCTGCTTACTTATTTCTAATAAAATGTAAGCAGACTTGGCACATGTTATCACAATGGAGCATTCTGTTTAAAACTGGTCATCTGCTTATTTTTGCCTTATAGTCCTTCTAACACACATTTGTTTTCTGAAAAATTACAGAGAAACCCCAAATGTATAAATAAGTCTGCATTTTCTTTGAGTGAAATAATTTTTATGCCTTAAAATCAAACTAAATTCAGTTAATGACCAGTTGACAAACCTTGTTTCACGTTATGGTTGTTTTTTTTATTGATTAAATTAGTTTCATAAGACATACATATTGCAGTTATTCTGAGTAACACCGCGATGTACCAAACCATTGGCCAGAGATTATAATTGGCCAATTGTGTCTTGATTGGTTCTCATAGTGAACTGTTGGATTTTCCCTTCTACTTTAAATATATCAAAACTAAGGGTTCCCAACATTTTCGACCTTTAAACCGATCATGTTTATAGTCCCGATATATTTGATAAATTATAGAACATCCCAGGGCATGGAAAAAATCTTGTAATTTTCTTTTTGTTTTCTGATGTACTCACAGAAAATGGGTACATTCTTTACTTTATATATGTTATAGTCCTTAGAAAAAGAAACATTTGAATAAGTCAGAATTAGAACCAGCAGATCAGATAAAAAAAAAAAAGTTGGAAATCAATATCAGCCAGAAAAAGTATGATTTGTTCATCTTCAAATGTAATTTAAAACCAGCCAAATTGTAAACCTCCTGCAGGATCGATGAGAGTCTCAAATATAGTTTGGTAAAAGTAAAGCTAGAAATACATTAGGAAGGAGTTTGTGTTTGATGTATGAGTACATTCAGAGTCGTGTCAGTTTTACTGTGTTGACTAAAGTCCTGAATAATCTGAATAATACATGACTTGCCACCACAGACACAATGTTTGTATCGCCTTTTAGGAAAAACAGCAAAATGTGTCCATGTATGCCCACAAGCCTAATGTAGCTTTTATATCATTTGAGAGTGATCTTTTTCTCGATCAAACATACACTCTGATTAAAAGGAGGAGTATAAGAATAAAGCATGCCTCATGTAATTAGACATGTGGGGCTAATGATGATTTTTAACTTTGTTCTACTCTCTTTATCTCCCTCCTATCCTCTCAGAATTGGTTGCCTAGAAACCTGCTGTAGGATGCATGAAAATGGCAGGATTAGGTCAGACAAACCTTTGTGAAGTTAGTCATTTGCTGTGTGGAGGTGTTGCTGGGAATGCAGTTGGTATGACATAATGCTGAAGGTGTCATGCTCTCCTCTACATGCACTCCTTCTATGAAATAAGTATGAAATATTTAAAATGCCACCTCCACCTCCATGAGCAAATTAATAAATAAAGCTTTTTATTAGTATTTATATCTATTTACAGACAACAATCCAGTGTTATCTGTAATCATGAGTAGAAATCTCAAGGAAAGAGAATGTGTTTATATGGAACCCTTTACATAGAATGGCATACTGGTTACTGATATTTTAATTAAACTAATAATAACTTGTAAATGTTACGTCTGGTTTAAAACTGTTCCATTTGATCAAAAAGTCAATACAATTAAGAAGGGATAAAGAAGATAAATTGATAAAGACTATGTTTCAGCTGTTGATAAGGATGCACTTAAAACTGTAAATTGTCTGGACTTGTATAGCGCTTTAACAGGTGCAGAGGACCTCAAAACACTTCACACTACAATATGCCTGATTCACACACACATTCACACGCTGATGGTGGCAAGTTAGGATTGTAGCCTCAGCTGCCCTGATGCAGACTGACAGAGGCGAGGCTGTGACCCTGTGACTACCACTAGCAGGCAAGGTGGGTGAAGTGTTTGAACTGGCAACCCTCTGGTTACTGGACAAACTCTTAGGTCCTGAGCCACTGTCGACTTCCTTTATTACGTTGATTTATATGCCCAGAGAATAAACCACTTCAGTGTTGCAATCTTTAACTCATCTTTGTTAAAGATTGCTTGACCAAACAAACACAGAAAATGAAATTAAGAGAGCTCTACATCCTGAAAACAGCAACTTAATTTGAACATTATATTTTACTCTATTTATGCCTTTTCCAGTTTTTACTCTCGCTTGTTTGTTTTTGGTTGTGTCTTAATGACATCCTGGACACTAGTAACATGTTGCTCTGTTCTCTTTTTGCAGGTATGGCCTCACAAGTCTTGGTCTACCCACCACACATTTATCAAACCCAGACAAGTGCCTTTAGCAGTGTGAAGAAACTCAAAGTTGAGCCCAGCAGCTGTGTGTACCATGAGAGGGCACATCCGCGAACCCTTCTGAACAGCAGAACCGTTGGCATTGCACACGCGACCAAACAAGCCCATTCGTTTGTGAACCGAGACTTAGCAGTGGGCCTGAGAGTACGTGGAGGACAGCAGTATCCCGTGCAGACGGTTGTGGTTCGTGGTGTACAAAGACAGCAGCCTGGTAAAAGAAGAGGGGGACCAGGCCCACTTGCAGCCCAGCAGCAGCAACAGGAGGCGAGGGTCGTCGACTCACAGGGCAAGGAGCAGCAGCATCAGGCGGTTGAAGAAAGTGGGAGCAGCGGTGGAGCAACAGGAGCAGGAGGAGGGGGAAGGGGAGAGGGCTGCAGTGGGGGAGTTGAGGAAGAAGGAGAGCGGGAGAAGGGTGACAGAGAGGAGAACTGTGAAAGTTTGAACTCAGCTGACAGCTCTCAACGATGTGGGCTGAAACGTAAAAGTGAGGACCTGGATAACCGAGGGAGCACCATGCAGATTGTGGAGGAACTGTCTATGTTGCCTGCCATGTTGCAAACGACGAATGTGGGGAATGCAGCCGTTACTGCGCCGACGGCTGTTGGGGCTGGGGGAGGCCCCTCCAAACAGGGTGTAGGGCATGGGGGTGTATGTGCAACTGGAGGGACAGGAGGAGGTGATGGGGACTATCAGGTAGTACAGCACGAAGTCCTGTGTTCCATGAAGAATACTTACGAAGTGCTAGATTTCTTGGGTCGAGGCACATTCGGCCAGGTAGTGAAGTGCTGGAAGAGGGGAACTGGGGAGGTTGTGGCTGTGAAGATCCTGAAGAACCACCCTTCATACGCAAGGCAGGGTCAGATTGAAGTTGGGATCCTTGCTCGCCTGAGTGGGGAGAACGCTGATGAGCACAACCTGGTGCGGGCCTTTGAATGCTTCCAGCACCGCAGCCACACTTGCCTCGTATTTGAGATGCTTGAGCAAAATTTGTATGATTTCCTGAAGCAGAATAAGTTCAGCCCGCTGCCATTGAAGGTGATAAGACCGGTGCTACAGCAGGTAGCTACAGCTCTGAAAAAATTAAAGAGCATGGGTCTGATTCATGCAGACTTAAAACCAGAGAACATAATGCTGGTGGACCCAGTGAGGCAGCCCTATAGGGTGAAGGTCATAGACTTTGGCTCAGCCAGTCACGTGTCCAAAGCTGTGTGTTCGACGTACCTTCAGTCTCGGTACTATAGGTGAGTACAAGGATAAAGGTTTCTTGCTCAGTACATAGTAAACACATTTAATTTGGAAATTCCAATTGTTCTCTTTTAATGAAATCTCATCCATATATTCTACAACAACCTTCATATTTAAGAGACGCCTTCTTTGGATTAAACATGTGACCTTACAGCTAACTGATTTCTGATGTCCTTGGTTCTTGTAAATATAACAATCACACTTGACAGATTTTGTGAAAATTTTATCCAGTCTGTGTTGCTGATTATATTTATGAAAGTTATATTGTAATTCACCAGCAAAAAACAACAACTTGAGCAAAACAACTTGATACTTGTAGTTACTAAGTTCATATGTCAGATACAAACCAGTTGTAAATGTGTCTTATAATATCACTTAGCCTGGTTAGCATTGGTAAAGCACAAGGCTGTATGTATATTTTTCAGAGTATATATGACATTTACCTTGCCTCACCTATACAAATTCCCAACATTTCTGAATGTTGCATGTTCCATGTGAAACAGAGGCTGTAAGCACAAAAGGAGAAGAATATAATTTTGAGTTTCTGACTACTCAGTCTGGCACCAGTCAATTCCTCTGTGCTTCTCTAATTGGGTGATTTTTATCTTTTGCAAGGCACCTCTTAGAAGTGTTTTTCTGCTTCAGGCTCATTGCTCTCTTCATGGAAAGACCCAAAGTGCCTTTGTCAGGAGCCTGACAATGGCGCATGACATTCATCTACTGTAAGAAAAATATTATTATGTCAAAAGAAGAGTGAAAAATACATGCTGGATTGAACATTTATTTAGTTACCAGAGTTGTGACCAAGTTTTTGAGGACTATAGTTAACCCAAAGTTTTTTTTTCTAGTTTGTCCAGTGCGTCACTACTCTCTTTTTAGAATTTCATTTTACCAGTAAAAGTTGACAATAAGTCAACAGTTGACTTATTATTGTGAATTGCGTGAAATATACACTAAAACAGCTTTACAGAGCTTTAAATGCAGAATGATATTTTTTATAAGCTTAGCTTTAGACCTTTTTTTATTAAAATAATAAACACCATTCTCTGCTTAAAATGTTAGGTAAATTAAATTTTATGCTCAATAGCAAATCAGACAGATTCTGTCATATTAAAGAGCCATGCAGTCACTGAAATTATTGATTTTACATTGTGGAAAACACTTTAATAGATGGTTAGCATGCAGTAGGATATTTTATGGTCACTAGAGAATTACACTGAGTGAGGTATTATCAGACCTGTCTACAGTTAAACTCCCACTTATCCCCTATATGCATATGTGTGGTTGGCAGTTTAAATTTGGGTTCTCTGTCTGGGTAGAAGACAGTGGCATAAAGTGCTAGCTGTCATTGTGAGCATCATTTACATAATATTTGAATAATTTTCATTGCCTCCACACTAAGGAAATGAATCAGCATGCTTTGCTGGGAATTCAGATTATCAATGAAAATTGATGCAAAAGAGAGTTGATAACTGTCTGCATTTGCATTTCCAGTCGATTTTCTCATTGTTCAAAGTGAGCAGAGAATACTTTCATTGAGCTACACGTGAGCAGTGGAAAAATTTTTTCTGGGGACATTTTCATTAATCCTTTCTCATTCAATGAGCTGTTTCTGTAGAAGCTATTAGCGTTGTTGTGAACGCTCTTTATTTCAGGAAGTCGCTCAAAATAGAGCTGTCATAGTTTTCTGTGCTTTTGTGGTTGGAGGAAGTGAACACCATAGCTGCTGGCATTCGTCAAGCTGTCAGCCTCAAACTTTGGTGAACAGCCGCTTCTCACGTCATGCGTGGTGCTGTATTTTGATACAACATACATCAATACCTCTGCTGACTTGGTAATAATGTCAGTCAGGGGTCTGTCTGATTTCACTGAAGTTGAATAATGTGCTGCGGAAACAGGCTCATAAAGAAATGATTGAACTGCTCTTGGAATGTTGAACTGCAGTGCTTACCCACTAAGCATGGTCTCACAGGGATGTCTGCTTAAATTTAGTTTGACATAAAATACAGAGTGCTTCATTGGGGGAAGTGGTTGTTTACATTATGGAAACTAGAGTTACAATGTGCAGAAGTAATCGGAGGATAAAGTTTTCCAGGGCATTAGATGCTCGACAGTTCATAGGGCACCCTTTGAGGTCAGCGACTGTTCTGGCTGATTATGATGGCAGGGTTTCCCTCAGAAAACCTGCTAATCTCATTGTAGGGGCACTACCACCAGTGGCCCACCAAGTTTTTGTGTTAAAAAATGTTGAAAGTTGCAAAAAATTTAGAAGCTATTAATTTGGAAATAATAGCATGTGAGGCCAACGGGCAGGTGAAGGGACAGCACAATTGGCGCACACCCCCTCATGCCTAGTTCAATGAGTCAGCTATAAACCTAGTTTAATCAGTCATGACTGTCACTGTTGTTCGTGTATAAAAAGCCCTATTTAGAGTAAAGAAATTACACTTAGCCTGGTGGGGGGAGCGAGTAAAGCCTGGCAGATACAAAACCCAGTTATGTATCATAACTGGGTTTTTCCCAGTGATGATACACTGGGAAAAACCCTGGATAACCAAGACAAACCCTGTTCCTGTCAGCAGAATAACGGCGAAGCCCCTGCTTATAGATACATCTTCTACTGTTATGACTTGATACTGTACGATACAACACAATTCAAATCTTCTGTTTGCATTATCAGCTGCAGACGCCTGTTGCTTCTAAATGCAATGTTTGTAAAGCTGTGATGATATAGATTGATGTCTAACCACTGTTGTGTTTCTTTTGTGGATTTGTTGCATCATTTTGATTTAGTACGTGCATTGATCCAAATGAGTTTACAAGTAAGCACCAAAGAGAATGATGCTCTGAATGAGTTTATGACAATCTCTTTGCACAAATGAATTTAAACATTGTTTGTGTGTGATGATGACGACTAAGCGCTTCAGATACTTCCTGCAGTCAAAAATAAATAACTAAATTCAGACTCCATGCAACAAACTTATTATATATTCATTAGGCATGCATACATTGTATAATATTTGCACTCAGTTGAGATAGAAACTGTCACACTTGTGCTGGCACTGCGAAGTGATTAGAAACATGAAGACTTTATTGTTTTGTGCCATGTGATGTAAAAGTTCGTTGGCCACCAGCTTATCATGCTATTTTAGTTCATATTTTTCTTGAAAACATCATTGTAGTTTTTATGGCTTAGTTTTAAAAATGCATTCAATCAATCAATCAAAAAATATTCCTATTAGAGCATAATTTCTGACCTGCTAAGAGTACTCTTAACATCTTGCTATCTGGGAGCTGACTATGCGTTGAAGAGTTAGAGATGTGTCGGGACTTCTGATCTCTACACTTAAAGAAAAATGTTCCTTGATTTCACAACTTGGTTTGAAGTGGCGCTTGTAATTCCAGTCTCCATTGTAATCATTTAATTGTTTATGTAGTTCCTGGGGCTACAGTCAGTGTTTTTTATCTCCTTGGAGAAAAGGTTTTATAAACTCATAAGCTTGATGTGTTATGGCACAATGTGGATTCTCAGTTCAACTTGTGTGGGTTGCATATTAGTTAAACTAAAAAAAAATAAATAAAACCAGTTAAATATTTCATCATTATCATCACAAATTGATGGATGAAATAGATTATAACTAGATTTTTTTGACCCCATCAGTCAAAATAACTGTATGAAATAGTCTTGTGCAACTTCTGTATATTTTTACAGGTCATACATTTTATCAATAGCATGTGTGGTGGCTTTGACTTGACTGCAGTGTTGGGACAGAAATGCAGCAATGACTCAAAACCAAATACATGTAGCCTACCGCCATTTAACTTGCACTCTGCATCATTGGCAAGAATACGCAAAGCATACTGTGAAGGAGCAGCGTTGCTGAGGCCGAGAGGAGAGGATGACTTAAAATAGTTCATGGGACTCTGGCCAGTTTGCTTTGACTTCTATAGATGGTGAAACACGTCGGCATCCAAAGTCTAAAACAGACAGCCTGAAACACTAGAGACCTCCCACCTACTAACTCAAGGTCAGCCAGCTCATCTGTTTTTAGTCTATTTTTAATGCCACGTTGCATTTAGTTTTGTTTAGTAAAGCTATGTTGTACTTGTTTGGTTTTTTTATTAGACTTTTTTTGTTAGTTGTGTTATTTATTGTGTTATTATTTTGATTTCTGTATTTTTGTAGTTACATTGTTACACTTTGGACAAGTCTATTTTTTGGAGCTTCAGGTGACATAAACAAAATATTAAAAATATGTTAATCTATTTTAGCTGAACTGAATTTTCGGAATGTTATATTCTATTTTCACCATCCCCTTAGAAGTTTAAAAATAAAATTCTCTTGACTAGTGACCAAATTTATTTCTAGTTATAGATAAAACGGTACTATACTACTCATCTTTTATGAACAACAAGATACTTTATGTTTACAGATATGTAAATTAAATAAAAAATAAAGATAAAGAACCAGATACAGGGCAAACATTTTTATCAGTGCTTCCTCAATGTCAGCAGCATTGAGTATTTAGGAGAAACAGAAAATGTTGAAAAGTAAAATCTTACCTATTAATACATTAGATGAATTGTTTATTTTGCTTTTAATGCATTTTGTTCAACCTGTTACTTTTTATTTATTATCTCTGCTAACGTTGGGTTTTTCTGAGCAGATACTTTTATATCGGAGAGATCTCTGGTTAGTGGAAGTGAGTGGAAATGTGTCTCTATTGTCTGTTCACTGACCAGAGTAAGAAAAAAAAAAGCATCGTGTATTTGAGCGCCTGATACGTGGGTCAGTCTATCTAGCCAGATTGATAACCAGCCTAATCGGTCACCTGCTGGGCAATCTGTGCTTCCTTATGTTTTGGGATCTGTGCATGCTACATTCTTTGATTTAGGATATGCTCTTATTCTTAAAAAAATAACCCTTTATAAACAATATCATACAAGGACATCCTACTAGATATAACTGGGTTTATGCAGATGTTTGTGAAAGCTACTTTGCAAACCTCTCTTTGCAAAGTAGCTCTGTGATTAGGTAGCGCTTCAGACAGCCTCACAAACTTGTTTTGTGTGTTGGCTAATGAAGAGTACAGACGCTTTTTTAAAACCTTTTACTGCTCTCTTTTTATATTTTTTGGTCTTAAGCTCTTGCGCACCGTTTAAAACTTGGAAAAGAGGTGAAACAAATCCTAGTATAATGCATTGATTGTGTTCTCCCGTCTGTTGTAAATTTTATTGCACTTTTATTACATTGTGCAGCCAACTTTTGTCCCGTGTCCACGACAAACATCTGCTCTACTTCACCATTCTAGCTAAAAATGTCTCTGCTGGTATTGGGAAAATAGTGAAGTTCTGTGTATATACTTTGATGCCAATGTTGCAGTAAAAACAAAATCTATAAATTAAACATTACATTTCAGTTGTCAGCTATTAATTCCACATGGCGTTTTAGGGTTAGATATTATTCATAACAGAAAAAATGAACAAATATGAGCTCAATGAAAACATAATTATCCTGTCTCTTGCAAGATTATTGATGTTATTCCAGCTGCAAGCTGAGGTCCAGGAACATTAAGTGGTCTTACATTGCTACTTTACAGTAAAAGCTAATCTTTTCAGCATGCCCATTGAAGCTGGTAGTATAACTGCTGGAGAAGATGAAAGCATCATTCAGTGATTAAAATGAACCTCATGCTGTGCATTTCATATTCATTTGAATAAAATGACTTGAGATGGTATATTTTGAGACTGAGGCCATGATGCTTCACTTTCAAGGATGTCAAGGATATCTTAATTGTTATTGTCTTTATTTGCTAGATTTGTAGCTTAACTTTATGGATACACAAAATCTCCATATTAAAATTTCAAAGTTGACTCATTGCAGCAATTTTAATGCCTAAGAAATGTGTTTCAATTTTCAAAGAATGCAAATGATTAAATGTTCTTTGTCTACTCTCTACTTTAGAATGACCTGAATAACAGAATTAGACTCATAAGCTTTCAAGCATTAATTGTATTAAACCTCAAAACAACAGAAACGAGTTTATACCTAACCTGGGGGAAGTAACCTCCATGTTGACACAGAGCTTAGTTTAAATCAGTAAAACGTGTCTAAAGTTTTGTGTCTTTAATCTAAAGTCTGGGCAGATCAGAGTGCAACAGAGTGCATGCGCCTCTTCCTCCCTTTGCAAAGCTGCCTTTGTGTTACACTTAATAATGCAGGATGCCCAGAGAGTGTGTGGAATTACAGTTCCTGGAAGAGACATGCTTTAAGCCTCTGCTCTCTCATTATGAAGCAGCCATGTTGTCGGTCTCTCGTTGTGACTGAGCTTTAAAGCATACTTTTGTCTGAGTCCTGCTGAGTTTCTCGGATTCTCAGTTTCGGTTAAAGACCTGTGTGAGCACGCTGCACACACTGATCAGCTCTGAAGGTGTGGCCAGCCATGTTTGCTGTGCTGTGGGCAGTTTACACACCACCTCTCCCTTCGAGGACAGAACAGGGCGAATTACAGGGCTATTTCTGGACATTGGTATAATGGCCATGAATAAAAAATGATGATGAAGTTAAATTATGCCCACTAACATGTCTCCTAATGCAAACAAAGCCATGCGGAAATTAGTTGTTTCTTTAGTTGGCAAAAAGTAAGTTTGTTTCATGTGGTTAGGTTTTTAAGTAAAGTTTCATGTATATTTTTTTTTCTCAGGTTTTTATTCAGCCTCTTCTACCTCTGGTGATTTAAAGCAACAGGAGATAGATTGGACTTCATCATACATAAATGTATTAATAATAAAGACAGAAAGGCAGACATGTTTGAGTACTTGCTCATACTCAGGATATCAGGATAGAGGAGCTGACTCATTACATTATTTGATATGTCCCTCCAAACCTCAGTCAGTAATTTAGTGCATACAAAAACCATCATGTTTGCATTGTTTTACAAACAAAACATTTCCTTACAATATGTAACTGAGCAGTAGGCAGCGAGATGTGTTTGTGTGGCAGCTGCAGATACTAAAACAACTGAGCACAGATAGAGAGAGAGATGATGTGTTTCCAGGGAGTTTTATTGAGCTACTTTGTTTTTTTGCCAAAGAAGCAAAAGCATGATACCGCTGATTGAGCTTGTTTTGGTTTCACTCTGGGATTGGCGTCATACTTGAGACAATTGATATAAACCGAGTCTGTGTTTACTGCTTGCATTTGGAACATTTGTGTTTCTTGTTATTTAAAATCTCTCTTTATTGTTATTAATGGGTTTTATTAAGTGTTTCTTACATAACACAAGAGACAGTGCGGGAACCTTTATAGGTATGAGGCGAAAGTAACATTGCTGAGAACTAATGTCTGGTTCTTAGTCATTCACTTTCAATGTTGTTAGTCAGCAGATCTGATAGGATTCACCTTTCATTTGTAGATCCTTTGTGATTTTGCCGATCTCAAAAGCATCACAATTGAATTGACTGTAACAAATAGACTGAATAGTTTTTTTTTTTTTTTTATAATTCTTCCTTTAGGTGTTGCTTTGATGAATTGATGAATTTTGCAGTAAAACAATACTCGCCTTCCTTCTGTATTATCTGTCATGACACAACTGTGCGACGCACCTGAGGAAGACGAGATACGTCAGCGTTTGAATTTGTTTCCATCTACAGTATCTGTTCTGTGGTTTTTGCACATGGTGGAAACATCACAAAGCTTCTGCTACTCTGCCGTTCATTGGCTCCTGGGGTTTTACGTCATATTCTTAGAATGAAAAACAGGTTTGATTTGAAAGGAGGGAGACAAAGCCTTCCTTGGGTTGATCTGGATGGAACCATGCAACTATGGCAACCTCCACTTATTTCTTCAGGCTATACTACAAAGATGTGCTGTTTTCTAGTTTATTTTTGCTTCATTTTAGTTTCACTGTTGCACTAATTTGATGGATGCAGCTGTGAGGAGTGAGGACCACAGAATACAAGGAAAGTAGGATTAAGTCAGGATTCATACGCTGGAAAACTGTATGCATTCATCCACCGTCAGACAAGACTTTCAGTGAGGAAGTTGCTTAAAGTGCAACAGAATCAATGACTGTTAGGGGCTGATTACAAAACATCTGTCACTCCAGTGTCTCACTAAAAGACTCAGTGGCTCTCATTAAATACTATGGAAGATATTTTTCCAAAATAAATATCCACTCTGCCAAAGCAGGATAATGGTCATAAAGTGAGCGGGAGTCGGATTAAGAAACAGCCGTAAAGAGCTCTTGTCCAGTGGTGTGTGATAAGGGAAGTTTAGTGTATAAGCAAAGCAGCTGACTTTTTTTTTTCCAACAAATATAGCACGTTTATTATGTAATGACATGGAAAATATGCCAAGCTGTTTTGATTTAATAAAACTTTCATTCTATGAAATTAAAAATAACAAAATTGTCCTGAAAAAATAATATATATTTAAAACATGCTTGTGAGATTGAAATAGCCAGCATAACTTCCTGAGTGCTTTTCTAAAGCAGTGTTGGCTAAACCCGCCAACTGTTGCTTGCAATTGTCTTTGCTGAGTGATAAAATGATCTAAAACCCAATTTAGCAAGCCTCAGACTTGCTGTTGCTGTACACGCCCCGCATGCTTTAAGCCCCATATGGCTCGAAGGATGTCATGGAGGAGGCATTTCCTGGGTCACTTTAAATATGTCCAACATGAAAGTGCAGGACTCTCTTGGTTGGTATGCTGAGCTTTGTGGAACAGCAAACACAGGATGTAACAGAAGATCCTGCGTCACTCTTTAGATCATTTATATCCTCTGGATTGTTTCATGCTGGTAAACAGTTTCACATTTATTTGCTGAACAGAAGTGAAACAGATCTCCATTCCTCAAGTTTCCCCGTTTGCTTTTCTATTACTGTCACCTATGCAAGTTGAGAAAGGAATACTGAACTTGAAATAAATGTCAGTTCTTTGCTTTTTTATGTAATTATGATTTAACAGACAAAATAATATTCTGATTATACTTATCAGTCTTGGTTGACTTTTGTTAAATGAACAATGAGACGTTGCATCTTTTTTACACACATCTTACTGGTTCTTAGAGCCTCCTTTCATAATCCCAGTGAAGTAATAAAATGATTAGCTATGAAGTCACAATGAGGCGCCTCATAGGAAAAAAAGGACTTACTTTGTTTCCAGACAGGAAGGTCTGTCAAAGTTTTGGTCCCACTGTGACTGACCTGCTTACCCACTGCCACAGCAGGCTGCAACTTGGCTCTGTCACACACACAACACCGGCTTATGCATCGGTTAGCTCTATTACACATCTACGACAATCCCATCGAAGCGAACGTCATCAGGAATCACACAGCTTTATCAAACAGGTGTTAACTGCACAAATACAAAAAGCCTAATGTGTGCTTATAGAATTTATTTCAAAATGAAGGACTTTTCTTTTATTTTGTATTCTATTTTAATACTGTAACTTCTGTTTTTGTGTAGACTTTTACAAAGATTTTTCATAATGCCGTCCCGCTGCACACCCTTTCTGTGTGTAAAAATGTTTTTTAAATAACACGTTTTAAACATGTCGGTATTTTGTGATTAAAATGTCTAAGTTTTTTCTATTGCACTTTGCTTTGGACTCACAGGTGTGTGTATTATCTGTCCCACAGGGCTCCAGAGATCATTTTGGGATTGCCGTTTTGTGAAGCCATAGACATGTGGTCCCTTGGTTGTGTGATTGCTGAGCTTTTTCTGGGCTGGCCTCTTTACCCCGGGGCCTTGGAGTACGACCAGGTAAACAACCTTCTTCTCACCTCTCACGTTTTTTTGGCCGCTATATTTGTCAAGATTTTGTCATCCCCGCACAGAGCTTATGTTGTTATATGACTCATTCAGGATTTTCTCCTTTTTTTGCACCCATCTTTCATGACTCAGTCTCTTTTTTTGGGTCCTGTTTTCTTCTGGGCTTTAATGTTTTTAAGTGGACTTTCCTTCCTTTGAAGCTACACCCATATCTACAGCCTCTCCGTCTCCTATTTCCACCTTGAAACTGGAGAGGCTGATTGCGTCCATCATCTCTCCTCTCTTACTTTTTCTTCTTTTCTATTCACCTACAAAGGATGGAGTTCATTGTATTTGTTTCTGGGTTTACTTACAAAGAAGCTTTCCTATTAGCCAGTTTTCCCCTGTTTAAGTTCTCTCCATTTTATGCCAGTAAACATGCTTTTTTTTTCCAAAAAGCATGTTTTCATTGAAATGTAAATGAAGTTCAGTGCAATGTCAATCAACTTAAATCATAAATAAATGTCAAAGTGTAACATTTACTTATGACATTTATTACAGTATTTAAACTTTTAAAATAGTGACATTTTATGGAAAGTATTGTAAAACAAACATGGTGATAGCTTATTAAACCAATGAAGATACACTGCTCATGTAACTTACAGTGAGAAAAATGCAGAAGGTGTAAACATGTTTCTTGGTGACATACTTACCTGAAGGATTGGTGTTTGCTACAGTGAGCAGAACAGCACATTCTAGTGAATGATGGTATGTATGCTGGGAGCTGTTTTAATGCCTCCCCCTCTCAGCGGACCCCTGATCTTATCTTCCTTGGACTAGACAGATCGGGCTTATGTTGAGCGGCTTTCCCCACCCCCTCCCACTGCAGAGCCGTGTATACTCACAACCTGCCAACAGAGTCTCAGTTAGATCCTCTTTTGTCCCTTGCAGCATCCTATATTACAACGCTGCACTCACAGCGATGTATTTTTGTGCTCTGGCATCATTTTTCACCCTCCACAGAACTGCGACAGAAGAGATAACTCAACATCTCCGAAAGGAGATTTGACTTGAGCACAGTGGCACCAAAGTCTAAAGATGATTAATCTGTTTTCATAAGAACAAGTCGGTCTGTCGGCAAAGCTGCTTTTGAAATATCTCGGGGGGACCTTCTAAATTTAATATGGGACTGTCTGGAGTTGATAAGATGAGGACAGAGCAAAAAAATTCTACAAAAAATATATTGGAATAGATTGCCACTGTAGGAGACAATGACTTTGAAAACTAGTAGAAGTTAGAGAAAGGCGTGTGTAAATTTATTGGCTAGAGATCAAAACCCACCAAATGTAAATCAGTGACAGAAATGGAAAGTTGGAGTGGGCTTCCTTGTTATTCTTTGTTGAAATGTTCTGAGTAACCTGTGCTATGCGACACCTGTCCCACATGTCTACCTCTGCCAAGTCCTGACTGCTGTCGTAAAGCAGAGTGCAGCAAGAGGTTATGGAAATGTCCACAGTGGTCAATCGAAGCCATCAAAGAGCAAAATTATTTGTGCATTGTAAAGTTCTCAGTGGCACAAATGATCTTTGAAATAAACTGTAAAAAAATATTTGCTCCCTAATATGTTGCTTCTGTTTGCTTTTTTTTAAAGCTACTTCTCATCATCGCACACATTTACTGTTAAACAAAGACAAACCGGGTAAATCTAAGCCGCTGTGAGTCTCTGTGAAAAAGTAATTGCTCCCCCTGAATCTAATAACCAATTGGGTCACCCTTGGCAGCAACAATGGCCATCAAGCATTTCTGATAGCTGGCAATAGTCTTTTACATCACTTGGAAGGAATTTTGGACCACTTTTCTTGACAAAGTTGTTTTATTTCAGCCATATTTGGTCAGAAACTGATGGCTGGACTCTTCTTTATGGTTCCATCAATGAAGTCCAGGCCTTGAAGAAGCAAATCAGTCCCAGACCATCCCACTGCCATCATGTTCGGCTCTTGCTTTAGATCTGTTTTATAAAATGCAGTGTTAGTTTTACAGCAGATGGGATCCGTCCAGACACTCGTAAACGTTCCACTTCATCTCGTTAGTCCACGGAATATTTTCTCACCTTGGGCATCATCAAAGTGGAGCCTTTATACTCCTTTTGGTCAGCAGATGTCTTTTCATCTGGAAACTCTTGGATGAGATGTTGATTTTCTCCATTTGTGTATTGTGACTTTGTAACCCTTTTCAGTCTGACAGGTGTCTGTGGTTTTTGCGTCTCATCTATGTTTTTTTTATTTGTATAGCTCAGCTGCTTCATAAAACCTTTTAGCCTTACTTGTGTTTTCAGGCAGTTTCTTTCAGGGTGATTTTTGTTTTTTGTTTTGTTCCACCTGGCAGTATTCTGGTCTTGATTTGAAATTTGTGGTTTGTATTTACCCAGGAATTTTTTTTATCTAGCATTACCTTTTGTTGATGTTCTAACTAAACAGGAGCAGGATAAATACTTTTTTCACATCACTTTGTGCCTTTAAGTACAATAGATGAGTTTAAAAGAAGCAACGTTGGAATGATAACTAATTTAAACTTATTTTAATTTGCCAAGCAGCTGCCTGCTGGTCATCCCGGGGTCACCGGATGATTTGGCTGCAGCTCGTGAAGTTTCTGCAGCCCGTCTTCCCCCTTTCTTCTTACCTTTCATTTTGGGGTCTTGTTCCATCCCACGCAGCATATTATATTTATAACTTTGGCTCTTCCTCTTCTCTCGGTCCTCCTCTTCTTACCTCATTGCCTGGTCTCACTATCTTATACTTTACAAGGATACAAGGCTTCTCATGACATGACAAACTGCGATTCTGTAAGCAGTTATAGATCATCGTTCTGCCTTGTAGCTTAAAAAGAAAAAAACTGCAAGTGATGCAGCTGTTTCTTTTGTCTTTGTCACTACTCAGCTTGTAAAAAAAAATAAAGAAGTTAAGTGAGGTTAGAAGTGTAAAGGCCGCCGAGGGAATTATCCTAATTGGAAGGTGGCACAGTTGTCTCTTGACGTCACATGTGACACATTGACATCAGGCACGTAAAAGACAGATTGTGTGATTGTAATACTTTTATTATGTGGAATGGCTTTGGCCTGCATATATTAGGCATGTAGTGCTATCTGTACAGTCTGAGCTCACTGTCTGTTTAGCAGCAGGTCCAGCCCAACAGATAGTTGTTTTGTGAAGTCGAAGCTTCGCGCCACATCTCACTGAACTGTGAGCTTTCTGAGCAAATAAGCCTTCGAGGAAAAGTTAGGGTTTTTCTGTAGCAAGAATTTCCACCCACAAGGATTCATATCCTTTTGTTGCTGTTGTGCAGCTACTATGTTCCATAGAAAATACTTTCTGTTTCTGTTTTCTCTTGGGTTTTTTTTTTAAACAGATGTAAATATTTGACGCAGAAAATGAAAGGAAGAATTATGCTGTGTGTTCAAATCCACCACTGCTGAGGAAAAATATAAATATAGGGGAATTTGCAAAAAAAGAAAAGAGAGCGCACAATGTTTATACGCATTGAAAGTTTTGAGGATTTCCACTTTCCCATTTATTTTCCCATTTACTAACATCCATTTACTAGATGTTTTTTTTAGGTTGTCACAAAGCAGAAGAATTTCCTGGTGCAGAATGATGAAAATATTTTGGAAGGTAAAGTGGTGGTAAGGTGGTAAAATCCCAAAGGAACTTAAACTCAACCCAGAATATCTCTGCCTGAAGCATTCAATAAAACAGAATAGAATAGAAATCCCCTTTATTGTCCCACAGTGGGGAAAGTCAGCAGCAAAGTGACAGGATGTTGAGACATGCAGGTTCACAGAAGGATGAAAGTATTAAAATAAATGAAAACAGAACAACAAATTGTACAGTAAGGACCATATTACAACAACAATAATAATAATTTTCCCATTAGCTGGTTAGACTACTCATTATCTTGGGTCTACATTTGTTTTGAACCGAAGCAGAACGACATTAACAGTGTTTTATTATTAATCATAGGTCTCGTTGAAATGAGTCATCGACATTATCGCAGAGTCAGACCTTCTCATCCAACATCAGTGTGTGTCCTCACTAATGCTCTCCTGGAAGAATGATCAGATTTTCTCATGAACAGAGTCTAAAACTTGTAGACAGTTTTTCCAGAAGTGTTGAAATTGTTGCAGATCAGCCTCATATTAAAGCTGTATTGGAGCCTTGAGATGTCAGTAAGGTTCTTGATGTGTTCCCAAAACTTTTAGCTATATAGTGGGTTTGTGACAAGCCAACCTGAGCAAACGGTCCCACCCACACTAAAACAAATTGCAGTTTTTGCACCAGCATTGTGAAAACACACATTGAATGGTGCCTAGCAAACATTTTCAATGAAGATGCTTTTATTAAATTGAAAAACAAAAAAGGTATGTGTACAATGGATGACAGAGCAAAAGAGTTGAAATGAATGGAACATCATTTCTATTTGTCTTCTAAACATTCTGTTAGGTAGATCTGTAAGGATCAAATGTGTGACTATGTGGCTGTTAGGACTTTTTCCATACCCCTCATCCTTCTCTAGGTGGGTCTCTGTGTTTATAAGCTGTGCCGAATCTCTAATGATTGTTGTTCTCTACACTTGGGTGTGATTGACGTCAGCCAGGATTCTTGCCACTCTCATTTAAAAAATCTGCGTGTGACATTCTTGTACCACAGCATCTGACTGCTATCCGCTGTTGCCGTGGAAAGCACTCGAACTGTGGGAGCCTTGATATCAGAGTTTATCTGGCATTTTTCAGGCATTATCTGCACAAACTGCAATATACTGGTGTTCTTTTGCATGACAGGTTCAGACTTTTCACAGGAAAAGGGCATCTTAAATGGTTCTGCAAACTTCCATCCAGAGTAATTTAATGGAGGTTTTGGAGAATGGTCCCTGCTTGTAAGTTTGTAAAGTGCATCTGTTATAAAATGCTTTGATAAAGCGACATTATCAAACTTTAAACCAGACAATTTAATAGTTCTTTTATTGCTAAATGTTTGAGGATTGCTCATCTTTCTTTGATTCTCTCTGTTTTTTGTCCTGTAGATTCGCTACATCTCGCAGACACAAGGTTTGCCAGGCGAACAGTTACTGAATACAGGGACAAAGACAGCACGGTTCTTTTGCAAAGAGCCGGACTCGCCTTATGCAGCATGGAGACTGAAGGTGGGAACTGACAAAACATAGAACAGCATAACTCTCTACCTAAAGCAACAGATTGTGGTCCTATTTTGCTTACTGCTAAAGATGAATGTCATAGATCAAACCTTAACTGCTTTTAAAATTGTACTCTACTTTGCTTGCAAATCCAGTAGAACAGGATATTATGGCGTCAAGATACATAAGAGTTTTTATAGAAAACATTTGTTCACAGTCTGTTTGACATGGTTGCTGCTTATTTGCTTATTTATTATTATTTACTGCCTAAAATCAACTACCCATGATGGTCTGAATCAAAGATTCTCAATGTTAATGTAATGTTATTATCATCAACAAGCCATTTCTAAATGTGTGCCAGCAGCATGTGCAGGAACTGTTTCACCACATTTCTGTCTAGGATTCTCATTGAATGATTTCTCGTTCTGTAGTCAACAGATGAACACGAGACGGAGACGGGAATGAAATCAAAGGAAGCGAGGAAGTACATCTTCAGCTGTTTGGATGACATAGCGCACGTATGTTTAGCTCTTTGGACTGAAATGTACACGGCAGGACTTTCTGTTAGGTCATAAGAAGAAAATGACTGAAATCATTTTGAAGAAAACTCTTTCCCCTTCTGAAATTCCAAGCTTAAGGTTTATAACGTAAGCTTCCAATGAACTTCCTCAGAACTGGCAAATTCCCCTGTTTTCTCTCAGTACTTTTTTAATTTTTTTTTTTTTTTTTTTTTTTAGATTGTAGGAAATTCATATACAATTTGTCATAAATTACCATAATTTTTTTTCCATGTCACAAAATTTATTGTAATGTTTTATTCTTATTAGAGATTCACCAGCAATTGTCCAAAATGGTTTTGCCGTAAATCCATGACTGGCTGGTCGGAAATTGAAAAATTTGATCCTAGTTGGATCTGTGTGTGTCTCGTATCCATGATGCTAAGTTGGTTAAAAGGAAGTCAGAGAAATTAAATTTGTATTTTCTGACATGTTGAGTGTGTCTGCCCTTCATTCATGCTATGAGAGGGCAAACTTTCAGCAAATAGCAGGAAAGCTGAACGGACTGCAGCAAATCGGAGTCCTCTGATCCCTTTGAGCTTGCTACCTCTTTTCTGCAAATTTGGATCTTGTAATATTGGCAGCTTTAAAAAAATGTTATGGCTACAACAAGGTTTATGTTCTCTTGGGAGAGCACACAGACTATGAGTTTTGACGCCAGTTGTGCTAACTGCACATTTTGCTTAAAAAAAAAAAAAAAAAGCAACCCTTTGTATTACAGGTGAACTTGATGATGAATCTGGAAGGTTGTGACTTGTTAGCGGAGAAGGCTGACCGGCGGGAGTTCGTGGGCCTGCTCAAAAAGATGTTGCTGATCGATGCAGAAGAGAGGATCGCCCCTGCTGAAGCGCTCATTCACCCATTTGTGACGATGCAGCACCTGCTCGACTTCCCCCACAGCAACCAGTGAGTCAGCTGGGCCTCACGTTTTAAGACATTCTGCAAATTATTATGATTGTTTCACATACCGCTTTCCTGTCCGTAGTGTGAAGTCGTGTTTCCACATCATGGACGTTTGTTGGACCCGTCCCACTGGGTATGAGGCTGCCAACAGAAATACAGGTCCTTTCGTTAGACCTGTAACTACAACCACTGCTGCCTCAACCAACCTCCCCTTCAGTAAGATCCCAGCTGTTCACACTCAAGTAAGTTGTCCAGAGTGTTTTAGTAGCAACTTCCACTTCTGTGCATGTGCATTTGTGTTTTACAAACCCTCGCAAGAATAATTATTAGATCAGCCAACAAATATGCATGTTCTCAGAAGATTAATAATGTCTTTTGGTAGATAACAAATGAGTAAAAAACAATTCTTGGAAACAGAATGACGGAATAGCAAATGCTGCACGTTCCTGACATCCAATGTTCTGTTCCTTTCATTTGTTCCAACAGAGACTGATTTCTTGCTTTTATTACCCATTTTGTATGCCGTCTTGCCTGTCTTATTGCGTCCTAGCACTGCTGTCATGGCAACAAAATCACGTCATGTTTCTGAGGTCATGGCAACAGTACAAATCACTGTTGTTGCCGAGAAGAAAAGATGAGACAAGGCCCCCCAACCTATTTTGTTTTGGATTTTTATAGTGCTAAACGTCTCAACAGCTCTACCTAAAAGCAATCATGCTGAGTTTAAAAACTAGAAAGATACAAATATTTACATATAAATGTTTGCGGGCAGCTAGAAATATTAGAAGTTTCATGTTGCTTTCCACATGCATAACTAAATAGGTTTGATCACTTCCAATTTTAAGCAGTATCTAATACTGCTGAGAAGGCGTTTATAGGAGAAGGTCGTAACTGATTTGGTCTAACCCATATGAAAGCCTGCTTTGTGTTCACCATCATGTGTATGGGGGGCTTGGCTACACGCAGTAGCAGTAGCAGAACAATATAGCCCTAGTTCTCGTTATCCTTTAAATGTGATTATACCCAGGCACGAGAGCAGGGTTAGCAGAGAAGCAAAAGCAAATGTTCCACTATTTAAAGGGTCTGACCTGTTTCCGCTCGGCATTGTTAGCTCTCCTGGTAAGTATCCAGATTCAACAAACAAGGCTGACCTCGGCAGGCCAGCCTGGATAAATCAATCCCAAAAGAAGTCATTTTTATGAGCCTGGACATGCGATGATAGTAGCAAAGCCTTAACTTGATAACTTTATCCTAAAGAAGTGGACTCTGGGTATGTTTTTTGTCTGAATTTTAAATTTGTCAGAACAGTGACTTTGTTGTCAGCATATATTCAAAGTCCAACACATTCTCCTCAATTCTGTCCAACTGAAAATCAAACTGTTCATAGAGCTGTCGCCACCTACTGGCAGAATAAAATATTTATGTTGCTTTTATCCTTTTCTTAGGGTTTAGTTCCATCTGCGCCGTCAGTAATGCACCATGGGATACCGCTGCAGACTGGTGGTGGTCAGTTTGGATGCAATGATTCGTTTCAACAAGCTCTTATTCTGTGTCCCCCGACAATACCAGGTACACCTGCGACTGTCGGTCTTGATTTCACTTTTATAACTTGTGTTTTTTTTGGTAAATATCTAAAGGTCAAATATCCTGTTAATTGCATCTTCAGGTATCCCCACTAATACTGCTAAACCAGCTGGCTACTCTGTCCGAATGGAGGCCTCTGTACCTCTGGTCACTCAAACAACATCAATCCAGCCGTTGCAGATCAGACCTGGAGTCATCACTCAGGTAGGGGGTGGATACGGATTACACTAATAACTTAAAGTATTCATACCCTGTAAACTTTTCTTTTAACATTTGTTTCATTGCATCACAAACCAAAACGTTTCAGCTGTTTTATTTTCTGGTGTGTAGCAATGTAAAATGGTGCATAAGTGTAAAGTGGAAGGAGAGGATACATAGTTGTAATTTATTTATTTTTTCACAAATAAAATGGGAAAGGTGTGCCATGCATATATATTCAACTTCCCTGATTCAAAGTGTTATGAAAATATAATTTGCTCTCACATTTTGAGACTGAATTAATGCCCACTCTTTGCAAGCCTTCTCAAATTCTCACATTTTGGTCTCAGTCTAGTCTAGACTGACCCATTCTAGCACATGAAAATACCTTGATCTAAACCGTTCCATTGTAACTCTGGCTGTATATCTAGAGTCATTGCCCTTCTGGAAGGTTAACTTTGACCCTACTTTCAAGTCTTTTGTGGCCACTAATAGTCTGAAGAAAAACATCCCAACATCATAATTCTGCCACTCCCACATTTCATTGTTGGGATGGTGTGTTCACAGTGATGTGCTGTGCTACTTTTGCTCCATGTGTAGCATTTTGGTCTAATCTGACAAAAAAAAAAAAATTGTATCACATGTTTGCTGTGTCCCCTACACAAGATGTGACACTTCTCTGTAATGCTCTCTAACAAGTGCCCGTAGCCAACAGAGAACAGCTGCATTTATACTTAGATTATCTTTCACACAGGCTCTATTTTTGCAAATAAGTGACTTCTGAAGGAGGTTGTTTTGCACTGGATTTTATTTAGAGGTATTCAATTAAAAGAGGCTGAACTCATGTGCACATCGCACACTCAGACATTTACCTGCAAAAGTTTTGAAAATCTTGCATATTGTTTTCTTCCTTTTCCCATCTCTGTGCTGCTTTGTGTTGCTCTGTCACATAAAATTTTCATAAAAATATTAAGCTGTTTGGTTGTGATCTGACAACATGTTAAAATGCTGTGAATATATTCCCAAGACACTAGTATTTAGGCTGAGAGACTGAGGTAAAGTGTATCCCTAATTGAAGTAGGTCAAACATTCAGTTGCTATTTTCCGACACACTGACAGGCCTGGTCGAGCCGTGCCCAGCAGATCTTGGTGCCCACTTGGCAGCAGGTTACGTCTGTCCCCCCACCATCAACCACACTGGCTTCTGACACTGTGACTGGCACACAGAGATTAAGTGACTGGGGGTGAGAAATCTTTCTACTTTAGTATTACATATCCTTGATGTAACATACTTTCATTGTAAAGCCTTATGTGTATAGCTTTTTATTTGATGTATTTTTTATTTTTTTTTTTACTTTGGTTGCCATACTTAAGGAATGGATGTAGTAGGCTGAAGCTGTATTGTTTCCTCCTCTTGATGTTAATGATGCCTGACTCAAAGCTGACCTTTGACATTCAGAATTTGTGCTGAAAGCTTTCGGCTTTTATTTTCTTATTGCAGGAAAGTGCGTCCCCATGGTAACCATTTCAGCTCCATGATTGCACACCCTCAGCCATTCCTAACCAACCAAATGACCATGTCCACCCACCAGCCAGTCAACATAGGCATCGCACATGTGGTGTGGCCACAGCCAGCGGCAAACAAGCGAGCAAAGCCTTGTGTGAACAGGTACTTCACATGGAATTCATCCTTAAGAAAGACATGAAAACATGCACCTATGGGAACTGACAACCTTTTTTCTATTCGTTGTGCAGGGGCAGCAACACCTCCCAAAACACAAACATCCAAAATGTGGCATGCCAGTCCCCAAAAATGGCCGACACAGCAAAGAATGTGGAGGAAATTGAGGAGGAGGGAGCCAGATGTCAAGAAGAAGGGCGCGCCCTAGGAGAGGGGCGAGCGGAGGATCAGGTCGAGGAGGACGATGAGGAGAGCTGCTGTAAAGTGGAGCCAGACTGCGAGGAGCTCTCGGTTTCGCAGGAACAGCGGCAGGAAATGTTGATCTCTGGCCTTGCCAGTCCAACTGTTAGTGTCATCAGTATCAGCAGCGATGAAGAGGAGGATGCACAAAGACACTCAATGGGGGAGTAAGTACTGAGCATCAGGCTCAGTTTTCTGTTTCTCGTTCTAAAGGCTTTTGCATCTTATTTTTACTCTGCTTACCAACACAGGTGTAAGGGCAGTGCAGATTGTGAAGCATGTCAGAGCACCATCAGTATGGAGAGAGTATGTTCTCTTAGCAGTCCAGACAGCACGCTCAGCACCAGCTCTTCAGCTTCAGCCCAGTCCAACAACTCCCCATGCAAACAACCCAATAGGTAAAGCTCTACTTTTGGTCACGTTTTTACATCCAGGGCATTTAGACATTTTGAATTCAACAGAAACAGCTGATTTACCAACCTTTTCCAGCATGTCAGATGACGAACAGGAGAGCGGTTGTGACACGGTGGAGAGCTCGCCTGCCTCGCACAACTCCGGCCACAGCAGCAGTCCCTTTACCGAGCGCCGCTACATCGCCGACAGCAACCAGAACTGTGAGCCGCGTGTGGCATGCATTGCCCCTGAAACTGAGCCCAGCAAGCCTACAGTACGCACTGTTGTGGTGCCTCCAATGCGGGTGCAGAACAATAACAACAACTGTTCTATCAGCGAAACACCTGGAAACACAGGTAAATCTTGAAGTCTAAGGTTTTTATAACAGAAATGCATTTAAATGTTTGTTTCCTTAAAGGACATATATCATTATTTTTGCGCCTAACCATTGACTACCATTGTTACTCTTAACCCCAAGGCCATCAGCCCTCCTGTTTCTCCTGACAACAGAGACTTGCAGTGATTGAGCAAGTCTCACTTTTTCTCCACATAATCTGCCCGTGTTTTAGTCATGAGGGTTTTTCTCCACTACAGTGATGAAGCTGACAAAACGTCATTCCTCTCCATCAGAGCTCTCAAGAGCTCTTTATAACTGTATGTAGCTAGTCAAAATACTCGAAGATATCTAATGTCAAATGTTATCCTTCCTTTGACTCAGGCACAGTAGAAAAAAATGTGCTGCTTCAGCAAATATTCAATGAATAACATTTTTTTTTGCCATGATAAACTTATAGTTCACAAACAAAAGTTCAGGTGTTTTTGGTCATTTGGATGTTGACCACTTGAATTATCAGTCATACACTTAAACTGTTATGTCTGCGTCCCTCAGTTTTGGTTTCTTTCTTCTATTAATTTAAGATTTCAGTTGTTTTATAGTCTTGGAACAAATTGTTTGAAACAGACTGGTTTTGGCTGAGTGAAGAGAACTCCATCCCCCTGACCTTTGATTTCGTCCATGAAGTACACCCATGTTTCACTACATAGATGATTTCTATGGAAGAATTACTCACTACATTAATTTATCTGTTCTTTTACCTGGAAAACAATTTGTTCTGTGATTTCCGAGAGATGTACAGGCATTTTGGTTTGAAACAATATGTCAGGCTTCACGGATGCAAAGCCACAATCTTAACAGGGCATGACTCAAAAGCTTCCTCTTGTTTATGAAGAACGTGTTTGAATACCTAAAGGTTGATTTTATTTATTTGTGTTTCAAACTAACATTTCTGGCACTAAAATATGTTACATGTCCTTTAAATTTGAATTTATCCATTGTTGTGGAATAGGAGTCAGGTACAATTTCCAAAATTGTCTGAAGGAATCAGTGTGGTTTGATGGAAACTTATTTTCCCTCTAATATAAATTACAGCTTGCAATAACTGAAATAATGGGACATCTTTCCATCTTGTTGCTATGTTGTTTTTGATGGTATTATCCACTCAGACAGCTACCAAGTGCTTAAGTACGTTATGCGAGGTCAAAGGTCTGGTCAACAGTGCTGCTGTCTGCTCCACAGGTCAGATGGCCTGGGATTATGCTGTGTTAGTAGGCCACAGAGGTTCTCACAGGTGATTATGGGTTAACTGCTGTGACGAATCTGCTCTGATTTCTGATGTGAACACTTGCATGATGACTGCATTTCTCTAAATCTGAGATCTGCTGAAACTGTGTGGATCTGCACTTCTCAAATCTGCGTAGTACATGTGTAATAACCAGCAAATTTTCAATGCTCTGAAAAAAATTAGGTAAAAGTTTACTATTTTCTTGCTATTTTAAAAAAACTAATGTTTGAAGTGTAGCTTTTATGCTGCTACGCATTATCTCTGTGGGCTTTGTAACTGCTGTGAAGAGTAATTTAAGTATGACTTTTTTCTGAGTTTAGAAAGTGAAGTGTTTGGCTTTAAATCCTAAAAGAAAGTCATATAGACTCATTTTGCTTTTGTGTCAATGGCGTATCTCTCCCCTGCCTTTAAACTACTACAAATGAAGCCCAACATAAAAGGGCAGATCTCTCTATTTTAGTCCTGAAAGATTTATTTATAGCAAACAATCTGACCCTCAACATAAGCTTTATGATCAAGCTTAGTTAGAAACCTCTCCTCTTCTTCAAAAATACTTCTATTTATACTCATCTATGCTTTAAGCTTTGGAACTGATCCCACCCAGCTGAAATCTCAGATAAGCCCACAGAGCTGCAAATGTTTCCAAGTGGGTACCGAGATATGCTGTGCATTTGCAGTTGTTGCAGTTGGATACATGCTCCAACTCAAGTCCTGTTTGCTTGTTATATCCTTTCTGACACCAAGACCTGAGCACCAGTATTTCTGTATTCACGTGTTATCCCCTATCTCTGTCTCTCTCTCTCTCTGTCTCCTGTTACATGACCTCTCTCGGTTTTAGAGTCTTCGTGCCACTCCAAAGGGCGAGGCATTCCTGGGCGACAGCATCACCACTTGACACCGCTCCTCAACAGGCCTCAGAAAATCGGCCCTGTGTTCCAGCCCCAGCAACAGCAGCCTATAGGCTTTGGGCAGGTGAGGAAATTCACAAAGAAAATCAGTATTTAAAAGGAGAGTAATGGTTGCGCTTCTACACTGTTAAAGGGTTATTAAATGCAGAAAACAGTTGCACTTCATCAGTCGAGCTTAATTTTGCAGCATTGGCATCGGTCTGATGAGAGCTAATTAGATTTTATTGAGTGCAGTTTTGTTATGATGAGCTTAGTATCTCTTGGTAGAAAGACATGTTTCACCTTCTTAAATAGATCAATGACAGGAGTGCACATACTCTAGCTCGCAGAAAGCTGCTGTACTTCCTTGCAAATGTAGTGCTGATTTTTGCTTGTCATCTTTTTCTTTTTATACCACTGCCAGTTTAGGGTATTAACATTTAGCATCTGTGTATTTTGAGGGGAGGCATTGAATCTGACAAGAAGCTGGCAGTTTGTTACGAAGGGTGACTTCTGAAGATACTTGGGTGGTTGTGACTGCATGTGGGCAATCAAGAGCCGTAAGGAAAACATTTGAATCGCAAATGTTGTCTTTTTGTGCCAGTGCGTGTGATTAGTTTTCAACTTCATGTTATCAATGGAACTTTATTCACTCCACTATCTGTTCTGATGTACACACTCCTAATTATTGAACAGTTCCACTGTATAGTACTGTGTCTTGCTTGTTTTAAGTGTAAAAATCAGACGATGTTTGCCATGATCTGCGATTGTAAAATCAAAAACTGAGTAAAATAGGAAATGTTGTTTTCTATGTATTAAATGAATCAAAATGAACAACTCTCAACTAAAACAAACTTTTTAAACAGATTTATTGCATTGTAACTTTTTTTGACTTGAGCAAAGACTGAAACTGAAATTCTGGATCAGTGTGAGAAGCCTGTAAAGTAAACCATTATGATGATGGCTCCATACTTAAAGTAGTAAACATCCACAAAAATCTCAATCAATCAATTAAACTTTATAACAGACTCTTCTGCACAATAACACGCAAAATATATAATAGAATCTAAGAACACACGTACAAAAACACATGCAAAACATAATTTAAATTGATCAATTTAAAAACAAACAGTGCATCCTGAAACTGAATGAAAGGAATCAGTGCATTTTTTGATCACTACAACGATATTGTTTGCAGGACAGATCAAAGGTTTTATGAAGTTTACATTGTTGGGAGTGTTTTAAACGTGCAAGCACAAAGCAGCTTTAGTGGAACTGAACAGAAGCTACAGCAATCTTTCTAAATATCATCACCATTTATTTTATCATTAAAATGATAACAGGAACATTTGTCCTGCTGGGTTCTGCAAATGGCAGTCCCAGTTAATTTAGTCTTTTTTTATACCAGCACTTCTCGTATTGAAAACTAGCACTGTCGCCTGCATAAATAATAAATAGAAGCCAAGATTATGTGCAATAAACTACAGATATGTTCTTCTCTCCCTCAGGTCCAGCATTTCACTTCATGCCACCAAGAATGGAACGGGAACTTTGCCAACCGGCGACCACAGGCGTACATCCCTCCCACCATGCATGGGCACACCTTCACACTTTCCCACAGCAGTCCAAACCACACAACAGGCGCCCACCCCCACCTTGGGGGCCACCCGCATTCTCAGCCTACCCTGTTGTCGTACCCTCCGTCTGGCCCTCTGGTTACAGCGGCCCCCGTGGCCCACCTGCTGGCTTCCCCTGGCACCTCCCGCCCCGTCCTCCAGCCCACGTATGGCATATCCCACCCGGCAGGCATTGTGCACCAAGTGGCAGTGGGTATCAACCCCCGGCTGCTCCCCTCCCCCACCTTGCATCCACAGAGCCAGTTCAAGCCCCTTTTCCCCCCGCACTCTTACATCGCCTCGCCTGCTTATGGCAGTTTCCCCCTCAGCCCCACCAAACTAAACCAGTACCCCTACATCTGAGTGTGGCTCTGGTACCTTTCCTACCACCTGGGGGCTAAGCAGGGCAGCATCCCATCCTAAACCACAAACAACATGGTTTTCATTTCTAATAAAAAAACCATGGCACAACCACAGAGAAAACAAGCTATTTTTTGAATCATGTCGACTTGGTTGTAATTGAACTTTTAAGCTTTAAAAAAAGAAGAAGAAAAAAAAAGAGTTCCAACGGTGGAGATGATCTGGCAAAAATTAAGAAGGAAATAATGTATGAATGATTGAATGATAGAATGAATGAGTAGTTAAACTCACACTTAATGTGTTTTGCACATTTGATATATCTTTGCATTGGATCTTCTACGAATACTCCTCAAGACAGATGAATAATTGGGGTGTTGTTGAATAGTTAGAAAACCCCCCGGTCCCAGCTATTTTTCTACATTGCCTTCTTATGTGTGCAAGACACATCCATATTTGTAAAGCCATCCCAGTCTCTAGCTCTAGATCGACAGATGCACATGTTGTCCACGGTGTATGTTGTACTGCGTTTGAAGTATTTGTACCTTTTCGGTGTCTTTTGATGTTCGCAATGTCAAGTCAATTATCCGATTTAAATAGGGTTGTTCATCACGCTGCATGTGGTCTTGCATGAGCAAAAATGTAAACGGAAAGATGCATAGACGTTGCTCTTATTATTTGTGTCACAAGACTCGCTGCATTGTATAACTGTCCCCAGCCATAGTGCCTTACATATTTGAGGTTGTTAATGTTACTACTTATATATGACTATATTCATGAATATTAATGTACTGGACTGCAGCACTTGAAATTCCAATCAGTCGATGCATCCTATGTGTGAGTATATATATGCACATGTGTATATGTTCCATGCATAGCCTGCATGGATGTGATGTATCGCGGACAGCGGTGCTTATTTTTCGGAGTCTTTGTATATTTCAGTGTGTAGTGAGTTCCTTTTCTGTTCTTTCAAGAAGAACGGCATGCTTTGCTGTTGCGAATGCCTGCTGTTTCCTTAAACACGTTTGTTTTTTGTTTTTTTTGTCCTCTGTTTCCGAATGAACTAGTGTACAAAGTGCAAGTACTGGATATTGCTTAACATTTGATAATCACTTTCTATTTAGTGAAACTCTTACTACTAACAGTATTTGTACTGTTTAAAAACGGCAATACAATCTAAATAGTTGTCTGTTATATATTTCTTTGCTTTTTTGTCTTTCTAATTTTATTTGGAGTGTTTTCACTTTGTTTTTAGATGTTTAGAAGTGTGACGGGCATGGCTTTGATTAGGTAAGATTTTAAAAAAAAAATGCAAATTTGTTTTACGGTATGGAATATTCTTAGCCTGAGCAAACCATGCAGTATTTGATATACACACATATATGACATATATTATAGAGCTAGAATATTTAGTACAGATGCTTGTTAAGGTGTGAGGTAATTGTGTGCAATTCTCTCGTTTATGCATGTGTGACAAAGTTAACTTTTCCCCTTTACATTGATACCATTTGTTAAAGGCTTAATGCTTATCAGTGTCAACTACGTATTTTATACATTCCGTCAGGGAGAAAATATATATATATATATATATATATATATATATATATATATATATATTTATAAAGTGCTGTGTTTTTATTTTCTTTATTCATTTAGAGTGGTCCTCAAAAAATGCACACACCTCTGTTCAAATGGCAGATTTTGTGATGTGCAAAAATAAGTGTATGATGAATTATGATGAACAACTGCCCTAAACGTGTATCATCTTTAATGACAAAGTGGAAAAAATGTGAAAGCTAAAAACCTCTTGTAACTTGATTGCATATCTCTAATTGATTCATTTTGTTGAAGCACCTTGTCAGTCATTTTCAGTCTTCCTAAGTTTACTCAAGTGAGTTGGACAAACCAGAAATGAAATTCAGCTGCCTTGTAGGATTTTACCTTTGTTTGGTCATTTACATCCAATAGGTAAATCCCTAATTTGCAGACAAGTTACCTGGAAAGAACATTTATCTACCAGGATATCAGATCACCATAGTGGAGGTGTTCACTGATGGTTGGAGAATAAATAGGGCAATAAGGACTTTACATAAACTGAAGTTTTTATCAAAACTAATGAAAAGAAGAAACTGAAACTGGACACAGAGTCTGTCAAGAGACTAACAACACTAAAGGAGCTGCAGGAATTGTCAAAAATAGTGGCTGCATTTCTTGTCACAGAATCAATTAGTCTGATGAAACTATATTTCCACTTTTCTTCTGTGACTCCAAATGTCATGTTCAACATATCAAAGAGATCAAAAGAACATTGTACCAACAGTGAAAGATGGCGGCGGCGGCATCATACTGTAGGGTTTCCTCTTAAATGGAACTGATGTGTAGAAGTTGATAAAACTATAAATAGTAAAAAAATCCCTAAATGTTCATCCAGAAAGTTGAAGATGAAGACTGAGTTTGTTTTTCAGCACCATAGTGAACGTTAGCATGCACCCTAATCAACAAAAAAATGACTTCACCGTAACAAAAAGAAAATCTGAAAGGCTTAGTCTGGAAGTTAAATTTGACAAAAAATCTGTGGGGGTTAATCTGAGGGAAGACGGATGGGGATAAGAGATGTTTTCATAATCTGACAAGTTTAGCTTGCTATCGTGGGCATAGATTAGTCAAGACGTGGCATACTGATGGACTGAGGGAGACTGAATACTGACATTGAATCCAAAGATGTTTCCACAACGTATTCTTTTAAGGGTGTGGATATTTTGGCAGGCAGGTTGTCTTTTAGTTAAATTTTACTCAACCCAGACCTTTTAACATGGGTGTGTTCTCTTTTGGGAGCCAATGTTTTAATTTGTTGTGTGTATTTATTTTTTTTTTCCCTTTTCTTCTGTCTTTTGTTTTTCAAATGACGTTGCTTGTGCAGCACCAAAGACTGTAATTCATATATTGAGCAAGGTAGCTATTCTGTTTGCAGAGACCTCAGTTATACTGTAGTTGTAGAATGAGGTTTTGTTCAAAGAAAAAAAAAAGTTATATTTAAAAAGAAAAAACCGAAAAAAACAGCTGATGTTTTGTCTAGCTTATTGGGCAATTAACAAGTCGTATCATTTCTTTCTTGAATGTATCATAGATAAGCTGCTATATGATGATTGCCACTTCAATAGCTGTGAAATTAGGTGATTTCTCTCTGAGTTTAAACCTAGCGTTTTGTATAGGTCCCTAATTATCTGAAATAGAAGTGGTTTTGATTTCTGTGTTTGCATTCATTTTCGGAGTGTCACTGTAACTACTGTATTTGCTGATGATGATCATTAGTTGGATTTGTTGTTCCTCGGGGTGCGTGTTTTTTCAGCATCAGTATTTTATCCTTATTAACCTCTTGGGCTCGTCACTGCATATAAATGATGTATCGATGTAACTTAAGTTTTCTATGTTTTCATATCGATGTTTTGTACACATCTGAAGCTGTAGCTTGCAGGATTGATTTAACTTTCTCATTGCACGAACACCGTGTATTACCAGTACTCTTTTTCTGAGTCATGGGAGCACTGTGAGATGCCAGAAAACAAACAACACCAAAAAAAAACAAACTACGAGTCCAGTGTGCCCCTTTCATACTTGTCGTGAAGCACTTACAGCTAGTGAGGCTTGGAAATGTTTGATTAAAGTAAGAAACATAAATGTACCCCCAATGCTTTTGCTCCAAAACAATTTTCACAACTTGTTTTATGTCAAAAATGATTACAAGTATTTATTGCAACCTTTTGTATCTGTTCAATGTTCTATCTGCTTAGAATATCAGTTGGATATTCTAACCTGCCTTGCGTTTAGATCGCTCTCCCCTTTATGAGTGACTCATATCAAAGTGTTTTTGTCAGTGCGAGGCGGTGGCCGTTGTTATGTGTCCTTTACTGAAACTGCGACAGTGTAAGCAGCACTGTGTATGTGCCTTGAGATCCAGAAAAGCGAACGAACGAAGAAGGCAGAGAATCCAACCCCACAATCATGTAGAAAGTCTCTTAGCGGCCGCTCTACCAAAGGGAGAGGGGAAACAAATTCAAAAGTACGACTTTGTCATAGAGTCATGCCAGAGAATGTGATCCGCTCCTCTCTCAGATAGTCCACAAAAAAGCCTCTGTGTGACAACAGGCTGATAAAATAACCCACAGTTAGACTGAATGATATGATGCATGGTGGTCTTCAGATAGTCACTCTGGCTGAACAGCAGATGCAATACTTTCCATTGTGCGGTCGTTGCACCACAAAGTGTTCTTAGATAATCTCCACGCTTTACGTTACCTTGCATGAACACATGCACACTTCGCTTCACTTTTGTCTTCTGTCATGCAGATTGAGGCTAAGTTGGAGCAACTAGAGCACAGCTGACAACACTGGTCTTTTAAAATCAAAGAAGCTAAAGTGTTTTTGTTTGGTTTTTTTTCGTCTGGTTGTTGATTTCGTGCTCCAGGTGGAAACTGCCCTCTACATTCAAACAACGACCCTGATGCATCTTTGTGTTTTTAGAGATTTTTTTTTTTCTTAGCCGTTTGTTTTACTGATCACATTCAAATGTCACTTTGGGAAAGAAATCTTGTGATGATGAGGCATGAACTAGATACATTAGTGCTTGAGATAGGTCCCCAATAATAAGCATGTGAAATGTAATCTGTGTTTTGACTCCTTCAAAGCTTATTCACCAGCAACACGCCTGCATCAACTCTCCCGTATTTGTCACACAAAACAATGGATGCAAGAGGAGAGAAATCTTTACACTCTTTTCCATTTTATTTTAATTGATTGAAATCTTTGTTCATGGATTTTGGAGGCTTGTGGTCACGTTTAGCAGATAAAACAGCTATCTGTAAAATGTCCAGTTGTTGAAATTACTGATTTTGGTAATGACATTATTGTCCTTTAGAACTTTTTCTTCAGGGTCTCTTATTGATCTAAATGTGCTACTATGTAACTCTTTGATTTGATTGAACAAGGATTGTTTTTCTCAAGTTCTTCTTTTCAGTCTTCTGGTCATCTCTCTCAATTTCAGAGTTAATTCACACTGCAAGTTATGGAATCACCTGTTTAGATTGCTCTTTAATTAGACTTTATTATGAAATCTGAACTGTTACTGTTTTAATACCTGTAGATTTTTTGTGGCTTTGTTTTTATGTTTTGTTTGCTTTTTTTCTTTTATTTTTTGATTTTGTGCTACACTAGTTTGCCATGTAGCAATTGCACTGTGCAATATTTACAGTATGAGGACTGGGAAAACTAACTCTATGGATGTGATGTCTCTTATACAGTTTGCGATAGTGTTTCCTCTAGTTCTCAGTGATTTAGGTGTGACCAAGCCTTCTCTACTTTGTCACATTAAGCGGGTTTTCCAGGTGACTCTTTTGGTGAGTGTCAAAATAAGACTTTATGGTGTATTATTGTTAAAATTCACTTTGAATTAAAAAAAATCTATTGATTCAGCCCTTTCTGTGTCCTGACTCTTCCTCCATCACCCACTTTCATGGTCAGTTTATTTTACTAGGGCAAGGAGCACAAAAGTTGACAAGACAAATTATATAATTGTTTATAGTTTTGAATTGTTTTTGTATGACAGAGCAATTATCTAAATATCATTATTTATACATTTAGTTTAGAAAAATATTCATGGATGTGTATTTAGTACTAAACTTTCAATAATGAAAATACCATTTATAAAGCACATTTATAAAATTAAATTAGAATTTAATTTCGTTTTTGGGAGGTTTTAATACACTCAAATTATGTTTTGGTCACTATTTGCATACATGTTTATATTATTGTATTTTAATAATATTGAGATAAATTACTTTTTAAACACAAAGTTAGTAATATTTGCAGTGTTAATGTTATGCTAGTTTTAAGATAATGTTAGAAATTATGGAATTAAATAGATCAGAAGACCATTAATGTTTATTGTGTGTCCCTATCCATGGGCATGTGTTAATAATTAAATAACATTTGAATATTATACAATAAGTTTTATAATATGTTCATATACAATTGTAAATAAAGTTAACTAAATAAGTCTTAGTAGTAATATTTATAGTGTTAGAATCTGAAAAAATACGTATTCCATAAGTTTCTATGTGTTGCTGTGAATTAGAAGTGTGTCATCAACTTGTGTCTTTTGAGTCAAGGGTGCCATCTTGTGGAGTTAAAACGGTACAACAACCACGGCTGTAAATGCCTTCTCTCATTATGCCAACAACAAGCCTGATGAGGTTGACAGTAGCTAAACTTTGAAATGACATTCATAGTAGAAGTGTGGCTTTTGTGTGTGTGGCTTACTTCATAGATGAAAGAGGCCAGTAGTTCAAAACAAAAAATGGCCAGTTTGATCCAAACACAGCCAGCAGAGGGCGCCCTGCAGACAGGTCAGCTTTGACTTTCTATACAGATGCTATTTTGTTTCAGCCTGGCCAGAGGAGTACAAGACCTAAATGAGCCACCCACTCGCCGAGCTCCGTGGAAATATGCTTACTTTGGTGGTGACTGAATGTCCTCTACACTCAACTCAGTGACCGTCATCCATCAGGAGCGGGTCTGAGAGAGCCACTTCACCTCCAGCGGCTAAATGTCAAACCTCTGGGCAAAGTGAGAGCGCCACTCTGCGCCACACGGTGATGATGGGTGGACCAAGCGCAGCGGAGCGATAAGGGCGCATTTCTTAATTTCCCTTCAACGTCGCGTTCCCCACTTCCCCTCGTCCTTCTATCCAGCCCTGGACACACGACGTGACCCAGTGACGGCCGTGTTTCCCCCCGTTCACACACGTGGATTGATCCAATGCATTATTTACGAGCGAAACTTCAGCAACTTGTCCACTGGATATGGCTCCCGGTGTGAGGAGTGATGGGCGGGCGGGTCATCCCGAAGTACCGGGAGCCTGCGGGGCAGACGCCTATGATGGATGCTCACCGCGCAGGAGGGAAGCCGGAGGAGACAGGGGGAGGAGGTGTTTGAGGAGCGGTTTGCGAGCCGGAGCAGCGGGGATGCTCTCATACTGCCTGCTGTCTTTGGCTCTGCTTTCACTCCTTGTCCGGTGCGCTGTGGCCGCAGAGGGTAAGCTCAACGCCGAGCAATGCGCTCCAAACACGCTGAGGCGCATGCTGATCTGTTGCACCAACGTCTTTCTGCATTAAACCTGCCCTGCATGTGGTATTTACTGTGAGCAGGATGAAAAAAAAAGAGCACACTGGGTGGAAAATGGAGCTTTTGTTTTACACAGGCAGCGTTTTGTAACCCACTGCAGGGTGCATGAATCCTGGGCTGTGCAGATGGAGCTGCGGCTGGATAAATAGCTTGATAAATCATTTTTTAAAAGGAAGGGGTAAAAAAAAAAAACTTCTATCATTTAACCATCTCAATGTGTTTTTCATATGCTGGAAGACGTTGCTGTTGACATAAGATTGACTGCTGTTATTGACTGACCTATTGGCTGGTAAAATATCTTAAGGACCCTGACATGTCAGTATTTCAGATTGTGGTGATTCTGGCTACCTCTCTCCTACACCTGCAGCCATTTAACTTCTTTGTCTCACTGATCTGATTGCACTGCACAGACCTAGACAAGCTGCACTCACAGCCATTTCATCATCATCCCTTTCCCTCAGTCCAACTTTACTACCTCATTGTACTTGAGTTGTTATCAGAGCAAATTGTTACAGTTCCATTTAAGTTGCATTTCCACTACAGGGGTTATTAAACAGTATCATTGTTTGTAGCGAGCTGCAGGGAGTTATTCTGGGAATGCAGTGCATTTACAGGGCAGTCTGTTTTCAGAGCATCTGGGACAGCACTAATGACACACATTCTCATGCCCATTGTGGGTCTGTTTGTCTCAGTGGGCACGCGAGGCAGCTGAGGTAAGTCACTTTGCTGCCGTTCTTCCTTCAACATTTTGAGCAAGTCTTTTCCTGTAAAGGACAGTTCCTCTCTGCAAGTGCACTAATTTGGCAGTATTCCACTTTGTTCGTGCAATTCTTTCTGCCACTTCAGCACAGATGGCCCTGAAGGTCTCTGTATGCATCCACAACTAAAAGGAGAACAAAACAAGATGCTCCTTTGCAGGTACTAAGCCAACAGTGGCGCTCTTACCCTTTTCCGGGCTGCAAACTGTGGTGTCGTGGCTGTAGTCTCACCTCTTGGTGATGCACTGCTACAGTAGCACAGTCTCCTCCTCCTTCTCCTCTTCCTCCCATCTCTTCCTCTTCTTCCTCTTTGCAGTCAGCACATCCATTCTTAAACATAAGTGCAGCAGCACCTGAGCTGCTAAATATTTGGTGATGGTACCACACAAGTCCTTTTAATAGTCCCCGAATCCAGATTCAAGAATGTAGAATAAGCGCTACATATAAACAAAGGTTCATTTAGATTTTCGGGACTGTGAAAAATAAAGTGGCTATTATATTAGACACAAAAACCTTTCCATTAGTCGAAAATTTGAATTAAATTTTGGCTCATTTGGGGTTTTTTGTTGTTGGTTTTTGTCCCACATGGATCTATAATAGGGGCATTGCCAAAGAGTGCTTACATATAGGTTACCTACTGATCTGCATATCAGTGTATGTGCACATTTGTAAGTCTGGCTGTGTAAAACCACAGTGAGTGGGTATAACTAGAAAAGTACTCCTCTTCCTAAGGCAGAGACTGACCCCCAACCTCTCACGCTTCTGTTATTGCACACCCGTCCCCACAATAATAATAATAATAATAATAATAATAATAATAAACACTCGCACACACATAACCTTCTTCCAAGATCTGAGGAAAAACATGAAGGTGGCAGTTTACACATGCCTCATCTAATCTGATAAAGCTTGAAGAGCCTCTCTGAAAGAACAGAATAAAACTGTTCAGCAAAGCAAAGCTTACTATTCACAAACGCATGGATACTTTAATGAATTTCTGGATTAGTTTTGGATCACTACAGGACTTTAATGACAGAGCCTTCCTAGTATTTCTCTAACTTGGCTTTAGGTTGCTCTTGGCAGCAATAAAAGCATCAGCAAGGTTTAGATATGTGTTTATAGGAATTATTGTCCCTTCTTCCAGGAAAGTATTTGTGAGGTCAGGCACTGATGTTGGATGAGAAGACCTGCCAACTTGATCCCAAAGGCGTAATGTTAGATTGAAATCAGGAGCCTGTGCACTTCAGACAAATATTTCACAACAGAGTTGCTGCTTGAAGTATTTCTGAACTGTGCTTTGTGTACTAGTTGACAGTTATGTTGAAAATAAAGGACCAGTCCGCAGACTATCCCCACAAAATCAAGATTATGAAATTGTTCAAATTGTGTTGGTGGTATACAGCAGCACGAAGAGTTCTTTTCACTAAAGGGCTTTGCTCAGCTCCCATACCATAATTTACTCTGCACCAACCATTATATATGATACTGCACATGCAGAGTGTACTCTGCATCCCTAGAGTCAGAGTCAAACATGAAGAAGCAGCATTCAGTTTTTATGCTCCTCTAATCTGGAACAAACTTCCAGAAAACTGCAACACAGCTGGAAAATTGAGTTCCTTCCCACAAAGGCCAAAACCTCTCTTGTTAAGAGTTGCCTGAGATTAATAGCTGGATTGTTTATTATTATATTTGATGATGATTATTCTTGATGATTTTTATGATGGCATTGACAAAATGTAATGTTTGTTCCATGGTTCATATGTTTTTGTCATGCAAAGCACTTTGTACTGCCTCGTTGCTGAAATGTGCTGCACAAATAACCTTGACTTGACTTAACTCTGTTGCAGTCAGACAAGTTGCAAGCTTCTTGCAACTGCTAAAACCAGACTCTGGATTGCCAGACAGAGTCATGATTAATCTCTACATAGAACACGTCTCCGCTGCTGCTCAAGAGTCCGGCAGTGGCAGCATGCTTTGCACCACTGCATCTGACACTTTGCATTTCACTTAGTGACGTAAGACTTGGATGCGGCTGCTCGGCCATAAAAACCCATTTCATTAAGTTTTCTCTGCTCTATTCCCAAATTAATCTGAAGGCCACATGGAGTTTGGATGATACTGACTATACAGACAGGTAGCAACTTCTGGATAGGATGTGCCTCATTATCCCATAACTTATGATTAAATGTGGCCCACCACTTTGTGTTTTATATATCCATTAACAACTAACTGTGGAATATTTAGTAGGAAGGAAATGTCACATTGAGACTTATTACACAGGTGGATTTCTCCGAGCCCCTGAAAAATATTAATTCACTGGAAAATATTTGTAGAAGCCGTCTGCATACTTAGGCAACTGATTTTATACCCATGTGGTCACTGAAGTGGTTGGAAATTATACATTCTATCATTTGGCGGGTGACCCAATATTTTTTGCATTATACTTGCACTTTCAACACCTTGAGACCTTCTTTGCATTGTTTATCAAACAAAAACACAATAAAAGTTTCACAGTTAAACCTAAACATGCGGTTTGCATCACATCATTTGTTTTGTGCAGCAAAAGAATGATTGCTGTTCCGGTTCTCAGTATGCTGAGAACCACAACAGAGTTTAAAAAATCTTGTATCAGAATTTTCTAAGGTCAAAGCAATTTTGGTACAATCACATTTTACCTTACCACTGTTTAGAGAACAATGCAATGTACAGAATCCTCCTATTATACTCACTCAAAACTAATTTGCAGCTTACACAGTTGTGCTAGACTCAAATGAGACTCAGTAATAGTTGGAGGAGCTGAACCAGAGGAAGCTATCAGTCCTCTGATGTCAGAGCAGAACCTTACAGTTACTTATGAGTGCTGACAACTTTGGAGGGGACTGACCTCATAGAGCTCTCGATTCAAAACGCTGTCCCTAAGCTGCTGCAAGTCATCACTTCCTGCCCAGAGATTTATTGAAATAGACCTAAGAGACGGCTGAAAACTGTTTTTTCATCAGACTGCACTTTTTACCTTTTTTTACTTGTGAATGCATTAGTTGACTTGTGACATGCTCTGTGGGTTTTCTCTGTTTACAGCCTCTTCTTGGCCTTTTTCATGTGTTTGTGAAGATAATTGATGTTGCTTTTTTCTACTCTTTTTCGGGCTTCCGAGAACATTTATGTTGAAGTAAAAAAAAAAAAATCATGTTTCAGTGTTTCTTTGGTGACCTGCTTGAAGATGTTTTAATGTTAGTTTTTGCTAGTCTTGCCTTATTGCAGTTGTACACTTAATGGCAGTTAATTATTCCATTTGTAAACCTGTAAGAGAGTCTTGAGATGTATGCGACGATTCTTTTCTATGCGTGTGATTTTCTTTTCCCCACAGGTTTGGGTTCAGCTGTTTCGGCGTCCACTGGAGGCTCAAACATTTGTCTTAGTGAAGACTTGTCAAGCTGAGAAGTTAATACAAACGCACAATCGGGATTTTCTCCCAAAAAAGATGTGTGCCTAAAACAGTTTTCTAAATGTGTAATTTCATTGTGGGATACATTTGTTTTGGTAGAAAAAAAAAATGCAGCTTCTATTTAGAAGCTGTGAAAGAACTTGAAAGCAAGAAAGGGAAACAGAAGAAACTGCATTGTTAGGTGATGAAAAATATATTAGTGTCGGCAATCATTCAGTGAGACTTAGACCATTTTTTGTCTGATCTGATTGTAAGTCACTCCTATGGTCTTTTGCTTTCTGACAGATTGTAAAAGTCAAAGACATTTTATGTACCTCACAGCTGTATAGAAAGCAAGCAGCAGGTCAATCTCACATTGACCTGCTGCTAAAGATAAAGATAGGAAAGGCTTCTAATTAGCATCGTGTACCATCTGCCTTGCATTAAGTTTGGTACAATCAGGGAATATTGCTATTGTGCGACGGGTTATCTCCATGTTTCCCTCTGTACCTTTGAGCCTCTGCGTTCTTTTGTTTCCCTGCGTTTCTCCGGCTGTTTGGCGGAGGCTGATGGCAGATGAAGGGCTTGGCTCTGCTGCTGCTTGAGAAAGGGCAGCAGGCTGGCTGATTTACTGGGACACGCTATATTGCAGGCTGCTCTGCACAGAGCTGTTGTTAATCACACAGCAGTACACAGAACCACTGCAAAAGATCCCAAACACCGATTGTGCAGGTTGCTTAAGAACATGATTAAAAAAAGAAAGTGTAATTAGGTTCCTACTTGTGGGTGAATAAATGACAACAAAATATTCAGTTGCAATGTCTATTCATTCAACAATCATCAATCATATCAGTTAAACCCTTGCATCAACACTGGCTTGTCTTGTTTCTCACAATCCTGAGCTTTGGTATTTTGGGGACTTAAAATTGTTCTAGAAATACTTCATTGGATTTTAGTCTAAGCTCTGACTGGGGCACATGAGGACATTCATACACCAAAGCAATACCTTTGTCATCTTGGCTGTGTGCTTAGAGTCAATGTCGTGTTGATGAGATGAGTCGTTGCCTTAGTCAGAGCTTTGGAGCACTGTGTGGTAAGAAGTCTTAAAAGGTCTCATTGAATCCAACTGTGCTCAAAGAAAAAAACAAAAAAACATCCCCACAGCATTATACCACCACCACCATTCATCCCAGTTGGGATGCTGTCCAGATATGCTTGTACTTCAGGCCAGAGGATTTTGTTTCTCCTAGTCTGACAGTCTCTAAAGTGTGTTTCTGGCCACTGTAATGTAAGGAGCTGATTGGTGGAGAGCATTAGCTAAGATTAACCTTCTTGATGAGTCTACCTCCACAAGGGAGCACTTGAAATCACCTTTAGTGATGGTTGTTTTCTTGCTCACCCCTCTGGTCACAGCCTACTTTCCATAATTGCTCAGTTTCTAGGGAGATTTCTGGTTCCAAATAATGGACTCCTCAGTTCTTTCCTAAAACATTTAGTGCTACTGAAATATTTCTTCTATCTTTCCTTAGATTTATGCTTTCAGAAAATCCAGACTGCGAACCTCTACTCTACTCACTGACATCATAAATCAGGGTCTCTCAGTGATACTTAATGAAGAGCAGAACAGCACAAATGACTTAACTTTATGCACAATAAGCGTATTAACTTTAGGACTACTATTTAATATAGCTTAAATTAATTTTATGTTCTTGTTTAGAACTTTCCTACTATGTTTAAATATAATTCCCATTAGTTTTCAAAACGCCCTTCTGACTCTTTGGTGGTTCATAGAACATTGAGTAAATTTCATCTCTGTACCTGAGAGAAAATACTAATCTAATACTTATATTAAAAAATGTAAATCAAAGGGTTCACCTCTAAGAAGAGTTCTTGATTGTTTAGCAATGTGCCTTCATTATAAAATCAGATGTTGCCGATAGAAAAAAATTAAAGCTCTCTTTCGCTTGATCAGACAAGATTTTGGATCTTTAGTGTCCAAAAACAAAAGAGACAAGTGGCTAGAGACATAGTCATTGAGCGCTTTTAATAGGAAGCTGTGCTCATTATAAATGGAAGCACTAAGTGTACTGAAAAGCTTTGCTTTGCATTTCAGCACAGGCGCCTCTGTGGACCGTGGCATTTAACCAAATCCCTTTGAACCACTGGAGGAGGGAATGTGAGATTAGAAAGACATACAAGCACATTCATCAGACATTCATTCAAAATGTTACAGATTAATAGCAGGCAAATGGGGGGGCGGCACCATGGATGTTTTGGGAGGAACTGGATCGTTATGTAAGTTGCTGGCGCAATGGGTAAAACTAATTTAAGTAAATTCCAAAACCATTGTAAAAAAAATTGTTTGAGTACAAGAAGGACAGCATATGTCCTGTCTAAAAGAAGTGTTTGATTGTAGCATTGTTAAAATTCTTTATTTGGAGTACAAGGGATGTTCATTGCAAATATCATCATTAACAATTGTGAGAACAGTGAATATCAGTACTGTGTCAAGGTACCAAACAACCCTGCTGTTTTGTTTGATCGTGTTTCTTATTATTAGTCTCCAGCAGAATTTATCTGCATAACATAAAGAGAAAAACATTCATGACACACTGGCTTGTCTTCTTAATGTTGTTTTGACCCACAAATGCTTGTAAGTTACAAGTCAATCAGTTGTGGTCGGCCACAGAAACTAATGTTTAACGTTCATTTTTTCACAGAGTTGTTAATAACTCTAGTTATCATTTTTAATTAGAGAGCGAAACATTCTTGTGTCTGTCAGCTGCTTTTTTGGCTAACTACCTTGTGATTTTATACTACAATGTTATTTGAAACTAATTAGGTGAACACGTAAACATTAAACCAAAATAATACATTTCTTTTAAGTATTTAGTTTGTTCAGAAGGCAACTGTTTAATGTCTCGTGGGCTAGCTAGACTGCTAACAGAAAACACTGGATGCAAAAAAATTCTGGGTTTTTATTTTTTGCTTGAATAAAGCAAAAATAAAATAAAAACAACCTGGCTGTAAAACATTGTATGCAAATACCTCTGTTTGACCTTTTACTTACTGTACTTCAGCTGTCACAATCAAAGGCCCTTTAAAATGACTCTGTTGGACCTTTTAGATTAGTGTTAAACTTTTGTCCCACACAGATAACCTTATGAATCTTCCAAGTATGTTTTCTACACATCAGTGTTGCACTGCTAAGTCTAGTTTGAATTCACTTTAAAATTAAATGAACTCTGTAGTGAATTTGTGGTTTTATTTAAAAGAATAACATGTTTGAAACTTGAAATAAAATAAAAAAAAATAGTTTCAACCTGAATATTAATTGGATCATATTGCCTAAAGAATGTGGCAGATAATAATGATAATGAACAGTATAATTAGTGTTAGTGTTTTGATTTTTTATCTTTATCTCTATGTTTATTTACTTAGTTATAAACAAAGTGGTAACTTGCATTAATATAACAAATGTGATTGATGCTTACTAAATATTAATTTGAGACATAAAATATTTTCTCAATAAAAATGAATAAAATAAAATAAATTAAAACAAAGGAAACTCAAAATACACAATTTGTTGATAAAATAAATAGTTGTATTACAAAAGATCTGAATGTGTCATTTATTTTTGTGTGTTGACCCCTTTTTTGGTTGTGGGAATTTTCATCAGCTTGTTCCATCAGTGCATTTTAATTGTTATGTAAATTTAAATACTTATTCTTTTGTTTGATCTTTTGTGTCCTCTAATTATTGTATGTTGTGGGTTTGAACCAATAAGTAATCAACCATTAACACAATTACATCATGGTAGAAGGAGCAGAGTAGGAATTCCACATGAAGGAATTTAACAGAATAAAGAAACCAACAACCAAAAATGAACGATATAAAAATATTCCTTACATTTAACTTGACATTAGGAGCATTTTCTTACCTTCAGATTCCACAAATCCCAGGTATGTGATGGTATTAACAGCACATTAGCACACTGCATTCATCTTTGAAGAAAATATAAACAAACCATTCATCACCTGGCATGGGCCAATGTCTGGTTTAAGCAGAAAAAAAGGCTGCCTGTTCTAGCTCTGAATAAATGAGTGTTTCTCATTTTCAGCTTATAGAAAAGCCTTTGATACTGTAGCTCACCCAATTCTCTGATTCAGAGAACTCCCTCTGATTTTAGCTTTTGTAAAACAAGTTGGAGGCAGTCTTTCTGCAGCAGAGATGTCAGAAACAGTGAAGCATCAAGAGTAATTTAAACTCACAGAGCACTGAGTGAATATTTAAACAATATTTAAGTCTCACTCAGCTAAACTCTATACGGACTTTAAATAATACTCTTTGGACAGAATCATGACTTTTGAAGTCACACACTTAAAAACTCCATACAATTCTTATTTAAAACTTTAAACACTTTATACTAAACACATTTACTTTAACTATGCTTGAGTGCATTTTTTAATCTGCGTTACAGTTGATGGATCTTTATCTCTTGTTAGAGCGATGGAGCCAGTCTTTAAGTCTTGAAATGAGACAGGCTGTTCTCCAGAACCCATTTCATCAAATCATTACTCACATAATCAAGCAGTGTGTAGCTGTGCCGCCTCTGGAGATTTTACCTTCTACAGGCACACACGCAAAAGACCTTTCCATTTACTTGTGCTAAGGGCAGATGCTCACAATCTATGCTTTCAGTCGCCAACATATCCCATTAGATTGTGGCTGAATAGCATCTAATTTGGAAAACTTTGTTCAATGTGAAAGCAGTCATGATGCTGCTACATTCTTAGTATTTGCCAAATAGTGCACCTGCTGTATATGTCAGCAGTGCCCTCCCAATATGATTCTGACGTGTGTGCCCATAATAGCACAATGCCCCAGGGTTTGGGGCAGCTTAAGTTTATCTGTCTAGGTCAGGATACAGCTAAGTGCTGTACGGTCTACAGACCATGGTATTACACTAGTTTGCTTCAATGACCTTGTCACAATCTACAGAATTAACCATATGCATGGGAGGCTTCTGCTCTACCACCATCAGTTTCATCACCAGCACAGAGGAGGGTTCCTTTTTAGCTTCATCAGCAGCTGATCTGCAGTACAAAATGACACAGCTGAACAGATTTGGTTTTGAAATGCCTTGGTTTCTTTAGAACATACCATCATGGATCATTTCAGTTTTGTCTTGGCTCTATAGGAGAAATATTCAGTTCAAAAGGATTCATACTCAAAATGTGCAGTGCATCTGGAAAGTGTTTATACCGTTTCACTTTTTCTCATTTTTTATGATGTTACAACCTTATATATATATATATATATATATATATATATATATATATATATATATATATACAAAAATATATGTGCAGAATTTTGAGGAAAAAACAATTTATTTAATACAATTTGGAATGAGGCTGAAACATAAAATAGACAGATTTGGCAGAAAATCGGTAAATGTATACATCACTTCTTGAAATATGTCGGTACATTATCATTTATGCGATAAGCAGTCAGTATTTTAATGAGATGGTGTGTTTGTGAAACGGATGGTTCAGGGAACCCGTATGTGCAGGGCGGCCATTTCCTGCACGTACGTGATGATAAGATGTCTGATCATCGATGCGCTCCAGTATTAAGAGTGAACTGAGACGTTACTGTGGAATGTAAGTGTTAATAAAATAAGTCATATCACAATCACGTGCTCTAAATCAGTGTGGTGTAAGGCAGCTCTCTGTATTTTGTTTGTGCAGCCAGAGGCCACTGCCGTATTTCTTTTCTTGCTTTTTATACGTTGTATTATCCTTTTTGTGCCTTTACTCTGTAATTTTAGAGATTGCCACATTTCAGCAGTAGCTACCTAATGTTTGGTACGTATATGTTCTGATTTCTGAACAAAACGTAGGAAATAAGACAGCTTTGTTTAATCTGTCTCAACTGGAAATAAATTATACTGCACATTAAGGACCCCAGTTATTGTGTCCTGTGAGGCTAAGTAATTCCCGGGCTACACATGCAACAAGATAAAACGGTTTAACTAACTTTGCCTGTGATAATCATGACATAATAGCTGATCTTTATAAGTAATTAGCATTAGCTGGCTTTAGAATATGTTTGCCTGTCGTAGACTTTTGAGTGAAGCAGAAAGTGGTCAGGATCTTGTCAGCTGGTTTCTTGATATTACCTGTATTACATCAGATTTTTTAAGGTGAAGTGGGCTGCAGCACTATAGATGATCTGATATTTTCCTCAGGAGAGTTGTGGCTCTATAGCAATTTCACAGATGAGAAACAAACAGTTTTACTGTATAGCAGGAACAGGAGTGTTACTGTCTACCTTGTTCTCCATGTGTCTTTGTTGCCTGCAGCCCTGCACCATTTTAGACGATCATTGAAGGTGAAGCAGCTCTCCTCAGGATAAAATCATGAAACGAGTTTATTCACAATAATTCTATTTTCAAAGGCTTATCAAAGTCAATGGATGCCATTCTAAGACATGGTCAGTATCCGGTGGAGGGTAGACTGTAAATGCACAACAGGTGGGACTGTTAAGACCATAAAAGAAATCAAAAGAAGTTCAGAGTTTAAAATGGGCTTGTTGTCCTCTAATTAGGAAGACAACTAATTAGAGCTTAATAATTATAGATTTAAGTCCAGAAGTAGAGTCAAACTAACATTGGAATTCTGTTTGTTCCTTCAAAAGCCACCAAATTGTGACAGAACAAATCAAAATAGACCAGGCCATGCAATCTTTGCTGTACGCACTTATACCAACATTTATATAATGCAGTAGATACACATACTTGTTCTACAGCATAGCTGTCCCATTTCTAATTCTGAAAGGACAGTGTTCAAAAGACATATCCTAGCTGAGCTATTCATCCTGAATAGATGGCTTCCATGGAGACGTCTAGCCTCTTAGCTGTTCTGCAATCTGTGTGTAAATCTGATCAACAATCAAACTGGGAATAGGTAAGATTTTGCAGGGCGGTACATTGCCTGCCAAAAAATTACAGCAGATACAGTAGATTATTTCATTACAAATCTTTAGTGTCTCATTGTCTGGAATGGAAGAACCTTTTCTTTTCTAAAAAAACAAAGAAAATTAAGAGAAACCATATCCTTGCATAATCCTGCTATTGTCAAGCAAATTTTGACATACTGTACATTGCACAGCCAATGAACTTAAATATTCCTCTGGATTTAATTTCTAAATGAATATTTATTAATTCTATGTTTAGAGATAACTTTCTAAATTTTTAAATTTTTGATGATAAATGCAAATCTATATTTTCAATAAAGACTTTACATGTTGAAACTGTCAATAAAACTAGATGTAAATGACATATTAGAAATAATAATCTTTTTTTCTAGGTTTCAGAAAACTTTACATGCTCTTTTGAAAAAGTTAAAAAAGTCTAGGAAATAGTAAATTTACTATTTTTCACTCTGTTGGAACTATGTGTAATATAACTTGCTCTGCAGCATGCAATATATAACCCAGTTTATTAATTCTAATATAGGGTAAGGGAAACCCGGCTGACACCCTTCTGTCAGTAGTGAAATATTATTTTAAAAATCCGCTTTAAATGTACTTCACGTCCGTAAAGAGACCTAGCTAATGTGTTTTTACACAGAGACACTGTGTAAAAAAATCTAATTTTTTTGGGATAAGTAGAACAGGGCTAGACATTTTGAATATCCTCTCAGGTCTCTTCAAAACATCAAAACACATCAAGTAGGCTGGCATAGAAAGCAACCAGTGGTAATAAGTGTTGTTATGGTGCACATCAAAAAATACGACAACAGCATGATGGCAACAGCTCTACTGCCTCATAGCCCATGTTTTAAAATGTCACTGCACAAAAACCAGTCATAACTAATAATGCACAGACATCCAAAACACCCAATGATGGAAAGTCCCTGAAGTACTTTGAATAATTGTAATTGTCCCAAAACTATTCATATCTTTGGCAGATTTAGACTCAAAGTATTCTTTCAATTTTACTAACATGTTTCCTCTGACGAAAGTAACTTAGCATTTTGCTGTGGTCTAACCAGAGTCCCAACTTGAATCCTGAATCTGATTGAAAATCATTGGAGGTAAAGAAAGGGTGATGACAAGGAGGCCTTCCAACATTAAACTTTGAGGTTGATTCAGCAAAAAAAAAAAAAAAAAACTTGTGGAGACATGGTAATAGCCTTTCCATTGCTTTTTGAGGAAGGTAGAAAGGATTGGCCACATGCCATGTCTTTTTCTCTTAATATGTAAACAAAAACAGATTTTTATTAAATGATATGCCTTGTACTTTGATTATCTTTTCAAGATGCTGGTGTCATTTCCTGTCAGAAACAAAATTATTGCTTATTAATTGTTTTCTAGAATTATGCAAATAATTGGATGACATGATGCACCGCCCCTCATTGGTCTTTCTGGGGGATTTCCTACCTGCCCTCAGCTGTGTTTGGGTGTTGAGTGCTATGATGTGTATGATCTTCTCAACATAACTTCCTTAAAATTCCAGATGAAGTATTTGCATACATCTATTACGCACACCCACACCCACACTCGCATCCATTTGTTTTACAACTCCCCCTGCCACACACACTCATCCTTGTAATTCTATCGATCTGAGGACTTTGTATTGACTTCCATTTAGCTTAGTAACTGCATTTATGCCTATTCATTACCATTATACTCACAACGCAAACTTTAATCAAAATTTTATTGACCCAAAACTAGCAGAGCTCAGTACAATCAAAAAAATGATGACCAGGAACATGTTCTCATTTGTCCCCACAAAAAACCTTCCCTTTTGCTTAAATGTGTTTTTTGTGTAAGTACATATTCACAATCCAGAAAGTTTAACGTCATACCATCATATTTCACTGTAGAATAGCGAAATATGAGTCTGACATCAAAGCAAATATTTTCTGCTTTGATGTCAGAAAAATATTAACGTGCATGATCTCACTCCATCTCAGCCTTATCTAAATGATTCGTGTGCAACTTTTGTTTTGTCAAAATAAACACTGAAAAGATTGAATCTAGAGATGCCACAGTTCAAGTTACATGAAGCATGTTTTGCAACTATTGTGACAGACTAAAATAGTTAAATTTATGGTTATAAATTAGGCAATATGCTGTTTAAAAGCCTGTTGTTTTCCTAGCTTTTGTCATCTATAATGAGCTTCTAATTTAATGTTCGTTTTTAGGAGGCTGAAGCATTATTACATAATTACTTCTAAATCATTTAATTGCATGTCAGTTTTAAAATTACAATTAAAGCTGCATTGTATTGCAGCAGCAGCAGCATGAACTAACTAACAACGGCCCTGCAGGCAAATGGTTTTCACAACCACAGTGACATAAATTAAACCTTTTTCACAGTGGAAGTGTTGACATGTCGTGGCAGGAAAAGCATTAGTTTATAATACAGTATTTTAAGTACCGGAGACCCTGCAATACTGATGATCTATTCAAAGCACAGTCCTCTCTAACTCTGTGGTATAGTGAATATTTTCAAAATTCAGGTCTGCAATTGATGTTTGGTATTTGTGAGTTATCAGCCTCAGAGGCTGCTGCAGTGTAACAGTTGTTATCCTGCAGAGATTGGCTGAATTTAGGATGTGTTTCCCTGAGAGCTCATCCATCACTCTGCCTGCTGGAAGGAGTGGTGATCTCTTTGCTGGTTTGCCTGTTTGAGGGTTGGGTCCAGGTTGAATATCTGATCACTTTGATGGGAATCACAACCAGTGTCTGTGTTGTGCTACAAACATGTTGTTTGACCTGGAAGACAGTCCCGGTGTATGGCTGAGCAATAATGCAGCTTCTATTTTTTTTTTATTATCAGAGCGTTAGTTGTAACATTTTGCTCGGGTTATCATTGTGGGTATAAACAATTGTGTAGTCTTTCTATTGTGATATAAAGATTTAGCCTCACTTTCACCATAAAGTCATAAAGGTTTAACTTCTCTGGAGTACATGAGCAAGGTAAAGATGTGTTATTGTTTTGGGCTTTACAGCAAAGCATGTAAAACACAGACATAATTCTTAAAACAATAGTATTTAAAAAGTGAAACACTTCACACCTGAGTCTTTGGGATCTAAAGAACTAACTCTCAGTATAGCAAACACAATGTTGTTTCCATCCAGCAAGGTCTCAATGCTTCTTATAGTATTTTTAGAACAACCTTTATGTACACACAACATAAAAAAATAATCACCATGACCTCCATAACAACTATCTGCCTTGGACTGAATATCTAGTGTGTACAGCTTTTTCTTCTAGGATTGTGCTCATCTTCATTCATTTTTCTATAAACTCTGACTGCCTTTTATGTTCTTGCTGAGGAAAATCAGCAAGTGTTTTACGAACAGCATTTTGCATGAAGGCCAAAAAGTTGTGTGTGTGTGTGTGTTTTTTTTAAAACACCTCCTTCCACATGTTTAGTGTGGCAATTACAAGACTTGTAGCAAACTACAAATATATGTTCAAACCTCTGAGCCCTATACATTTCCATTCAACTCACAGTTATGCACTGTAGTTGTGTACTGCTTTGTCTATCAAGTAAAACTGAAGATAAAATACATAGAATTTGTATTGTAATGTAATAAAATGTTAAAAGTTCAAGCGTCTGAATACTGAATGCAATGTATGGTGTCATATTTGTAATCCATCAATGAGTTTCGGAAACTTTGATTCCTCAATCCCTGTGAATCCTAGCCAGAATAAGCTACTTTGTGGCCCTTTGCTATACTGACCCCAGATTACAAAGCTGTGTGACAGTATTAAAAAGATTTAGACATTCTTGTACTTGACTCTAATGTCGAGTTCAGGGGGGAATCCTGGAAGCTTAACTGACTTATCCCACCTTATTATTTGTCATGGTTGTCCTCCCTATTTTATAGGCCTCAAACTACACTGTGGTACACTGTCAGGGAATAAATATGATTGTGATTTGAACAGCTTTCAGAGGTTAACAGTTTTCAACATAGGAACCATTGTGAGTCAGTTGCGAGGTTGTGTGCATCATTGAATTAAAATTAAAAATATATTATCTCTCTTTTTTGGTTGTCAGATTCTCCTTTTGTTGTGCTTTTACTTGTGAGATGGTGATTGACACATTTAAAATGAGTGCTTTGGAGTTTATGTTGTTGCACCATCCTCATAGAAATAAATATACTCTCTTTATACAGAATTTAGGCACAGTTTTTTTTTTTTTTTTTCTCTTAACTAGCCTGTAAATTGTCAGCATGGGTTTTTGTGGCAAATCAGAGTGGAAAGAATGATCTGCTCTGACAGTATCAAGCCTCTTTAATCAAAAAATACTGCTTAGCGGTCGTGGTTTAACAACTACATGAGCTAGGTGCAATGTCTGAAAGTCTAGAATGTAAGATTAGGTTTGCTTTAATTGTGCTCATTTTGGATTTCATTTATGATCACAATTACTTGGGGGTCAATAATTTGGTGGTATTCCCCCAAAAGTTAACTAAGACAAAATATATTCTTCAAAATGTGTTTTGGGGACTTGTAGTTGTATCACTGAAGCACAACTGGTCCGACAGGGACAGAGACAGGAGATCAGCACAGGGCAAATAAAACACAAATACAGTCAGCATTCTGCCACACCAAAAGAAGAGCTTTGATTTCCTTTGAAGTCTCTCTGAGGGTCCAATTAAACGGTCAGACAGAGGGGTATGGAAACTTCTCACCAATGACAGCAGAACGGAGAAGTAGCTTCTGACCATGCTGAGCTCCACCTGATATGACGGCTCTCTCCTGTGTGACATCTCTCCACAGACACCTGAGGGCATTCTATGTTTTTATTATTTGTTTATTACAGAAGGCTTTGTTATGTTTTGTGCATATCTGAAGTTTTTATGAGTTTTACTGAGCAAGTAGTTTGGAGGTATGAATATTAAAAAATATATTAATCCCACTTCAAAAATGGTCTAATTTGGATATTACACATCTTCTACAGTAAAACACCTTGAAATTGCCAACTTAGTTGGAGCTATAGTTTTTAATATATGTATTTTTTACTTTTAATCCAGTTGTGTGTTTTTTACTGTTTGGTTACACTTCAAAATTTTCGATCATTATCAAACAAACATAGCCTAATTTAATGCATAAAATAATTTTTAGTGCAAAAAAACGACTGATTCCACCCAGAAAAAAGTTCATAAACTGGGCTCACAATGTCAAAATTAAAGTATTTTGTCCAGTTTATACATTTTAATTTTGGTAATATTATTCATTGGGCATTGTGTACTTCCTACCATTTTATTGTTCCTTTAAGTTATTTTCAAATAATTTTCAAATGCTAACCTAGTTATGACAAAAACCTACACAAATATACATTAAAATGTCAAAGTAACAGTTATTTGAAGTTACTGCTTTAAATATTATATGAGCTTAATTCTAATAGCATAAACTATTAGATTTAACTGCTCTGGGAAGCAGGTAAATCTAATGGTTTTAACTGCTTCCCAGTTGAATATGAGGAGGAATCTGGACCTCCTCATATTCAAACACACTTTCACGTGTCTTTTCCCAGACCAAACCAGTCACAACTGAGCCTGCTATGTAGGCCAGGTTGATACGATCAGACTGTACAGAGCAGCACAGTTGTCACATGTTCATTGCAGTTATCTGTTTTATACCTTTCCAGTTATGTCAACATTTGTACCTTTCAGGTTTTTCCTTCTGCCAAAGTACCATTTTTGAAAACAAAATGTCATTTACAGTATGGGGCATTTGTATTTGCCTTATTCATCATTTGCTGTCACTATCTGTTGCCTTTTCTCAACAGCCTGGCATGTGAAATGGCTGCTGTAATTTCCCAGCCCATCACCGCCCCGAGCATAGAGTGATGCTTCTACACTTGTCGCCTGTTCGCTTTGATATGTATGTCTCCATTAGACAGCCGTTAGCCTGGTTTGACACAGCCTCCTCTCTGTTCATTTATCAGAAGATATCAGGAAATAGGTACAATGATGATAGAATTCCTGCCAGTCTATTGAAAACATCTCTGGGAGCCCAGTTTTGTGAACAAATATGTATCTTATTTCTTGCAAAATGATGAGAATTACAACATTTAGATAAAAAAAGCAACTGAAAGAAATGAAATCTAATGCATAGATTTAATTCCTGTGAAATTTCCATGGTGAGTTGCTACCTTTTCTTTTATCTCTCGATTGAGAGGCCAGCTTTGCCTCTGGACATGGTGTAGGAAGTAAAGAAAAATCTTATCTTTACTGGTCTGCAATTGCCTGAAGAAGCTCTCTGAGGCTTCTGACTTTCAGTCATCATGTCTGGCTCAACGAGGTTCTTTGGATCACTTCAGTCATCAAAAGAATATTTTGCTCAGACATGCTCATACATCTTTACAGATCAGAGTGTTTGTTAATGGAACTCAGCTTGTTTTACTGACAACTTTTCATTTTATTGATGAGGAGTAACTTCAACCTTACTGTATATCGATTTCGCATGAGGTAATTAAGTAGTAAAGTTTTTATCAGGTAAACAGGTGGCAACTTAGTCAAGTCATTAAGAATATAAAATTCTGTCCTTGCATAAACAGCAGATACTTGTGCAGAGCTATTTTTTAACTGAGTCTTGTTATTGAGAAATAAATGATGAATTTAGTTCTTTCATCACCTGGAAAGACTACTCATTATCGAGGGTCTCCTTCATTGTACCCAAAGCAGAAAGACATTAACACATTTTAATTATTTGCTTTTATATTACATCATAATTGTGCCATTCACCAACACAAGCATGTTTTACTGGTATTGTTCAGGCCCAGTCACTGTTATCTCATATTTTCTCCAGTGATTGCAGACTGTCATTACTGTGTTATGGTGTAAAGTTCTGCACGTTTTTTGTTTCCCCCTTTTGCTGACTAATTTACAGTAAGATCCTTTTGATAATTTTAACCTTTCTGCTCAGCTCTAAGGCTGCACGTTGGTGCAATTGATAGCACTGTTGCCTTGCAGCAAGAAGGTCCTGGGTTCAATTCCCGGCCTGGGGTCTTTCTGCATGGTGGGTGAAGTTCTCTCCGGGTACTCCGGCTTCCTCCCACAGTCCAAAAACATGACTGTTAGGTAAATTGGTCTCTCTAAATTCTCCCTAGGTGTGTGTGTGCATGGTTGTTTGTCCTGTCTGTCTCTGTGTTGCCCTGCGACAGACTGGTGACCTGTCCAGAGTGTACCCCGCCTAACCCCTCCCAACCCCTCTAGGGACAAGGGTGTTAGAAGATGGATGGATGGATGGATGCTCTAACTTTAGCTATACGATGAAAAAGTCTTGCTATTCCTTCATGTCTGGTTAACCTGATTCATAATAACTGATAGGAGTGAACTCAAGAAGATTGTTGAAGCTAAGTCAAAATGTGAGTCACTGTATCAGCCATCTACTTGAAACAATCTGCATTTTTTTCATTTGATTCTAAATTGTATTACTTTTTACTGACGCTCTTTGGATCACTGAAACCTTGAGATGGAAGAGAACACCAAGATTCAGGGAACCACACCTTTTTTTATTTTATTTTTCATAAAAACAAACAAATACAGGAGAACTTTATCAAACTTTTATCTAATGTTGGATTTGACTTTGATGAGAGTGAGTATATATTTATATCTTCAAAAAATGAAATAAATTTTGGTTGAATTTCACATTGCTGTTTTTGCTGAACTAATGCCAAATTAAATCCAGCTTCATTAGTCACAGGCATCTTGCCCTTTGAGCTGTAGGTGGTGCTACATTGCTCGAGGCGGACACATCAAAGCTTACCTGTTTTTTTCTTTGACTACACTCCACTCGCCTGTTTAGTTTGGAGAAAAATAAGCAGCTCTGAAGATGCTAGTTCTTAAACCAGTCTTAATCCCAACATTATCAAAGACGCAAAAGCAGCTGGATGCCATTTATAGGTTTTAAACATGATAGAAATTGTGGAATTACATGATCTCTTCATGCTGACCTTTGTTCCTCTGTATTCGCTGAACAGTCTGAGAAATCTGATATGTGATCACTTATCTGAGCCCGGAGAGAACGTGAACGTTGTCGCTTCCAAAAAAAGGCTTTGCTAAAAGCCAAGAATTAGAGGACTGTGAGTATCCTGTACTCAACCAGTACCGGCAGTGACAAACAAGAAGAGACTCTCAATGGGATGATTGGTCTAATGCACCACACAGAGGTGCAAATACAGGAGGAAATGATTGTAACATTTAGTTTAGAGAGCACAGTGTACCATCCATAATTTCATGACTGGACTCATCCTACTAGACATGACTATGCCTGCTTAGATGGTTTTTTTTGCTTCTATATGACTGAAACAAGTAGTGAGCTCCTTGTATTTGGAACATTTAAGAAGAGATGTCTATAATATGACCAGAATGCAATTTATTTATTTTTTTCTCACTGAATCCCAAATAATTCGAGTTGTAACATTGGAACACGGGCAGCAGAGAACATGCTCTATAAACTGTAATAGGAGCGGACATGACTGCAACAACATAAGCCTTAATAACTAGAGTGTCCTGAGCTGCTGCAGCACAGGAGTCACTCTGTTGACTTGTCAGGCTGAAAAGTGGCTGCATGTTCATCTGGAGGGAAAGGAAGACGGGGCAGGAGAAAGAGAGAAAGATGGTGAGAGCATCTCTTCCTCTGAGTCACTGTTCTGTTTGCTGTTACAGAGTTTTTTTTCACTTACCCCATCATTAATAAAATAATGCATGCAAAATGGGTTAATTTAAACAGAGCATTTACATTTCCTGTGTACATTTTTATTACTAATAATCATGTGGTCATAGGATATAACTTAAAGTGAGCCCATTTTTTTTTGCCTTCTTTGTTCCTTTAGATCAAGGCTAAAAGCCCACCTCTGTAGCATTCCTTTCAACAGATAATCACTGGAACATTCACCAAAGATATCTGATGTGCACTGAGGATTTTGATGATGGCACTCAATAAAATGTAATAATTGTTACTGGTTTCAAAATTAATAACTATGATGTGTTTATGACTTTTTCTCTTTGTGTTTTATGAAACACTTTGAACTGCCTTGTTGCTGAAAAGTACTGTACAATTAAACTTGATTTATTGATTGATTGATTTGACCACTGCAGAGCTTCTTTTGACCAGAAATGTCCTAAGCATCAGCAACAGTGAATTCCAGGCCAAATGTTAATAATTTGCTGCCATTAAATGCCACATATGAAATTTCATAACAGATGAAAAAATGAGAATGGTTATAAAACAATGTTCCCAGATTTGATTGTCGCACAGGGATGTAATTGAAGTTGCTGAAATAACAATTATTAGTTGTGGTCTTCAAAATCTGAAATTTATGGAAGTGTGGAGAAAGAAAACCATTGCTGAACTACAAATCTAATGACTTGTGAATGATGAATCCAGTGATGCATGACCTGACAGAGAACATCACCAACAAGCTAAACACATTCTGGGTTTGAATTCTGGGTTCTTTGTGCATGGAGTTTTAATGTTCTCCCTGCGCATGCATGGCTTCTCTCTGTGTACTCCGGATTTTTCCCACAGTCCATAACGTGAATTGTTCTAGGTGTGAGTGTGTACATGTTTGTTTGTCTTTTGTTGCCTAGTGATGAACTGGTGACCTATCCCATGCCTGTTGCCCAATGGTGGAATAATGATGGAATATTTCTGCTTCTAGATGTGTAAAGCTGGTATTAAAATGCACCAAATGATGTGAAACCCTGTTTGCAGCAAATGAAGTTTATGCACAGAGTTGTCTGAAAGAGGACTCATGGAAATGCACACAACACATTTCTTTTCTTTTTTTCATGCTCTACTTTGTGATGGCCTATCAGATAAAATTCCAAAAAAACTGGACTCAGGTTCATGGTTCATGAAAACATATGCAGAAAAATGAAAAGGTTCAGCCTGTGTAACATACTTTACAACTATCCTGTTGGCCCAGTGGTCCATCTCGGCCACAACCTGCAGGTTTTTCTTCTCCAAGCTTGAAACCAGATGAAAATGCATACGTTCAGCCGCATTAGTTTATAATTTCAAAAGAACAACAGCTCAAAGCAGTTGCGTGTGGTACTGCTTTTCTATACGAGCCAATGCGTAAAATATACTTTTCAGGCACTTTCCATTAAAATCAAAAAAACAGCTCGACCCGGCCTCTTCAGCGTGTTTCTGTGCTTGCAGCGGACCGATAGGCTACTATTTGAATTATACTGTCTTGTTTACTGTTTTCTGCACATGAGAGAACAAAAACAGCTCAAAGCAAAAAGAAAGTGTGTGCATAATAAGAGTGGAGCAGTGCAGGCCCCACTAGTGTCACGTCTGCGCCCTGGTAGCACAAAGATAATGCTGGCTGCAGAGGGTGGAAAATCAGTGTGAAAATGAGGTCTGTGGTTTGGGTCTGCGTTTCCCAACCCTGGTCCTCAAGGCACACTGCCCTGCATGCTTTAGGTATTTCCTTGCTTCAGTCCAGCTGATTTTAATTGATGACTGATTAACAGGCGTTTGGTGAACTGCAATCAGTTGAATCAGGCACATTAAAGCAGGGAAACCTCTAAAACATGTAGGACAGTGGGCCTTGAGGACCAGGGTTGGGAAGAAGAAGGTTTTAAATACAAGGCAGGGTCATAGAGCCTTGTTTTTATTTTTTTAAAAAGTACACTAAAACCAAATGTTTTGTAATGAATAAATGACCTACTGATCATATGTTAATTTCTTTCAGGAGCCTGTGGTATTGGGTGTTGTGTTAAGAGTAGAATGGATATTTTTATTTAACGGTGACCAATATGTCCTGCGTATAACAACTCTTTGTTTCAATAACAAATGTGAATAATTTTTGACACACTTAATAAAGTGTTCCACTGATATAAATAAGAGCAATTGACCGAAGATATTTACAGGCACTTTTAAATCAAAACTTAAGACAGTTTATGTGTCCTTGCTCAAATGAAAGCTGACAAAGGTTGTTGCTTTTGAAGTTTACATTGAATTGATTGTTTATCTCAAGATACTTACAGTATATGTTTAATAACCAACATTTACATTAATATTCAAGTCTTTGATTTTATTGCAAAGGTAAACAGATGACAAGCACCACTGTGAGCAAATTAAATTTTTTATATACATTTAATCTCTACAACATCCATTTAAATGAGAAATAACAGGGAAATGTTACATTGAATCTTTGAATTATATACTTATTCTTGTTCTCCATGTTTTGTCAATGCATTCTGGTATTTAACTTGAAACAAAGCTCAGCTTAAATGCACTTCTGTTCTAATTGACTTTATGGTTCCTAACAAAGTTATTAATTCCATTTTTTTTGCACATTTTGTGACTTCTGCCGCTTCAAACAGTTCCCCTGCAGGATTGCCCTGTATTGACTACATCAGTTTTCCATTCTATTCTGATTTGCCTGATTCCTGGAGAAATAAGGCACATCATGATGCCATTGGACTGGTGTGACCAGGTTGATGTGTTATGTTCATTTTCTTTAACACAATCTTCTGCATGTGGACAAAAAGGCTCAGTTTTGGAAACATCTTGTCATGAAGTGCGGGTGGTGAGGGTTGGTGAGGCAGACGCAGCGGACCCAGGTATGATGAATAATGATGGTTTTAATGACGAAGCACAGTCCAAACAACGAACAGCAAGCACATGGAAACACTGACGACAACTAGACTCGACATTGACGAGGACCCGACGAGGAACAAGGAACACAGGTGGAGTTAAATACACGGGAGGGTAATCACAGAGACGAGACACACCTGGGAACAATCAAGGGGAGGACAGGACAACGAAGAAACTTAAGGACACAGAAAACTCTAAATAAATACAGAAAAACACAGATCCTGACACATCTGACCAGACCACCTTGACTGTCAGGGCTGCCAACATGGGTTGTGGACTTTTAGCTTTTTGTACTTCCATAAAAAAAAACAGATTTATGAAGTTTGCAACTAATGGATGTTCTGTCAACAAATTCTCTCATTGGAGTTGTGAATCTCTGCAGCTCCTTATAGTAGCCCTCTTGACTGCCTCTATGGCTAGTGTGCTCTTACCCCGACCTACTGTTTTGTGTGTTTGGCCATAAGTTTGTAGCTACAAATATTGTTTTATATCCCCATGTCTTCCTTGGTTTTCACATGTTTATTCAAAAGTCTTCTCTGATAAACTTGAGGCCTTTGTGGAAAAGCTGTATTTATACTGAGATAAAATTTTCAGAAGTAGGGTATCATTTTCTTATTAGGTGACTTCAGAAGGAACCTGACTGCACACATTTTTCCTTAGGAGTGAAAAGTAAAAGGAGTGTGAAGGTGAATGCATGTCACTTTTGAGATTTATATCTCAAAAGTGAGATATGACCCAACCCTAACCCTAACTTAAAACCTTGTTAATTCACTTTAGCTAAACTGTGTTGGTACAATGATTAAAATTCCACTGTTTTCATTTAGTGTGGTCACTGTAAAAAACATCAACATAAAAACTTACTGTATTATTGTGTTTTAATACATTTTAAAGACAAAAACAGTTGTTTATATTACTTTTTTTACCTGCAAACTTGGAAAGAAATGTGATTTTCATACTCAGAGAGCCTGAGTTCAATCATGTGTCATCTCTCATTAATTTCTCTTTAATCCCCAACTCATCATTTACTTCCTCCTCTCTCCTTTTCATCTGCACACCTTGTCCTCTTGTTTGCTGCTGAGAATGTTCCCTTATGCTCCGTACCGTCAGAGCAGGTGGCAAACCGCAGGTGAACCTCACACCTCCACTTGTGCTGGCATCTTTTGCATACAGTCACATTTATGATGCCGCTGGGCTTACTAATTGGCTTTAAAAGATCTCACTGACCTCTTTGTGGCCTTGAAGCAGGACTCATGTCCTTTGTTTTGTTAGTGGTCATTTTGTGAGTGTGTAATTGTAATTTCTGTTCATATCAACCGGTTGTCAGAACATATTCAACATTTCAAAATGTGAAAAGCAATTTCACATTTTAACTAATTAGAGATTTATGAAACAAATAAAATAAAGCTGAATCGTCTTGCAGACATTATAAGGTTTCCTCAAACACCATTGCTCATGTCTGCTCAGAAACGGCAGTCGTACATGAGTGTGTGAACTGCTGCAGTTCAGCGGTGGAAACTTGCTAAGGGGGCGGCAGATGTGACACGACTGCTAAGTTTTAAAAATGGAAGAAAGAAACCCTGTTTGGTCGAGTCGATAACGTGCCACAAATAAGGCCAGCTAAGAGGACGGAAAAGGACGAAAGACAAATCCACTTCAGCTGAATTCAGTCTGGTAATCACCACCAGCATCTTGTTGGTTAGTTTCTGCTCTCCACATCCATCATGCTACCTATTTCTGAGCTGTGATTTTTGCAAATGCAAACAGCTTTGAGCCAGGAGTTTTGTGATTTTGTGATTTTCAGGAAGTCAGATTTCAGGTGGCTGCAATCTCTTGAATAATTCCATTTGTTCTACTTTAAGGATTGCCTCTGTTTTCTTTCGTTAGGGAATGCACCACTGTCTGCCCTTGGTATGCTGTCGGGGAATGTCAGAAAAATGCATTTACACCCCAAACCTAGGCTCAGAGCAGTGTTTATGAAGGTCTTAACATTTGCACAAGGAAAAAGAAACATTTCAATTGTTCAGTGCACCAGAGCAAACAACTTAAAGTAACATTTTATTTTCAAGAAGTATCTTTATAATAATGTAAAAAAAAGCCTTAACTACAGCTTTGAAACATTCCCCATAAAGACAAAAATAAGAAATGAACAAAGTGAGTTTCATACTTAATAGAAGAAAAACGGCATAAAATGAATACTATTTGATTTTTTTATGTTTACTTGAGTGCTTGGTCAAACCACAAATTCTCCCTCATCATAGCAGTAGTTAAGCAAAAATACTTGCCAGCCTCGAGTAACACATCATTTGTACCTTACACGGTTCAGTGCTTGTCTGTGTGTGTGTGTGTGTGTGTGTGTGTGTGTGTGTGAAGGGGAGTAGATGAGCTGCTTTTGCTTTGTCCACAGTGACACTGTGACGCTTGTTAATCTGAAAATCCTTCAAGGCAAAATGTTGTGTATATAGCGTATGTAAGCAAACTTTATGCTGGCATTAACTGTCAAGGTTAAGGCAACACGATGTGCTAATCAGGCACTTTTTTTATGCACTGACTTCTGATTTTTTTTTTATTGAGGACTATGATAGAAACAGACTCACTGTTGTTACCTTTGTTCCTGTTCAAAAAATTGGGAAAAGAAGAGTTACAGGGACTTACAAAATATTAACTTACCAAAGTTAATGTGGTAAGTTAATGGTTAATGTGGTAAGTTAAGGCAATGTTTCTTGCCTTTTTTGATTTTTACTAAACTCAAAACAAAATTCCTCAGAGATCATGTTGTTTATTGACATATTTAAATGCTGAAAAAATTTCTATTTTCAGACAAAGATCAGAGTTAATCAATGTAAAATTGAGCAATGGTTGTTATCTGTTATATCTTTATTGAGGAATATCGTAATATAATTTAGTCAGTATACACTATGTAAGTAACATTAAGATTGTGACAGTGCTGCAGAACTGTCCTTTTTATTAAATCAAGGCTGAGTCCTCTTATCTGTCCTTAGTTTAGATCCTTATTAACCATTGACTGTCATCCTCAGTGCTCTATTTAATTGCTGACCAATTTGAGTTTGAAACATTTCGCCCCATCCTACATGGTAAATGGTAATTGACTTGCATTTGTATAAAGCTTTACCTCCCTCCAGAACCACTCCCACCCCTACTTCCATATCATGGAAGTAGAAATGGAAACCCACAGCAAACCCTTTGGTACACGTGTAACAATTTCTTTCTATTTAAGTATTTTCATAAATCAAGGTTATAGCCATATAAATGCTTAGATCTAATGTATAATTTAATAGTCATATAATTTCTGAAAACTTTGTATTATACTTCATTTTCATTTATTTTTGGCTTTAATACATTTTTGAGCCAGTTGACACCTATGAAATGATAGAGAAATAACAGAAAACAACTTCTAATCAATCTAAAATTACTCATAAAAGAATGTGCAACCTTTGACTGACAGGTATTTATTGCAGCAATCTAACAGCGTTTCCTAAGAATTTACTATAATTGTGATATATTTAATTACTTTCCTTTATTGGCTGTCAAAGCAGGTTGAGGCCAACCTCCCTGGTGGTATGTTTCCGCCTCATGTCCCTGCACAACAAAGTTGGTATTGATGATAGATAGATTTTTATGCCAGATAGATATACATAGTGTTAGTGGTGGATGAGTTGACTCATAATTGACAAGAACTTTCAACAGAGAAATGGCATCTAAATAGGGCTATACGTAAAAGTAAAAATAGATAATCTTCTCTTTATGTTCTTTTTGCAGAAAAACCCACCTATGATGCCTCTGGCTCCCCACCGAGGAGCTCCGCATTCACAAGTCCTCATGTCCAACCAATGGCTGAGGTGTCAGCGATGGGGGAGGTGCCTTTCCAAGTGGTTCATTCGGACAGCAACGCAGATGTAGAGGGCGAAGGTTTATCGGGACAGCCGGCTTTTTCCTCCATCTTAACTGTGATGGCAGGAACTGTCAAACATCCAGTGAGCCTTGATCAAAGTAGAACCTTGCCAACTGTCAGTAAGGATGATACACTCACCACCCAATGGCCTTCACATAGTTCCAGCCAAGATTCAGACATGTCCTCCTCATCATCGTCAGTCGGAGACAGCTTCAGAGCACGCTCAGGTCTGATTTTTAGCCGTTCTAAGAAATACCCTACATACCATGCCTCCAAGCCATTATGTGTCATTTATAGATGGAAAGCAGAACTTGTCATCATTTAAATTTTATCATTGACATCAGTGTCGACCCAGCACCATCTTTCTTCTTTGTGCTATCATTCTTCTTATCTTTATTTTTTCAGTCATCTTCCACTGAGCAGATAAACAAAGCGGTTTCATCTTAGGGTCAGGGGAGTGCGTCAAACACAGCCTGCTTCTCAGATAGAGGTAGCAACGTTATTACCTGCTGAGCCTCGGGCTTGGGTAGACAGCATTGAGAGCAAAATCCACCTCTTATAGGGTTGGTGACCTACAATATATGTTGTTTAATGGGATACACAAAACGCCACAAGCCAGTCATCAATGTTCCTAAGTAAGCCCAGCAGAGAAGATAGCAATAAAATGACAAACAGTCATTTTGTCTTACTTGGGCCGATGACCAACACTTTTTATTCTACTCCAAACAATGGTCTGAATCATTTAGTTAATTTATATGGATTCATTCAAAATCTGAACATAAGCCTGAACTCTGTATCTGCTGATAACCTTAAAAACAGCTCTCCAATTTCATCCAATCAAAGGAGTCATGCAGTTCAGAGGCAGCAGGGAGTTTCACATAATCCCACATCAGCACTGCTGTCTGCCCGTGCTAAAGGCCATTCACTTTCTAGTCATGTCACACAGCAGATGTTACACCGAACAGCCTTTATTAGGAATCAAGACAAGACTGTAGCTGATAGTCACACTTTATCCTGTAAAAGTAGCAAAGGCATGTCATCAATCATTTCACATGTTGGTAATCCAACTGTAACACCAGCAACAACCTTCACAACCAGCAAATAGTTTTTCTTTTTCTCCCAATCTTCATCAGATCGAATGCCTCCCTCTCAAACCACGGCCGCCAAGCCAGCACAAACCCACGTTTTTGTAGCTTCCTCCTAAGAAGATGCATGATCTAACCCTGGTGATTTACTGATGGCAGCAGGTCAAAGCAGTCCCAGACTTCCTGCTATCAATATAAATTACAACCAGGGAGGGATAGCGGGGGCTGAGCTGGGATCTGCTTACGTGCCATCTCACCTGAATAACTCACTTTCACTTACTCAGCTGAGACATGACCCCGCCAACGCTTTCGCCCCCTCAGCCTCGTCCACATCAAAGTCAGATGTTGAGGAATTTGTAACAATAACGGCACTTTCAAGGATGTAGCCCACACAGGCTGGACAGCTCTAACGATATTTACACCCAACAAAAGGGCAAAATCTTCTTTTCAGCAGAGAGTGGATGCAAGGAAAACAACCTGAATGACTGAACATTAAAGAGTTAAATAACAATCTAGAAATCTGAATAAAACTCTATGTAGAGAGGGTGATTTTGTAGTAGACATCCTCAAAACAACCTCCTAAAATAAAGTTCCCGTTGAGGATCCTGCTTTAACCCCAACTTCTAGAAGATTAGAGAACGAAGATGACTACCAAGAAAGAAAACAAAATCACATAACGTCAGACATGTCACGTAAAAACCAGTCTTCAAAAGACTTCCACCGAAATACCAAAAGTATTTATGTTACTCCCTTTTTTCAATAGAAATGAAGAGTCTATGATGATCAGAGATTCAGCATTTTACAAGACAGGGCAGTTTACAGTCTTCTATCTTTTATGACTTTAAAAGACACCTTTGTTTCTTTTTCTTTTATATAGACAGTAGCAGAATGTCTTCTGCTAAATTGCCCTCACCTGAAAATTTTGATTGTGTGTTAAAACCTGTTAAAAACCCTTCAATCGAATTCTATGCCAGTCATTCTTCTTCCTCTTTAGCAAAACTCCTCCTGACACTAATGACATTAATTTCTCTGCTGTGAGATCAATCACTAGCATGAGCAGAGAGGAATCAAATTCAATTTTGAGCCAGCAAAAAACCATTGCCTTAGCCGCTCCCTTTGCAGTAACTACCTCTTTTAGTGATGGACACAACAGCGTGGAGACATCGAGTGCTATTTTCAGCTCTGGCAAAAAACTAATGGCTCTGTATACAAAGCGGAAAGCCACCAAGCCAGTTCTGGTTCAAAGCAGTGCTTTTAAAGCAGGAAACGCATCTAGCAGCTTTGACAGTGCTAAATCTAATTTAGCAGCAGATGGCTCATCACATGAACATCAAAAACTGGAAGGCGACAAGAGCATAATGTGCATTTATTGAATTTGGATGATTCAACAGCTGTCACCAGTAGTCCATTTCCAAAGTATCTCACCTTTGGAGGGCATACATTTTCTACCTTGGCTCAAGGGACTTCAAACTATAAGAACTAAAGTCCTGATTTGCCTTTGGCTCATGCTAGATCTGCCGTGTCTTCCAGTGGACTGCCAGAGTTATTATAGGAACTTCTGCTACATCTGTCTGGAGTGCAGATGTGTCTCTACTTTTCTTTTCTATAAATACTAACTATGAAATACTATCCCAAGCTACTTTTCTTGTATTGAGGTATGAGAGCATGAAAGCCCCATACTCAGTTTCCCAAGTATGCCTTTGACTTGGCTGTCACATTTTCAAACATTACTTTTAATGCCGAACCAAAGAGGTCAGCTTTACAATCAACCCACTTCTTCCTTCATTCTTATGTCAATCTCCATCATAGTCAATTGCTTTTCCATCACCTTCATTCTCTCAGTTGTCCTCCTCATACTTATAAAAAATCTCTTCAGTGTTTTATTCAACTAACATATTGTCAACACCACCAAACTTACACCCATCGAAAGTATCATTCCTTTGGTTTTCACCAGCTTTGACCTTAAGATTAGGTTCTGATCACTCACAAGTGACTGAGGCGTTTGTTCTTGCAGAGTCAGAAATGGATGATCTTACAGCTGGAACATCTAAATCAGTTGTGTCCACTTTCCCCAAAGAAAATGAGGTTAGTCTAAGCTCTTCTCAGTCAGAAAGGATAATCCTTTCTGCTGGGCCCATCGAGAACACATCTCAGGTATCACTGGTGACCCCGCAACACGATACCCCGACAGCCCCTGTGAAGCTCACCATAACAACCGCATCGCCGCCTACAAAAACTCCCACCACTACCACTAGCACGCCTTCTCCGAAAGTAATGATGGCGTCGACCACCACGACCACTCTGCAGCCCAAACCTGTTACCAGAAGAACCATCACAACCATCAGGACTTATACCAGCAGAAGAACGTTCACATTACCCAACCAAAGAGCAAACCCCCCGAGGGGGGCCACCGCCGTCTTCGTCTCACCTTTCACCACGACCACAGAGGCTCCACAGCCACAGTGCAATATAACTGAGAGGTTATGGGTGAAAACAGGTAAAACTCTGGAGAAGAAGAATATTATTTTCTCTCATGCTTTGTTTCCAAATTGACTTTTCTTCTTTGTCTGTTTTAGTTGTGTCAATCTACGTAAGACGGAATAGGCTGGATAGCATTCAGAGACAGAACTTGCGAAGGGGACTGAGTCAAGGCCTCAGAAAAGCTTTGAATGACACATCAGCCCAAGCACAGGTAAGAATGCTTATTCTACAGTACATAATATGACAATGTGTGTGTAGTTTTATGTGTGTGTGAAGAAGTGTTTGGTGTTTGGCTGCAGAGATTTGTTACATTCACTGATAACACAGAAGTTGAAAGAATCTGCAGATCACACCAATAAATGATCAAACAAATCAAACGATTACTGTGCATTACTGTGTGCTTACACCAGCCTCCTGTCTCCAAAGTTCTTTTTATTTTTGGTGTTCGTCTGTTAGGGACCTCCCTGACCTTCCTCATGCAAATGTAAAATGCCTGCGGTAGGGAGAGCAGCAGGAAGACCCCCCTCACCCAGCCCTCCACGCACACTAAACAGCAGACAGAGCAACATCACTGATGTACATGACACTGATTAAGTCAGATTTAAGGGGGGGCAGCAGGGATGAAGGCGAGGTTAAACCGTAGCCTGTGGAGGAAGAAGCAAAGGTCAACAGGATGAAGCAGCTTAAAAAAAGCTTTGGATGTGATTTACCAGATGAATTCATAGAAAAGAAACGGCTCCCATGTAATGTAATGGCAGCAGCAGGTTGGGAGTATTTACATTTTTTGCAGAACTAAATCTACTTGTGCTGAATATTTTTTTCACTATTTGAGAAACAGTTGTTCAGTGAAGCAATGGTGAGTTGTTCCTCATTTTACCCTTGCAAGAAAACTGGATCTTGCGTGTTATCTTGTGTGTAATCATACCAAGGACCCTGATGTAGGCTATTACAGAAGAGATGAAGATTAATATAGAAATTAGGTTGACTGGCTCCCAGAAGACACAGTGTGGTGTCACAAATTTGAGTTACTGTACCAACATTGAAAATGATGTCATTTAGTTTTTTATGGATGACCAGAGTCACATCTTTATAAACAATCTGCAGCAATATTGCTGGTATTGCAGCAACATTTTGCATACATTGGATCTGGTCAAAAAAAAAGGGGGGGGGATAAAGTTTAAATGAAACCACTCAGTGTTTCCCCAATAATAAATCCAGTGCATGCACAAAATGACCTTTGTGTTCGGATTAGCTTTTTGTGGAACAAATTATGTTTCCCAATGTGCCAAAAAGCATCCTAACTCCCCGCTCTCCTGCAGCCCTCTAAAACCTCAGCTCGATGTGAATTTGTATTAAGAGCACCTCTTAACTATGCAAGGTTATTACTGAACACAGCCAGATAGAAATATGTGAAAAATTTCTTTTGGAAAAAGCAGTTAAACTCAGCAATGGGTTTAGTGTAGTTATTTCCTTCCTCCCCCTGTTTTACATATACAAGACATAAAAAAAAAATCTTGTGGATCATTTTGGTTCATTGTTTTTGTATAGTGCCAGTTTCCATATACATACTCTCAGTGGAATGTAATTACAGCAGCATAACTAAAGGGCAGGCTCAGGAAAAACAAACAAACAAACAAACAATCTTTCACTGTAAGCTCCAGAAAGGGAAATAGGCCTATTCTTGAGAACTTGAGCTGATATTCATGAGGATGGGACTCAAAAGCTAAAAACTCTCATCTCTTCTTATGCACAATCCTGGAACTACAAGTACTCTTGTCATAGAGATGCAGAGTTTCCAGTCTGGAAAATATTATGCAATTAATAAGGATATTTATCAGGGGAACATTTTACATCCATATTTTACAGGGAGCAAATTTAACAAAGCTAGAACTGCCAGATATAATCTCTTCGGGTAATTTATTTATCTGTTTAATATTTCAGATATCAAAACAAGGCAAAAAAAAAAAAACAATAAAAAATGAAATAACAATGAAAAAAAACCCCATTCAAATATTCTTACTCACTGATCCTGTGAGAGTGCTTGAACGATGCAATTTAACTACATGCTCCATTTTTATTCCGAAGATTTTTAAATTTCAATTTGAAAAATCAGCTTGGGAAAGATGTCCCAAGTTCAGTTGAGAAAGCAAGAAAGATTTTCTCCACTACTCAATTTTAAGTAGTTTGTAGCAAATGTTAAAGTGCTTAAACAGTTGATTAATCTATGGTTTGATTAATCAAACCAGCACTGGTTGTGCTGGTTTGTGTAAAAAGGTTGAATACTTCAGGATGCAAATAGTTTCTACCAAGCATTTCTGTCTGTCTTTACGCTAACAAATCAAAGTCATTGAGTGTAAATGGAAATGTTTTACTGCAAGTTTGGGAATGTTTTGTTGGTAAAGGACACATATGCAATTTAAAAGTGACTCGCCAACATAAAACCTTCCACGGTAAATAAAGTGGAAGTTTGCTTTTCTGTGGCGTTAAAAGCCTAAATGCAATAACTTTAGTCTTATTTGAATATACAAGCAAATATCTGAAAGCCGAACTATTAGACTGATTTCATTTACAATCAAGGATATCAGTGTTATCAGTTTTACCTACAGAGAGAGCTTGAGTTTAGCTCCTGTTGTTTAATATTTCGGTAATAATTAACTGTATCAGGTGTGAAAAGCAATATCCCTCTGTCTGTAATAAGTTGCAGTTATTGTGGGCAGTGCTATAACATTTTTCTCTCTTTTCTTTGCATTTCTTAACCCAGAAATGCAGAGGCAGAAATAAGTGTTTCTGCCTCTACATGGCTGCTGAATATGTGAAGCTCATGTTCTCCCTCAGTGTCTCTCAGTGTTCTTGAAAGGTGTTTTGCTTCAGTGCACTTTGGTCACCTATTTGAACAATGCATGGGTCCTTTAAAGCAGCTGATAGCTGGGGAAATTGCCTTTGCATTTAATTATAGACTAAAACGGTTGGGAGGAGACAAATGTGCCGAGCTGATTTTATGAATTAGCTTAATGACACAAGACTAAAGATTAAAAACATTTTGAAAAACTATTTTTGAATTTTCAGTGCCAATTTAAAGATCTACATGTTTCTTTTTTTGGTAGTTGTTTTATTTTTCCATCTGTCTGTCCTACTCTTCACGAAGGAAATAGCAGGTTTGTTCCTAATAGCACCTTCACATGGGTTGATCCTGAGAGGATGAAGGGATGATACAGAGCTCTATTCATAGATCTTGTAACAAGGCTGAATTGTGTGGAGGCAGAGTCGTAACTTTCAGCTACGGAGACAAGAGGCTCTCAGTGTTTTGGCCTCATCGTCAATTCGGGCTCTTTGATGGGTTTCAATAACAGATGTGAATGGTTCTACCTCTCCTACAAAAACACCTAGTTCCATCATCTCTCCTGTCCCAGCTTTTATGATGAAGAGGACTCAGGAAAAAGTCTAACTCTTCCTGATAAAACGCATTGACACTCTCTGTGTCGATGCACAAATGCAAAAGCACACATTTATTTTTCAGCTCTAGCTCGAGCACTTAGACACTTGGTCTCATAACAAAAGCCATCTCTTAAAAGACTTAAGGAGTTTACAGTCTCCTTATCATAATTATTATTATTTTTTTGCTCTTTGTTCTTCTCTCAGCAACCTCTCAGTTCTTACCGGTTCTTGTGACATATCTGTATTTTTCATCCACTGTCTTTTCCTCCTGTGCTCGTCTGTGACTATCAGAATAGTTTTTAGGAGACCTTGGTCTTTTTATTAGATTTTAACATTTTCAGATATCATAACTAACTGTTTTTGCTAATTCAATTTGACTTCATTTATTTTTTTATTGGACTAGAGCTTGTATCACAGCAAGAAAAGCAGATGTTTGACATAATAGCATTTCCTACAACTCAGGTACTTCATTACATTCTGGTGTAAAAACCCGAACCATTGCCCAGCAGTTGGTTAATTGGTGCTGTGGGAAATGTGTTCTATCTATTTACTCCACATCTACTCATAAATATCCATAAATATGGATATTTATGGATATTTAAAGAGCCCACTTGGATTTGATGGGGATATAACACCTGGCTACCCACTTTTATTCACACTGCAGTTAATACGCTAAAGGCTTGCTTGGATTGAAACATCACAATTTTTCTTCAAAGAAGCACATTTAATAACCAGTACATTGCACATGAAAACCCTATAGATAAAGCCAACATAGTTTCAACTGAATGATGATAGATATACTCAATGTACCCATTAGTGTATCAGTGTGTGGCCTGATTTATTCTGTGTAGTCAAAAATGATAAATTACAACAGAAATTTTGGATCCCACACAGCCTGCAGTATTCTTTCATTTATGTGACATTTGTTGTGAATAGAGGTACCAGCAGTACTGTGGATAAACAGATTCCTACTGGCATTTGGTAACATTTAAGAGACTTGCATTTGATTTTTGTTCCCATTTTCTCTCTCAAATTATAGGCGCATACATTTCAGTGTAAAATTTGTATGTGATGTTGGGTCAGTATCCACGGTAAGCTAATCATGAAGCTGAAAATTGAACCTACTTTCATTTTGCCACAACTGTAATTTTCCAACTCCATTTTATTTGTTGATGTTTTAGAATTAGCCTCTAAAATATCTGATAATGTAGACTGCACAATATATGAGCCCGAACAAGGACATTTTAGACCTCAGCAGAATACAATGGAGCCTCAAATTGTTAACATTCAAAATGATTTATTTGGTAATAAAAACACATCAAATATCACCACAAGAACAGCATATCCAGAGTAAGTGATGGTGGTAGTTGCATCATGACCTGGGTGTCTTTTCTTCAGATAGAGCTAAGGTTTTCAATCAGAATGGATGAAGGTCTGAGTGGTTCAAAATACCTTTCAAGTTTGCATTAATATGCTTGAACATTTTGATAAAGTTTGAATCAATTCACGTTTTGATTCTAGTTGTTTTATTTTAATCTATAGGTTTTTTAAATCTGTACCCTTGTCAGTAAATGGTAAACAATCATGTAAAATCTTAGCAGTCTTTTTTTTCCATACGAATCTTCCCTCTGAGATTTTGTTATTTTACTGACGTGGCAAGATAACTTTAGACAAATTCCATTTGATAATAGAGTACGTCTATACCATAACACTCCATAACAGTAAGATAAAGAATCCTTAAAAAGTGGGGATCACAGCTGTGCCTTCTACACTGCCCGCACATTTTTAACTTAATTTTTTTAAACTATTGAGCTGTTGTTCAACCTAACGAAGGGACACTTCACCAACTCACATTGCTTACATAAGTAGCTATATGTGAATTATGTTTGGTATATCTGTAAACAGCCGTCTCCTGTTTTTTAAACTCAACTATCTCAGGTGGAGACGGTTTTTGGCTCTCCCAACATGACGGTGGCTTATCACGTGACAGGAGGGGAGACAGTTTACCCTCCCTCTGTAGTAGCAGAGGGTTTGATGTCCTACGGCCGTGATAAGCTGATTGCAGACCTGCGACAGTACCTCCCCATGGTGACAGCCCTGCCTCTTCCTGTTGCTTTGTGGAGATCCAGCCCCGCCACTGGCTTCCAGCTGAAAACAGGTCAGCCAACTCTCACTCAGGGTGAAAACAAGCATGTCACAGAGCAGCTTGAGACTTCATAGTGTTTTTTCCCCCTGCTGTGACTTTGCCCTGAAAAGAGAAAAATGCTCGTTTGTCACACCACATCAGAGACTAAAATGACACATTACATGTGTGTAAAGTAAAGTTTATAACCATACACAGTACATCTAAACTAAGTTCTAGCAGCCCATGAAGTTTTACATTGTGCCATTCTTTGTGTTGCAGTGTTGCAGTTTGTGGGTTCAGGTGACGACCCCCGATCCTGTCGCTTCTTACAAACGATGGAACAGAGACTTGAGAAGGTCTTTTCTGAGGCGCAGGCCAAAGTTCTCAGCGCTAAAAGCCGACTTGCAGTTCAGGTAATGCAGTGACCTTAATTTGCCTGGGCTGGGCTGCTCTGCTACTGTTAGTCATCTGGCGTTTTATAAGATTTGGCAGCTTCAAACAGATGCAAATTGCTCACCATTTGTGCAAAATTCTCCCCTCGTGAATTGGGGTGTTTCTGTTTTTTTCACTGGCTGATTTTCAGATGCATGGTAATTATGCCAGTGAACCACTGTTTTTACTAATTTTAATGCGCTGCCACATTGAAGTGCACCATGTATTAAAGCTAATGTGACACTGACACGTTTAAGTAAAAAATATGCTGCTTTTTTCTTTTTTACTGGCTTTTAAAGTAGCTAACTGCTCTGTAGTTTTCAATTCCTTTCTGTCGTTTCCTATGTCTGCACCTTGTTTTCTTGCTAAACTGATATCTGGGATTTTTTTCATCTTTTCCTAGATTCTGAGTGTTTCTCAGACACCAGGCTCTCCTGCTGTGTCTTTAGTCTACACTGTAAAGAACGGGACTGTATTTCTTAATGGAACAGTTGCCTCCAACCTTCTTGGTCAGTTTTCTGCTGAGCTGGTGGGCTACTTCCTCTTCTATCCTCCTCTTATTATTGCTGAGCGTAAGTTGCAGTTTTTTTTCTAGTCTGAAATAAATGTGTTAATACCAAATTCAGCTGCTGCAAAGAGTGCATGCATTTCATTAGGGAGTGTTTCTTTGGTAGCTTCAAATCTATTGTGTTAATTTAGAGAAAGCTTTTATGAGCTGTGGTCTACATGGAGCCTCTGAGTCCGTCTTGTAAAGTGCCCGTCAGCCTAAATGACTGCTGGTTTCCAGTAATCCCGTGTTCGCGACTGTTCTGCAGCTTTTGAGGAAATATTCAGTCTTCATCTGTTTAAAAGTGCAAAGATAAATAAGCAGTGACAGGAATCAGCAGGAGACTAAACAGTAGTCCCAGTGGGAGTCCAGTGTGTCTCCGCAAAAAGAAATACGACAGGCAAAGGTCTAAGATTTAAAAAAAAAGAAGCAAGTAGTGGTTGGATGCGATGAAAAGAATCTAATTAATAAGAGGCTTTGTGTTTAGCTAATTGTGATTAATCACATTTTTTTTCAAAAAGCAATGTATGAAAAGAAGAAAAGTTATTCAATTTGAGCAAATGTTTTTTTTAAATGAATGAGTCCATAATAGTCATAAATGAAAAGTAACATATACACTAACAAAGGAACCTGTCTTGGTTTATTAAGAACTGGTATATTGTAGTTATCCTATGATGCTGTGGTTCTTCCTACCTTTAAGATGCAGCCGCTGTTACATTTTCTTTATATGAAATTTATTTTTTCTTAACATTCCTCTCCAATGAGTATAAATACAGCATTATTACCTAAATGGTGGAAATAAAAGCAAAGATAAAACATCTGGATTGAGAGCTCTCTGATCACATTTTCATCTGATAGTTTTCTCATCTTGTCTGCATGCCCCATACAACCACAGATATTCTCTAATTTTAGGTTTTAAATGTTGAAGCTCTGTAGACATAAAGTATGCTCTCAAAAATGTTGTTTTTTTTCCACATTTCCTGTATCGTGCACTGTTTATACTTTAACTCTCTCATCAAGTGGTACTCCTCTCATTTTCATTTTCGACACTAGTAGACCACTCACTTGCCTTTTTACATTTGATATTTATTATTTAAACACTGCGTCATTTTCATTTACAAAACACATTAACGCAATTTAAAAATATATATTATTTTCTGTAATTAGCTTTTCAAAGTTAATGCTTTAAATTACCATCTCTTAAAGCGAGACATCATGAATGAATACATGATACATTTCTACTGCACTACATTCGTCTATATATCGTTTTTTTAATCAAGAATTTCCACTTGTTTTAGTTAAATAATTTCACTAAGATGCTGTGTTAAAATTTAGAATGTTTACAGAAATTGTTTCTTTTCTCATAAAGACTTTCCTAATACTTTTTGTAAACATAACAGCCATGCAATCTTGATAAGCTATTCGGATTTTATTTTATATTACAAACTCTAGATTTGGAAGGGTAAAGAGAAGCTAGCTGTTCAGGTGCATTTCTTGCCAAAAGAATTGTGTTGGGGTTCGATTAAAACTTTAATCGAGTTAATTTCAGTGTCTGTGCCTAATTGAACGCAATTAATCGCATTTTAATAGAAAGCTGTATGTTGACAAAATAAGCAACCTTTTCAATTTAAAAACCCTTTTTACTGCCAAATTATTGAATGACTCAACATATGAGCTCAACAACAAATATATTACTCTTTTTAATCTATTATTTAGCTTATTCAACCATCAATGTTGTGGAAAGTAAAATTATACGCATTCAGCTTTCAAGTGTTTCAGGATCCGATGATAATTCATGCAAATTCTTCAAAGAAATATTTCTTTTGAAATGTGGACTGTGGGCTCTAGCGTTGGGATGTCTGTGCTTGCTGCAGCATGTGTTATGTTGTGATTATATTTTGGATGCTCCGACGCTGTTTTCCCCACTCGCAAACAACAATAGCCTTTTCCAGCATCCCATCAAATAGCAAAAATGAACCCCCAATGAGCCAAAAGAAGCGGGTTGGTAGTCCACTGCTACTGTTTCCGGCCAGAACCTTTGCATGTAAAAAAAACCCTGATGCAAATAATTACTTTAATATTTGTAACATGTTAAAATATATGTGATTAATTAATTTAAATTAATGCATTGTAGTCCCCACTGTAAAGAAGTCAGTCTGCCAAACATATTTACCTTACATGAACCTACTCTGATTAGGCTCTAAGGTTTCCCATCATGCCGGTGAGCTGTACTCAATATTGCAACATAGACTCACATTGAAACTCTGTGCATAGTTTGCCCTCTTTTTGGTAAAATGTAATCCCGTACTTATTAGCTGGACTGATAAACTAAAACCTATCTCAAGATAATATACAGTTGTAAAGGTATAATGTCGGTCACTACACCTTTTTAATTGTCTGTTTGTGCTATTTTCCTCTGTGCTGCCTGTATTTCCCCAGCTTTTGCAAAACTGGACTTTTGCTATGTGTAGAATAACGCTCAAAATCACAAAGGACTTGATGCTTGAGACATTTGAGCAGCATGAGTCACAACCGAGACTTGCTTTTCTGTTATACCTTGTGGCTGATCACAGCCTTGAGAGCATTTTTTTCCTGCCTCTGGCAACAGACAGCACTTGGAGCAATGTGTCTGTCACAGTCCTGTGACAGATGTGATATTTCGAAGAAATGCCCTGAGATGGTGTCTTTAGAACTGAGACTTTCACTGAGAAGATTGGTAAATATGTGAAACCTCTGACTTAAGTCCAGTTGAAACAAACTTTTGCCAACATCTAACAGGAGAAAATCATGAATGCTACAATTATTTGTCGCATAGTTGTCGCAAGAGGAAACTGTTGTGCAAAATGAGAATTTTTAATGGTTGAATACTTTTACCACTTGACATCCATCATGATGCAAACCTCAGATTCTGGCTTGCAACAGTCTAGGGTTGTGGTAAAAAAAAAAAAAAAGACCAGCTAATTTTGTCTTTTCATGTTTGAGTCTACTTCCAGGCAGAAAATCTATAAAAACAATGTCTCTGAGACTTTGTGACTTTGCCAAAACTGAACAAGAAAAATTCTGGATATTGGATGCTTTTAATGCATGCAGATGGAAGCATGCCCATCACATCCAGCTCCTATTTCTTTACATTAGGTTATAGTTGTTCTTTCTCGAACCACACATAAAACTGATGAAATGTAGTGATTAAAGACCATATTTTACCATCGTTTTGAGTAACAGAAAACTGGAGGCTTGTTAAAACATCTTCGTGTTGGAAACATTATGCTGTAGATTATAAAAGTTTGTTGAATGATGAGTCTGCTTGAATGATTTGGAGATAACAAGCTTTCATTAAAATTAAAAATGTACAAGATCATAAAACTTATACATATATAATCTTCACAAATATACTAACAGAAGAAATACAAACGAGAACTCTGAATATTTGTTTTTTTGAAAAATTGAAATCAAAATCAAAAACATTTAGAGACAGTTATTTGCATTAAAGAATGAATAACTCATGGTATATTTTGTAGCTTAACCTATATTGTATTGTTTTATTATTTCCCCTGGCACTCCAGACTGAATGGATAACATTTGTCAGGATTGAGAAACAAGTTTATTTTTAATCAGTAATGTTACTTTAAATAAAATGTGTTTATCTGAAAGCATTTTATGTCTTGATTTGCAGCTGGTGTGTCCTTGGCAGAAACATTTATGCTTCATTGCTATGAATCTCTACAGTGTCTTACTAAAAGTAATCTGGAGTGTATCACTAATCATTTACTGTCTTGGTTGCATATTTTTCATCACTGTAGATATGTGATTTATTTGTAAATGGTGGATAAGCAGCTCAGCCTGGTAAATAAATTGTGGTTGCATAAGTTTTCCCTGACTTTATGAGATGAGTGTGTGGAACTTGTGGTGGATTATAAGAGGCAGACAAGGCAAGAAGATAGATATTTATTTAAAAACATATGGAGGTTTTGTTTTCCAATCTGAGAAGAACAGAAGATTTGTCGCCAAAATTCAATCTGGAAATAATTTTTCTTATGATCTTGATTTTTAGTTTATTTTCTGGTTAAATGAAGATAAATTGGATGTCTGATAGAGCCAAAATGAAGAGCCTCTTTAGTTTCTTTTTGTACTTTGTTGGTGAAATTAATCTGAAAGATCTGGTTAACTACAGATCCATTTCGTTTTCCAAGCAAAGAGATGAAGACAATCTCCCCTGAAAAAGATGCAGGAACTGATATAGAAAGAAACTCAAACACAAATGAAATACCACAAATACTTTGGATAGCTATCATTTATTGTACTTGTTTTTGCTATACCTTAACTATTCATAATGTTATTCTCTATATGGGTGGCACAAGCATATTCTGGCAGACGTTGCGCCCTCATTTCAAAGGCAATTATTGCAACAAATAATAAACAGTGGGTGATTTTCCACCACCCTGAGCTCTGGTCCTACAGAACAGACCTGGGATCTCACATGACTCGAAAGTGCATGCCTGCAGCTCTGTGTTGCTGTGTGACTCTTGTGTAAGCTGGACTGCATGTTTCAGCTCTTTTACTCCCTCGCCACTCTTAATCTATTTCTCTCAAGAACATGAGTAAAGCTGCAGGAATTTTTTTTTGTCTGCAATTAAAAAGCAATTATAGGTGGAAAATGAATTATTGTTTTAAAAATTGTTTTATGGATCAAAATATATATTTTTTGCTTTAAAAAAAAAAGTACTAAAGCCCTTTAATGGTTTATTCCTCCGCCCCTTATTGTAAACAGTTTGATTTGAATCCCTGTCTCTGATGGTCCAACTAAGCTTGCCTACAGCAGATTTTGCTGACAGTTTTTCCGACCTATCTATTACCATTGCTCTTCTTCTCACCCTTTCGCTCCTCGCCCATCTCCCCCTGACATGCCTGAGTGTGCACTTATGCAAGTCTGCTTTAAGAGGCCACTGATGCAGCATTCCCTCCAAACACCACTGTGCCAAGCCCCACTGGCACAGGAGCTTAATCAGGCAGGAAATACATGTAAGAGAATAGACACAACTAGAACTCATACGACTTTAAGCACATCGTCTCGTCTCTATTTGTCTGACATCCAGAGATAACGAGGCTTTGAACAGATATCTCAACCACAGACAAGAAAAAAAAAAAGGGGGAAAAGTGTAAACTGTTGCCTACCCTTGTGATGTTTCTGGAAATTTTGACAGGACTCTTTCTCAAATACAAAATATGTGTCAACCATTTCATCTCAGAGACAGGGTAATCAAAACCATTTAATTATTCTAAATGTTTCCTTTTAATCACTCAAATCAAATATGTATCACTTGGCATAAGAAAAGCTTTATAAAGTCAAAGTGCACAAGATTAAAGCTTTAAAATAGGATGTTATGCTAACGTTTCTTTGTCTTTGCAGCACTTGAATACCACAATCTGAACACGTCTGTTGAAACCAGAGACTTCTGGGTTGTCACAGGTAAGGATGTCATTGCTCTAATTGGGTAAAGAAAAAAAAATCATCTTCTGAAACTTTCTGAAGTGTCTCAAAATGCATTTATCAGGCATGCATCCATTATTGAAGTAATGTTGTATTATTTACATGATGGAATTAAAGCATAATTTGTTAAAACTTGAGAAAAGTCTGCTTGTGTTCATTTTTTTTTCACTTTGGTCTGACAGTTAAAGCCAAAGTTATACATACATTTGCACATGCAGGTTTAAAGTAACTTTTTAAATTGAACAATCTTTCTTCTTTCTGGAAGTGATAGGAATATTTTGGATTTTTCTAATTATATAATTACAGGATGTAGCATACTGATATGATATTTAAATTAACTTTAACAAATCTAAAATTAATTATTTTTTATTTGATTATTTTAAATATTTTAATTTAATTTAAATATTCTCTTTTGGGAGAGTGGTGTCTAATTTTCTAATGTATCTTCTACTGTTCCAAAATAATATTATCAAAGAATAAATCTCAATGTTCGAATGCATATTTGTACGTTGGCTTCAGGTATGAGTCTCAGATCAGATTTTGTGGCTTTTAATCTGCACATGCTGCAATATTAGGCTGAGTCAATACAAGGTCAGCACCGCCGTAATGAGATCTACTCCCACTCAACACGACATACAATCAACAGAAATGCTTTTTCAGTTTTCGATAAAGTGGAGCACCTGTGTGGAGGTTTCTTTCTTTCTTTTGTTTAGCATTAGTAAGAAAGGTAAATAAAACCCACTTTATTTTTCTGTGCCAGCTTGTCTTTTTTTACTTGTTAGATCACATCAAATTCATAGATTTTAACAGACCTTTGAATGTTAAATTATTAGATTTGAACACATTTTGGTTTCTCAAAATACAATGTTTGCTTAAAATCTTAAAATTCAAACATATATTATGCCAATTTTATACAGTAATTTATATATTTTTTGTTACCAGAACATGATAGTCTGGGAGAATATGGAATCTGATCCACAAGTCTTTGGAGATAAAGCTCAACATTTCTTCTTTAAGATAAAAAAAAAAAAAAAGTATATTCTTGCTTAGGTTTTAACTCCTTGGTTGAATTTGGTAAATGATTTTGATGATAATGAGAAAGTTTTCAGTGACTCAGATAATGCCAAAATAACTGGAAATGTTTATAATTAATAGCTTAAATCGCATGTTATATGGCAACAAGTCAATGCATACAGGAACCTAAACATGTTAAGGACAACTTTAAGTTAAATCGAATATTAGAATGGGGAAATGAGGAATTAAGGCAGATCTATAGTCAAAACTAGGCCCAAACCTGTCCTAGTAGTGAGGCATACTTAATAAAACGTGTTTATGGATCCAGTTTCCCAGCAGAAAGCGCATTTAGGGTTTTGCTGTTGTCTTCTCTGATGCAGGAATCAAGAAGTTTATGAAGCATCCACATATCCTAATTCATAAGTTCTTTGCAGTTCTGTTTGAACGTTGTAAGTTGTCAGGACGTAACACTTTTAGTATCACTTATTTTCCCCAAACGTGAGAACACTCAACTTATTTTGCTTGTCCCTTTTAAGTTTTCTCTACACATTTTAGGCTGTATAAACCAGAAGGACACATGCAAATTTTTTTACCTTCTTCTTGTTCTTTTTTATTTTTTGCCCTGAAGAACAGCTTACTATCTGTCTTAACCATCTCTCCACTCTGCCTTATGACTGAACTTGCAGTGATCCAGGATGTTGATAATGCCAGCCTGGAGGGACAGTACCAAAGCTTTGCCAGTCTAATGGAGCAGCGGTTGGCCGACTTGTTTGTGTTGGCAGGGCAACAGGGCACTCGTTTTAGACGAGCCACAACTGTGGGCAGCTTCACCGTCCAGGTACTAAAACAGCAGGCATCAGCTTATTTTGTCTTCTCTGATATTTTATCAGACTGCCCTTGCATGTTTATGAGAAGTCAGTGAAATGAAATTGTTTATGTTGGCTTCTTTCAAATGCTATGAATATTTCATAAGACGTACACTTTGATAAACACGTTTATATCACTCGAGATGAGTACTTGTGGCCAGTGCCTCATAATTAGGGAGCTTCTTAGCTCATCATTTACTAATTGCCCATCAAAACAAGCCAGAGACTTTTCACTAAACAACTGCTCTTAACATTTCAGTTTAGTCATTAAAGCAGAATTGCACAAAAATGTAATTAACTGCTTGACCTACTGTATCATTTCGGATGACTATGGCGTAAGACATGTTGTCTTCAACCAGATGGTGAGCATCCGCAGAGCGTCCGGGTTAAAGAATCCAGCAGAGATGACTTACTACGTCCAGCATAATGGGATTCCTCTGTCTGGCACGTCAGCTGCCAAGGTCCTGAACACAGTGGACTCTCAGACCATGGCACTCACCCTGGGCTACTTTGTCCAGGTGCAAGCAGAACGTAAGCACATTTCCTCTCTTCCATGTTTGACCATAAAGAACTTTTTAACGAACCCTTCACAGTAAGGTAAATGAAAACATGTGATTCACCCTCGGTTTGGAAAGAAGAGCCGGCGCTGGGGTGAAGGGCCCAGAAAAAAGGGTTGCTCTGTAATCTCCTTGAAATGCTCCCAGTGGGACAGTGTTTGTTTGGGGCTGCAGATCTGCTCAATGCTAAGAGGGAAAGAGAAGAGGAGAAAGGGTGCACACACGCAGGGTTTTCTCATAGATTGTAGCCTTCAATAGCTGAGTCAGGGCCTCTGTATATCAGATTGAGCTGCACAATGTCACTTGGCGAGGGCGATTAATGATTCCGCATGTTTTAGAATGTCGCCTTTTGTTATTGCTGTAAAATCTCTATTCTTATGTAATCTTTGCAACTACCGTAAATGTCCGGACTATAACCCACTACTTTTTTCACACATTTTGAACACTATGGCAACAATGATGCGGCCAATATATGGATGTTTGACTAGAGACGAAAGAGACATTGAGAGGGAAAATGAAAGAGACTGAGGAAGCGTGTGACAAAGTAATTCTGAGGTTGTTCGATTCCAACACTGAAGAAGGCGACTTTACTAGTTTTAGTGCACAGGAGGAAGATGAAGATAGCAATCAGTGACTGTTCCTGGTAGGCTACTGTATTTTATTTTGTCTTAAGCAGCCATGTTCAGAAAAACATTTAGTACATATTTGTGTATAGTACTGAAATAAAAAAGCTGTGAATAATACTTTAACAAAGATCTTTCTGTGTAACATCTTTCTGTATAAATATCTCATGTTACAACATGGATACTTGTGGCCGATACACAAGTGTAGCCTATATAAAAGTTAAAAAAAATGTTTTTAAAGTTATTGAATGAGGCTGATATGCAGGTGCGCACACTAGTCCAGAAATTACAGTAATTCACTTGTGGACCAAATGTTTCTGTCACAGTCTTATAGTCTACTTAATTAAGAAACGGTAAAACGTCTTTCTGCTTTTTCAGCTGTGGTCAAGAACCCTCCAAATAACCTCTGGATTATTGCTGCAGTTTTGGCCCCGATCTCAGTGGTAACACTCATCATTATTATCATCACAGCTGTGCTGTGCAAAAAGAACAAGAACGACTTTAAAGCTGACGCCATTGGTAACCTCAATCCCAGAGCCAAGGCAAGTTTCCTTCTGTCAGTCCTTTGTCTTTAGTTATGCAGCTAGGTCTATCAATTTCCATGCTTACTAAATATTATAATTATTTGTTGTTTGTTAGTATAAAGTTAATCAGCTAAGAAAATATGCTCTATTTGTGTTTTTGTGCTTTGTGTGTCAATGTAAAAGATCTACTGTTCATGGGTCATATTATTGAATATATCACTAAATGATTTCTCCAAACCTCCTTGGGCATGTTTACCAACAATAAATATCTGTAGCAGTGAGTTTTCGTCCTGTGTGATGGAGATCATTTTTGACGTCAGATGTTGTCTGACCAGTTTACCCTCCATACATGACATGTGTAACATTCATTTGAAGAGACTTTTTATTACTCAAACTCTCAGTTTGAGTTGCACAATCACTCCTTGACCCACCAATATAATTTAGGCTATTCTGACCGCACAGTTATTGGCAGAAATGACAGTGCTGGCTAACAGCCAACCACATCAGAGAAACAACGTTGGTTAGATTTTCGAATTGCAGATATTGTCACATTCACTATTGTGGTGAACCATGATTACACTGGACTTGCCACAGAATGTTTATAAATTCCTCAGTTTTTAAGTTTCCGAGCTACTGCTCTTACACAACATTTCTCTTGACCTTCTCCACCTAAGTTGATGAATCATCATATAAATCTTGACTTCATGAGTGTAAATTGTACCCTTTCTTGTGAGTTATTTTGTGATTGTTGGATATTGTACAGTGTGTTAATGCACTGGTCTGTCATTCCAAATGTAACTTCATCACTCTCATGCAAATTTTGGTTGGATTCTTAGGTCCCTTGTTCTTGCTTTGTTTCATTTATTATTTTTTAAAATAGTTCCCGATGTCAGAAATGACAGTTAATATGACTGATTTGAACCAAATAACCCAAACCCAATGAAGAGTCTATAATGCAGAGATTACTGCCTTGAATTCTTCTTTTTTTTGGCACATTACCTAAATCCTTTTAATTCTTTCAGTCTTTTTTGGGAGAATCTCAGATAATCTGGAAGCCAAACTTAGATCTCACTAGCATCTTTTAAACAGCTGCCTTTGTGTTTTCAGATGGCGTATCGGAGAGACGTGAGCTATTATCACCAGGTATCTATTACTCTGTAATTCTTCTCATTAGTAATCTGTGTTTTTATTTCCAAGGCTCAGCTGAGCCTGCCGTGGGATTTGAATGGGATTCTGTTCAGAGAACACTGCTGGGATAGTTCAGTAAATCCAGCTGTGCTGATGAAAACCAAGGATATAACAGCACTTCAGAGTAACAAAGCTTTCAAAAAGCAATTTTCTGGGAAGCAAGGCTAATATTGTCCTTTCTTCTTCTTGTAGCTGTCTCTAGATAGCAGGATTTAAAAGGTTAGGCCTTGTAGAGCAACAGTGTTATGCAGGATGTTTTAAGCAGAAAGATCATTTCTGCCTGGGTACATGCAAATCCTTATAGTCAACTAAGTCTAAGTGCTTTCACATTGAGATGATATGCTTGTTTATCTTGTTTTGGTGTTTGCATATATTGGAGCAGACAAATTAAAATGCAGATTATAACTAACAGCAGACCCCATCGCTTTCTCTGTTGACTCGTTCATAGGAAAGAGTGCAGTAAAATCGTATGCATTAAACCAAAGAGGTACTCAGATTCTAAGCAGTTATCACACACAGAGGAAGATCTTGCTATCTCATTTTATAAAACAGAGACCTCTAAAATCATTTTCATTAAATATCATGTGTGGTCTGCCAGGACATTTAACATATTTCATTTTCAGAGTACACTGTGAATACTTGCTACTAAGGAATATGAAAGCAAAGGAAAGCTCTTGAAATGCTCAAAGATAGTGACTCCTAAAATTTTAAAAGGGCCCTCACATCAAGCCCTCCGCAATACGGAATGTGCAAACCGAACCCTTTTATCATACTTACTTGTTAGTGCTTCTTCTTTAAAGACTAGCAACAGCAGCACTTTCGATAAAACTCTCGGAGTGTGGGTGTGAGTGTGTGCTAAAGAAGATGAACGTTCAACGGGAGTATAACACATTGATTTTGCAGTTTGGCCCGGCTGCTCTTGGGCTGTGATATGTGTCAGACAATTTATGACTCTGAGATGACAACTGTCGTAAATTTTTCAGCATATATTTGTGTGAGTGGTCTTCTATTTATAAGCATACCGATACCAAATTTTAGACCAACTTGGTTTTACACCTTTATCTTATCTTGTATTCTGCTGAACTTAATCACTGCATTTTAACAAAGACCGGTGTATCTCATCTTGTTGACTACTGCTGTTTTTTATTTATTTAACCAGAGACAGGAAGTCCATGAAGAACACGAAGAAAAGTCACAGTTAAATCTGGGCTTATCTATTCAAAGGCATGACGAGCAGTAATCCCAGTTCCGCTTTTTAAATCCCTCTAACTTTTAAGGATGTACTTGGCAACTATGCTGAGATGCTTGTCTGTGCGAATCTTGGGACGGACTCATACATATCTTTGCATTTTTTTATACTGAATTGCATTCGCAGAAGGGGAGAAATTAGTTATATAAACTCTCTGTCACTCTTTATTCCTACCTAACACGTCCATCAGCCAGTCCAGGGATTTGACTATGCCAAGCAGCACCTGGGCCAGCAGGGAGGAGATGAGGAGACGCTGCCTGTCAGTCAGGATACTTTAGTGATGTCCCTACAAATTCGGGATACATCACTGTCGCTAGAAAAGGCTCTGCAACAAGATGGGACAGCCAACAAAAAAAGTCACACTGCTGACAAACACAAAAGGTAAGATACTCCCACCGTTCCTCCCTTCAAGCTATGATCTATGTTACCCTTTTATTTTCCAAAACTGTGTCAAAGCTATAATGTTGAATATTATATCAATAGCTTTGGTTTAGTCTTTTTGAAAAAAGATGAAGCAGGGCTGCTGGGCCGTTCAGTTGTTAGAGCACTCGCACAATTTGCAGAGGCTATATTTCTCTACATGGTTATCTCGGGTTTGATTCCCTATCTCAGGCTATTTGATGTCGTTTCCTGTCTTTCTCCTCCCTTTTTCCTCACTGTTCAAAAGAGGACACTAGAGCCTAAAAATGTTTTTTAAAAATGAAGATGAAGCAATACCTCAGTCTAGTTGGAAATATCATTTTGATTTGTGCATCATAGCATATTGAGAGCATGGCCAAAGCAACTGGTGTTTTCAATACTGTGCAGTTAAAAAGCTTTTTTTATTTATTTTTCTACAGTGTAAAACGTCTTTTGAAACAAATATGTATTTTGCAACCTAGAATACTGGCCAGAAAGCATAACAATACAAGAATGTTATAAACACATATAAATAACATTTGCTTTCTATTAAAATACTCTATATACTTTTGTAAGTGGCATGCTTATAACTAAATGTGGGGAAAGACAGACCAACAAGTGGAAGGATCTTGCACTGAAGAGAAAGTGATTTTGCATTTGATATTTAGCCATTGTGGACACTGCACTAGTAATATAGTAGTAGTAAAGTGATGTCAAAAGCCATTTGGCCGAATCAAAAATGAATGTTTGATGAAAAACAAAAGATAAGATGTATTTCTTTAAATATCCTAAACATTTTCTTTAAGTTTTGATATGGTACTAAATTTGATATGTAAAAGGTACTTCTCAGCCCCTCAGAAATGTTGACCTTGAAATACTTCAACACACCTACTTTTTGACCTAAATTACTAATTCTGGTATTGTTGATGGAAGAGGCTAGTAATGAGAGACAGATATTAAGAATGAATGAATAAATAAATGAATAAAAAACAGATAAACAGAGAAATAAGTTTTGCCACTCAGAAAGATTTGTTAGGGGTTTAGCAAATGTATACGGCTGCTTATGACCCCCCAACAGAGGGTGCCCCTGTTTAAGATTAGCAATAAAAATGAGAACTCAAAGTTCATCGAATATTGTTTATTTATTTATTGTTTAGTATGTATTATGGTTGACATTAAAAGGTAGATTTTTTTTAAATCAAATTGATCAATTTTATTTTTCTCAAGCAGCAGCTGTTGATACCAAATTGCTCAGATTATACTTTAAAGTTTCTTAATTTCCTAATTCAGTTTTATTTAAAGTTACACCAAGTTTCAGCTGCAATATTTGACGAACACACTAATAAAAGAATCCATGCATTCATACTTGGTGGATACAAAATCCCGCACTTCATTTGTCTTCTATTCACAGTTTTCATTCAGTGAAAGTGAACTACACACCTCCTTTAGACTAAACTCGTTATACTTCTTTGTGTCTTTCTCTCTGCAGCATTGCCTGCTTTAGAGTTTTTCATTGCTGTTATCAATTTTAACAGACTATTAGGGGTTATACCATAATTCTTTGATCTCACAGCCAGTCTTGTAGTTTTATTTTCAGCTAAGGACTGATTAGCTGTAAATCCAGCAAACACTGCAGTGTTTGAAGTCATGGGAACAAGTATGAATACAACTGTACAGTTAATTTGTAAAGTAGTCGTGGCTCACTTTAGACATGAATACACATTGTTAGAAACATACTCAACATATGCTCAACCATACAATACGAAATGCGTATTGCACTATAGGTTGAAAAAGCAAATCTTAAACTCACTGTAATTTTCTGACATATTTATTCAAAGAAATTGCAGAATTTGTTGCAGTTCTATTAGAGTAATAAAAGTCATAATCTCTAAAGCTTTTAAAAATGTTGAAATTAGCAAATGTTTCTCCTATTTTACTTCCAGGATTTGCTTGTTTCTCCAGCTACAGTATGTGACATAAATGAGTAATCAATATACAGTGGGTGAGAAGCTACTGGCCTTCGACACAGCAAGGGTTCAAATGCCAACCTGAGGACATTTGCTGCATTCTCCATTCCCTCTCTCTGCTTGCTTTCCGCCTGACAAATGTGGATGAAGATGATCAGTTCCACAAAATCTTTAAAAACGCACATTCATTCACACAGAAAAAACAAAACAAAAACAGCGGTGTATTTTGGAGATCATTTTCTTATTTTGCAGTTTTTTTAGTTGCTTATAAAAATATACCTAAGATAAATGAATTTGACACAAGTGAAATTATATTTAGCTCTACCAATGTTTTTAAACATACAAGCAAAATTTGTGTGTAATAAACAGTAACACTTGAGAAGAGGGACAAAACATGTCCTATGGATAAAGCACAAAATTTGTATAAAATATACACAAAATATAATTTTTTCAAATATCTGACTAAACTAACATGGCCCATGTGAGCACAATAATGTACGTTTTCCTGGTGTTTGCTGAATATTTTTTATTTTAAACATTGTAGTAGGTGGATGGTGTCTGTAAAATCCCTTGTCCTGGAGCAGAACTCAATACATTATAATAGTTTAAAACAAATAAAGGAATACTAAGGTCATATATTATGACAATGAAGTATAAGTGTTCAAATAAATAATTATAAAAGTATCAATAAATTGAATGAAAAATAATTTTTATATATTTTACAATTCCCTTGAAATTTGTCCCAAGTTTTTGTCAACACCATCAGACATAAAAAGAATGCAAAAAATCAGGCATTATTGGGGGGCATCAGAACTTCTGAGGACCCCATGACGTCTTTCTTTCTCTTCTTTTGCCAAGAGGGATAGGCAGCTCTGGTTAGCTTATGTTATTCTTTAGTTGTTTCTTCTGTTTTATTCTTACGTTGTTCAACACAACCATGATGTGTCAACACCATAACTGACAATTTACAAAACTTTGATGAAATTTTGTGAAATAAATGCTTACTTTTAGTATATTGTAAAGATTTCATGGACCTGATGAGCTACAATATGGCCTCTTTCAGAATAACATCATATAAATTGCAGTAGTTTGGCATTTTGTCAACTCCATCAGAGTTTTAACTGACAGCCTGACTCTTTCAGTGATAGTGTTGACAAATCTCACTTAAATGTGCAGTTAATTCATCTTAATGTATTTTAAATAAATGACATTACTTCACATGTATCAAGTATTTCTTTTTACTTACTAGTTTGTCACCACCTTCTGTTCTGTGTCAACTCCGTCATGCACTGTCAAATCCTTCAGATGGACTTCGTTGTTTTTTGTTTTAAATAATATTTCTTTTGTTTCTTGAGAAGCATTTGTCTATAAAGCTGAGCATTTGTCTGTTTTATGCTATTTAGGTTAAATCCGGTAAGACAGCTTGACCGTGCAAGAAGTATTCTGTAAACATGGATAATAGTTTAGCAATTTTATTTAATTTTGTTAAACACATTATAATAAATTTACAAGAGCTTTAGTGGATAGGAGGGAAAAGGTGAGGTTGTAAAAAGGAAGGGATGACATAACCTGGCTGCCAGCCCAGCTTCCTGGGAACTTACCGCCTTTCCTGTTGCTATGGTTACTCGCAGCAAGTTGCCAAGTGAAGACGGTTCCGTCATCAGCGACGAATCAGAGAAGCTGAATTCTAAGAGGGGCCTGACGGTGCCGAAAGTCACAGCGCAGCAGAAATCGACAAAGGAGGAGGCCCGCAGGAGGGACGGTGAGAGTCGCACGTAGATGCAAATAAAAACGAGTCATTTTACCGCTTCTTCGCTGGCAAGGTCAAGGGCTTCCAAAAAAGCAAAACAAAAATATATTTTTCCTTTTTGGGATAAAGATGTTTGCACTGTCTAAGGTTTTCCATCACACAACGGGTCAGTTAAAAGGAATGCACTGGCACTGCAGCTTTTTTGTAGTCAGAAAGGTAACCACCCCTCTTCCCCCCAGCAGTAGGTGGAGATGGACCAAATGAATATGCATGAGGCAGACACTTTACTGAGACGGTATGGTGTGTTTGACTGCTGGCTACTGTGACGAACCAAGATTAGCACACATACACCCTCTAATACTCAACTCCTATAAGTCCAGAAATACCTTGTGAAATCTCATAACTCGTGTTCCATTAAATTTTGTTCTACTTTGAATAATGTCTTGTTTTGTCCACATGTGGTGGACATGAGTAAAATTCCTCCAGTTCCGTCTCTCTGCTTGTAAATTGGATCAAATTTGTCAGATTCTGATTTTCCTAACGGCTAGATTTGAATAATTCAACAGCTGAGTTCGGCGAAACTGGAACTGAGTCCAGTTTTTTCTGATGCTGGATAACGGACAAAAGTGCAGAGTCAGTTTCTTTCATTTATCACGCAGATGCATTACCACAACACTGGAAGCCAAAGCTGTCCTTGTGATCTATTGTTGCTATCCACAACTTCATTTACTGAGACAGATGACTTTTGTGTGATACAATTCAGAAACTGTTGGTTCACATTCTTCTTTTTTGGGGGGATGGAAGTAAGGGAAGAGGGTGGCCAGACAGGCAGGATGACAACTCTTCCCGCATTGATTGATGCGGTAGTGATTATCGGTATTTGCTGTCTCTTTGTTTGTAAACTTCTGCTCTTGTCTTCAGATCCATACGACACATCTTCTGGCTCCCTGCAGCTAATTTCCATAAAGCCTGTAACTGCACAGACAAATTGCTCCCACCCTGCATTTTCCGACCGCAGCCAGGACTCAGCCATCGTCAACGGAGAGGTGATTTACACCCACATCTGCACTTTGAGAGATGTTGGTTTTTATTGGGCCAGAACATCACTTGGAGATACAGTGCTGTAAAACAGTGCCTCTTACAGATTTCTCTTTTTTTGTCGCACTTGAATGATTTAAATTATCAAACACATTTTTATATCATAAAAATATATTTTTATTGTCAAATCATTGAGATCAACCATATTTCTTTACTTCAGTATGAATGATCACATCTTGTTCAGGCTTCTAGAACCAAGAAATGACTGGAGTATAAACTGCCTGACATGATGAAGTAGCCTAAACAGCAACAAATTATGTCCTGATCTAAATTAAAACACAGATGAGAAATAAATTGATTAAAGTCTCTAAGTCTGAATTGGGTTACAAAGCCGTTCTGGTAGGATTTTGGACTTCAGCTACCCACAGTGAGAAGGATTATCCATAAATAAAGACAATGTGGAAAAGTAGCAAAACTTCCCATGAGATGACCAATCCTCCAATAATAACTAATTGAAGAAGTCATAACAAAAATCCAGAATAACATCTTAAGAACTGCTTAACTCTCTTGCCTCCATTAAGGAAAACTTTTTAAAAATGAAAAAGAAACTGGGAAAAATAACAATGATGTCCAAAAAGAACATTAAGGCTTGTTTCCAATTTGCCATAAACTATTTTGCGGACTGATGCAAGACACAGGAAATATTTTGAATGTGTGACCATCTGTTAAAACTCAAAACTGCATCTTAGAAAATTAACATCATGTTGACTTACACAGTGGTAGCATTATGATGGTCTGGAGCTACCTGGATATGTAAATGACATATTTGAATCTTTCCTCCAGTTATTCGACTTCTTTCTTTACTTTGACAAACCTTTGTGGCAATTTCCATTGCTCAACACTATTATGGATTTTCCTCTGTGAAAATAGCTTATTTTGAACTGAACCTATACAGTTTAGAAATTATGTTATAGCTTCTTATTTAATTAGGTTATCCCACAGAGAATTTCCATGCCTCTGGAAACCCTGAAGCACCATCAGTTTAAAAAATCTCTGTCTTTGGTTATTTTGGATACTCTGAATTAGCGGTTTTATGCAACTTTCATACTTTAAATTTTAATCTCTTCTTTCATTACTTAAGCCTTATGAAAAAAACCCTTCTCACCCTGCCATGAACTTGTGTGTTTGCTCTCACCAAGTATTTCGCTCATGGCAGATATAGAAGATAATTTACCTTTCTACACACTGTTGGAATATAAGATTTCTTTATCATAGAAAATATTTTAATAACAATTCACCAGGAGTGGCTGCATAGATGTTCACTTTTTATGCCGATCGACATGCATTCCTTCTGCTCACAACGGACAAGACGCCTAATGTCCTCACTATCACCTTGATTTTCTTGTTTTGTCATTGTAGAAGACAGACTGTATGATTTCCTTTCATTTAGAATACGTTTGACTTTATTTGTTGTGTTTGCATTGTGGTAGCTGCCGAATACAATTGCTATATGTCAAAACAATTGCTGAGGCTTAATTGTCTCCCTGTAAAGGGTATTAAATAGTATCACCATGCCAAAACTTCCTATGCTTAACAAGAAAATAAAAACACTTCTTTCATGGCTGATCTTAAATTTATATCATATTCACCCCACAATCTGTACCACAGTAGAGGAAGCAAGATGAATACTCTTCTCATTTTTAAGTTTGATCGTCTTGTGTTGAGTTGCATTTGTCGGTATGCCCGCTCTTCAGGTTAGCTTGGCGTTGAAGCAGAAATCAGACATTGAGCACTACAGAAACAAGCTGAGGCTAAAAGCTAAGAAGAAAGGGTATTATGATTTCCCGTCCACCAACGGCAGCAGCAGCAGTGGAGGTCGAGCCCTGGTGCATAAACAACGGAGCGACTATGAGAGGGAAGTCGGTGAGCATGGCAGACCTCTGGAGCCAGATGATGAACAAGGGTCCACATACGTCAAGTCTCACAGAAGGTAAGAGGAGACTAGATAGAGACGATATGTATTAATATATATTTACATAGAGACTTTTTGCTGGCAGATTTTTGCAAAATCTGTTAGCATGTTTTGACATTGCTTGCATTCCGTTGCTGTCAGAAAATTTCGGCTCTTTGTATCAGACTGTCTCATTAATCGACACACAGTTCTTCACCCAGGAAATAACAAGTTTCAAGAATATATTGGTATGTCTGTCACCCAAAAACTGATCTTGCAATTGCATGTCACCTTTGAATGGACGTTTTCCCATTGTTCTTGGCAGAAATAAATTCAACCAGATTCTTTAGGATTTGTATTGGATTTCCAGTTTTATCTTCCTGAGAATACAAAATCCTTCAGGTCCAGACTGGGACGTTTCCTGAGTCATTTTCCCAGAAATATGGTTGTGGTTGTTAGGGTTTACACTCAGGAACATATTTATAATCATATTTGTATCCGTCTCCCTCCCTGTGTCTTGACAGTACCCTCAACTCGTCTTGCACAAAATTATCGTTGCTGGGTTTTTTTCACATTTTTAAAGGTATCATGGAAAGAATGCCAAAGGCTTGGATGCTTCTACGCCTTCTGTTTTGAGTTATCACACAGTTCAATTTGTGTCAATAATGATATAAATTTCACTCCACCATAGATCCATCTTCATCACTTTGGCATCTGTTTCATCATTCTACCACACAGTGACTGATTTGTAATTTGCTGCATCAGTGGATTCCTTCTGTTCCCTCTTCTGAAGTATATAAAGGGAAACATGGATATAAAACATCGTAACTATTTAGTTTTTTTTGTATCTACCAGATATTACACCTTGCCCAACAAAGCTTAATGGACCTTTTGGACTTGGAAAAGGGAATTACTACCTTTTCCATGGCATGCTGGAACCTTGCTGTGGGTCATACAGTGCTTGTGCAACCAGAGCCAAATCTGGTTCTGGGAGCTGATGAACTCTGCCAACATGATTCTGTTCAAGGTTTTTATGGTCACAATCTTTTGTTGCTTTCAAATAATAAAAAAAGTACAACTACACTTCCCAGCACTCATTTTTAAAATAACTTATGAAAATATAGTCATAAACTTTAATATGTGTTTATTGAAATTTTACAACACAACACAAAGTGCCACACAATTGTGAGTTGGAATGAAAATCATACATTGTTGCCACATTTCTTTTTTTTTTTTTACAAATAAAAACCAGTGTTGCTTACCACACTAGTATCAGTGTGATACTGATACTGATTATTGATATTTTGGATTGATCTGCCCACCTCTACTAACATGTGTCATGGCATCTGTTAATATTTTCCCTAGTACGGTGTTTTACGGTGTGTAATGACACACACTGACTATATTAAGAGATCAAAAGAATATTAAAATCTTAAGCTCTTGTATGTGGTCACTAATGTGTGACCAACATTTTTATTTTTATCTTTGTCCTGTTCTAATTTAACACCTATTTTGTCAGCACCACATCTTTCAAGTAGGAGTCCAATTATTTTCCTTACCTTGTTCATCATGCCTCAAGCAATAAACCAACGAGGTTTATCTTCTACTTCTTCTGCCGAAGGCACATTAAAGACTGACTGAATAATTTGAACACTTTGAGTAAAGAATTGCTTTGCTGCAGGTTTGATTTGTGCTGCACTCACTCGGTTTACTCTAATTGGCAGGCATTCCCAGGTCGGACAGATGGCCTATCGCAGCAGACAAAGCCTAAGCAGTCCAAGTCCCGGAGGAACTGAGATGGACCTCCTTGTGATGAGAGAGAGGCCCAGAAGAGGTATCCGCAACAGTGGCTACGATGTGAGTCCCATGTCAACACCCACCAACCGTTTCGACCAAACCTAATCAGCCAATTAGCAGCTCAAAGGCATCTCATTTTTTTCAGAGCTATAGCTTAAAGGCTCACTCTACTGGTGATAAAAAAAAGTCACTTTAAAGAAATGTGTTGTTTCAATGGGCAATGGGAGAAGAATATAGGGGAGAAAATGCACAGTTCCTCTCATTAGGGCTAACAGTTCCCAAAACCTACTGGACAACAACACTTGTCCAGAAGAGCTTGTGTGTACATTTACATTGTTAAAGGTATTGGCATAGAAATGTGATACTGTAGAGGTGTAGTTAACAGAGGGACTTTGGATTAATTATACTCCAACTTTGGCAAATACCAAGACCTTTAGGAAATGCAGACTCTTGTTGCAGAAATATAACATAAGTTCTCATTTTGTTTTTCTAAAAACAAATGTGACCAAATTTCACAGATCAATTAACTGAGCAACGCTAAAAATGTAGGCTCCACAACCGCAACATTTGCAATTAAATGGGAACCTTGATTATAAGAATTATGAAGATTCTGTGAAATTCCTCTCTCCTTACTGTGAGACCTGGTGTACGAACAGAGCTATACATTAGACCTGTTCTACTCAAGTGCGGTTTGACGTGTTCTGCAAACTGGGAGCAGAGAAATGGGTGATTTATAATTAAATGTAAAGATTTATAAAACACTGCTGGGTGATGTATAGCTATTTTACTATTCATCTAATATGCTTTTATGGTCCTGAAGACAGAATATTTTTAGCGTCAAAGAAATTCAAAAAATTTTTTAAAATTTCTATTTCATTAGAAAAGTACACGCATAGTTAAATGGAGCATTTGTGCAAACTGGTGGTGCTTTGGCTCTTTTTGGCCTACACAAAAACAGCATCAGAAATCTCACATTGGTCCAGTGACAAGCATTCACCTCACCATCACAAGGGGGTTGAATTGCAGAGAAAGTATGACTCGTCCTCTGAGAAAAAAAAATACAATTCTTATACTTCTATGACCATGTGTTGATTTGCACTGTGTTTTTTCATGAGTCCTGGCCTTGTTGAATACAAAGGGACTGGTCTGGCTGCAGATTTAAGTCTCTTCTCTTTTTCAAGAGGGCTGATTTATGAGTTACTCTGTGCTGGCTCTACTGTGGCTGCCCTCTTTTTGCACAGGATGTAGGGCAGCCTCAAATTATATAAATTTGTTACTGTGCTGGACTACTGAATAGATGGACATAGTTACAAAAAAGTATGTTAAAAGATAAAAAATATTAGGACAATAAATACTGCTCTCAAAAGTGTACACACCCCATAAAAATTTGACTTTTTTGTACTTACAATGTTGCATTTACTCTGTACACAACAAATGAAAAACAATTTTGCTAAAAAAAAAACATCACAGGTAATCAGTCTTTAAAAATACTTAATTTAAGCACCCTTTAGAGAAACAACACCCTCCTACCCCCTGCAAAACCCCCCAAAACAAACAAATGTAAAGTATTCAGTCTTCTCTTTGTCACCAGTGATAATAAATCACCTGAATCAGAACTTAGGTTCAAATCCTGATAACAGCAAAGAAATTTCAAAGGAATATAAAATAAACTCATTGTATAAAGTATCATTCAGGAGAAGGCTTCAAAAACTCCTCTGTGGTGTAAATCCAACACGGCACAATGAAGGTTAGGGTAACATCAATTCTTAAGGGTCTACAGGAATTTCTTCTAAGCACTGGAAATATTTTACACCGCTCTCCTTTATCTTTATTGTGCCCAGACTAAGAAGTAGGGTTACTGTAAATAAAACATTTCGGTTCTGACAAAAAAAAAAAAAAAAAATCTGAAACCTTGTAGTAAAATGTCATGTGGTCCGATGAAACCAGACTGGACCTTTTTCTAGAAAATGTTCAAGGTTTTACCCAAAACAAACACTGAAAATTGTGAGATGAAAACTATGCCCACATTGAAACTTTGTTGTGATAATACCATCTTTCTCTGGATTTTTTGTCCCATTTAACTCTTTTCTTTTTGTTTTCAGTTCTCATAGTTTTGAAGAGTCACTTGAGTCTAATCTTTTAAATATATAAAATATATGATGTTGTGTATACATTTCACAGACTGAGCCAGAGCTAATCGAGGAGACAAATGTTGATCATCTTCTGGGGCCGCGAAGGTACATGTATGGTCGTGGCCTTAAAGGCCACTCAGAGACATCCACTCTGAGCTCACAGCCATCCATTGATGAAGTGCGACAGCAGATGCACCTGCTGCTGGAGGAGGCCTTCAGCCTGGCTTCTGGGGGCCAGTCCACATCTGGAAGGCATGGCCACCACCAGCAGCCCCCTCCTGACCAATACAGCCCTGCGCCTCCTCTCCCATACGCAGACGTGGTCAGCAGCGTTCCAGGCACTATGAGCTCGGGGCGGGGTGGACTCCACTGGGTGCCATCTTACGGAGCAGATATTTATCAGTGCAGCCTGCCTAAACCTGTGAGTTGGAAAAACAATTTTATCTTTTCAAGTGACCAATCCAGAAACAAGTCCTTTAATCAAAAGAGTTCTTACTGTCGTTTAAGGCCTTTCGCTTCACCCAGCTTCCTGAGATGACCGTGGGTTCTCCGCCTCCTTTACCACCTCGCACTGGACCTCCTCACAGAACCTCCTTAAGACGGTAAAAAATGAAGACACCCATAAATAAAAAGAGAAGTTCATTTTCAAAATTTCAGAAAATGTCATGGATGACAAAGATAAAAAGACAGATGATTAAAAATTGGAGCACAAGCTTAGCAAAATACACAAAAGCCAATGTATGGCACCTTGTAAAGGAAAACACAAGAATCTTTCCTTAAACAGGCACTTGGTAAGAATTGGAAGACGTGAAAGATTAGCAAAACGGATAACACAAATACAGACACTGGTGGAGACAAATGACCATCTTTCGTTTGCTAACCTTTTGGATGTTCCTTTTCTAAAAATCACATTAACATTCATATTCAGGGACTGTATAAGGAGATTTGTTGTGGTGAGGGTGATTTAAGGCCTTGTATAAATTTTTATAATGAACTTGTGTATAGAGAGATGGCAAGAATACTAATGATGTGTTAATTTTTTTACATGGAGTGTGTGTGCCATCTTGTGGTGTCTTTCTGCAGTTTTTTGTTTATGCCTCTAATATCTTGACTTAGTTCCACCTCGGACTTGGGGCCTAAGGGAAGGAGCTCAGAAACATCTGTCACTGAAATGCGGAGTCAACGTGAGAAAAACCCATATGGGCCATTCACACGAGCAGCACTTCCATCTATCACTGCAGAACAGCCTGTCCCAAACTACTCAGGTAAGCAGACGAGAAGGTGATTCAGAATTTAAAATGCTTACACTGAGTCTTTATGTAATAGCAGCATTTTGACAAAAAAACAAAACAATCACTGACTGTTTGTATTTAAACAGGAAACCCTATTACTGCTGTCTACGCCATCCCTGCTGCAAAGCCAGGGTACTCAGAGTATTTTGTTCCCACATCCCCTACGTCCTACCACAGTCCCTCTTGGATGTCCTACCCACCAGAACCTGAGGATGTCCAGCCGCAGTGGACAGACTCTGTAAGGAACCTCATTTATCCTGTTTGTGGCCCAACAAGGCTCACTCAAAAAAACCCTACTAAAACAATAATATCAAATGTTGAGAATACATATAAGTTTAGTGAGTAGGTGTGTTCATCCATCCATCCATTTTCTAACACCCTTGTCCCTAGTGGGGTCAGGAGGGGTGCTGGTGCCTATTTCCAGCTAACGTTCCTGACGAGAGGCGTGGTTCACCCTGGACAGGTCGCCAATCTGTCGCAGGGCAACACAGAGATAGACAGGACAAACAACCATGCACACACATACACACACACACCCCCGCCTACACATAGGAAGAATTTAGAGAGACCAATTAACTTAACAGTCATGTTTTTGGACTGTGGGAGGATGCCGGAGTACCCGGAGAGAACCCACGCATGCACAGGGAGAACATGCAAACTCTGTGCAAAAAGACCCCGAGCCGGGAATTGAACCCAGGACCTTCTTGCTGCAAGGCAAGAACTGCGCCACTGTGCAGCTCCATACGTGTTCAGTCCCCAATAAATTAACACCTTCTGTTTGTTGCAGTTATAGCTGCGAATCTTTGTGTTTCTAAGTTTTGCACATCTAGAAACCAATGTTGGTGCCCTATGATCGTCCATGAGCATCACGTTTTTAGACTTGTTATAAATACTTTTTCGTATTTAGGTCTGTAAAAGTGATTTCAATTCATAATCATGCACTAATTTGTACACTTATATGCTCCTGCTTTACTATAAAGATTGTGTTTTTCTTTCCCTTCCTGTGCACTCTGTTTTCAGGTACCCTTACCTGGGTATGCTGAAGCTTTTCCTAATCCTCGTTACCCACAGGGGAGTCCCACCAGGCTACCCCTGCAGTATAGCCAGACACTGGAGCAGCCGCCCACTGCCCCTCGCACAGTATCTGAGCAAAGTCTTCCCCAGGTGCTGAAGGACATGGACAGCATGCCTCTGAGCAGCCTCTCCACCTCTGCACTTGTGCAGGCTATAAGACAGGAGGTGGCCAAGCTAGCAAAGAAACAGAATGACATTTTTGAGTTTTAACATACAGACGTGTTTGGGTCTTCGAAAGGGGCACACAAAGGTGATGCTACTTCAGCTCCGTTTTTAATATTTGTACTCGCCAACAGACTGATCTTTAATTGCTGATTATCCACCTCTTTTTGCACACAACTGGTGTATGTCAGCTCGTCAATTAAGGAAACTTCTAAAGATTTGTTTAATTTTAGAAAATAATAATTCCATTCTCTGTCAATGATGTCCCAGGTAATTATGCACATATCTATGTAGATATATCAATAGGATAAAACTAAAGGTCAAAGACATATTTTTTCTGGACCAGATTAGGATCTTAGTGGGACTTACAAGAGAAAATCCATTAATGTAATCGTCTGTACTGAGAGGACCAAATTCTTCCTGTCAGATGGGTAAGTATAACTCACAGTGTATATGAGCATGTACAGTTTAAGGACATTGTGTATCTAACCAAGCCTGTTATTAAGCATCAGCTTAAACAAGATGGGCAAGATCAGGATATACTCTTTTAAACATTAATCTCAGAACGAAAAACACTTTCATTTTTCATTTTGCTTTCTGTAGTTTCTTTACATGTCTGAGAAAAATAGCATATCAACAACACAAACTACAGCCTTCCTTGATAATCTGATGGTTCTGCTTTAAAGGTTTAGTAACTGGAAATTAACAAATGGACAAAATACAATTTAAAACTTCTTCTTTAAATCTTATTTTAAATCAATCTAACAGGATTTATTTGGGTTTACATATGATGATGTAAGGTGCAGTTGAGATATTTGATTGCTAAATTGGATTTGTTGGTGAATTAAGGTCTTTTCAAAGGATGCAGGCTTGGGGAATACTCTGAATACAGATTGCAATACAATACTTTATTAGAGTTAAATGTTTGAATACTTCAGGAAAGTCTCCAGTGAGCTTCTGTCCACAACAAGGTCAACAGTCTGGCAGGTTTATGAGTTTTGGGTGCTGCTCAAACAATTTTGTTTACAAACAGCCAAAGTAATGAAAATGTACAATTCTTTTTTATGCTGTTTGTAGTCGATATTTTTACTCACCAGTCATAAGTCTGTGACTCCATGGCTAATTTTAAGTAAAATGTTCTTTTGCCAGTCAAACACCTCTAATTAGCAATGGTATAAACTATGAACATGTCAGACTTTGTTGAGATGTCTGATACTAAGACACCTGCAGCAAAACCTTCAGGCCCAGTGGATTGTAAAATCGGGTCTTTACATTGTGTCTAAAATAATGCATTGCAACACAGTGAACCTTGTCATTGCCTTTACTTGTTGGTGGAAATATATTGGAATTCATCAATGTATTATTTATAGATACCTTATATAGGAAGATGTCTTCAAAATGGTGATGGACACATGAAATAAGTTCTTCACATGTGAAATGTTGACCTAATAAATTATTTTGTGTAAGATATACCAGCGGATCTTTAAGTTAGAAAATCATTGTAAAATTGATTTATTTCAGTAATTCGTTTCAAAATGCAAAACTCATAATTTCTAAATTCATCACAAACAAAGTGATGCATTTAATGGAAATGCTGGGCAGCGTGCAATATTCCTCGGGTGTAATGTCTCTGCAGTTCATGTTCTGGTAAAAATCAAGTTCTCGCACTGGAAATAAGATTTCATTTTTAGAGGTAATAGCACTTTGAGCAGGGACACAAATGAGGAAGGTTTTTTAGGAGTCCTTAAAAGGAGCTAGCTAATTGCGTTTTATGACTTGAAGATCAGAGCATTACAATACAGGGGATCCAAATCAGCTGCATAAACTATCCAGTCAAGTAAGGCGCACATAGGAAAATCAATTCAAACATGGTTTGTTTGTTTATGTGTGTGAAAATATTCCAGCTCTGAGAAAGAAAAAACTTAGATTTTCTGCAGAGAAGTGCATGTAGTATTGACCTGTAGCAGGGGTTGTGTGACTTGCATTAACACTGAGATTGCCAACTTGTACTGTATGATTTCTAATAACCTTAAAAATGTGGATTATTATATAATCAGTGCTGGGAAGTTGTCAGCTTTGACGCCAGAGAGATATGTATGAGTGAAGTTGCCTTTGACTATTTCTCTTTCATGGAACAGCAGGCTGCTTTTTTTTATCAGTCCTGGATGAAGTTAGCCTTTTAACTGTTGAACAAATCCTTTGTCAACTCAAGTAACTGTTTATTTATCATATGACTCCATGTGTAAGTAGATACATGAAGCCTCTTGTTCTCAAACTCACCAAGAACTCGGCCGTTACTTGTTTGGCGAGGCACCTTTGTCTTAAAAACAGTACTGAAAACCATTTTTATGTGAACACCTTTCTACATTCTCATGCTGGATAACTACAGTATTAAATAAAAGTATCTGAGGGTGTTTATTGAATGAAACGTGAGAATTTATTCAATAAAGTTAAAAGTGAGCTAACTCTATCGGAAAATCAATGTCTTTTTGTCCTCGTGTGGCATTCCCTCATTTTCTTTTCATCTGTTGCTTGATTTTATTTTCACTGGTGTTATTTAGGGATGAATCTAACACTGGAAAAAAGATGGGAATTGAGGGAAATGTTAACCTAAATATTTCAAATTAAATAAATGATTTTATCAAATAAACAACAGTTGATTCATGCCTTTTTTTAGTTTCCACATGTCACATTTTCCAAAATGCCGTTGGTAAAGGACTCAAAGCCATTGATGCACTGAGGCGCTTAAAGCCTTCTGGACAGTGTTACTTTTTTATACTTCAAGTCGTTAAATAAGCAGAAGCAAGACTGACAGAAGCAAGCCTGACATATCACAACCATCCGCCAAGGTGTGTGAAGTGTCTTGCCCAAAGACAGAAGTGGATGAAGCTGAAATTGAACCGGTGGCCCACCAATTTCAGGGCGAACTTCTACCACCGCCTCCATTACCACCTTAAATAACAAAGGGTTATATGCTTTTAATCATTATTACTTTAATAATGCCAGTTCTGGCTGACACATTCTGATGGTGACATCAGTAAAACTTTATTCATATAGCACTTTACAAGATAAAAATTACAAAGTTCTTCAACAAACAAAATAACAAATACACAAAAGAAACACAATGTTTAAGGCCGACATTCAGACTTCTCTATTTGTACATTTTTTGTTATTTTTATGTCCTCATGCTTATACATATTTTTTATTTAATATTTTTTAATTAACCTCCTTCAAAGGTTATTTGCATTCTGTATTGCTACTGCAAAAAGCTTTTGGATATATCAGAGTGTGTGGATTTCCAGAAAAATTGTCAACAATAAATTAAATGGAAGTGGTTTGGAAAGAGGAGCAAGGACATCTGGAAAAAAAATCTTTGAAAAAGCGGTTGAGCTAAGTTGTTATAAATACCAAGGTTGGTGTGTTACATTAAGGGGTCCTAAATATATTTCATGCATAACTGCTGCAAACAGAAACTGTACTTACTTATTTTATTTCAACTCTGAGTCAAGTCAGCCCTTAGTCAAGCAGGTTGAGTGAGATGTATAAAAAGAGCTTTCACCAATGGAAGGCAGATAACTCCATGGCAATGGGAGGAAATTAGAAGTCTCAAAGTCCATATTTCTCGCCAATGGAAAATGAAAAATGAATAATGGCATATGGACATCAACATATTTCAGAAGAATAGCAATATTGTTGCTGCCACAAACAAAATAGAGTCAGTGTGGGAAAGAATTGCTGACCAAGTTAATGCGTGAGTATGATTTCACAAAAACCTACATTTGTATTTTTGACACTACACCTGTTTAACATTTGTGTGTGCATTAAATGAATCTAGAAGCAACAAAGCAGGCACAAAAAAGAATGTGGCAGAAAAATAGATTAAATATAAAGGTACAGTTAAATCAGATAAGGTTCCAGTGTTTGTGCAACCTTTTCCAGCTGAATTACAGAGAATTCACTGGCTGTCCTGAACATACGCAGTTAATTATGTGTTGCCCCAAAAAAGGCCTAGCACCCTATTTTCATATGCCAATATAATTGTACACTTAAAATTAACACAATAATTCTTGGATAAGTGTCTAATTACTGTTTGCTGTACAACATGAAGTTTGACCTCCATTTTAGCAAATGTGAGAAAGGCAGAGGCCAGAAGGACAGGTGAAGACCACCAGCACTATGAGGCAAAGAAGAGATGGCCTAGCAGGCGACTTATTGCTGAGGTCATCTCTGGGGGACGTTTTCTGACCCAACCATTCTCCAGAACAACAATTACATTAGAGGACAGTTCTTAAAATAATAGCTGATAATAGCTGGCTTGAACCCACCCACCCATCCATCTTAAACTGCAGTTGATACCGATGCTCTTGTAGGTATACAATTTGTGACCACCATCACTTTTACATCATTAATAATATGCGTAGTAATTGAGATATGTTATTAAAACAGGTGAAAAACGGTATAACTCTAATAGATATTCATCCAGAAATGATAAGACGTTTAATCGTGGTTTGGTCACTTTCCCCACAGCTTAGATTTCTGCGGAGTATTAATGCTCCAACATCTACAAGTTCCTAAAGAAAGGGACACGACATTTTTTGACACTTTCTTCAAGCCAAGTTTCAGTATAAAGGTAGGACAGTCTGTGAATTTGTTTAGGCAACCCTGCCACTGAGCAGATTCACAGAATATTTTGCAGTAGTAAATTGACTCATAGAGTTGGCTACCTGGCTTTCTGAAACCAAATACTGAGGGTGTGCACAGACTTATCCCTGAACTTCCTCTGAATTTTCACTAACCCAACTTTCTGAAAGGGGACCATGAAGATGAACTAAAGGGAAAAAGCCAATAGGAAAAGAGGACTTGCTTGTACGTACATAATTTAAATAATGCACTGAATAGTCAGGTTTCCCAGGAACCCAGGCTGCCTAAGATATCAAAAGCAGAAGGGTAACTTTGCTACACCAATTTCTCTCAGAAATGTTATTATAAAAAGAAAGTGAAAATTCACTAAGGAACTCAACTTTGTTTTATTTTTTTAATGGAGACAGGTTTTAGGTAAAGATTATGAATAGAATTTACAATAACTACAAAGAAAACCTGGAAAATTGTTCTTGTTTAAGTTTGTTAAAGGTATTCAAGCTCCTTCTTTTCTCCATCTATAAAAGTAGCCCAGTGAATCTCAGAAGTATTAATGCATAAAGTTTAAAAAGTCAAACATTGTGTATGGACACAATATATGTTGGACATATACTGTGTGTATGGACACTAGATACGTATCTTGTGCTATATATATGTTTGTTTTTAATTTTTACCTGTGTCTTCTCTCATTTTACTATAGCTGTAATTCATAATTTTTCCACCAGGGCTCAGCCTAAAGCCATGAGAAGAACTCCTGTTTTTTTCCCAGGCACAAACATTTTGTCCTTATCTAAGCTGTAAAATGATCAAGTAAACGATACATCATCAGATGTACTGGTTTGGAGGAAAGTTAAAGCTTGCATGAAAACCTTTGAAAAATCCATACAAAAGATTTGATGAGTTGCCTCCCCTTCAAAACAAAGACAGTTTTAGGTTTTCCCAGTTACTTCAAAAGTCATATTGCATTAAAATCTATCTTTGGTCAGCGTTTGACAATATCATTAAATAATCTGTGCAGAAGTCATTCAACTGTCTTATACTGTAAGAAAACTTGAAGCAAGCATTGTATTACATCATTGGTTGTAATAGTTGGCTAGTGTCAGCAAAAGCATACATGGTTAATTCTTTTTTACATATACAATCTAAAAAGCATGGCATGCATATAACCGTGTTTACTTGGACACCCCTAAATAAAATTCTATGGCACCAATTGCCTTTAGAAATCACCTAATTCACACACTGATGATACATTCTTAGTATACCGCTCCAAGGAAACAAGAAATAATAGTTTTTCTTGAAGTACCCCACAAGTACTGATTTAGAGACCATCGTTTACATCAACCTACTTGAACTACTCTCTGTGTGTCACTTTATCTCAATATAATATGGTCTCATTTAATGCTGAGAACAGCTGCGAAGAGTTGTGCTTTCTAAATGTCTCCTTACCCAGGTAGGAGTAAGACATGGTTAGAGCCTAATTTGATTGTTGTAATTAAATGTGATCCATCTCTGAAGGTTCATTATTGCTGATGAAGGCTACTTAGAGTAATTATGAAACAAACCTCTGAGTAAAAATCAGGACACAGATCCAATAAATCACAGAGGTCAAAGCAAGGACAAGGCAAGAGAGGAAACAATCATATTTAACAAAACATTTGAGACCAAAGATGACTTGTGAGAGGGGGTTATTTGCATATTTTAGTATTAGTCCTAAATTAGAGTTAATTTTAATCACACCACCCTTTGATTGGTCAATATAAATTTGATGTGAAACAAAAATCCAGATAAAACTTAACCAGTTTGTATTTGCAATTTATCTTGGCAGCATGTTGAACCTCAACAATTCATGCTCTGGTTCAAATAATTCTTGAACTAAGAGTAATTAATGCATAATGACAGTTACTTTCTGGGTCATGTAGATAAAGTGTGGGGGTGTTTTCATCAACAGTTTTAGTTTAGTTAATTTGACTAATTATGTAAATCTATCATACTACATTTTCACCATGGTTACTATTTTGTAACTAGGTAACTTTACTAACATTTCTAGTTAAATAAAATAACTGCATACCATATCATGCTCATTTGCCCTATGTTTCTGCAACTATTGTCTAACTAATCGTTCTAAAAAATAGATTTAGCTTTTGAGCATGCCACTGTTACAATGACATGGCTGAAAGTCAATATGTAATAGGAGCTTTCAGCATGCCAAGTCTGTGAAAAAGTGCAGCCCGAACCCTCACACCTTTGGGGTGCGTGATTCAAGTGTCTGATTCGGCTCAATCAACGCTGAAACATCTGTGCTGTTAAGGCTCAGATGTGTAATAAAGCTCCTGCTGTTCCAGCTAGCACTTATAGCTCTTTAATTTTCAGCACAGGTCTGTTATTCTGTTGAAATCACTATCTTCACAGCTTAACTATCCCAAAAGATATTTAAAATCTTTTGGGATTTTAACTATCCAGCTGCTAATATGGTAAATAGAAAAGTTATGGAAAGGCTTTGGAAATAATCGCTCTCTGCGCTAACTTCACACATGGAGAAAACCTGGGCATCAATGCACATATCACTGATTTTGGAGAAACTGTGCTGTTCTGTTAATGTCTTAAATGTGGTGAAAGCCCGGTTGAGTTACTCTATAGGTATTTAATTACAGCTCTGTCTTGGTTATGCGTGTGTTTGCCAAGGTGAAGCATGCTGTGTAAAGCTTTGGTTGGAGCAGGATCAGTGAAGCTCACAGAGCTTAGCTCTTTTATTTGGCTTAATATCCTCAGCACCTGTCTTCAGGGAAATTAATGGGTGTTACTGTAAGCAGCTTTCTTTCCTCCTCACAGCCTTTTCTGCTGATTTCTAACTTTCTGGACCCCTTCTGGCAAGCCTTCCTACTTCTCTCTGATGACCTCACTATATTTTCACTTTGTAAATTAATTGCCAAGTGATAGCTTCTGCTAAACATTGCTGTGAGGTCCCCTGCTAATATGTGTACTGTAGTGTAAAGCTACAGCAGTCATCCAGGCTCAGCATCTCTGACCTGATACTCCTCTTTTCTGGTGTCACGTCTGCTCCATCCACTTTTCCAAAAATTCTTGTCGTCTTATTTTTGTCATTTATCTGCTGCTTTGCTGACAAATTGAAAAGTAGTGATAGCATGGTGCTTCCACGTTTCATCATTGACGTTTCTGCAGTCACTTTACAAACTAGTTATTGAAGTAAAACATAAATCGTACGAGTTTTATTGAGAATATTTAACATAATTCAAATTGCTCATACTGTTTACCTGATTTATATGAATTGTTTAATTAGTCTAGATGACTGTGAGTCATTAGATTAACATTCATAAATAATAGTAATAAATATACAAATCAGCTGATCCGGAAGCTGCCAATATTCAATTGACATATATAAATATATGCTTACACTTTAGGCATTTTAGATGTTTCCACAACCAGTTTACAGTTATAAGAGTAATTACAGTTGCTTTGAAAACTTTCCTTTACATTACTTTCATTTAATTAAAGTATGCTACTTTGTCGCACTACTCATCTGCAGTAATTCAGATATGACAACACAATTACTGTGAAGCCAACGCAAATTTCCGTTACAGCAGGTTCATTATTTAGTTTTACCTTCATACTGTAGGACACTGCTGTTGGTAAATCTTGCCCTCCATAATGTGACTTGTCTTAATTCTGGTGTCAGGGGTAAGGGAGTGGAAAAAGGCAATAGAGGGAATGAAAGGAGATTTATTGAATACATAAATCACTTTCTAGATAGAGGATATGTTGTTTCATTACTAATGGATCTCCACCACTTCTCCGTAAATCACATCACTGTACAACCAGACTGGACTCTCTGGACAAAATGAGCTGGAGGACATTATAGAGTCTTTTATAGTTTGGTTTCTACCTTTTATTACCTTTCCTTCTAAGGGGTTTTTGGTACTCAGAATTGTAAAACACATGGCTTTTAGTTTTACTTCTCATACCTCCCCTTATGTTCTCCTTGGACAAATGAGTACTTACTGTACTCCGTAGGGGTGGCTCTAATCCCTTATGCTGAAGAAAGTCACAAAGAGTTCAGATCTAACTAGGCAGCTATAATAACCTCATACATTATTCCCAAGAACATCAGGCAATAATTATTAAAGTGTTATTCCAGGATAAAAAGGTGTTGTGGTTAAAAACAAACAAAAAAACAAATGAAAAACAACTTATAAGTAAATTAAATTAATAACAATTACTAATGCACAGTTTGAAAGGTAGATAGTCTATTTTATTTTTTGTTTGCACATTTGTTTTTGAAATATTCAAATCCCACTAAGGAAGAAGTGTTATCCTTCTATGCAAATGTAATCATGGAAGACATGTGAGTAATTCCTACAAACTAACATTTAGACCAAAATAAACGTAGATTCGGGGTCTATTGTACAACACTCCAATCCACATCATTTACACCACTAACTAGACGTCTAATTTGCATCCAGGCAGTTTAATCAGGAAAAGTCCACGGGAAATTTTAAAGTCAACATCTTTAGAAAATGTGCTGACAAACAGATAGAGTCACTTGTGTCAGTTGAAAACAAGGCAGCAGCAGCAGCAATGGTTAGTGCAGCAGCACCAACCTGTGGGTGGATCCCATTATCTGAATCAAAGGCACAGCACCCATTAACACTCCAGAAGTACCCAGACACACTGGTTAGATGGAGCGGCAGCTGATCTGGAGTTATGTTTCGTTTTTAATGTTGGTTGACTGATGGCAGTTATTATTGGCTAAGGGTTTTTAGTTTTCATGGTTTTTCTACATTTTATCAATCTGTGACAGAAAATGATTAAGTTAAATCATTTTAGCTTACTGAAGGATTACTATTTGTTTAGAAGGCACACTTTGATGTATGTCAAATATCTTAAATGGCTGTTTGATGATTTCAGGTAGGCTGTGTGGAAACTTTGTGGTATTTTAATACAGAGTGTGAAAGGAATTTCATTATTTTTTGATTAAATATCTTGTTTTTTCCTTTTCTTTCCTTTTGTTTTCACATTTGATCCCTAGAACTCAGTTCAGCTTGACCCTCTTGACCCTACCACATCTGCAGTCCATGAGCCGAATAAATTTATTATTCAGTGCTATTATTTATTACTCTTGATTGTATGCAAGAGTTGCATAATTAAATAGTTTGTTTTTTTGGCTGTTTTTCTTTTGATTTGATTTAAACTATTTATCTTTTATAACATTTTTATTATTATGTCACTTATGGTAATTATTAGAGCATATTTTTCTGTTTTACATTCTTTTTATATATTCATCTAAATCTCACTGAGACACATGCTCTTGGTTAAACAAACATAAAATATGATTTTATTCAAATAGGAATACAATGGGTAAAAATCACCCACTTAATCACTCAGTCAGAAGTACTAAAATTATTCTCTGTATATGAAGCAACAGTTTGTGTTTTTTAAGAGTCCAGGAGTACTGCAGATAGTGAACAAAAAAACTTTGAAAAAAGATTTATTAGCAGAGAAAAATAGTGGTGAGCTTTGACTTTCTGCCCACAGCATTTTTATAACTCCTTCATCTCTCTTTAATGTCAGACATAATTCCTGTTTTTAGAAAGATAAATTTGACATAAAAGGGCAATTTATGAAATCTGTTTTCTCACTCTTATTCATCTATGGACTGTAAGAAAATATGAAAGGCAGTCTTTGACAGAAAGCTGTGTGTTCATTAAGGATGTATAACTGAGCTACCTGTGCAATATTTCTTTATGGAGAGTAATAATAATGTTCAATTTTCTTTAGCAAGCTACTGCAGCCATGGTAAAATTAGCTGAGTTGTTCATGCATGACTGTGTTCTAATAACATTACTTTGTACTGTGTCTCTCCTTCTGCAACGAGCACGTTTGTTACTCAAACACACACAAATCCCCCCCCCAAATTACTTATTATGTTCATCAGTGTTGATCATTTGAGCCTTTAAAATCTAAATTATTATCTACATATTGGGGAAAACAAATCTCTCTGCTGATATGTAAACCTTTTTTATTTCTGAAAATAAAAAATTTCAAGGCTCAGGTTAAAACTTATAGTCACTTTAATTGAACTGCTGTTGAAAATAAAAAGAAAAGAAAAATGGAACAGATTTGTACTCTGTGTGAGACGGACATGAACTATGCCTTTCAGAGAGAAAAATAATTCCTGACATTTTGAGTTGCTAGAATGAGAACCGGATTTGCTCTGGCTTTGCAAGGACAAAGCAGTTAATAGCTCATTTCAGGGCAGGTTTGAAATGGTGCTTTTTCTTTGATTAGTTTTAGAATTTAAATTTTTGTACAAATTTCAGAATAATTCATGCACTATTCTGATTTACATTATACCGATTTAATGTGTTAAATTCAGAGTGGTGTATGATTTAATCTGATGTATAATGTAAAATTGCTCAATGAACTTTTATTAGTAAAGTTTAAACCTTTTGCATTATTTAGATTTGCAGGCGTTTTATATCTTGATGTCCAACTTACAAAAGCAAATGAGTGTGGATCGTAAGATTTAATCTGTTGTATTAGTTTGGATTTTCTCTCGAGGGCATTTATTCAGAGCTGCAGGCCACCTGGCCTTCATGTCCATAATAAGTGAATTTCTGATGTTTGGCATGAAAGAAATAATCACTGGGTAGAGAGAAACATCTGATCTCTGCTTTGGTCGGGTTTAGGAAAGTAGCTTTATAGCTAATTATAGCTTTTGATAAGAAAATAACATTTTTCAGGGGTCACATATGAGACAAAGGATTAGGATCTTCTCAATATTATCTAATTGTGTGTGTGTGTTTTTTTTTTTACAATAATGTTTTAAATTTGGACAGTGTAAACATGCTTGTGGTTGACAATGCGCCATCAATGGCAGGAAAACGGTGCAGGTTTTTGGCTCAGTTGTGGCACCGCAGATGAGTCCACTGCCCCAGAGTGTTCTGTGCATCCAGCATTTATGCTTTAATGCAGTAAAAATATATAAATGATAAATGAAACAAATCATTTTAATACGTACATCTTAATACTTGGTTATGTTTTATGCACAATACTTTATTGCTGGATGCCTGGCACTAGAGCTGTTGGATTTCAGAAAATGTGGCCCCCCGAGCAGTTTAGTTGGGCAGCACGGATATAGTGGCAAAAGACTGTCCCATTTGTCTGAGGAATATTGAGTACTAATAACCATATTTGAATTAAGCAGCAATGGATGAGGCGAGGGTCAGGGGCAGAAACAAAATAAGAAATGGGATTTATTCGAAGATTTCAGCTCACAATGAACAACTGTCATTGCGTTTTTGTGAAGATACCGAGCTAAATATTGTGTTTTCCATGAAGAAAATGTGATTCCACTGAAGCAGCAATTTTTTTCTTGGTGGACTATTTGAAAAACAGCTTACACATGCACTACTTATCCTCTATTCTTTGTTAGAACTTTGGAGACATTACTTACTAATTCTTCATGTCTTTTCTTTTTTCTCTTAAAAAATGTCTTCGAGTTAAATGGTAGCACTGGGCCTCTGTCTAAATAGTTTGAAAATGTCTGTCCTCCATCAGCACAATAATGCTTCGGAGATCTCAGGGTCAGGTAGACAGTCATTTATAGAAAGCTGTTGGTGGCCTGTTTCCACGAGGGAAAGAATGATTTCCAATTTCTACGTAGCCCACAGCTTGGAAATTGAAGCTTTATCATACAAGCACATGCAGACGTGAATACTGACAAGCTCGTATCTTACACTCAAGCAAATGGATGTTACTAAATTGAGTAGAATAGGAAGGGTGTAAATGTGAGTGAATTTGGTATCAAAGAGATTAGTTGATACTGCGGTGTCCTTGTGGATGTTTTAAGGACGACACATTGAAAGTAATTTCTTTCTTTACTGTTCACTTAATCCTCCTTCGAGGTGTTTTATATGTCATCATGTTTTGCTTTATTTCTTTTCAGATCTTAGAGACTTTAGATTCAGACTTCGCACAGTATTTATAGTGAAAACGTAATAAAAGTTACTTATGTATTGTAAAATTCTTGATTCCATTTGCTAGAAAATAAAGCAATGACCACTTCAGCAAACATTGCAATAATGGATCAAAGAAGAACTCACAACCTGTGAAATGTTTTTGATTGTTTTTGTCCTTTTTTCTCTCTCTCTTTTACAAGCACACATAATACAACTTTCAAACAATACACAGTAGTTTTTGGCACTCAATAATCCAGGAACAAGTTTTTTAAGTGGCTAAACCTTCTTGCTATTTTAGATGATACAAAAACTTAGCATTAGTTAAAGTACTTGCAGTTGAAAAACAAAAAAACTCAACAAAATTTAATGAAAAGGAAATAGAAGAGTTTACGATTTTAAGTCGTAAACTCTTAATCCTTAATCCAAACCAGATGAAAGCACAGAAATACTCAGAGTGAGCGCAACGGGATTTATGTGCAACCATCTTACGACCAGGTTTTACTTCAGCCACAGATTACTCTGATCTGGGGCAACTGTAGTTCAGTGGGTAGAGTAACTGTCTTTACAATCGGAAAGTTGCGAGTTTTATTTCAGCTTCCTCCAGCCACATGTCGATGATTCCCAATTTAACCCCAAGCTTTCTACCGGTCTGCTTATCAGGTTGTGAATCTGAGTGCCATTGGGAAGATGTTTCTCTAGTTTACAGCATCATGAGTGGAAAGCGTGATTTAATAAAGGGCTATATAAATTCACTTCATGTAACATCTTTTTCTCCCCTCAGAGATACATGTGGGCTGTAGCATGGCCAATGAAAGGTCTGAGAATCCACAGATTTTTCTTTAAAACTAATATAAAAGGTCATGAAAGCCATTTTCCAGTTGAGCCTATCGCCACTGTAAGGGCCGCTGAGATGAATGTCCTGAACCATCATGTGTTATTAAGCATTGTGCATTGTGGTGTCTTGTGTAAGGTGCACACAATTATTTATTAGTTTCAAGTATGGCGCCAATGCTAAGTCACAGAAATCCTTTGTGACATAAATTAGGTCCTTCTTGTGTAAAATTTTGTTTAAAAGACTGTGACAGATGTTCATCATAACATTGTAAAGCTTTTAGCAGCATCCACAAACTGTAATTTAAAAACAGGGAAATGTTTTTAAAGTACACTAATATTAAAGAAAAACTAAAGAATAGGCCTTGGCTCAGAAGACATGTACATTTTCCCTGCTTTTTAGTTTTGAGAAAAATAATAAAATATTTATTTATGGTGCTATTTGGAATATTCCAGTTACTCGTGTTGGCAGATAAAATGTACTTTTACTTCGTTTGCCTTCCCCATTTATCCTGTCCATGTAAAACCAAAGGGAAAGAAATAACCTTGAACATGGGGTGAAAGTACAGTGAGATTCTCCATTTAATTGGAATTCCATTGTGCTGAATAGCTGGTCAGAAAGCATAGAAAAAAACACAACTTTTTAAATTAAAACTTTGAGGTGACTCCTGTCAAAGTCATTGCATACTTGGCATACCCATTATGTTCTCTCTCTGTGACAGGCTATTAACAGTCATGTGCCATTTGTATTTGGTGCCTGACACTGACAGTATGTAGATTAAGGTTTGCATGGATGTGCAGGCGAGTCACTGCATTTACCATAGTATAGTATTTAGTCATTAACTGAATTTCACACAATGAAGAAGATTATAAATGTTATTCATTATAGCTTTCATTAAAATATTTTTCTAATTATTGAAATAAATTGAAAACATTGTTTCTGGTCAGTATTTTGACATGTAAGTGGTTTCACCACAGGGTCAGTTGATTTATATCAATTTATTTATATTTTGTGTCATGACAATTTGTTCTGTTTCGTAAAGATGGAACAGAACAAGTATTAGAAATGTTCAAAAGGCAATCCTAAAAACTGTCCAAAGCCCCGTTAAGACATTTGAAATGTTGAAAAGACTTATTATGAATCCACAAGGTGATACACATAACACAAAAAGGAAAGAAAATTGATACGAAGGCATTGCAGCAATGTCGGGGGTAAGGGAGATCACACTCGGGACTAAGAAATAGAATAGAATAGAACAGAATAGAATAGAATAGAATTCAACTTTATTGTCATTGCACTGTCACAAGTACAAGCAACGAGATGTAGTTTGCATCTACCCAGAAGTGCTCTACAAGATATTAATATTTATTTACAGATGTACAAGACTATGTATGTATGGACTATAAGGGGTTATAGCAAGAGATATACTGTAGATATTGTGTATAAATATAAATATGGGAGCTATATGCACAGATTATACAGATTATACAGAATATACAAGAATGTTAGGGAATGGATTATAGATAAATAATGGCAGATAAAATTTACAGGTTGTATGTTTTTGTGAAGAAAACAGTAAACTAAACATCAGAACATAACAAACTAAAGTAACTAAGAAAAACTACACGCAATAAATAAACATATTCAACTAGAATCACTAAAGTAAAATATATACAAGGGTGTTGTGACCAGATGTGAACAGGTAATCATCTCTTCGTAACACACTTCCAGGAGGTGAATAAATATTTAAGATTTTTCTCTATAGTTTTGGTAGCTGTTCCAGTTAAAACTACAGATGCAGAAAGCAACTAAAACTTTTTTTTCTGTAAGGAGAAAAAAACTGGGTTAATTATAATGTTTTCAGTTAATGTAAAACTCCTTTCCAACTTGGTCTTGTGTAAATAAAACAAGTCATTACTTTTCCTTGCCTCCAGCTGCGGCCATCCAGTTTCGCCTACTGCAAACCCAGCAGGCTCACCACATCTGAGATCAAAATGGAGCCCTGTAATGAGCACTTAGAAACTGACTCTGATGCTGAAACTGTATTCACAAATATTTTTACTATAAACTGCACAAATAAACTCCCTCCATGAATGGATGTTCTGTTCTGTTTTAATGACTTGTTTGTTTCCCGCTGTTTTTGATATTATGCTCAAAACTGTTATTAAACACAGAATTAGGGAACAGCCAACGCTCTTCTTCTATTTGATGAAAAATGTTGAATTCTTTTTTTTTTTTCAATAATTTTTACAAACCTTGTTTTGCCTTTGATCTTAAAACAAGATCAGATGGTTAAAAAAAAGTAGTTTTCAGTCAAGCCTCTATATTCCCCTTATTTTGAAAAAGATTGAGTACTTTACCCACATATAATTTTGTGCCTGAATTAACCTTAAATTTGAATTCTTGTGCTCTCCATTCATTTTGACTGAGCTCAATGTGCAAAATAAAAACATTAGGAAAACTGTTGTGTGTTGAAAGTTTTCACAAAGTGGCAATTGGAGTTGACCACAAATGGAAGTTACCCAATCCTTTGGGTATGTCTTTGTAATATATTTTGTAATATATCATTTCAATTGCACTTTGCAATTTAACATTTACAATTGTGGCTGTATCATGAAATATGAAAAGGATCAAAGGGTATAAGTATTTTTGCAAGGCATTTTATATGTATTCATGGTATAACTTATGCATTTTTCTCATATAGTAGACACTTATAATTTTGTAATGAGTAAATGAGTTTATGGTTTGGTTAAAAAAAAAAAAATCACAATTGAACTGGCCTCCTCGCCAAAGAGGTTATTGATCCCCTGTAGAGTCACAGTTCATTCCACATGCTAAATTAAACTGAGAAAAGGTACCTTAAACAAAGCCGTGCTGCCATTTATCTCATTACCACACGTCTCAAGTGCACCACACGTGCTAAGGTGGTTTGAAGGACACGAGCGTCCTACTGGGGAATGAAGAATAAATGTGGACCCACTGGATTGGTTTTTTACTCTGTCTTTGCTTGCAGCTGTACTGAGTATGATACTGATGAGAATTGGCATCATTATTATTATTTTAAAAACTGATGGGTAAAAACTGATTATGATCAATTTTTTTGACTCAGTCAGTCAAAATAACAGACAAATAAAATTCTAACTCAACCTCTAGTTTCTTTAGTTTTTTTAATGTTTTTGATGAAAGAATTTAAAATATCTCTACTTACTATGTACTTTTGTCCTACTAACCGTTTTACATTCAACTGAAATTAACCAAATTTAAAGAAGGTATGGAGAATGTGCTTCAAATTTTGGATGCTTTTACATTTTATATGCAAGGGTTTGAGGGTTTGATTAAAAGGAAATAACATTTTTGATATATGACGGCTGCAGGCTGAACCAGCATCTTCCTATAAAGAGCTGTCAAACAGATTTTTTTGAGTATTTGATTACAATGTCCTTTCTCCAAGATCTCACAAAAAGGCAGTAAGATGCCAACATAACCAATATGTACAATAACATGAAAATAATTAAATATCTTTGCTTAAAATATTCTTTGCTTTCCTCCTGTAATGAACATAAAATACTTCCTTAACAGCGATTGTGGACAGACAAAGTGCCTCAGCAATGTTTTATATGTTCTGGAACTCAAATATTTCTATATCTTTACAAAAGGACAACAAGCAAATCAATGTGCTCCAATTATTTCTGTGCTTTCAGTCACATACGATTTGGTAAAATAATAAAATTCAGAGCACTCATTCTCTCAGACAACGACAGCTAAGATGTCAAACAAAATTCCTTAGTCTTGATGAATTGTCTTGGTAATACATACTTCAAAAACTCATCAGTTATCTTAAATGAGTTGTGTGGTTCTGAATTTGTTTAAAGTAATTAAAGTCACTTTAAATTCTTCTGGAGAACTCATCAGAAATTAAGATCAAAGAGGGAAGAAAAACATGTGAACTTGTGCTTGTCAAACTACAACTTCAATGGCTTTTAAAGCTGGAGTTTTTAATATAATTGCTTTTATTTGTTTTTAGTTGCAGTTATTTTTGTACTTAATCACACTCCCGAGAATTATGTTGTTAATATAAGGAGACTTACCACATATACTACTTCCTATGAAGAAAAGGTTCATTATGTTTGGTCTCTTTACCAATATCAGTTTTATGGTTCACACTTCCAGTTTAGTCATGTGGTGCTTTTTGTATTAATTCTTTTTAATATAAATACTGTGTCTAAAGGAATAAAGTAGAATATTTGTAATAATAATAATTGGATTTTGCTCAACTCCTATCTGATATGAACATCCCTGTTGGACACATAATTGTGAAATAGCAGATATTCATTTGTCAACTCTTTGTGCTCCTTTGACGCTTTCAACCATAATACAACTAGAGTCTTTGCTCCCGCATATTAAAATCTTTGCAAATATTCTGCCATTCTTAAACAAACGAGGATTATTAACAAGTTTTATTTTAATGTTGTGTAAAGGAATCGACTGATCATTTATTTGCTTACTGTTACTGAGCAGAAAAACAAAAACGTCTCAAATAAATGTCTCTTAAAACACTGACATTACTGTGTCTAATCTTACAGCTCTGACCTTCAGATTTATCTCAAAGTTGTGAAGCAAATTAGCCTGTGTAAGTTTGTTTCTCTTCAGGCAGCAATCTATTTCCCTGCATCACTTTGATAAAGACGAAAATTGCAGAAAACGACGTAATTTCTTTCTAAGGGACAGGCTGTTTTACCTGTTCAATGGGAAGTGATTTTGTCAGCCCTGATGAGCTCCAACATTTCAAAGATGATGAGTATGTGAGAGAGAGATTGTTATATTTAAAATCATTGTTCTGTTGGGATTTTATTTCTCTTCTGTTCTTTGTGGTTGACTGATTGAGTTGACTGATGTTTTCTTTCATAATTACACAATTTAAAACTTGCAGAATGTGAGAGCAATTACATTTTTGGGCCTGTGTTTTAGACCCTAAACACAAAAGCATAATGAAACTGTTCCCTCAGTGAGACAGCAAACTTTACCTTTTTTTTTTTTTATTTTTTTTTTTTTAGAGTCTCTTCTGTACGGAGCCCCTAAGGGGACATGGAGAGAAAAAAAAAAGGGAAAGAAATCCCGACTTATTATCTCGAGATCCCGACTTATTATCTCGAGATCCCGAGATCCCGACTTATTATCTCGAGATCCCGACTTATTATCCCGACTTATTATCTCGAGATCCCGAGATCCCGACTTATTATCTCGAGATCCCGACTTATTATCCCGACTTATTATCTCGAGATCCCGCGACATTTCTGAAAAATCGCGAGTTACTTTTTTTGGGGGGAAAGGCATGTTTTTATGCGGTAAACGTGGGGGAGTGTGTCTACATTGATTATGGAGGACGACTTATATCATTTTCTGCGGTCCAGAGATGTCCCAGAGGAGGATATCATGCACATGCAATTTAGCGTACATCCATCGGTAACCGTGAAGCTGTCCAGAGGACTGTAGCTGGTTATTAATGAATTCTACCAAAACTGCCAAGTCGGAAAAGGACTTGCGCCGAATGAGTCCCCGTGCTCTGAAAACTCTCTTCAGATGTCTCTCACTAATACTAAATCCATGTCTGCTGTCAAGCACTGATTTAATGTGTTTATACTCAAGCCCAAGCTCGAAATAAAAATCTATATATCTACCCCATGGGTGGGTGTCCGCCATCACTGTGATTAGGTCGTTATGTACTGATGTCGGGATCTCGAGATAATAAGTCGGGATCTCGAGATAATAAGTCGGGATAATAAGTCGGGATCTCGAGATAATAAGTCGGGATAATAAGTCGGGATCTCGAGATAATAAGTCGGGATCTCGGGATCTCGAGATAATAAGTCGGGATAATAAGTCGGGATCTCGAGATAATAAGTCGGGATCTCGAGATAATAAGTCGGGATCTCGGGATCTCGAGATAATAAGTCGGGATCTCGAGATAATAAGTCGGGATCTCGAGATAATAAGTCGGGATTTCTTTCCTTTTTTTTTCTCTCCATGTCCCCTTAGGGGCTCCGTACTTCTGTGCTACAAATCCAAAATAAATGGTACATTTATTTTGTACCATTTATTCTGGTACAAAATAAATGTTGTACCAGAATCAATCACAGTAATCAAGATAAAAATATGTGGTAAAGGTTGTTCTTTCTTTTGCAAAACATCGAAAGTCATGTAATTATAGAACAGTATAGGAGTTGGTGTCCCTGTTGGCATCGGTCAAATCTGAAGGAACAACCAAAAGTTTAATGGAGATTTGATCTCCATTAATTTGATCAATTAAAGGCTGATTAGAAAGCATAGTCTTGAGTGCAGTGGGAGGAAGTGGGAGCCATTGTGGCCAGCAGCTGAGACCCACCACAAAACAACATTAAGAGATTTGTGCAGGTTTCTAAGCAACAAACAACTGTACACATATACTTTGATGCTTCTTTCATAGTGTACTTCAGCTTCCTCTGATCCCTGATAGTCCTCCATTTTTCTGCTTCCAATAATAAAACAGCTATTGCTCCCCATAGTGCTCTTCCCTCCTCCAGTTCCAGGGAGACCAGTCAACCCTACACATTCAGTGCTGAATCCAGTGCTTTCTAAACTCCCCTCTCTGATGCTTATTTTTATTCCAGTTTCAGAAGAAAACAAGAACTTCATGGTTTCTGGGAAACAAGAAGATTATGGAATATGAAATGAAAGGCATGCTGAAGTAATAATAAAAATTAAAACCAGAAACAGAAGAAATTATTAGATCATCATACATTTGATCAAAGATATAACAGAATGAGGAACATCATAAACTTACTCCCTCCTCAACCCGTCTCATGTTGGTGTTTTACATCCCTCTGTGGGACAGCCATCTTTTGGAAAATTCCTGTCTGAGACCACCAGAGTGCTTCACATGTGTCCCTAATTGCAAAAGTCAAAGTCAGGGTGAGATCAGAGGCTTATCATTAGTATTCAGCTGTGGGACATCACTCTGGAGCAGAGTGGGCCTCCACTCTGGCTAGAGCCCGGGTCATACAAAGAGCTATTGAGAACCTAAGAAGTTTCTTATTTTTTCAGCTTGCCAGACTGCGATATTTTGTAATTCCCAGTAAATTGTTTTTCTTACACTGTGCTTAAGAACCACTGCTTGGCAAAGAGTAATGTGCAGAAAACTGTAAAAAAAAAAAAAAAAACATGCCTCTTTAGCTCACAGTTATGGGAAAAGGTTGGTAAATTAATTTACATATTTTTTCATTTAGAGTAGGATGCATTGAATCACAAATAAGAACAGCTAACAGAAGAAGATCTGGTCTGATGAAACATCTTTTCATTTACATCAGGTGGATGAAGTGTGTCACCTACCTGGGGAACACATGGCATGCAGGATGCAACATGGGAAGAAGGCTGGTGGAGCTGGGTTTTCGTTTGAGATTTTGTCAGAGAGTCTGACAAAGAACAGTTTTTAATAATATACAACAAGAAAGCTTACTGGGGAAATCACTAGTGATGTGTCCTGCTGTGTCGAGGCTTCAAAGAGTGTGTTGAGTAATCCAGGTAGATGTTTGTGAAGTGTGTATTGAAAGTTATGTTAATGACCTATGTGGTGAAGTTCGAAGCCTTGCAAGTCATATGTAACAATAATGATTCAGGAATTGGGTTGCAGGTTTGTGTGTGATTCAAAATATAAAGGGCAACCTAACACTGCTGATTCCCCTGTCACATTTTCTTATCTTGGGATTTTATTGGATGTGTTTTAGCAATCTCTTGCTCAGTCCTAGGTTAAAAATGTAGAGATCATCACCCAAAATAAAGGCTTACTTCTGAACGTGCCGCTGTTTCAGCTTCCGTTTCATCATCAGAAGCTTCTCAGACCCATTGTTCACATTCTAATATTGCTATTGAATAGTCATTTTCCATCTATTCATCCATTTTTTAACACCCTTGTCCTCTAGTGGGGTCGGGAGGGTTGCTGGTGCCTATCTCCAGCTAACGTTCTGGGCGAGAGGCGGGGTACACCTTGGACAGGTCGCCAGTCTGTTGCAATAGTCATTTTTATAGTCATTTATGCTATATAAGGAAACAAACTGTATCGTCCTTAAGACAACACAGTCTGGCAATAATGGACCCAAAATGTTACTGCAGACAAAAACGTGGATGTCCTAACCCGAACGAACCAAACACTGAGAGACTGGAGAATCGCCTGTCTAGAGTATTGAGAAAGACAGAAAAAATGTTTTTCACGTTCTTTGTAAACTTGATGTTCCTTTATTTATTGCCTACCCTGGTTTCTTTTCTAAAAAATGGCTTTTTCCAAAGCAGGCAAAATCAAATCAAAAAGCAGAAACAGCCCGAAGCCCAATACAGTGGAAAAACAACATTTGTCCCTAGTAACATAAGCATGGTTACAAACAAAGTAATACGGGCATATTCACATCACTTTGTATACTCAGCACAACTCTTTGCCCCTGGGTGTTTGTGTATTTTTTCTCTGTGGTGTTTCTGTTTAGATGATTATAGTATTTTCCAGTGTCTCATTTTGTTCTGGGTTTCTTAGTTTATCCCTGTATGTTTTGGATTATTTCTGTCGGAACCTTTAGCCTGAAAGTAATGTAATACTTCTACTCTTTTAGATTATTAATTTCCTGGCACTCCTCCTTATTTAATTAGTGGATCTCTTTATGTCTATTGCTAAATTGTTGTTCATTTGTGTATTAGATTAGATTCCTGTGTTTCTTGTGTCAATTATTTTACCTTCACTTAGCTCTCTCCTTAGCATTTCCCCAGTTACTCTGCAATCTGTTCATTGAAGTTACCTGGTTTCCATGCCACAATCACATCTCCAGAGTATTTAAGCTTCTTGGTTTTATTCACTGCTGGAATCTTCTGTTCAATTTTTCCTGTCATTATTGTTCTTTCATGTCGACCCAGGTTCTACAAATGTATTATTTCATTATTAAAGCCCTTCAATCCTCACTCTGCTATGTGCCTGCCTTTCTGCTGCAACTTTGGTCTTCCTCAAAAGCCTCAAAGCATTACACACGTCCCCTTATTTGTTTCCATTTTCCCTTTCATCCAGCAAAGATAAAGATGGATTTAGATCATATTCAGACCACATTCAGAATGTATCTATCACAAACACAATTCATTTCGTTATTAAAATTTAAAGCTTCTCACACCAAAGTCATGTCATTGTTATCAATCAGTCTGTTTGTTGTCCACTTGATGGCACAGTAGACCAAATGAAGCATCTTGAAGCTTTGGCTCATGACTGGACCAATAGGATTGAAGCTTTCTGTGTTTCCTAAAGGATAAACAGGAAATGGAGTATGGCAGAGTAGCAAGAGCTAATCAATAAGCTTACATACTGAGGGTAAAATGACATTGAATGCACATGAATTAATCTGGAGGTTTTGGAACAGCTGTGATGGAGAGCAAAACAGGGAGACTGACAAAACGTAAACAATTAGCACTGGTGGAACTAAACTAGATAAACCAAAGAGGAAAAAGACTAACACTAATCTAAGAAAATGAACTAATGTACACAGAACAGAACAAAATAAATTCAGAAAGAAAATAAACATAAGATAAAGAATCTATATGGCAACAACTTTCTAGCCAAAGTGATCGCAGAGAAACGAGTGTAATATGGAAAAACTTTTCAAAATTAAATAAACAAAGAAACGATCAAAACACAAATGAAAACTAAATCTCAAATATTCGAAAATCAAAAGAGCTAGTGTTGGGAGTGTGACAAATTGAGAAGAGTTTTTCTGGGAAACTTTGAGTTCTGGCATCACTGTTACTTTGACTGATATCTAACTTACCATCATTGTAGGCCATGTACAAACTTTCTGTGAGAACAGTCATGTCCTTTCTCAGCTGGATAATTGGCCCTGACATCTATAATATGTGCTGGACATCAAGTCTGATTTATGGAAGTCACACTCTGCAAACCTCAGACTTTTAAAAAAAGCAGTAGATAGATATTTTCCTCTTTTTCCATTAAGCATTTTTGACCAACTAAGATTAAGTTTGATTCAGTCGTATCATTGGGTTTCTACCACCAGAGAGATTGCAAGTGTAACCTCATCTCATTTAATATCTTTGACAGGCAGAAAGCTGAAACAATTTGGATCAGATATGCCATATTTTCATAATCCTACATCTTTTATTTGGAAAGACAAATAATATATTCAGATCATCTCTGTTTCAATGTATACATAAGTAACTGGATTTAGTTACATGTTATTCAACATAGCACAGATTTACTGTAGCTGACACTGTCTCCAAAACAAAGACTTGAACAAGATTTCTGTATGTAAACCCAATTTTTGCCACAATGAAACACCTCTGATTGAAAATGCTGAACATTTTAGTTTACTCAATGTATAACCTACCAAGCTTTATCATGACCCCATGAAATGGTCCATTATCAAACCGGGTGAGTGATCATCAGTGTGATTGTACTAGGTTGCCTGCACACCAATCACATCCAGTCTGTGCTCATACGCTGCTGCAGCAGATCAGTATCTGAGAGACACACACATGCTCTTCTTTTGTCCGTAGTCTATTGAGAAACACCCCCAACATGGCAGGCAGGAATGAGTAACGCCTGAAGCAGAGATTATTTTGGGGAAAAAAGATGGGAGGAATGGTTTTATGAGCAAGTGTTGGGATTTGGGGGATGTGAATAGTGTGATGGAGAGATAATATCCTGATGTTGTGATGATCTCTAAGACTAAAAGCTATCCCCGTGGATAACAGAAGTTATAAGATAGAGAGGAATACATCTGCTCATAGCCTGAAGGCTATTGTGATATCCTGTCTGTTTGTTAGTGTGTGTTGGACTCCGGGGGGTGGAGTTGTATGCGAGCTGATGGATATTCCCTTTCTCATTGTGGAAAACACTTGTGGTCCTGTAGATTTCATTTTTATGATAATTTATATTAGAAATTGACCACTATGTGAAGCATGCCTACTTCATAGGAACAGAATGAAGAATGATAGTACAAAGAGAAGAAAGGATTAATGGTCCATGCACATAATCTGGCTAGAAATAAAAATAAGAAAGCTCTGTTTGTAAATGATAGCATGTGCTCGAGTCCATGTAAAAATTGCCCATAATATCCACTGCTACTTACTCTCGAACTATTTCTGCACTTAAAATGCACAACTAGTTTAATTGCAGAAATCATAGGAAACACAAGTCGACAACCTAATGGATTTTTTAAAAATCTATTTGTAAGCTCATTATCTTAATGTTTGTTGATGATGGGCACGTAGCTGAGGTGTTATCAGTTTCCCAATAAATAAAAACTATGTGAATTGATTGTAATGTCTAAAGTACTGCAGCTGTGTTTCTCTATTTAACTTGTTTCTGCATACATAACTCTTTCTAAGCCATGGAATCCAAATAGCAATGTCTACCTGAAGAGTTAAGTGCCCGATTCCAGTCTTGTTGGAGTCTGGTTCTAATTAGAAGCTTGGTATTTGATGTCTTTCCAATGATCCTCTCAACTTTGAGTAATTAGTTTTTGTCCATTCTTTTGGCTTGCATAGTTTTTCTAGACTTGTTTGTGCTAATTGGAAAGCTCTGAACTGTGAATGCGATTTAAGGATTTTTTCCCCCTCCAACACCTGAGGCTTCTGGGTTCTAAGAAGTAAACATGGTTTACAGTTACCATCTGTCGTCTCTGCCTTGGTCAGATATTAGCAATATTTATATAATATTGTTGAAAACGAACACTGTTTTCTATTTATGAAAAAAAAAACAGTATTTTTTATAATAACGACACTGTAATATGTTAAGATCTTAACATTTTGCAATCCCAAGTTACAATATATTTTTCTTGATATTTTTGTTTGACCAACACAAATTAGTGCATCAGTAGGACTGAAGTGTGAGGAAAATAAAACATTGTTTCATGAATTTATTCTGAATAAATAATAATAAGAAGAAGAATATGGTATGCATAATTATTGATCCAGCCAATTCCTTGTTTTCTCCAGATATTGTAGAAGTTGTTAGTGAATTTCTGCTCTTGCTCCTGATGGTGTGTTGTGGCATCCAGCACAATAATGCCAGCAGTGGAACCTTTAATTCCTGACAGTGGTGTGGTGGGGCCTACGTGGATTGTATTAGTTTATCAAAGTCATCCCACAGATGCTTCATTAGATTGCCATCTGTGAAATTTGGAGGCCAAGTCAACACCTCAAGCTTTGTTGTTGTGCTCCTCAAACTATTCATGGTAGAGCTTAGAGTCCTGCAGCAATGGATTTCCATAGTTTCCATGAAAAAGTGCGCCTGGTCTGCAACCATGCCTGGATCCATCCATCCATCCATCTCAATGCCAGGACCAAAACATTTGCATCAGCCATCCCTCATTAGCATCATACTGCCTCCACTGGGTTGCCTTCTTCTCACAGTACATCTTTGTGCAATTTATGTAAAATATATATGATTCATTCATCCATCTTCCTGTTCTCTGGGATCATTGCTGCTTTCATTGTTGGTGCGTTTGTTTTTGTACAGGGGGGCAGTATTAAATGCAACAAACTGTGATGCTCTGTGCATTCTAACACTTTTCTGTCAGAACAAGCAATGACATCCTCAACAATTTGAGCTATAGGAGCTCATCTGTTGGATCAGGCCACACAAGCCAACCTTCACTCTCACAGTATATAGGAATTTTGTAGCTGCCTCTAGGGGAAGATTGAAAGATAAGGTAAGGTTGGCTTGTGGTGCCGGCTGCATATCAGAAGGCAGCATGACAGATGAGACAATTGACTGGATTTACCGTACTTGGAGATATATATATATATATATATATATATATATATAAATTAAATTAAATATCTAAGTAAAACAAAAATGTACATTTTTAAATTATTTGCAACAATTCATTTAGCAATATCTTGACTAATAGAAATATAAAAGAGTGATATGTTTGCTTTGTAATTTTTTTCCCAGTTTTTTTTAATTACCAGTAGTTGAATCTGTAGTATGTTTTCCATTAAAATAGGACGCTTATATGATGTACACAGACATCTAGTGCTATTAGGCGTAACATTAAAAAAAAACCATGAGGATCTTCAGCTTGTGTTTTAATAGCCAAAGGTCAGGAACAAGTGGGATGTTGTGGCTGAGAAAAGGCCACGGCCTCTTTGAAAACGCTGGTAAAAAAAAAGAAAAAAAAAAGTTTTGTAAACAGCTAGAATATTTCAGGTCTTTCTACTGGATATTTTGTAAATTAAACTTATTTTTAGAAGAAATCATTGCACAATAAGAATTGAAATGGAAAGATTATGAAACGATAACTTAAACAAACCTGTTGTGGCACACACTTAAACAGAAGGTCACACCACTTCTGCAATGTCAGCATACTTGTTAATGTGACATTTAAAGGGGACCACACAGCTGGGTGTCTTTTTTATGTCTCTAAATTATAGGAAAGGTTATTTACTGAATGCATTGTGCCAGAGGCATTAGATCACCTAGGCAACATTTGCAAGTTTCAGTTCAAGATTTTGTTTTAAATTTTTATGGTTTTTGTATTTGTGTGGATTCCTGAGTAGAATGCTTTCATGCAAACATGAAAAGACAATGTGGATCTGGTGAATGTCTCTCTCTCTCTTTCTCCATCTCCTCAGCCAGCCTTCTGCTCTCTTCCCTCACACCTGCAACCAGTTAACTCAGTTCTATTGTTCCAGCATTCACTCTCCCAGTATTTAATCACACCTCTGTCATTCACTCTTCTCTGGTTTCTTCTGTTACTTTCCTGATCTATTCCGATTCCCTAATGTCTCCTTATGTTAACTAGTTATTGCTTCCTTGGATTATGATTTGCATTCCGCCTGGCTCTCTGTGGATTTTTTTGTAAGTTTATTGTTCATCATTTCTCATTAAACACCTTTTCATCATATACTCCACTTGTTTGCTGTTCTGCATTTGGGTTTCCCATCAACCAACAAACACACCATGACACAAGGACATTAATATATTCTAAAATAAAACTGTACATATATTTACATTAACTTCCAATAATACATTTTACTCCTTCACATAGTCAAAAAAGAGTGTACTGAACAATGTTTTTTATCACCTCAGCATTGTATTTTTCCTCCAGTATGTCAGCAGCAAACTTAAACTCAAGTAGTTTTGTATCTGTGACAGAGCCTTAATAGTTTATGACAGAGAGTGTGATTTCTTCAAAGCCATTTATATGGCTGGGGTCTCTTCAGCACTGAAGACAGGCTTCAGTAAGTACGGCCTCTGCAGACCTTGCGGTTTCCGTCACCTTCTAGTTGACTGTGATCATTTCTGATAGCCTCTGTTCGCTTTCTGGCCTCTGAACAGCACGTGTTACACTCAAACCTTTAGATGGACATCAAAATGGATTATCTTCAAAGCAGTGAGTGGGGTGTTGAATGCAAGAAGCCAGAGTGGAAGTAAAAACGAACGCCTGCACCAGGATCTGTGCTGTGTGACGTTACAGAACGTGGGACATTAACATCAAGACAATAATGTCTAGTTATTCATGTGCTGGGCTCTAGGCTCCCCAGAACACATTAGAATATTGTGCTAGATATTATATATACATTAGATATTAGAAATGTATGACTTATATTAATGAACAAAAACCTTCAAAGTTCACAACTTTCCAACAAAGTCAATCAAGTTTTTCTCTGTTTTTATTTTTAGTCAATATCTTTCAAATTCTCTCAATTCTTCTTCAAATTATGTGGACAAAAACATAGTAAATCCTCTCTAGTCTTCCTAGTTATATTCCTATTGCATGGTAAATATGGCCCTAATGACTCCACAGCAGGAGGCTTGGTTGTTTAATGAGCAGGCTCTTCTCCTCTATCGCGATCAAATGAGAACCTAATTTGATTTTCCCTCTTGACCTCTATTCCTCACTGAAAACAAAGCCCAGGGGATTTATTAAAGGTTGATGCAGCAGTTGTGAATTTCACACGTGTGTGAAGACAGGAAGAATGATATGCCCTTGAAAACAGAAGGTATGTCAAACTTTTGCCAATGCCTACCTTCTTTAAATAACAATTGTAATTTGCAAGACTTTTGCAGTTATACAGAAACAAGATGTAAATGCAAAATTCACAAATAGCTCAGATAACCTTTTAAGGTAGACACATGTACCTTACAACCAAAGGTTTCTGAGGTGAATTTCTACAATCATTTCTGTAGTGACAAGTTCTTTAATTGCCAGTGTTGCTTTTCAAGCTGTGAAAACACTGGACTCTTTAGAGGTGCACATCAGTAAGGTGACTTCTCTGTGCTGTTTTCATCACAGAGAATAATTGCTTGAACAGGTATTTCTAAACATGCAGAGCATGCATCTTGGAGGCAGATTCGGGACAATCTCACAGGGATTAAAAGGGAGGATATGGCGTAGGACCCCGAGACTCATTCTTTGCCCTCTCTGGGTGTGTTGTTGTACTGCAGTTCTGTAAGCTCAGCCTGGTTGGTTCCAGGTGCTTTCTCCACGTCAAAAGCAAATGTTTTATAAAACGGTTCCAGGCTATTTTTGTTGAGTTTCAAAGTCAGCAAATGCCACGTGAACTCATTGTACATAATATGCACTTGGGAACACAGCAGGGCTGACTTGGCAATGACGAATGTTTCCTTGTTGAATCTGACTCTCCCATACGTGCAGCTTGTACATTCTTGCCTTGAGCGATGAGCTGCGGTGCTGTTGCGTTATTGGGATATGTAGCATGATTGTTATACACTGGTGGGCCATATATAATAAAAACACAAAATTATAATGTGGGTCAAACACAATTGTATAAAGGGTCTCTTGCCTGTTACACTTGAAATTGACATCTCTTTAAAATCTAACATTGTAGATGCTACTACGGCGATATGGCTTTGCTTTTTAAACAACAGAGCTCAGAAGATCATCTTGGTCTGTCTCTTCAGCATCTGATGAAAAAACATTTCTAATTTGATTCTCAGAGTTCAGGACACGTTGAGTGACCGTTTTGAGAATTGATAGACGTTAGCCCTAATTTTTCTACCATTATTACATTTAGGTAAGCTGAAGGAGAGAAACAGAATCCTGTCATGACGCTTTCTGGTGTTGGGCTCATTTATTAATCAGCCCAGTGGTAAATGCACAAGGTGGAACCACTCAAATTGTTGGTGTTAATTAGAAGGTTTTTCATTCCCTTTATGCTCCTCCTGACCTGCCTGAGGACTAAAATAAACTCAGAGGGTAGGGAAAGTGCAGGAAAATGTCAAATAGGAATAAATATTGCCATACCTACTAAGCAGGATCCAAAGTAACTGGGAAAGTTCTTCAGCACTTACACTTCCAGGGAGTGTACAGTGTCTTGTTTGTTGTCTGCACGGCTACTCTAGTGATTGAAGAGCTAGTGTCTAACAGAAAGTATTTATTATTTATGTGCTTTAGACAAGGAAAAATTAAAATAGTAGAGGAAAAGGGCAGTAAGGAAAAGTGGATACTAAATAGAAGTCAACTACAGAATATTTCAAAAGTAATTTCTTATGAAAAAAAGTGTGTTTTTGTGTGTATATGCTATCCTGCAGGGGTTTAAATGAAGCCAAGCAGGTGATTTTAATGTTTGGACCATATGGTAAAAGTTAGCTATAACATGAATATTTTCAAACATTGTTTTCACCGAAAGCATTAAAAATCATTGGTCACATTTTCAGGACCCATGGGTGCAACATTAACTTTTGTTTTAATGCACTCAGTCATTATAACATCTTTTCATCTACATGTAAAATGTCAATTTGCTGGTTGCAGAAGAGTAAATGTCAGGAAATTACAAGTCTTGTGGGTTTCATCTGCAGATTTCTGCACAAAATGTCAAGTAAGGTGATCAAACAGTTTTGAAATTCTATTGGACTAAATTATCTTTTCAGAAGCCTCGCTGGCTGCTTTCCAGGGATGAGATGCTACACTGTAAATAAATATTCCTAATTTAGAAGTAGAACACTGTTACATTACAAAAGCTGAGGGGGTTTAACTAAAATTTGACTTTGTTGAGCTTAATATCAAGCTATTATGTTATTCCTTCATCAAAAACATACAAGGGATGGTGCTTTGATTCTTTCATGCATGTTTGAGGAGTCCACAAGTCTCCCAAGGGAACCATTCGGAGGTACCTAAAGACGTGCTTGGAGATGTAGTCTTCCGTAGCTCAGAAAGCTACTCCCCCACAGCTTTTCCACACAGCTCCATCACATTAGTGGCAGCAGGAATCAGCAAACATCTGGTGGAACTGCACATCTGCTGAGCTTATTGTGAACTACCTTAGTTCCATGCTCCTAAGAATGGTTGTAAGCTTTAAAATGGAGTAGCAATGTTGTTATAACTTTCTTAAGGTGCAGTGTTGGAAAAGAAGCTTCTGAAAGCAGCTGCCCATTTAACTTTTATCTACAACTGAGACATTTGTCAACATTAGTAAAATAAGGTGGGAATGAGACAGGAAAGGAGGCAGCAAAGTTCGCTTAAACCTCCGTCCTCCTGCTGACGGTTCAGAAGAGCCAATAAATGAAGACTTGTTTAGTCACTGAAAGCAGCAACCTAGAGTTTTTCTTTTCTATGGCTTTGTGCGTCCATGCTATCCTTCAGGGTATCAAGTGATGCAGACTACCGTTCGAGTCAGTCAAACTCAGTGGATGTCTTGGCGCTCCTGTTGGTTGGTGAGAACCGCCGATAGGTTTGTAAGTGTCCGTGGCCTTAGAGACAGCCACGCAACGTTCATTACGCTCTGCCACTTGCCCGTGCCCCTGCTGTCCTGCTCAGTGTGCCGCTCATGTAGAGAGAGCGCACAGCGCATCCCAGCCAGTCCTCCTCCTCTTCGGGCTCATTCATATCAGGATGGATTTGCCCCGCTAAGAGCGCACAAGTCCACTTCAGCAGGTGGCAAGTTTGAGTGAGTACCCGAGCAGACCTGTACTCGGATCTCAGACATTCATTTTTGTCTTCTCTTTAATTTCGGAGTCGTAAAATTAAGAAAATGATAGTAGCCCGACTATATCCACGGGCTGTCCTCCTGCTCTGCTTTATCTCTTCCGCCACCTGCAACACGTTCGCGTTCACCGAGGAGCCCTTCGACAGAGCCGTGAAGGCGGACAGCTACTGCAGTCGGGTTTTACGGGCTCAGAGCAATCGGAAGGAGACCAACAACGAGTTTCAACTCCAGGTTGAGGGGGAGCCGGAGCGGTACCAGCCGGGCAGCACATACAGAGGTGGGTGATCAACGGAGAACAACTCCGTCTGCAAAACTTGAAACAAGTTCACTTGCGATTTAGTTCCAGTGCATAACAAGATGCTGTTTCACAAAGAAGTCGGCTCGAAACGGATACGGTTGCATCAACGTCGGTTGATTTCTTTTAAATTTGAGCATCCTTAATAGCTAGTAAAATTATGTCACTCTCCAAACTCCTGTGCTTATGAGAGTGACTTTAACAGCCCCAGATCTGACCTGTTCTACTTGTTTTTTGTCTGCAGCCAAAGTGCACACTGCAAACATATGCCATCTGCTCTGTGACTGTTACTAAAGCCATTCTGAGAAACGTATCATAAGTGATCATTTCTGTAGCTTTTAATTCTGAGAATACCTGAATTGTAAAAAAAATGCGTCATGTAAATCACCACCTACTATGAAAATTACTACGTGTCCATAATATATTTCTTGAAAGTGACATCTAAATGGATAAGAATCTTACCCCTGATTTAAAATGCACAAAGATTTGTCATGAAGGCTTTGCATAGCTGCCAGTCTACTTGTAACAATCTTTTTTGTAATGTTGTTAACTTACCAAAATAAAGTAAATCTGAATCTCCAGATAATGGAAATGTGTTATTCTGTAGTCTTAGAAGATAGATTGTTAACTGAGCCCACCGTTTCTGTTTGGATTCAAGACTGTCGTTTACCCCAATTCTCTGTAAATTGATGGTTGCTGTTACTCTTGTTTTTTCTCATCAAGTGAGTCTGACTGCAACCAGCCCGTCTTACTTTAGAGGATTTACCCTCATTGCCCTGAAGGAAGGTGCAGAAGGAGACAAGGATGAAGACTACGCTGGGAATTTCCAGGTATGGGATAAGCTGAAAATAAAGACGCTGATAGACAGTACTCAAGAAAAAAAAAAAAAAAAAAGAATCTATTTAAAAAAATATTGCACAACTAAAGGATGATACTGTATTCTGTGGAAGATATATGTGTAATATATTACATTTACTGTCAGTGGCTGAAAATGCTACCCACATGTTGGAACTGAAAATTGCACCATCTTTCATCTGCGCTCCAAAGCAAGCACTGTGTTTGACTTCAGTTGTCTTGCTTTTAAATGGTTTGATCTGGATGGTTCCACCTCACATGTTGCAACAGGCTAGATTTAGCTGGCTCTTCTCATATGCCAGGTCTGTTGGTCTTGACGCGTGTAAAGTCTAATAAATCTTTTCTTTTCTTTTTTGATATGTGATGATGTATTGGGTGTAGTGTACAATTAGAACTGTCCACAGTATAATTAGAGTTTTATGAAACCAGGTTCAGCCTGAGTAATAAATGGAAGAGGCAGGCATCAGAGAGAGCCAGAAGTTCAAAAAGAAGAAAAAAATTAGAAGAGAACTGGTGCCGCCACCGTATGCTAATGTGTTGCTGGACAAATGCGTGGGGCTTTTGTAATTATAATGCAGTGCAAGATGTGGTGTGTAGTCTAGAAAATATCTTCTTGCTGCCTGTGTATAATTATATGAGAGATAAAATTGCTAAGGTAGTCGATTTCATTTCAAATATAAGCTTATTTGGCTAGAGTGCTCATCTCCAACATTAAAATTTGATAACTGACAAATCAGCTTGACAAAAATGACTTGTTCCTCGAATTTACTTCACTGACCCAGTGTTGCAATACCGATCAAGGTTTTGGAGTGGTTATCCATCTGTCAGGTGGTTGGTAAATCAACCTTTAGAACCTCCTGTTTCCAGCTTGATCATTAGGTAGACAAAAAAATTCGTATAAAGATGTTATTTTCAAGGGTTTGATGAGAACTGAATCAGTATTTTAGGCTGCATCATTCTAAAAGTGACAGAATTACTAGACATAGAGCAAAAAAAAATGAAATCAAATTTACAATCTAGTATACCTCTACATAGAACTTTAATTTATTTTTTTAGGGCTGTACAATATCAGAAAAATGCAACTGCACTGTTATTTATTAATATTGTATTTATGGTACTGGTTGTGAATAACCACTGCTGTAAGCTTCAGCATCTCAGTCACTTTAATCTCAGTTTATGAAATAATGTTGTGAAAGTCCATACAATTAGCTTTTTATGTTGTTGAATTCTAGGATGTGAATATGTCGCACTTAAAAATATATACAATAAACTAGCAAAGAATGCATTTGTGGTTGTAATGTTGTTGGCATTGCAATGGGACCTGAGATTTTATTATTGTGCAGATAAATCAAAACGTCATTGCCTTTCAGCCCTCACGGATACAAAACAATTGTTTTTATCAGTGGAGAAATGGAGAAATCACATGTTGAAGCTTGTGGGGCTTTGAGATTTTTAGCTGCTATCCTTTTAAAAAGAACCTGCAGTATAATTCATGTGGAAATTTGCACAGCAGTCCCCCAGTAGCTGTAGTAAAACTCACTGCTGTGCTGTGGCTTCTGTGAACTTTGACTTAAAGGAGAGGAATATTTTATTTTTGTCTTATGTACACATCATTTCTCATTATTCAGTGCTAATGTTAGAAAATCTAGTTTTTATTACTATTTGCAACAGATTTTGTGCTGTTTATATGTGGTGGCAGTTTTCAGTGTGCATCTTCCTAACCTTATGTCAGAAACATCAGGTTAAAAATGAGTAGATTTCTCTGCTGAAACAGTCATACTGCTGCACACATGTTTGAGTGTGGAGTGTTGAGAAGGTGAGATGAAATAAGCAGATGTGTGACCAAAGCTTTTTAGATGCAAGTATGAAAAGATATTGCTGGGACCTGCTTTTGATTATACTCCTGCCAGGATTTTAGAAGCTACGGCCCTCCTTCAAAGTAACCTGTCTTTTTTTCTGTCAATATAGGACAGAGCTTCAAAAATAAAATAAAAAAACATATCTCTCTATCAACTGGCCAATCAGTCTTTCATGTTTGACGTCCTTTATTCCATACAAAAAAAAACAAAACAACACAAATTCATTATTTTCAAAAGAAGTTGAGTTGACTGGGGTTTAGTTGTGGAAAGAAAGGAACGAAGAGAGATGCTTCAACAGAAGACGTCAAGGTTTATTTAACATACAGCTCATTTGAAATCTGCTGGTGTGCCCGATCCCAGCCATCTCTGAACAGCTCCTGACTTGATGAAAAGCACTTTTATTGGGCTCTCTGGGGAGGTCAGTTGCCACTGTGTGTGTCTGTGTGGTTTTTGGCAAGACTGTAAAGCAGCACGGAATGTTGGCGATGTCTGGTGAGACATTACTTCTCAGCAGGCTGACAAAATTCGACAAGGAAAGGAAAATTGTTTTGTGACTGCATAAAAGGATGACATAATTGACATGATCTGGCTTTAGAAGATTTGCCTCTTGGGTTGAAAGTCTGCTTTTTGCTTCACCATATTTGGTTTTTCGTATTGGGTTTGATAGTTTTGCTAAGGCTTGACCAGCAAAACTAAGAATATTCTAAAACAGAGTAATAATAATAAAAGAGTCATGGGTCATTTTACAGCAAATTAGTTGGGTCTTTGTGAAGATGGTGTTCAATACATTTCCATAAGACTCTGCTGGTTTTAACATATGTTGTGGCTCTACCAGACTGGTTGAGGATGCCTCTTTGAAACCATGGGAACATACACAGAAGTGGGGGTGTAATCTGTTAGACCCAGACAGGCTAAATACACAGAAAATGCATGGACACACACACACACACACTCACACAGCTCACAGACTGCTAAACTTACTCTTCCTTTGACTTATTCTAACACACAGACACACACCCACCAACTTTTGAAGGGAACTCGTTCATAACCTGGCATGACAAAAGAAATTCTCTGCTGACAGCTTTATGGAGTGAGAAAGTTCCTCATCTCTACTGCCCTGATGTCTTGTCCTATCAAACACATATTTGGTTTCTAGGGAGTGAATATTAGCTCACTGGCACAGCTTATGTAGTTTTGTGTGCAGTTAAAATCAGCAAGAAATTCAACACATAAAGCGGTTGCCATAGAAGAGAGACCATCATGCATTTTGAAGCTTGTCTGCCTGGCTGGGTGATGTTTTTCTGTCATCGCCTTTCAGCCCTCATGCAAATAAAAAGCAAACAAACAAAAAAAGATCATGGAAACCCTTGTTATGATGCAATTTTAGATGATGCACTATTTTGACCTGGTAAGGAAAGCTGATGCAAATCTAATGGTACTATGACTACAAGCTGTACTGAGCGACCTCATGAAGTTGCTTATGCAATGACTAAAAGTAAAGTTTTCAAAATGGTTCCTGGACTCAAAGATTGATATATGGTGAGGAGGTCATTCATCCTGGCGTGACTTAGATGGAGTTTTTGGCCATCTGCAGCATCAGAAGCACTTTGAAGAGGTTTTCAAGCATCTGACTTGAAAACCTTTTAGATATCTTCTTTATATTTTACTCAGAAGATAAAACTGACAGTATATGTGTTGGCTGCCTTGAAATACCTCACTATCCTGGGGCTGAACAAAAGTAAATGACTTAAGACTTTAAGACTAGGGTAATGATAGGGATAAACAATATGTAGATTTTAAACTGTGAAGGATTAGATCATTTAGCATAGAAAACTGGTCTGTTTAATCCATTTCTATGTTTTATATTAAATTTAACAAGTTTTTAGTCTTATCTGTGTTTTCTTAGTCCATTAGCAGTCTTCCTTGTTAAACAAAGCTGCTGCTGAGGATGCAAGTCATTTTGCCCCTTTGCTGTGTCTCACCTTTGTCATTTTGGTTTTTTTTATGTTGTATGTCATTCATGGTATGTTTGGTACTGACCACCTGTCGGTAAATACCTGCCATATCAGTGACTATGTTGACTCGCGCCTAATTTTTTGTATGACCATCTTGGTTTGACTTTTGAAAGCATGGGCTCCATTTTTCTTGTTCAGCCAGGAGTCATTACAATCTAAGAGCACATTTGTAAGTGTGAAGTTCTAATTAACCAGAAAGGAAAAAAAAAACGTTTTTATTTCCTGCCAACTGCAAAAGAAATTGGCCTCTTGGGTCAATGACATTTATTTTTATTTGACTTGTATCTTTTGGCACCAAAATAAAAATGAACAATTATTCTAGTAAATACCACTGCCTTAGTTTTAGTGAAAAATGTATCTAATAATCTTGCAAGTTCTCCAAGTCAGGGTAGAAGAAAAGCCTCAAACTCAATATTGCTCAATGCATAAGGAAGGAGTGGATATTTGGAAAATATGGATCCATTACAAAGACCTGCTTTTAATAGAAAAGTGCTTTCTATTAAATATTAGCCAAATTAATAAATTTTTTACATTGTTTTTTTACATTAATGCATGTCTGTCTTGATTGCAAGGGAAACATTGCTCCCAATAAATATAGTATGTAACTGAAAAGAAAGAGAATTGTTTCATTTTCATGTCTTTCATGAAGTACAAAACATAATGTGAATTCATAGCCTATGGCAATGTAGGGTAAACTGGACGGCATGCATTGAGAGATTTGACATGACCTTTTATATATACTCCCAACTGACTTATACAAGGATAGAGGAGGTTTTCATTTGCTATTGCTAAAGTATGCCTATAGCCTTGGCATCTGTTTCTGAAATTTATGCAAATATACTCCAAAAGGCAGTGGTATGGTGTCATAGATGATGATTGCATTGTAATGAGTAGATCACTGCACATATTTTGTGGGTTTTCAGGTATCTAATTGATAGTATCTGTGAAATTACTCAGTTCAGGGTCAATCAATAAATCAGCGCAGGGTCAAGAGCACAGCAGCATAATTAATACACATGAGGAGTAAAGGCAAGGAAAGTATTCTGATCACAAAGAGCAGCTGCCATAGCACAACATTTTGACTACCTTTGTGCTAGCTTTGACAAAATGATTTCAGTACATGCAATGTAGACAACACAGTTTAGGGATGTAAGGGGTAATCCACTTTGACCATTAGCAATAATTAAAGTGTCAGAAGATGACCATAAAGCTCTCTAAAAGGAAAATTCCCAAGTCTTCAACACGTGGAGAAGTAAAATGAGAGGAAAACAGGATGGCTAAATCTGAGTACTGTTGTTGAAAACACAAGATTTTCCATGCTATTACATTGATGAAACATTAGTAGAAACTGGTGAAAATGCAAGTCTGACCAGTTGAGACTCTCTCATTTCTCACAACACTTAAACGTAAACATATTTTGGTCTTCCATGTTTATGACAATAAGACAGAAAATATGCGAACTATTATCTGACATATGACAAGTACAAAGTTGGGCTAACCTTAACCCTTCTCATCTCCTCAATAATCTATGAAGGAGGTGCATGAGGAGGTGATTGGCTGACCAGGTGAGATGACGAGAGTCCTCCAGTTTGAATTTACACTGGCTTCATAACACATTAAAGGTCTTTTGCTGTATCAACCTTCCAGACCACTCAATTCCTCTGGTTCAGGTCTACTCTGATTGGGAACAAACTTCTTGAAAACTGCAAAAATGCTGAAAAAAACAAGTTCCTTCAAATGTATTTGTATAGTTGTCATTGTTTATTAATAACTCAAACATTATATATTGTAGTCTGTTCTTCAACTTTTCAAGGCTTTCCTTTATTTTGCCATGGCAATGATGTTTTATTTTTTTGTAACTTCATTTTATTTTTAATCATTTAAAACACTCATTTGCCCTGTTGCTGAAATATGCTATACTAAACAAAAATTCCCAATGTTTTAGAATGTTATTTGATCAGATTGCCATATTATTTTCCCTTTCCTGCAGCAAATCCTTTTGTCAGAAGGGTTTTTGTCTGACTAGTGGCCAAATCCACTGACATGATGTTGTTGAATTCTTGTCTGAGTGTATTTGTGTTGATTGCTGATTTATTTGTGTTTGGTTGTGTTGCAGATAATTGACGAGGAAGAAACACAGTTCATGACCAATTGCCCTCCTGCAGTGACAGAGAGCACTCCTCGTAGGCGGAGCAATATCCAGGTGTTTTGGACTGCGCCCCCTAGTGGCACCGGCTGTGTTCTTCTAAAGTATGTAAACAGCAGGGGATGTTGAGCTTGTCTAGCAGAGGCAAGTCCTCAGCTCCAATACTTACAGACACATTGCACTCTAGAGGCGCTTTTCCACTAGAACGCCTCTTACCGGTATGGACCCGGTCCACCCTGGCCAGATCCATTTTCCATTAGCAGATCTGGTGAGGCTCTGCCTGGCGGTTCTCAGATTTTTGTGCCTGCTTCAGGGGTAGTACTAGCCTCACCGAGCCAGGTATGACACCATAGTGATTTGAGTGACAGTTGACCACATTACCTCATTGGCTAGTGATTACCTCTGGCAAACTCCATACAATATTATAGTTTGGAGCTTGGACTGTGGACATGCCGTCTGCTATTAGAGAGCTGCTTAGTACAGAGGAGCATAATTATGTGTTTAATCGTGACCAGCGCCAGGAACACATGCTTTAGGTTTTGGTGCAGAATGACCATAATTTAGCAGACCTGCTATCAGCTTGTCTTTCAGAAGAACGGACAGCAATAAAAAAAGAGCGAAGCGATGCAGCTATGGTCAGAGTTCTGTCAGAGCTGCAGTTTTGTGCCAACAGTGTGAAACATCGGAACTACATAATATTAGCTTGTAATGTGAATTTTAATTTTTCTTTAGATTTGCAAAAATATATATAAAGTTCATCAATTTACATCTTTTGACTGCATTACCTAAATTCAAAAAGTTAAAGTTAAAGTGCCAGAATGCAATTATATTTATATGTACAGTGAAATAACCAGCTGATCTGAGTCTTTGTCATTATCTTTGGGTCAACAATGAATTTCTATGAGGCCAGATGAAATATATGGGTTTATTTGAGTGCATCAGAGCCAAAACTTTGAGGTTCTCCATCGCTGAGTGTCGCTGCAAACATCAGCGGAGAGTTAACCACAGCCACTGAGCGTTCAGGTTGAGGCTGTGTCTGGTTTCACTATATTGTGTTGTGCATGACTTACCACCCAGGGCTTCATGAACTTGAGAGGAGTTCCTTTTTGTGAGGGACGTCATTGCCAGCTAAAGTGGATCTTTTGTTGTTTTTCTCTTTGTAAGTTCACTCAGTGGACAGGTTAAACGTAGAGTAAGTAGTGTAAAAAATAATAAAAATCAAGTTGTTAATGGCATTGAAGCTGATACCTAAACGCTGTTTAAGACATTTCCTGTGGGAATCTGGGTTGCTTTTGATATTATTTTTCTCAAATTTTTGACTTTTTGGCGAATCAAAATTGAACTGAATTATTCTACACTGGACAGATATAATTGAAATCACAATTATGTCGTACCAAGGGTTTTCTTTGTGAAAGCAGGAAAAATGCCTCTCTTGCATTACTGGCATTAGGAGCAGATAATTAAATAAACAACAAGAACAAATACATTATAATAACTAAAGCTCCTGAAATTTCAGAATAACTCCAAGCTATTTAACAAAAAGTATTTTCAGAAAAAGGTACATAGACACACAAAAAAAAAAACAAAAACAAAAAACATTTAACTCTAAAGGATCATAACTGTAAAAGATAAAAAACAGCATATATAAAACTCTGTCAACCAAATGGACATGTTTTGAGTGATAATGGTATGGGCAGCAGAAGAAAAATGCTGTCCCAGTGCTGCATGCATTGAAGTTATCAAAAATGTTATAATTTCAGCTTTCAGGTTTTGTGGAGGAAATGAAAATATGCATTCTCATAACAATTGTACACTCTAAAATCTTTCTCATGATTAAATAAAAATAGTTTTTAGAGGTAAAATAAAATCTGCTAAATATTACTAAACTTCTGGCCTTTAGTTCTTTAGTTTTTTTTTTATCACTTTTGATCCTGTTTTAATCGGACACCTCCCAATGCAAAACGCATAAAAATGCTAACTTTTCAATCAAAATTTAATTTCTTTGGCAAAATTAACTAATTGCCATTTTTCATTGCAAAACTGAGTGTCATAAAATAATCTGGAAGCTTTAAACCTTCATGGGCTTGGCTGCTTTAAAGCTGGATGACAGAAATCCTGTTTTTTTTTTTTTTTCCTTTGGTTTCTGATGCAAAACTAATGCAGGTGGTGGAAAGATAGCGTGGGATCTCAAAGACTGAGATCAATGCGTTATTTAAGTGCTAATGCATACTGTTTTTCTGTTATGCTGTCTGATGATACAAAGGAACAATAACAATGTTGCACTTTTACTAATGCATACTATGATTTGAATGTTGTGGTATGACAAGTTTTCTTTGTTCTCTGTTTTTTTCTTTCTCCCTATAAATAACCTCTGAGTTTTTCCTCAATTTGCTTGCTGCTCTTTTTTCCTGTCCTCTTACTTTATTTTTCATGCACACCCCTTTTTGCTGTGGTGTTCACCTCATTTACACAGAGACCAGTGGGGAGATGGCAATGGATTCAGTAAAATGCAAGGACAGAGGGGAAAATGGTTCAGAAGTGTGACACTGCATTCAGCTCATGAAGAGCTTCAGCTTTAATACGAGTGCAGAGAGAAATGGGGACAAAGACACAGAGAAGCCTCTGCATTAAAAAGAGTTTGCCTCAATCATAATTACAGGCTGGCAGTAATTATTTGTCTCAGCGCTTACCTGCAAGACAATTATGATGATAGTAAAGTTTTCCAAAGACTCTGCATTGCAACCGCTCAAAAATCTCAGTAGTGACATTGATTAGAAAAGTCCATCTTCTGTGTTTGTAAAGTGAAGGATGTTTTTAAATAAAACTGGGTATTTCAGACTCATAAATACAGCATATATATGACTAAAGCAATCAGCTGTATAGAAACACCTTATGATCAACATATACACAAAAATCGGAAAAAAAGTGACTTGAGATTAGTAAAAGGACATAAGACTCATGTAAATGTTTGTTTTTAATTTTACTTCACATATCTCAAGCACTTTGTCAATGCCAGTCAGGGTGCCTGCCTCTAGAATATTATTGGTTATCAACAGAAGACCTGCACTGAAAATTGCAAATGTCTACACAATGAGTAGGTTTGTGTGTTTCTAAAAGCTTCCCTGACTGACATGTTGTACCCTAAACTTTGCTGTTTGACAGTATAATTATTGCTGTTATTGCGCTTTCAGATGGAAAAACACGAGCCTTGTGGTATGACTTTGTCCATGATGATAGGGCCAGGCCTGGGTGCACATTCTACATCATAAACTCAGAGAATAGACGCTAAAAGTTTCAAATCTATTTTAAGATCTCTGATGTGTTGCAGTAAGGTGGGGCAAGCCTTTCTTCATCATGTGCCAGCTATACCATCATCTTTAGCTCTTCAATGTTATAGATATTGATTTATACGGACACTTCTTCAATTTTTCTGTTACAGTTGTCTGGGTATTTTGACACTTTATTAGTGTTGTTCTGTTCTTGATAAGGCATAAAACACAGGGTTCAGTCACAGTTTAACAGAAATGTTAGACAAGGCGCTGGTCTTTTTGGCTAAACAGTTTGGGTAAGAACAGTAGAAACGCCAGCTGGCAGAGAGCATGTCCACAGTAAGATGTTTAAACATAGCTTAAAACTGCCAAAGAGGGATGAAACAAATGCCAGTGCTAAAATTAAAAAGATATTGAGAAATCATATTTTTGTAACTGTCTAAAAACTGACATTACATTTCAGAATTATTATTATTTTTATTTCAATCTTTATGTTTTATTGTCTAAATAACAAAACAGTGCATGCAGATACACATTTTTAAAAGTGTTTCTCTAATGGGAAAGATCACACCGTCCATAAAATATAAAACAGATTAAGAGTAATCACAGTTGTCAGCATGTGTGTGAATATGTTGCATTTGTCATCCTGTGCACTTAAACATAGGACATAATATGTACTAATGCAAGATCAGATAGCTTTTGGTAAGAAATGAGCTCCTTTTTAAGCTTCATGTCTTTTTCCTTGCAAACAGCTTGTTTGCTTCTAAAATGTTTCTTTCTTTTCAGTTGGTTTCTTATCCTGTTTGAGTGACAGTAATCATCATACTCATAGTAACCTGGAAATATAAATGGTGCAAAGCTGGCCATCTACAGTATATATGGAAGTGCAATTGGACTAAGAGAAAATATTTCTATTGTACAGTTAGACCTATGTCAGCTATGCAAAATGATGAGTGTTCTGTTTTACATAAGGATTTTTTGACCAGGACTTTTGTAGGTTCCCAGAACAGATGTTGGTTAGTTTAATGCAGCAAGTGTCTTTGAAAGTCATACTTAAAGTCCTATCCTTTTTGGGCTTTTCATGTTTTAAAAATAACACTTCTGGGGTGCATAAGTTGCAGTTTCAATTTCTTTCAATTCCCTTCAGTTTTAAAATATTTTTTGAGTTTTTCAATTTTACCAACAGCAGGCTTCTAAAGTTGGTATAAAATGTGTTTGTGTGAGAGGGAAAGGAAACTGCAAGTGTTCAAGGTGAAGAGACTAGATATCTCTGGACATGATTCACAGTCAAAAATATTGTTTCTTTTTTTATGAGAAGGAAACTTTATATATTTGGCTAGTGTGCATTTTTGCAAACTGAAGAAACCTTTTCAGCATTTTGTTGCTAGAGATATCAATTAAAACATGACATAGAACTTTTGTTCATGACATAATCCACTGTTAGTTGACTCAAGTGCTCTAAAGCTACCCGCCCTGTTATTATCAGTTCTCAATTTTTATGCTTTTCTTCAACATGTCAATATGTTTTAGCAGCTAAAAACATGGTTTGAGTTGAGACAGGCTATTAATACCAAATGCAGAGACAACATTTTAAGGCAATGACAATGTCCTCACAATAAAACAAACTCGTTGGATGAACAGCATTTCTCAAGGTGCTTAATAGGGTTTTTGTTTTGGTACGCTATAAAATCAAGCAGATCTAATTAAGAGCATAAAGAGCATGTCCAGCTAGTCATGTCAAGAGGTACTAAATCCCCGTGGTTAATTATCTCTTTGTTGCTTCACACGACCAGAATGAAGCACATTGCTGTCACCATTAAAAGTTCTTTTATATTTCCATTTTGTAGGTGAGAAGCAATTTATTTGTAATTTTCTTCTCTAGCATGGATGTTTGTGTGATGCACTTTAATAGGCAGTCTGCGTGCATCATTGATTACACGAGTTCTATAAGCACATACAGTTGTCATAGTCTGTTTATTGTAATAAAATTACATGATAATCAAAAGGACATATAAATTGAAATTGAATGTGTTCTTATGCCCAAAATGCTTATTTCATTCAACTTAACTGAGCTAACAAAATAATTCCATTTTGTTCCCCTGGGTTGTTGTAAAAGATGAAAGAGCTAAGAGAATAATTTGATTGAAGGTTATATTTAGAGGAGATACAACAAAACAAGTTCTTATACACAAATTTGACGACCTGTATCTTGCTTTTTTATCTTCTCTTACTCATTTTTAGTCTATTTTTTCTCTGGAACAAGACCCAACACCACTTGCACACACACACACACCCACATGCAAATCAGTACTCTTTCGGGATGATTGCAATCGGTGGTAGTGTGGATCCAAAAAAAGTGAGATAGAATTTAAATTGGATGTTAAATAAGCATTACTCTTCCTGATTGTCTGACCAGCCAAGGAAAGTGGGCACGCGGTGAGGAAGAGCTTGCTCCTCCTCCTCATGGAGATATGAGAAATTGGAGTGAGATTGAATTAAAGCGTGAACAATTAGAGATGTGGTGCGGGTGATGCTTACCTTTAACCATTTCATCCAGAGTGTGAGAGGCCATCCTAACCATAAACTGCATATAGAAACATGCGGCAATACTATATTTTATAGTAGCGCAGTTGAGACGGACTGGTGACATACTGTATATGGGTAAATATAGATTTATTTTTCATATATTATTTAAAATGAGAGTTTTGTAACATATGAAAAACGTATTTTATTTATGTTGTTTGAATGGTAAACAGATAGATAGATAGATAGATAGATAGATAGATAGATAGATAGATAGATAGATAGATAGATAGATAGATAGATAGATAGATAGATAGATAGATAGATAGATAGATAGATAGATAGATAGATAGATAGATAGATAGATAGATAGACGCTTTACACGCCGTGGCACAGTTCAACTTCGTCTCCACGAAGAACGATTCCAGCTGGACTCAGCCCATCTGGCTCCCATGGTACCATCATCAGCTCCACCTTGTCAGGGTTTATCCCCATGGAAACTTTCCTGCAGCCAAGACTGGCGTTTGTAAAGAATTCAGGTCTCCGGAGGCTTATTTTCTGTTGTTATTTTCTCAAGTCCTATGGCCTCTGGGAATTTCTTTTGACCAATTTACATGTCAAGAGCCCTCTTAAACCTGCGTTCCCCACCACAGAGTGCAACAAGATTCGGAGACAGCTCAATTTGGGAAACCTCCCCTTTGCCAGGCCTCATTTTTTAGGAGCATTGCTTTTGCCCTCTCATTCGTCTCATTCCAACTCCCGGCACACAATATGATGCATTCTTTCTTTTTTAAGCTCAATCTTACATTTACTCTTATTCCTTATTTTGTTATCATCTGAATTTTCATAGTTTTACTTTCACTTTTTGTGTTTTTACTAACATGCAAGCTGTGTTATATTGAACTTAATGTAAGGCTTCCACCTTACCAGCATATTTATCATAATTATATACACAGCAAAGAAAAAGAAAGGTGTATGCTGTAGGAAAAGTCAACTTATTTACTCTTCTAGAAGAGGATTTTAATGTTGGAGCTACCTTAACAATATTTTGTCTCAATTCCTTCTTCTTCTTGTGATTGCTTTTAGGGCAAGCATTGTACAGAAGAGAATTATCTATTTTCAGGATGAAGGTGCATTGACGAAGCGAATGTGTGAGAAAGGTAAGCTTAATTTACTGGCATGGAATAAATGTTTACTGAACATTTAGTTTCCTTTTTATTACCATACTGGTAGTGATCTTTCCCCACTGTGCTATTTATGTGTGTATTTTCTTTCTGTTTTAATTTAATTGCAGGGGATTTTTTGTTTGCTGTTATAAATACTATAATGAATAGCTACATAATTCTCCTGGCTTTGCATGGTATTGGTTGGCATGCAGCAGCACCTCAAAAAGAACTGTACAGTACAATTTATGCTATTTCCACGTTCCTCTTCTCCTTCTCTTGCTTCCGACTCTTTTAACCACTCATCTTCCAGATGGTGGGCATCATTGTCTTCTCTTTATAGTTATGAGCGATATCTATATCTCATTGTCCTCTGCTTTGTCATTTCTGAACAGAATCCTTGTATGGAGATAGCACAGATAAGCCTTTACTTGATTGTTGTGCTTGTGGAACAGCAAAGTACAGAGTCACCTTCCATGGGAACTGGTCAGAGAAGATTCACCCCAAAGACTTTCCTCGTAAGAACAATTGTACTTCTGGTATTTTAATATAATCTAAAATTGAAGAAAATAAGTAGCTAATCTGTTTTTATTAACATTTGAAAAAATATTTAGATCCTTCTTTACATTCAGGGGAAAATCATTATGTGTATGGCAGCAATTAAACTCTTATTATAACTACTGACCAGCATCTTTCCACTGGTATTTTGACCATTTGTTGTTGTTGATGAGTTCCAAGTGGTTTGAGATTAGAAGGCTCTCCAACCTACTCGTTAGCTCCCTAAAAAGATTTTCTATCTGTTTTGAGGACTCTGGCTGAGTCACTCCAAAACAATAATATTGTAGTTAGAAGAAAAATGTTGTTAAAATCACCCTCTGCTGGTGAAGTGTGCAGCAGGGCGCAACAAAGAGTCATATAAGTCAGAGCTGCTGGTGTACAAAAACATCTATTTAAAATAAGAACAAGAAACGCTTAGCCTGGCGGCGGAACAGGTAAAACCTGGCAGCCCATCAGTACAAGTGCGGAAACCCTGCGATTATCTAAGCTAGTAAGAAATGTATTCTGATAAAAAGCTGCACAGGATTTGATCTTATTTAATGTTGTTTTGTTGCTACTAATTGGCATACATTGGAGCTATTACAGTGTCAGTTGTCAATCTGTGTTGTACCAAACAATAAAAAGATGGTAGCCTTTTTTCCAAACTTGTTTTATTACTGAGCTTATCTTAACAGATCTGGATAATGATTCTGTGGAAACCAAAACCACACAAGAAAGGATTTTGATGGTTAAATCATGTAACTTAGACTTTGCACGTCCCTTTCAATAGTGATATGGGTGGCAGGCTATTGCTACCTAGTTGGGTGTGATGCACATATAACCTTCAGCCAAACTATCAGGATGTGAATAGACCTTCGGCTTACAATGCCTCTCCTGTCTAAATCTGCCTCTCCCCCAGTCAGATCAATATACTGATTACAGTGGAATGAGATAAACCCTGGAATTGAAGAAAGCCCTAATTCACTATCCTAGGCAGGAAGTAGCTGGTGTATGATCCACTCTCTCACAAGTGTAGGCGTGCACTCACACAATTCATAGATGGATCAACTTAGTGGAAGAGAGGGCAAGCTGTGTGGCTTATGTTTCATCCTGACTCTTGGGGCTCTACAGATTGATTTCTCCTTGCACAAAGTCATTTCCTTGGTAAATAGTTATTATAACACTGCACATATTGCACTGGACAGTGTTATTCGGTGGTACCAAACACAGACTTATGGCCATTCTGGCACCTTTTCTTTCCCAACTCCTGACCTTGAATTAGCATTTTTTGTTGCAAGAGGAGTTTTTCTCTCTCTCTTGTCAAGTCAGCAGTCTTCCCCATGATTATGTTGCCCAGTGACCAAGAGTGCTCAAAGCGGACTCAGTTTGAACTTAAAGCTGACGCCTGCTGGACACGTCTGCTTAATTGAACATGTTTATTGGCGGGTATTTGTACTCAGTGTCACACAGTAAGATACTTGGCAGGAAACGGTGTTCACATCAAACTGTTTAGTATGTGATACCAAGCTGATAAGGCTGAGGCTGCCCTGTACTCTGTAAATAGAAGTAGATTTGAATTATTTTACAAGGATTTGACATATAAAACCAAAAATATTTTGCTGTTCAGAAAACTAAATAAAAGTTTTTAATTTTTGTACATTTTCAATTTAACCAGAAAATCCATTAGATCAATTACCTTGTTAACATTATTTTCATAACAAACATTAAAGTTTGTTTTTGTCATCAACTGCCCAAGTGCTAGTCATTCAGGTAAACTCTGACCCCTTAAGTTACTGCTTATAAATAGTTTTAACCTGCTATGCATGTCACCTGACTGACTCATTCCTGTGGTTCTCATATATGCAATATGCCTGTTCGGTTGCTCACTGGCCACCTTCATAAACTGTCTATCAGTCACCCCATTGTAAAGCAGCACTATTGAGATTCACCACCCTGTGGCCACATTTATAAATTGTTTGTCGGACATGCAACACTTTTTGTTAGACCTCTAGTCTTACCCCCTCCCAGCTGGCTAAACATCTAACTTTGTATTAACTTCATGTATTAGCGTGGTTCCTTGGAGGGGGTATACTGTTTTGGTTTGTTTTTATTATGTCATTGGCTTACGTTTAAAAGATCAAAAGAATACATTTAAATTAAGTGTTGGACTTTAGTAACTTTTTTTTGTTTGATTTCTTTCATGAATCCAAGGAAACATAGCTCAGCCAGTATTTCTTCTTTGATCTGCCCCCCTAGCCTACAGTCTTGTGTGAATATAAATCTCCGAGATTTATATTCACACACTCAAGCCAGTGCTTGATGTTGCAGCAGTTAAACAGCATACATGTCACATGTATGGAAAGGCCATAATAGGAAAGCAGAGTGCATGATGAAAGAACGTAAAAGCATTGGGCAATAAAGTTGTGGTTGCTTTTCAATCCCAGAGACTGCAGGGATGATGCAAAACTTATCCATAAACATCACAAAGATGTCAATAAATCCTTAGATGGTAACCAATACTCCACATCTTGTGAAGTTCTGGTTTAGAAGGTGCAGCTGATTTTTAGTTTCCATTGTTGTGATATTAATCCTGTCAGTACTAACTGTTTCTTAGTATTGATACCAGCACAGCTGCATAATCTCTACGCCTGCATGTACAGATCCTAAAACCAACATTTTACAGTTTCTCAAGCCTACATACTTTTGTCCTGGATAAAAGACAATCAAAGGCACGAGTGACACTTATTATATAACTGTAGGAGGTAAAAATTAAGTATATTTTGATTGAAACAAATGGCTCCCGGCAAATTGCGAATTGCAGCAAATATTTTTTTTCAGAATGTCTGTCAATTAAAAGTAAAAGAGGCATTTAAAGAGCTCTACTAACCAGAGTTCCTAAAGTAAAACACAATGGAAGAGGAAAACTGAAGATAATGTAAAGCAAATGGTTGAGAAATCCAGGTAATGAGATATTTTACTGTCTGACTCTACAGGTCGCACCAATCACTGGTCAGCCATCATCGGTGCCTCCCACTCAAAGAATTATGTGCTCTGGGAATTTGGTGGCTTAGCCAGCGAAGGAGTAAAACAGGTAGCTGAGCTGGGCTCACCAGTCAAAATGGAAGAAGAGATCAGGCAAAAGGTAAGAATTATGTGTTTGTAGAGGAGACTGTCTTGCAAAAGTGCTAAATAAACCCTATGAGTTCACTATTCAGTGATTAGTGTCCCATCCCATCCTATGAGTTATTTCAAGCATCTATGTTATCTTAGCTACAGATCTTCTATTTAGATTTAAATAGAAGATTTTAAGATTATTTTATATATTTTTAAAAGTTTACATAGGCTTGTCCCGTCTTAACTCTCTGAGCTGCTTAACCCCTACCCTCGAGCTGATCAGCTGGTCTTAGAGGTACCACGGTCAAACCTGAAGCTCAGAGGAGGCAGAGCTTTTACTCTTGCAGCTCCCAAATTATGGAACGATTTGCCGTGACATATAGAAGTGCCCCTTCATTGTCTGGTTTTAAAATTCATCTTAAGAAACATTTTTATTATTTGGCTTTTAACACGTGTTGAGACTTGTGTTCTTACCTCTGTTATCACATTTTATTGTTTCTATTGTTGTTTTCTGCCCTTTCCACATTTTAAATGTTTATTGATTATTATCTGTATAGCACTTTGTCACAGCTATTGTTGTTTTAAAGTGCTTTATAAATACAGTAGTAGTAGTAGTAATAATGACAAAGGATATGGATCACTACCACCTCTTTTGGATCTGCTATGGACAGTAAAATATTCTACATGAAAATCAGCTAAAAAAATATTAAATTGAGCCCTAAAAATTCTACATGCTGGGTTAATATTTTATCAGATTGATTTAGTATGAAACTGTGAGGTGCCATGGATTCAAAAACACACAAAAAGTGTATTTAGTTTTGTTAAAGTTCTGGCCTTCCACCTCTCATCCTTCACATACTTCTTACGCTGTCTATATTATCCCAGCTAATAGTTTGGCATATTTTTCTTTTTTCGTTTTCTTTATGACTTGCTCACTTTGTCTTAAAATAACCCCTGCTGGAGGAGCAGATGGTTCAACAGAGTTTTTATTCTTTGCTGATGCTAAAGACCTAGTGTACATAATGAGAGCACAGTAAAAGCTGTGAATTTCTTGGTTGGTTTCTATTTCCCTACTGCTGTTAATGCACTCTTTTATATTTGGCTTGAACTCTAAGCCGACATCATTACAAGGTATACAAGTTATCTCTAACCTTAGAAATGAGAGTGAAATTGCAGTGGATTTATTAAAGCTATAATTTGCTGTCTGATTAATTTGGGAAATAAGTATATGATTACTGGTAGTACTGGTCAAAAACCTTTTCTTCAACAGGCAAAACATTAAGAACAATTTCTCATTTACAATATTAGCCTGAAAGTGTTAGAACATCTAAAAGGGAAGCGAAGGGGAGAGGATACCAATATATGCATACATATAAAGGACAATGCGTTCATTCTGCAAAACAATTACATAACTCCTTGAAAAAGTAATTTAGTCCGTCTTTCAAAGCAGAAAATTAAATCAAAGTGTCAAGATGTAGTGTATTTTGATAAAAGTTTGAATCATTGCAGTCGCAAAACAAAAAGACAAATGGCCAATAGAAACCATTTAAGGATTTTCAGTTTAATAAGTTGGAATGAATGAGCATTGTATCTTGAGTAGGAATCTTCTGCAGTAGCTGATTTAAAGAAGGAGGTGAAAGACCTAGTAGAGTTTTATAAATGAACAAGAGACAGTGAATGTTCCAACGAGACAGCAATGAATGTCAATTAACCTGAGAGTACAACAGTGAGTGGTGTGTTTTATAAGGGTCATTGATAATAAATCGGATGGGGAAATAATAGATTGTATCCAATTTTTGGAAGACTTCTTTTGCATAAGTTCTGTCAGCATAATCGAATAATCAAAGAGTACACATTTCAATAATGGCTCTTTTAGCTGAGAATGTAAAAGATGAGTGGTTTCTGTACAGGAAGCCAAGTTTTGCTTTGACCTTAGTTTGAAGCGTGTTAATGTGATGAAGGACAATGAACTGTGAATAAAAGTGCTTGTACTCTGTAACTGGCACAAGAATGGTTTCATTTGTAATAGAAGCTCGATCTTTGGGGAACCAGGCGCTGATGCGATTTTCTTACATGTTGATTCTTGACTGGGGGATGCTTATTAGTAAAAGAACTAGAATTATCTTTGAACAGAGTCCACACTTTCTCTACTAATTGTTCATTAAATTACATTTCCAGATGGTCAGTTGATACTTAATTATGAGAGAAAAAAATAAATAAAACGAGTTGGTAACAACCATGAAAAGTAATGTATTTTAGCAAAAAGGCCCTTATGAATTCCTCTGCAAATATCTCCAGTGTTTGTGACCTTGTAGTAGTTCACAAACTATGATAAGTTTTTAAAAATTTCCATTAATGCTTAGATTTTTGTCAGAGGAATTCAATATTTTCTTACAAGAAGAGACAATCCCCCAAAAAGACAGCATGGCATTTGCAATGGTGTGAAAAGTGTTTGCCCCTCCTAATTAACTATTTTTGCATGTTTGTCACTTTTCGAAGACAATTATAGTAGTCAAAGACAACACAAGTAAACACAGAATACAGGTTTGGCTTCCCACCAGATGAAGTAAATTAAGATTGATCAATAATAAATTACATTTTCATTGTCATATTACTGATTTCAATTTCAGTGTTTCTCTTGTCTGTACTTTTTAAATGCTAAAAAAACCCCACTTAAAAGCACTTTAACCTTTTTTGAATCTGTTAACATCAGTTTAATTTAAAACATGTTTATAGTTTCTTTACATTTGTCTAAAAATGGATAATTATATTTCCTAAAACAAGCATCTTGCATTTTCACTTTATCTACTTTTTCTGACTCGTAAAACATAGTCCTTGTCCTTGCGGTAAGAAGACTGGGCAAAAGAGTGTCCCTGCTTTGAGCCGTGCAGCGCTGCTTAGGAAGTGCTGACACAAACAGAAAGATGACTCGCTTTGTGAAGGCGTCAAGGGGAGCAGCTAGTGATGAATGCAAAATTGATATTCATAGCCCAGCTTCTCTCCAGCCACAGGGTGCACTGATTGTTGAGTGTTCATACAAAGTTTCATTTGTAAAGCCAAGCAGGCATGCAGACCACACACACATGCTGTCACACACCCTTACAAGCACAGCCTTTTTTTAGTCCTACCTATGTCAATTCAGAGTGTGATGGGTTTATTTTGTGTTTGGATTTGTCATTCTTTAAGACCTGGTACCAGGTTGTGCTTGGCAATTTGTCTTGCTGTGCCTCCATCAGATGTGTCGTAAAAAAATATACATGTCCAAGGTTCAATATATTTTTAGAATTGGAGGTTTATTACATTGAGTATATAGGGTCACCTATATACATATATATTGTCTTGAAATGTATTTGTATTGTAATAAGAAGAAAGAATATTTGATATAGTAGGGTAGATTTATGATGCCTATATCATATGTAGACTTGCATGTCGACCAAACAAACTTTTTAGACCTTTCTTTCGAAGTTAATCTCATGTCTGACAATTCAGTCATTCAGTTTCATGTCTGATGTACCAAGTCATAAAACAGACAATTAATAAGAAAACCTTCTTTCTTTTTCAGATTCCTTTATAAGAAGAATCATGAAGTGACCATTCACATTTTAAAAAATGGTGCTTTTATTTGAATTGTAAGCAGAGGAAACATCTTTTTAAATGTCGAAAGGCTACATGCCTACAGTTTGAGTAGGTTAGCTGTCAAAGTTAATAGGAAACGCATCTATTTTTTTGAAAAGGCTTTGCAGAGTAAACAGATGTCAAATATTATTCCATTGTTCATGTACAATTGCTCTTATCAGTGTAGTAGGCAGCACCGGGATGCAGCCAGAGCTCATTGTTGCCGTCCCTCGTTTCATGTTTGAGGTGATTTATATATGCATTTAGTCATTACAGAAGCTCAGTGTGTCACTAATGAGAAGTTTAATGAGACTCCCTCCATGGACGAGTAACCAGGGCCAAGGCCTCAGACGGATTATGAAATCTCCTATTTCCTCTCGCAGCGTGGGGTGTTTTTCATTATTACACAGTACGAACACACACAGAATCCTCTAATATCATGAGCCACACAGCTGCACTAGAGAGCACAACCAACCCTCCTCAGGTCATAGCCAGAATGGCAGATTAAAGGCAGGAAATACATATGGATGCCCGTTAATACAGCTCTGAGCCTCATGCTGTTTTTTGTCTTTCAAAGTCTGATAAAAGTTGAACTATATGTAAATACCAGAATAACATGAGCGGAATTAGTAATTCTGTTCTTTTTGTGTAGCTCAGTTAGTATTAGTGTGATTATTTTTGCCATATTTAAATAGGAGAACAGTTAACACAAACAGAAAACAACTAATAGAAGATTACATTGAGTCTTTAACTCTGAGTAAACAGGTAGATATATGTGTTTCAGCTTATACCTGTGGAATTAGTTCACATTGTTGCTCTGAAATTTAATTGTCATGTGTATTTTGCTTAATTCTAATTTTTAAGATTGATATTTCAGATATATCTATAAATAGTTCTGAGTACATTTTTGAACAAGTTTTTTTTGCAACATTGCAATTCTGTACAATTATCTGCTAATTTTAAATATGAAGACAAAAGTGATCTCCTCATCCACATCCCAGACTGTAACTACCTTGGTTTAGTATTCAAATGTTAAAGTTCATAAAATGAAAAAATAGATTAAATGAAATAAGTATGGCATGCAGCCAGGAGAAAGATATTCTCTCTAAAAACGACACGTCAGTGCACATCAGTTTTATAAAGTTAAACTGGAAAAAGCAAAACGGCCTTTCAGCAAAACTCATTTGATCAGACAAGTACTAAAGCCAGTTATTTAACTTCTCAGTGAAACAATGTTTCTAGGAGCACAAAAAGAACAGACCCCTTGTACTGACTGTCAAGCATGAAGGTAGAGATGTTGATTAGCTTGGCTTGTTTTACACCCACAGGACAAGGTAGGTGACTACAACTTTATTTTAGATTATAGATTCCAATCTGTGATAGACTAGGAGTGTAAATGGATCTAATTTATGTTTTAATGTTAAAAAGTTACGTTTTTACAGTACAAATCTGTTGTTGTCAGGTGAATAAAAAAAATATAAACAAAAGGCACATTACAAGAATTCTTTCAACCTCACACTGTTTTAATACTTTTTGGTAAATAGGCTTTTTAAGAGGGAAATAGTTTTCTCCCACTGTATATGAACATCTGTTAGATGCAAACTAAGGAATTTACACTGACTTTTATGTTCTTCAAGAGATTTCTCATTTCATGAAAAGATTCAGTCTCTCATCACACTATTAGAAATCGAATTGCTGCTCACCTTGATGCCATTCAGAATTTAGATTTTCAACTCACAGTTCATTAAAGTTCTTGACCAACTAATTATTTTTGCACTGGTTTAAGGAGAGCACTATATGCTGCATAGCCTGAAAGCATGTATGAAACATCAATGAAATTCAGGCTCTTTTATGTTATAAGAGGAAATGTGGTTCACATAGTTCCTGAGAATACACACAAACACACACTTCTGTTTTACATTTTTTCCCTTTGACTCATCTTTTGGTTTTTAAAAATGGCCTGGTCTTATGTTTGAGAACTCCTAAACATTTTGTTGTTTTGACCATTAAATGCTATTTTTTTGGCTTTGTTGTGAAGATTAGATGACGCAGAAATTTGCCACATCTATTTAGTAGAATTCTTGTAGTGACTGTTTAGTAGTTATAAAAACTGGCAGCTCACCACTCTAAGCCATCAAATATCCTTACAGACAAGAACAAAAAAATAACCACTTACATTAATAAACAGCGCTGTCTGCTATCTTATTAGATGCCATCATCTTGTGCTCTTCCTTAATACATCTAAAGAAAAACTTTCACTACATTATGTGAATTTTGCTAATTCTTATATTGTCTGTATAAAGTAAAAAGAAAATATTACTTTGCATGGAAAGTAGTAGGAGGACGAGTAAGAAAAAACACAAGACTATACAAAATTAAAAATTACTTAAACATAGTTATCATGAGCACAACTATTTCCTATGCTTTTGTGGTTGATGCTGCAGAGCATCACTAAAACTCTAAGAAAATAAAGATAGGTTTAGTCCAGTGTAAAGAACATTGGAGAGTCCCATCTTGACTCCTTGCCGGTGCAGATGTATGTACAGCAATTTTACATAAGAAATAATGCAAAATGAAGCTGACGAGCCATAAATTGAAGTTAGCTCACTGTTGTAAATATTCTTAATGGAACACATTCACAAAACTATTTGCTCAAGCAAAATTAGTGCAAACCAGGATTACCAAGTTAATAGTTTGGCCATACATTTGTATGGCCAAACAAATGTACCCTGCGCTAATTTTGAATGATTGCAGGGTATTGCTACCCTGAGCTAAAAAAGAAATTACAAAATTTCTTTTGAATTTCCTTGACCAAATAAGTGTCAGGATATTGTGTTGTTTGCTTATTATTTATGTGTTCAAAAGATTTTCTTTGATTTCATAATTTTTTCCCTGTTTTACCCTATTTCAGTTCTTTAGTTACAGTACTTAGCTTTATTATGTTCCTCATACTATTTGATAGTCAATCAAAAATATTATGACTAATCAGTGTCTGTAACAATAACCTCACACTTTTAGAAGGCAGTATTTATTGGATACAATTTTCTTGGTCACAAACTCATGTTTTGCATGTAAACATGATATCTATCCTGTTGGATGGACTGTTGCTGCAGTAAATGCTCACAGCTGAAACAGATCACAGTGCCCCACATATTAAAGGTCGCATAGTGCTGGAAGCATCCTATTGATGAGTGAAGAAAATGCTGATTCATTTGAACCTAAGTTTATGCAGTGGTAATGTCATAACAAATGTTGTCAACTTTCCAACCTAAATATTTCACAGTGTGACAGAAATGTTTTCAGTCTATGATTGAAAAGTGAAATACAAGGCAGGGCATAGTTTATAGACCTCCTTTTGACAACAAAGAGGTGTAAACTTAGCTTTCACTTGCAGGAAGTAAAAATACTGTAAAATACTTTTAAAACCCACTAAGAAAAATTTAGCTATTCACACTGGATTATAAATTTGTTGTATAAAGCCTCTAAGACAAGTGCTTTTTTAAAAGGGTCAAATTGTTTAATCAATATCTGAATTCAAAATGGCAGTACACTTTTAGTTTTTTGGGTTTTTTTAAGTGTCATATCCTTTATTTGTAAGAGAAAAATATTTACATTTAAATGTGTATTTAGCAATCTAACACACACCAAACTAGCAACATAGATTTCTGTGTCTGTATCTCCACATTAACATGTTGCTATCATTTGGTCAATCAAGAAATCAATGTGATGAATCACACATCTCAGGGCCATGTAGGACTTCTCAACATATGATTCTTAAGACTATTTTTTTTTCTACCTCATGCTGCCCTCTAGACGCAAAACACAAAACACTTAGATGCACAACATGTCAACAGCATAGTACCCACGTCTGCGACGGGCTGCTTTTATCTCACAGGCTTCACTGTTGTCACCACTCTCTTCTCTTTCAGAAACCATTTTGTCATGTTCCTTGCATTTCTTTTTTACTTCCCATGGGTCTATTGCATTTTTTTTTATCTCAGTTTCATAGACATACCATATGCTAAAATGAGGCCTGACATCTTAACCCTAGCTCTGTATTCATGCTTCCCAAGCCACGATGGTCAATAAGATAAACACTACATTGTCTGAAAAGTGACCAGAGATTCGCATTACAACTTTTCTTATGGCACTGCTCTTTTGTTTGCCTATGGTTTTACTTGCTGTTTTTTCTTAGTTTTAATGAAAGCTTATATGTGTGTATATGAAAAAAGAATCATTCTTTAAATTTAGCTGGCAGATTTCTCTCAGACTGTCAAGTCAGCTCTTTGAGCACTGCTGAGCTATTCCTGTATTGGAAAAGAATGCTCTCAAAAACCTTTATGCCTGTCTTGGCTCATAGGACTGTTATTATAACTGGTTAAAGTGATCAGAACTGCCAGATGAAAGTAGAATTTCAAATGCAACAGGAAACCTAGTGTGTGCTTTCTGTGAGTTTTTAAGTGCATATACCTTTAAACACAGGTAATTTATTTATCTGAGTGGATTTTGAATTGATTATCTTTTTGTTATTAAACACCCAGGTTGCAATGCAGTTGGGTGTTTCCATTCAAACAGTTTTATATGAATGACTTAAATACTTGTTTGTGTTAATCCAGCTGCATCTTGTGCATTTCTTTTGTTTTTTGTAGGTATGTATTGATTATACAGCAAACAAGAATACCTGATACAATGGGTATTGATCCTCAATGATGCAGTTGTGCTGGTTAAGATCAAAGTCAATGAAGTGTACCCATGGGAAGTTGCATTGGTGTAGATTTTCAGTCATACAGAATATGACAAGTCCCAAGTACTTAAATACATCACAACCTGATATATTTTCTTCATTCACCAAAGAAACAATGAAAAATATCTTTGTTGGAATGTATGTCTCCGTAATATTAATTTATTTGTTTATTGGTGGCCCAGATCTCGCAGTGCGCAGAAAATCAGCATCTTAATTCACAACTCTTCATTCTGTTAAGCTGATGGAAGAAATCCTAAATGTAGCACTGAGGGGAGATGAGAATTGAGCGGAATTGTGTAGGAGGCCAATTCCAGGCTAAATATTCTTTGGTTTTGTTACAGGTTAGCTCCAGAACTGTTTATCTTGTTTGGGTATGTAAGAACTTCTTGGTGAATGATTGTTATTCTCTATGAGCTTGAGATGACACAGTTTATGGAAATTAAAATTAAGATTAATGCTAAACATCAAAAAGTGTTTTTACTAAGCTCTGGATCTGTATTCTCCAGGATCGTGACTCCCCCTCTTATCAGTCGATAATCAAGGCTGGATCGCTTTTCTTTTGATGTGCATGATTGCTTTTGACTATGTTTATTGGTGAATCCAAGTTTGCAAATTTATATTTTGCAGATTAAAGTGTGTGTGTGAAAGAATTTGCAACATTTTGAGTCCCCCCACCCCTACTTTTGCTGTGCAAACCATGAGAAACAGTCAGTAACAGGTTGGGAAGCAGATTGAGTGAAATCTATATTACAGAATCTAAACACCAAGCAACTGTGTAGTATATATGGATACTGAAATTTAAATGAAGCTATTTGCTTTTCATTCAGCTGTATGATTACTCAGCTGTGAATTGCTTCATTTTTATTTCACAGACTGTGGCAAGACTAATCAAACACTGACAAGACTGTTTATTAACAGTGATTTGGTCTGTTAGGTTTAAATTCTAAGTGTAATATGGTCAATTGCAAATAATAATAAACTCCTTGTCCATAAGGCAACATCTTTTCAAATCTTCATGAGCAGTTAATCTGGCTCTCTAAATGCAATGAGCCATCTTAATAAATATTTTTAATGTTTGATTCATGAGATGACCTGATAAATCTGTTCTCAAAAATGGCGATACTTGTTTTTCTGGCTCAGTGTAAATAACACTCTAGCACTGCTACTTGAAATTCACTACAGTCTTCATATCATTTGGTAACTTACAGAACTAGAGGCTCATGAGAGGGTCAAACAGATGGAAAGAGACACTGTCTGATAGAGTAGGATAAGGACAAAGGATTCAGATGCAACCTCTTACATATTCGTAATAGACTCAAAAACTAAGTGTAATTCATATTTACATCATAGTATATAATGTATGAATAATTTTCTATATTAAACAGATTTTATAGGTTGTCTAAAAAGTTATTGATTAAAATTGATGTTAAAACAGTGATAACGTTACATCTGCCACAAAACTAGTACGTTCATAGACATAAATATGTCATGTGTCTACGCAGAGTATTGCAGTAAATATGCAAACTATGTTGTAGTACAGTGACTGGAACCAACCATCTTGTTGTGGTGCCCCCATCACATCATTATTTGTTTCACAGCATAATCCAAATGTGACCTTCCACCATAAACACTACAGGTGTAGAAATAGAAAAGAGGGAGAAAAATGAAATCCAGAATCTCCACCTTCTAACAAGTGAGGTCCTGACACATTCCCCAAACCTACAAGAACATCTGAATATAAAAAAATATATATATATTATTTCATTAAACAATAAAATAAAATTATTTAGTTAATTTATTCATCAAAATTTTTATTTTTTATTTCTAAATGAGTAAGTGCTGCATACATTTATCTACTGTTTGTAAGAGACTGAAGCGTGGTTGAGGGATCAAACCATTTTATTTTAAGAGTAAAGGTGTGGTTGAAATCAAAATACACCAAATTGCACAATATCATGTATATAAGATTATACACTGTATTCGTTATGTAAAATATATTTCCAGAAAAAGTTGCACCTCATCTCAATTTTCCTATGTTATTGATTTCTATTATTTTTTTGTCCTTTTTCTTTTCAGTGCCACTTGGTGAGCAAGTTGTTTTTGGTCTTAGAGTTGACTTCTGGCTCATAAGTGAGATGAGGGCAGTTTTTTTCAGAGATATTAAAAGTGAATTATATTTATTATTCCTGAGAACCACTGTCAGATGAAATCATATTACAGAAGCACTGTGAGTCTCAACGTTTTATCTTAACAGAACCTTTCACTGGCTTTGAAAGTCATAAGGCGTTTGCCGTGTCCTATTAGGGATCTTTCCTCTTTTTAAATGCTATGCTTAAAAAAGAAGCTAAGTGTACAAAAATGAAACTAGGTTTGTATTTTATGGGTTTATGTTTTTGTGCCCAAAGACACATAACAATAAATTTTCAAGTGTCAGAAGCAAACATTTTCATTCTTATCTATGCTCTTCGCTAATATTAGTCTACAGTAGAGTTTTGCAAGAAGCTGGAACTTGGTTGTGATTTATTGTCCAGATTTACTGTTTTTGTATGACAGTAACATTAGTTAATTCCAGGTTAAGGCTCATTCTATTAACTTTTGGATCACATCTTTCATTTTTAATGAAAATGAGTTGCTTTACAACAACTGCATTAAAAACCTCATTACTCTTTTTCTCTTCTTTCTTAGTGTGTTAATGTGCACATCACATAGTCAAACACCATAATGTACATCAATATTTTGCAACAAAAAGCTTACAAATACACAACATTATGTTTTCTGTTTTGCTCATACCTTTATTAGATGGATTGTAATGTCTGATGAAAAACATGCAGCTAGTTTTTTTTTTCAAAACTTGTTGTCTTTTGCTTGTGTCTGTTAATTTATGCAATAACTTTCATGCGCATTTATGAATGATGATTGTTAAATGAGTATATATGCTAAACTTTCAACGTGAGCGTGGCGCAGCATGTTTGGTCCAACCTGTTCTGAAGCTGAAAGTTTTCTGCCGTGTTCAGTTACCATATTCTCTATGTGCCTGATTAAGTTTCATGCTCCATTTTCCCTCGTCCTTTACTTTGAGTTTGCATTGCTTGCTGTCTCATTTTAGTCATTTGGTTAACTGACAAATGGTCCATGGTTTGCTCCTCCACTTCCTAATTTCACCTGGATTAAGGTTCTGACCTCTAAGATGTACAGAGTGAGTGGATGGGTAATGATAAAGAAACTTGGTTTTCTTACAGTGAGCAGACACATGGTGTATCACCACATGTTGAACTGTTGAAAGAAGGCAAGCCAATGGAGGAAGCCTGTTTCTTAGGAACACGACATTTAGTTTGATGTGTTGAGTGGATCTTCATATTGCAATGATGTCTCTCAATCTCAATTGTGAGATGAGTTGTAGAAACGAGTCATATCCATTCATTGAAGCCTTGCCTCACAAACTTCAGAAGTTAAATGATATGCTGTTAAGCTAGTACTTTCCTGGTTGTAGTGGAGTTTGGCACTGTCTGGTCATTATGTTCTGCCATATTGTTCATTAGATTGTTGACAGTTGCCGTTTCTATAAATCCTCTGTATGTCTGTTAAGGACATTTTGTCTTTTGCTTTATTGTTTTTATTCATTAATTTTGAAAGTTATCATACAAAGAGTTCAGTTAATGTCGAGTTGGTTTTAGACTAATTTCTTCTCCTGATGGAAAGCTGTTTGTGATGCCAGGATCTTACATTGCTTTCTGAAGACATGGAGATTAAGGTTATTTTCTGGGCAGTTTTAGGATCATCAGCTATTCTACTGCAAAGCATTTCAAAAAATAACAAGTCCTCATCGACATTGTTGTAAAGTAAGAATCATAATAGAAAGAGGGAAAAAATACTTTTAGAGCAACAGTCATGCTGAACTGGGTCATCAACAACAGTTATCTAAGTTCATCTCTAATAATACCTCCTAGCCGTGGACCCAGGACTGGTTGCCTGTATGATGGTTCAGGCTGCTTGATGAATGAATCTGCCAGGCTTCACTGCGGGGCTAAGAGTGTGCCACCGAGGACAATCATGGTCAGCAAATCAGTTCACGGCTCTCTAGAGAAGTATTCAGTGCTTGCAAACCCATCTACCTTTAGCATGGACAAATCTCTTGTCATCACTCTGTCTCCCCTGCCCGTTGGATGTTCTCCTTTCTATTTTTGCACGAGATTGGTCTGACTGAAGAGACTTCATCTACACAATATCTGAACTGCAGCCCATTCTGTCAAGCAGGATATGGGAATGTCAGTGGAGATTTAATTAACACCTGAAGGCTGTGTAAGCCTTTCACAGCACATGCTGATAACAGCCAGCTTGCATCCAGTTGGAATTTTGAAGCAATTTTCTATGTCTATTAATAGTGTGAAGTGTTTGCAAGGACAGACAGATCAGAGATTCTTTAGCAGAACATTGATTACAACATCAGAGAAGCTGCTATCGCAACATAGGAAAAAGCTTTCTCAAGCTTAATGGGGCTTTGGCTCGCAGGCAGAAACAACTCACATAATTGCTTCTGATTGTGCTGCAGGGATTCGTTTGACTATTTTTTATTATAAAATGACATGTTCAAAATTTATTCGCTGCCCGCCTTATGCTAACCAGCTACTCCATTTGGCACACTTGTTCCACTGCTTATTAACTCAAATAGTGACTCACCCAATCACATGGCAGTGGCCCAAAGCATTTAGGCATGTAGACGTTCTAGTACATAGAACGTCTAGAACGTTCAAAAAAGAGAAAATATACAGTGAGTGGCAGTTTATCGACAAAAATAACTTGCGGATGTTTGAGGTGAAGACGGGTTTGAGATGATTGAAAGGTAACAATACCTAAAAGAAACCTACTCATTATACCACAGTGTATAGAATACCTGGATTATAACAAGGCTTCAATATGTCGGACATTGAACCAGATAAGTTACCAAAATTGGAAACTGAAGACTGAAGAAATATTGCCTGGTTATGTGAGTCTCAATTTCAGCTATGACAGTCAGATGGCACGGCCAGAATTTGGCACAAAAAACAGGAATTATAGATCGATCTTGGCTTGTATCAATGCTTTAGATTGCTCCTGGTGGTATAATGACATGGGGTATATTTTCTTGGCACAACTACTCAGTCATAAATCAAGCCAAGTTTATCTGTATACATTTCAGCAACAAGGCAATTCTTTTGCATAATAAAAACATAACACAATAAACAACCAAAAAACATATTTTAATAAAGAGAAATACTGAAAAGTTTCAGTCCAGACTAGAATTAATCCTATCAACCAAAAGCAACTCTAAAGAAATTTGTTTTTAGCTTTGATTTAAATGAACTCAGTTTTTCAGCAGCTTTGCCATTTTCTGGAAGTTTGTTCCAGATTACAGGAGCAGTATCAGTCTCTACACTTCAGCTCAACCAGTTGACGTCTTCTCTGATTAGGATTAACCCCAACAAAACCACAGGACCTGACAGTGTTGGGAACGACTCTGAGCTCATGTGCTGACCAATTTGTCCTTTTAGGCATTTTTAATCTGTCCCTGCAGTTTTCTACTCTCCCTGCCTGCCTCAAATCCTCCATCATCAAAATCTGCTATTGTGTTTACTTGATCACTGTCTTTTGGGGCTTTTCTAAATTCAGAAGTAACATATCTACACATTTGTTTAAATATGGACTAATATCTCATTAGGCTCTTTCTGAAACCCTGGTGAATCTGTGCTGCAAAAATGTCTGGGCAGGTCTAAGAGCAAAAGGCCATCCAACCAGCTAATAGAATGGCGTATCTAATGAAGAGGCTGTTCGGTTTATAGCTGTTCTTGCTGATAAAGGTTTTATAAAATTATCCAATTTGTATTAGTAAAAAACAAAGGTGAAAGTAATCCACAATCTCTGGTCATGTCACACCGGCTTAATGTTAACATTACTAATTTAATTGTACATTTTTATTTTGTTATATTTTAACAAATTCCACAAGTGGGTGATTTTATTTAATATCCCAAGCGTGTCTGAGTTCTTGCTGCTACTGTTTCATGGTTTCTTTCACCTTCCTCATTTCAGCTCTGCCACCAGGAACTGGGAATGGCCATTAGTATAATTTTTTCACAGAGACAGGGTGAATAATATGAGCAATTTCCACAGAAATACCCTCCCTACTTCTGCTTCAGTGACAGTCGGGCTTCACTGACATGAAAGATGCTAATATGGTTTTATTTGCATTGGGAAGCTTGCTGCTTCATCTCTTTTCTGAAGCAAGCTTCTAGAAAATTAACATTTTAATGAATTAAAATTCAGCTCTAAAAAGAAGAGACTCGAATATAGACAGAGGAAAAAGTATTAATTAATTAAAAAAATTAAATGGATGCATGCATCATCTCCAAATACAATACACAAGAAGTAAACATTCATGGGAGTAGCTTTAGCTGTACAAACTCTTACACTTTTATGTTGCTTGACAGTTTTGCAAATTGGTTGCCTTAAATCTTTTGTTGTAATACAAACATAATGACACAATGGAAAGCAAATAAGTAATAAAATCCCGATAGAATTGTATTTGAAACGTAATCAATTACAAATTTATTGATGAAACTTGACTTAATGTCGTGTTTTGATTGTTGATTCTATGTTGCGTTGTGTTTCTGTGTTTGATATGATGTAAAGCACTTTGAAATGCCTTGCTGCTGAAATGTGCTACACAAATAAAATTTGATTGATTGATAACGCAAAATTAGAATGATTTCTTACACTAATGGCTATTTGATGTTTAACAGTTTAGTAGTAGAGAGCATACATGTGGATGTGTGGCCGTTTTTGTTTTCCACAGTGAAGACTGCTGGCAGGGATAGCAGCTCGAGGGCTGGGTGGTGTTTTCACATTAGAATGGTTGTGACAGATCGGCTGCGATTTTCTTTTTCTTTTTGGAAAAATGTAATATTGTTTTTCAGATATTTCCACCCAGAAAGTGTTCAGTGAAAAAATGAGAAATCCTCTCTGAGTCGTTAAGAAGTCATCTGAATGACATCTCAGCTGTTTTGTACTTTTGTATTATTCCATGCATGTGAAAGCACTTGGAAAGAACATTGCTGTAGGCAAAATACCAATCAAATTATTGGACTTTTCTCAGATCTCAACAAAGCATAGAGGTCAGGGGCCAGTTATGTTAGAAAAATTACAATAATGCAGTTGTATGTTGAAAAAGCATATTGGAATACAGTGGAAAGATATTTTATTCCATCTCCAGTGTCTTCCTTGGGTCACCAAATTTTTCTAGCAACCAATATAGACACCATGTACATTAAAAACCAGTTGGTTGGGCGCCGAGCTAGTAAAAAAAACACTCCTGTCCTATTGTCCCTACAATAGTTTTAACGTGCAGTTTTCCAAGTTCTAATGCTTTAACAGGAACTCTGTGCTTTGCTCAGATGAGACTAAGGTTGGGCTTTTCAGCAAGAAACAATGGAGTGGATTGATGTAAAACAACTATGAATATGTAGAAAGGAATCAAATGCTTCCTGTTGAGTATGGGTTGGTGTTGCTGTATTCTTGTTTTTCTTCCAAAGGCACTGCAGACCCTGTCAGAGTGCATGGGTCATAAATAATATGTGAATTAGACCTCTGGTGATCTCTATCAGACAGTTACAAATGGATCATTATTGGATCTACCAACAAAAAAAAAACATTTTCAAAACATATAACAAAATCTTTTTAGCCAGACATAAAATCAACCTTCCTCCATGGCTATGTCAGCGCTCAAACCTAAATCCTATAGAAAACTTGTGCCATGAGCTGAATAGGAGAAAGCGCATGAGTGAATTAATAATCTAGAGAGATTGCACAGATGAATGGTCAAAATCCCTTTCTCTGTGAGTTCAAACTTTTTGAAATTTTCTACAACCAAACAAAGTCTGGAAAATGTGGGTAAAAAATAATGAGAGTATTGTAATAATAATGTAACCTGTGATTTTTTTTCAAACATAAATATGTTTGATTGTGTCACAGTTTTTTACCCAGTAAGTGTATAGAAATAAAAAGGAGGATTTTTCTTATTTTATCAATTTGAAAGTTTGATGTATATTGAGGCTTTTCACACATCTTGCCACTAAACATAAAGGATGCTACCAAATTTTAAGTGACTTCAAAATCCATGTTGCTGTTGTACAGGGGAATTACAAATTGTTGACACAGTGATAGAAAAGTTGCAGCTCAGCTCATAAATTTTGTGGTTTAAATCTGTATAAACAAACTTTATTCATATTAATCAGGGCATATGCATATTAAACCTCTAATTGTAGTTAGTGCAAAAGGGCAAAATTAACCATATCAGCACTTCAACTCTATCCCTAACAGTTTCTTATTTGCAATGATGTCAGTTTAAATGTAGTTTCTTGCCTAACAGGGAATTACACATGCTAAATCAAGCATCACAAATGAAGGTTCACTGCGCTTGTCAAGATTAGATGGGAATTATTCATGCAATATGAATCTGTTCCCTACAAAATGATGCCATTTCCACTGCTTGATGTGTCTTCACTAATAGATTCAAGCAGTTCTATATTCTGGAAATGACTCAGCTACCAAAAATCTCTTTGTGTACATGCTCAAACTATGAGAAAAGATAGATTTGTTTTTGTTTGTTAAATGTTTGAAATTGTGATGTGTTCTTATACGATTTCTTTCTGTCTGTCCACAGTAAGCTTTGCAGTCAAATTGGCAGCATAATGCCAACAACTGTTATGAGAAACAATTCTGGTTTCCTTCCCTGTCTGAATATGTTTTTTATGGTGTTTCTTGATAAAATAAGCTCTTATTTTAAGTTTTCCCAACAGTCTTCCACTTACAGTAACTTATGTCTGTTGATTCTAAGTGAAGGTAAAATGCATAGCCTGTAATATAATTTTTAAATTGAAAGAGGTTAAAGGATCAAGCTAATTTATTTGTAAGATTGTAAGATGTAAAAACAAATCCAAATTTACCTGACAGCCATTCGGTTCTTTCACTTTTTCATAAAGATCTGGAGGAGCTCAATCACAGGGTAGGAGATGGTCAAGTTGCAAGCTTGTAGAATAAAATGAACTCCACTTTTGTTATGACTTACTAGTATCTCTAGTATGATCAAACATTTGTAGGATTAAGTTGACTTGCACTTGACACTGCAGTCCTGAAAAGCTAACGATTCCACTTTAGTGGTTCTAATGCAGCTCAGATGTCTTATTCATTTTCATGATGTTTTGGCAGCATCTGAGGAAACCTCACAACTACGACACAAGCAGTTTAAAAAGTCCAGATGAGTGGTGAATGTGAATTGGCCATGCAGAGGGATTCTTGACGGAACTAAAGTATGACCACCATGCACAGTTGTCCTGGTAATGACAGAAAAAGAAAATATGTGAGGGTTGCTAAGGTTTTCTGTGCCAAAGGGAGAACCATGCACTACTTGGCTATTACCTTTAAAGAATTTACCCTCAGCTCACTGTGAGCCAATTTCATGGCTGATATCCCCAGTGTGAGGGAGTACGACAGGTCAATTCTCCCCCAGCAGGAAAGATTTGGACTTGTGGCTTCGGGGGACTCTGACAAAAGGTTCACTTCCAGCTCATGGTGTTTCTATTTAAAAAGGTCAGCATCAAAATTGTGCATAATTTAAACTAAACACATGTACATAAATGTAAAGGTTCATTCTTCGGTCCCTGACGGGTGTGTATATTTTCCAAAAGTGCTAAAACATTCTAAAACAAGCTTTTTATGTCTATTTCTACGTAGACAATATTTTTTAACTGGAATAAAATCACAAGTTCTGTGAAGGATTTCATGGGTTGTATTCCTATCTGGATATGCTAATTCTAAGTCACTTTTGATCTATGGTGATGTGATTTTTAGGAATCTGATTGGATGTTTAATTTGCAATAGAAGACATTTTGTATTTCCTGTCAAAACGAAGTCAGTTCAGGAGATAACTGTCCTAAATGAAAAAGCAACACTAAAACCAGAAGGTGAATTAAACCATTTTATGATGGTGACGAATGGCTTTCAATATCAAGATGATCACTTTTGTGTACAAAATTGATATGGATGCTATTTTAAATAATGATTTGAGCTGCAGTGTTTGTCTGCTGTCAATGGCAAAATGAAAAATGACTCATCGGTTCTACTTTACAAGACGCACCAACACAATAGAAAGCTATTTTTTATCACTTAATTCGTTCCTGATTCCTTAATTGAAAACCAGTTAAATACATCTGTGTATACAAGGCAAAACATTTGCTTCTCATTGTCAGAATAGACATGAATCACTTTACAATTTATTCATTTAACTGATGAAAAGGTTTTAACCTCTACAGTATAATTAGTGAGTAGTGACATTTATATTATTACTTAAAAGCAAATGTTATGGTAAGGATAGCGATTAAATATAACTAACTGTAACTTTGTTAAATAAAGAGTTTAGCCAATCTGTCCATTGGATACGAGATAAAGAAGTAGGACTTTAGACAGTTAAAATTATCGAACTCAACACTGAGTGATTAAGTGAACAAATACCTGAAAGAAAATGTAGTAGACAAGATTTAAGCATAATGTATTAGAAGACTTTAAAAAGCCTGAAGTAGTATTAATATATGCAGCCAGCACAACAATGGCTCTTGTTCCATTGAGATTTGTAGCAAAAATAAAAAATTAATATGTGCAGAAGATTTGGAAAAAGACAAGAAGAAAAGTGACAGATGAAAATAATGGTTATGCCATTGCTATCTTTTTCAATTTGTGAGTTTTCGCTTTTGTACAAGCTTAATGATCTGTTGCATGTATTCATATCATGGTGGTAAATATGTAAAATTACAGCCATTACAGCTAATACTTATTACAAAACAGTGATGGATTTTTTTCTTGTTTGCTTAACTTTTTTATCCTTTAGTCACTTCCTAATGCATTAATCTATTTGTTCTAATACATCAGAGTTTTGCTCTTTTCACTTTTTCTTTCATGAAGTGTCCAGTTTGAATGAGAATACTTCATAAGTTTAAGGAGCCCCCAAACCTGTAAATTTTATTCTAGCAGAAGCCCACAGGATTACAACCTCTACTGAATTAAAATAACACATTTCATTTTAAGGGATTTTCTTGATCTAGTTGTAAGACCTTTGTGCATAAAAAATGTTTTCTTCATTTAATTGGTGTTTTTCAAAATTCTTACTTTTCTTCTTCTGCTACTTTGATCTAGTTAAACATATATCACGACTGAGTCCAGGGGGCTTCATAGAAACATTGTAAACCGACAAACAAAACTCATAGTTTATGTTTATATTTGGCATATGTTCTACATTTTGCAGCTTTATTTTTCAGTTGTTCACACATTTATGGTTCACTTAACAAAAGTTAAGTGAACTTTTTGGATTGGAGGAAGGTGTAACACCAGTTTCAACAACCATGGTTAAGCTCCAGAATACTTTATTGTAGGGACCCCTGCAGGGATTTTGCAGTGACTGTCCACACAATCTGTTCATATTTTAACTGTTCTACATGCATCTACCAGATGTGTGACTTTTTTTATTTTCCTGCAGCATGATGGTTCTCTGGTTTCAGGTGGCTGTTAATGTTCAGTTTTGTTTGTTAAATAATATGTCACAATATTTGAATGGCTAAGATGCCTCATCTGCTCCTTCTCTATTGTTACTTCACCATCAGCTTATGAAGTGTAAACATTGATTGACCAGTCCTCCACTGTCACTTTTGTTCAAAAAATAACTTCTTTGTTCTTGACCCAGCTTGTATTTCTTTCTCGTCAAAGGGTGATGAAGTCCTGACAGTCATCAAGATGAAGGCTCAGTGGCCGGCCTGGCAGCCTCTTAATGTGTGAGTAAAATTAGGCCTTGAAAGTAAATTGCTTTTCACTCTATTTCCAGTTTTATAGGTTTTATTAAAATTGCAAGCCTCTTTCTCTCTACCTATCTGACCAGCAGTATTTTGGATATGTTTAGCTTATTTATAACATATCTTTGATTGGAAATATCTAACAACTTGATAAAACAAAGTGATAATGATATATATGCAGATTTTAATCGAGGTGTGTATCTCAGAAATATATTTGACATCTTGCCTATTTTCAGGTGATTACTTTGAATTGATTTGAGGTCAAAACAAGTATGTTATTTATACTGAATCTGGGTAAACCACAGAACATTTTAGAATGCTACTAAGTGAATTGGTCTTATTATGAAAAACTCTATAATAAGTTAACTTTTAAAAGTAAATTTGAGGCTGTATAGTTTGTTTTTCCCCCTCAAAAATATCTATAACATCCACTTTTTAAAACTGCAGTTGTTTTCAAAGTTGCCTCCAAAGTTTGCTGATTAGTAAAAACTCAGTAGAGCCTTGAAACTGCCAGCTACGCTGGTTTTCAGGGTGCACGTTAATTTTCTCCCAGGTTCATAGGAGCCATTTAATTTTTTATTCATGAGAAAAACAAAAACCTTTTCTGACTCAGTTTGTGGGGAGAAGTTTGAGAATGCGAGCACAGCGTTGTTTCCTCAACTGCAGGGGGCTCTGTCAGGGCCACGAGATCAGTCTCCAATCTGAAGAAAACAGCCTAATTAGAAAAACCTGGGCTAACAAGTGAGCTATGTGATGTGGTCCATATGCTTTCAATAATAACTTTCCACAGGGACCGTATGCAGCATACAAAAGTGATTGTAGTGTGAGAAAGGTTAGTTAGACACAAGGAAAGGTATGAATATTTCGTGTCTGTAATTAAATGGAGGATTTCTTTCCCCAACAAACGTCTGAGGAACGGGTCAAATTGACATTTTGTTTACCTGAATGAAAAACATGTTAAAAAATTGAGTCGTAAGCAGTTGAGTCCATTACCTTCTTGTCTGTCCTGCATTTAAAATTGCTGTTTCATATTCATATCTGCAATCTCTAAAACTGGACATACTTATGTATATAACAGTGTAAGTAGCACAAATAAATGTATGATTTTTTGTGTGTGTAGGGGGGGTGGGTGGGGGGGGGGGGTTATTAGGGGTGCATATTAAAACATGGGATTTGTGTTAATGTCGGTGAATATGACAATATGTATTGCAATAAATTATGTAACCAAACAGTGTTAAAGTTTTATTGCCCGGCAGTCTGTCTAGAAACAAAAAAACCCCCCAAAACAACATTTAATTAGTTACTTCTTAGCAACATGTCTATTAAAAAGGTTACAATGAAAGAACTCTTAAATTTTTATGTTTAGCAGACAATCTTAATAATTTACTAAAATGTTTTTTGTCAAATATATAACTGTCATGTAAACACCTGTCATCCATCCATCCATCCATCCATCCATCCATCCATCCATCCATCCATCCATACATCCATCCATACATCCATCCATCCCCTTTTTTCTTGACAGCAGAAGAATTCAATCTTGTCCTGAACTTTGTCATAGATTTCTTAATTTGACTCCTTTCAGAAAAAAGCGTTGAATACATTTTGTCTTTTTAGTGCTGCAGAAATTCAACCGACAGCTATAAATCTGACCGAATAGTCGATCAGATCAGTCATCGTCCAAACGATTTGAGTTTTAAATAAATTATCTTTAGCACTGTGACCTGTGCACATTCTTGTGTAGCAGATACAGTGCAGAAATAGCTCCCTTGACTACACAGTTGATTCAAAAATGATCTGGCCAGTTTGTTACTTTTCTTTATCAGTTCTGTGAAAATCAGAAATTTGTCAAAGTGGAGTGATAAACTCAATCTTGAGAAAGCACTGCCTCTGACAACCACTTTCATTTTTGCCCCATATCTTCTCTCTCATCATAATATTATTTTCCTCTTTTAGTTTCATCACTGAAGCTTTTTTCATTTATCTACCCTCTGTGTGCACCACAGCTTCCTCCGTTTTTAACGATTAAACTAGTTTCCTGACAGCCTGAGTGCCTTCCCGACACTCATGCTGACTCCCTGTTCTCTCCCACTCTGCTATGTCAGGCGTCATCCTAATAACCCAAAGACTGCTTTGGTGTTCCCTGATTTATATGTGGTTAGCCGCTAAAAAGGAGAGGAAGTAAGCTGTCAACAATGCAAAGTAAAGATCTTCTTTGAAGAACAGAACGCAGCCTTAATGAGCAACATTCAGCGTTTTGGGGTTGATAGCAGTGGATCCTATCTGTGCAGAGTAGTACATCAAACACTGCTCCACTTTTTGAAAAAAATGAAAAGTTTTCCAGTGAGTGCTATAATTGAAAATTATCATAAAAAAGACAGTTCTTTGGTAATCCTTAATCCATGGCAAAAATACTTTTTAAATAAAGAATTGTCAATACTAGTGACCTTGCCTGATACTGTATGTTGTCCTCAGAATTAGTCTTTCACTATGCAGTTAATGTTGTCTTTATTAATGGTAAAAAGAAAAGATAGCTTTGACATTCTCACAAGAGTTGTCTGTATTTTCACATAGGAATATCATAGTTTCTAATTTCTGTATCAGCACTCTCCACAAAAGTCTAAGCAAGCTTTTGAAGTTATTACATCTTAAAATTAAGAACCATTTTATTTGGGCTCACTTGTCTAATTATCTCACTTATTTGTTACAGACTTGTTTGTTCCAGGGCTTAGTTTTTGTCTACTTTTCTATCATTTATCTTTAAGATTGACATAAAGCTTGAGTGTTCACTAGAGTGGAGTAAAGAAGTGTGTTTCTAGGCAGTAATGCCCATTTCACGTCCTCCAAGACAATCATTAATGGACTATGCAAGGACAGGGCTAAGCTGGTCACGTGGATGTAAATGGGCATGATGAAAGCCAAGGAGTGACTGTCTAATTGTCTATGTTTCAACAAGAAGCTTCCCATTTCTAATTAATCCTGTATTGGCTGGGAAATGTCTTGTAATTAGTTTAGCTGTCAATCATTGAGCAAGACAGATGGCCAAGGATATGTGTGTGCGTGCTCATCTGTGTGTGCGTGTGTGTGTGTGTGTGTGCATTTTGCTCTTGTGCTGGAACAGAACAAAATGGGATTCATGCGGTCTGGTACAGGGAGTGTAAAATATGGCATCTAAATATATGATGTCTTGAAATGTTCCACATTGCAAGAGAGCATTGTTTAGTTTCATATTTACTGTAATGATCTCAACTTTAACTATTACTGATGTTTCAAAAATGCATACAACCTATAAGTTTAACATTAAATAACAACCACTGAGCTAATTTGATTGATTTAATTGATCACCTTAACGTACTGTATGTTGTCTCATGTACCTCTGTTGGTCATTTAGCCTTTTTTACATTTGAGTCAGGTTGTGCTTCTAAAAATTGCTGTTATTTAAGCTGGAATTTTCCTTAATTGCGTTTTTCATTTATCCTTTATGTGAAAAAAGCTGATTTATAAATTATTTAGGCTATGAATACGTGTTATCTGTTTACTTGATTTGTACATTTGTGAACTTCTAAAACTCCAGCAGTCTATGTCAGGGAATCTTTATTGTGACAAACATAGGAAATGTGTACCTTTCAAAATGCATTAGGTTTAACTAAATGCATCATTTGGGTTGTTTGGGGCAACCATCTCTCATTAGTTGCTCCAGTGCAGCATAGCCTCAGGATGCATGAGGGACACCGCATTTGTTATGCCAATGCCTTTGGAATTATTTCAGCTCTCTGTTAGGATGCAGCTAACAGCTGCTGCTTCTTTTTCCCCCCACTCAAATCCAAAAAACTGCACTGGTTCACTTAGTGCTAACTCTCTTAATCAGGCGTGCTGCCCCCTCGGCTGAATTCTCTGTGGACCGAAGCCGCCACCTTATGTCTTTCCTAACCATGATGGGACCCAGTCCAGACTGGAACGTGGGACTGTCTGCTGAGGACCTTTGTACCAAAGAGTGTGGTTGGGCCCAGAGGGTAGTCCAGGATCTGATCCCATGGGATGCCGGCACTGATAGCGGTGTGTCATATGAGGTCAGTGCAAACATTTGTTTATGTGAATGTTAATTGCAAGAATGATGCATTGCATTGCTGAAGGGGTCTTACCGTGAACACAAAATGAAAAAAAAAAAAGAAAAGTTTTTTTAGTTGTAATTTCTAAAGTTGCAACAAATCAAATATGAGACATAAGTTATTTGAAACAATTACAGATCTCAGATTTTTTTTCCAGTCTGCAGTGCAAAAGGCTGCACTTGTTCAGGGACAGCCTGAGCCAATTGACTTAAAAATACAGTCAAAATATTAGCATTTATTACTTAAAGCCTTGGCTATTCACTGTCTGGCAAAAATAAGCAAACAACCTAGGAGATTATACTCACTTTAACAAATAACTATGATCTTTCCTTAATAAAAGGGAACAATTATCTGTTTGTTTTTCAATAATTTCTCGTGATCAAACTTGTGGCTCACCTTAGGTTAAAAGCCATCATTTTTCCTTTCTTTTCAGTCTTTCTCAAACTGTTTTTCACATTTATTCTACCCTTCTTATAACCTCCCTCCTCTCTCACATCACAAAGTAAGTCTGACTTTGACCTTGCCATTATATCGACCGCTACTTCTTCATCAGTCTGTCCGACCTCATTCAAAGTCAGTTGTTTTGCAAAGGTTTGTTCACTTCTGGTATAAAAAAATAAATTATAGTTTATTCCGCCATCCAGTCTACCCATAACAGCCGTAAGCACTGCTCCTCCTCCCTCACAGAAGTCACTCTGAGGTGCTTTCAGCTGTACTCTCCAGTCAGCACTAACAGATTAGTCTGTAGGTTTTGTGACCACATGTGTGTGCCTCTGGCTGATCCCGTGGGGCTCATAGGCAGACACATGTAACTCCAGCTACCCCATACACACTCACACTACTTTGAGCAGCAGTTTTGGATCTAAAAACCTTTTACGTCCTGATTGTTAAATTCAAATGTTTTATGCCTTTGTGAAACATGTATAATAAAAGACAAGTGTTCTGAAAACCTGCAGTTAAATATTATAGCTTGACCCACTGATATTGCTTTTTACTGCCAGTACTCAGGCCCCCAGAAGAAGTAATTTGTCCATAAAAGTGATGCAGTCACTTCAACAAGAAACATCTGTGTTGTTGCTTTATTCTGTCATTTTCAATCCAGGTGTAAAGGACAAAATAATTGCTAAAACACAGATACATTTTACGTCTAACTTCAGATTCCATGTTACAGTCACTTACCTCTTAAAACTGTGGATTTGTACCTAACTGCCCCTGTCACCATGTATACCCCCAGTCCACCTTCACTGCTGGTCTGCATTCCTTTGGTCTGCTAAACTATTTTTTTGTGAACATAAAAAATCATACATTCCAGCTTTGAGGAACCTTTCAGGAATACTGCCATAGGCGGAGAGCCAGCTTTTACGGACAGTCAAATTTTAGGGCTATATGTTCACTGCTAGGAAAAATCAGTTATGTAACATACAGCCAACAAAACTGGGTGCAGATGCTTGTTAATGTGCCTTAATCCTTCAAAGTACAGTTTTGATTTGTGATTGGGAATCATGATCCAGTTTTGTTTGGCGTTTTGAAATGTTGATACAGTTTCATTTTCCAATAGAGTAATACACCCACATACTGTACATATCCAAATGGTTTTGGGATAAATAAAACATGCTAACATTAAGCTTCTCAACTGACCTTCCCAAAGCCCTAATTAAAAAAAAAAAATAAAAAAAGTTTCCTATGATGAAAAGGAAACCAACTGGTAAGGATGCAACTTTCTTAAGGCAAGTTTAATAAAAATATGTGTGGTAAACCCTTTTCAGATAGAAAAGATCCAAAATAAATAAAAGTGTGTGAACCAGTATTTGTTTTCAGAATTCTAATAAATTAAGCGTACAATTATGTCAATTTTCTTCACCACTTTTAATTGATTAATTGAAACCCTTCCTTTCTTTCGCACGTTTGTTGTGAGCGAGATGTTGCAGTTCGTCAAAGGATTGTGGTATCATTAATGTAGTTTTAATTCAGGATACTCCGACATTCTCAGTTACCTTTAAAGAATTATCAAGGCTTTCAGATTGCAGGAGTTATGCTCAGTACTATAAGGTGACATTAACCTCCATCCCAAATATTTTTATATTTTTTCATATTAAATAAAATGTCAACTGTAGCTGCAGCCCCTTTATCGGGGTGACCACAAAACATAGCTGTATCATTCTAGAGAAGTCCTATATCCACAAATGCGTAGTGAAGCAGAGCATTGGGAAGTTGTGGCTATTAAAAAGTGTGGGGACTTTGGCTATCTGGGACAAAGTCATTAAAGGCACAGGCCTGTGACAGAGTAATGAGATCTATCCTTTGTGTCATTACTTTTACTATATCTTTTAATCAGTGGCCACTCACTACCATTTCCCCCATCGTTCTCCTTCTCACTGACCCAAACAAAGCTGCTCTCTTTTTTTTCCCCCTCTGAGTAGCCTCGGTTGGGGGGTGAGGAATGGGCTGGTCTTATTCCTCCAGACTGCCTCTGGCATTGCTTCTATCAACCCCATGCTGGCAGACCTTTACTGTTGACTAATAAGAGAATCTCCCCTGTAAAGTATGCTGCTCTTCTGCTGCTGCTCTTTGACTTTGAAACTTTTACTTTGGGTGACTTTTGTTAGTGTCACTTTGAAACTCTGTACTTGTTATACTTGTGCAAATGTTTTTTTATTATTATTATTATTCTCAAAATCCTGACAGTGGGTTATTTTAGAAATCCTTTGTTGCCCATGTAATGTTTTTTTTCCCCTTTTGTTTCAGGCTCCCAACAATCCAACTGCACCCCCGGACAAAATCCGCCCTCTTACCAGTCTGGATCACCCTCAAAGCCCGTTTTATGATCCTGAGGGAGGTGCCATCACTTCTGTGGCAAGGGTCATAGTGGAGCGTATCGCCAGAAAGGTCTTTTTGCCTTCCCTATAGATATATTTCCTGAAATCTCATGGTTTTTCCCATGATACCAAATAGCAACAGCCCAATTTTCCATCATGAGTTTCTTTATTTTAAACACGGCTTACTTCACGGGGCAGAATGAACTACTTCACCCCAACCACCTCTTATGCAGATTTTCTTCATCCTGATGTTTGGCTAGACAGAGTTTTGGACACAGTTTTGTCATGAGTCATGAATTTAGGGCTTGGGACTTGGACTTGGGCTTAGAAAATGTTATGGTTGGTCCATTCCACTGTTGCTCATTTCGTAGGTCTAACTATAGAAGTATTGTCAAGACAGAAAAACTATTGTTGAATGTTTTATGATAGAGAGTGTGCATTAGCACTGACATTTTCAACTGAAATTATCAAAACGAAATCAGACTTTCTTGTTGAGCCAAAGTTGATTTAACAGGCAGAAAATTCAGCATTACAATCTCTGCAGTTTTATTCTTTTTACTATATCACCTCTAAAGAAAGACACTGTAAATCAGTAAAAAAAAAAAAAATCTTTTGTAAAAACCTTTAGGTTTGTTTTGCATTTGAAAGTTAAAAAACAGAAAAAGAGCAGCATGATTTGAAAATAAAATGATATCCTCTAGTTTCTAGACTGGCATGGATTCTGCTATCACCTATAAATGCATTTAAATCAATTTTCTCAGATTATGCAGCAGTATTTTAACTCATCCAGTCAACCAGTTTTGTTGGACTAATGTAATGTTTAATGTCAGCTTTTTTTTTTTTTACCCCTCCAGGGGGTATTTTTGTGGGCTCTAGTGTCCCTTATATGATAGTAGGCTGACAGAAAACGGGGAAGGAGAGGGGGGAAGACATGCGGCAAATGTTGTCGGGTCCGGGAGTCGAACCCGCGTCGAGGACTCAAGGCCTCCAAATACGGGTCACGCTAACCGCTACGCCACCACGGCACGCCCAATGTCAGCTTTGTGAGAAAACTCCATTTTATAGGAGTTCTTTGCTGGGCTGCAGTTACTCATCTTTCAGGCAACAAAGAAATGTTGGGTCAGCAATTTTCTTTCTTTTCACTCAAGTTTGTAAGATCCACCAAGTAATAAACTGCATAAAATTAAAAACTTTATTGAGCTATAGAAGATGTAGAAGTGATACTTTATGCTTCTTATGTCAACTGACTTGTCTTTGTGTAATTTATGAAGACTTAATGAAGAACTTTAGTTCTTCACCGCACATTTTTAATATCCACTTTCCAACTGAATACATATAGGCTGAAAGTAAAACAAAAATATTACTATTATAACATGTTCAGCTAAAGCTACTAGCTAGACTGTTTGGTAAATCAGACTCACTTCAGAAATGGTTTCTCATCTATAGAAAATATGCCAGGCTCAGTGTTTTTTGTTTGTAATATAAATATGATGACATATGAAATCTCAGAACAAGTACATGCCTCTGGAGACAACACAATTCATAAACGACTAATGATCAGAGTTGTTTTGAGTGCATATTTTAATTTTTCTAGTTCTTGTCCCTATGGATTTGCAAAACCTTAATCAGATTCCTCATTCAAACTTTTTTGACATTTGAGACTTTTGTCAGTAAAATGCTTTGATTATAGAAAATAATAGGCAACAATGAAATACATGGAAGTTTTATATGAAAAGAACCAGAGCGCCTTCTCAAAAAATTAATGATCGCATGACTGGCAAATATGCAAAAAATAAATAAATAAATAAATAAAAATAATAATAAGAAGAAGAAGAAGAAGAAAAAAGATAAATAAATGGCTTGGGGGTATTTAATGTTAAATTGAGATGAAGACATGAAAGTTTGCAAATCATATATAGCTGCTCTGCCAGCCTGTTTAAATGGATTGATTTTCTTCAAATTTCTGTACATATTTTCAATATTTTTGGTAAAGTGCCTTGAAAAGACATGTGTTCTGAATTGGTTCTATTAAAATTAACTGAGTACAATTGAATTTAAAATGCATCAGAATCTGTCAATATCTGTTAAAAGTTGCTTTGTGTTTACTAAGGCCAACTGATCCGTTCAATTCTTGTTCCTCTCGTGATGTGATTGACCAAAATAGATACAAAACAATATGAGCTGTTTCTTCTTTACTGTGGTTTTTAACTATTGTAACATTTTAGAGATCCGGCAGGGAACAATTTATTTACTGTAAACCATCTGTATTTTTACTATTTGTGCCTATTTCTTTGGAAAATAAATAAATAAACCACTGAATAAAATATTTAAATTTCCTAACATATCTCAGATAATTTAATTGGTTGCCTAAATCTTTTATTTTAAAGAATTTAAATTAAAATGCTCACAGGAAAAAAAAAAAAAAATGATTCTATTTTAATTTGGTTTGTTGTTAATTCATTTTTACCAGAAAATCCAACTGCTTTGCAGAAACTGACACAACAGTTGTTGTCCTCTAGCGGCATCTAGAGGCAGCTGTGGGGACATTACTTTGTAATTTATGGCATCAACACAAATTACACATGCAGAAAGCATTCCTGTTTTTTTCAGGAGGGGAGACTTTTACAGGTCACCTTATGCATAATAATGTGTAGAGCATTATACATTTCACAGAGCAGTTTGCTTATGTAGTAATATGTTTTTTTACCCCAGGGTGAGCAGTGCAACATTGTTCCGGACAATGTTGATGACATTGTAGCAGACATTGCCCAGGAGGAAAAAGAGGAAGGTATTAATACCTTTTTTCTCTCTCTCTTTTGTTACACCCCTCTGCGTCTCCTCCAAGCACACACTGAAATAAACTTAGTTGTGTTAGACAAATGTGTAAATATGTTTTCTAATTTTTCTGTGTTGCAGATGATACCCCAGAAACCTGTATCTACTCCAACTGGTCTCCATGGTCTGCCTGCAGCTCAGCCACCTGTGAGAAGGGGAAGCGGATGAGGCAGAGGATGCTGAAGGCCCAGCTGGACCTGAGTGTCCCCTGCCCACATACTCAAGATTTTGAGCCGTGTATGGGGCCTGGATGCAGCGATGAAGGTCAGTGTGAATTGTCTAGAAAAATATGCAATGCATGCACAATGCACTGTCTTATAATAGTTTTCTAAAAAGTGAGCAACTAAAAAACTGATTTTTTAGCAGATAAAAGAAACATACATTTAATATTGCCCACAACAGAGTTACATCAAATCTTAGCTGTTTTAGAATATTGTTAATATTGATTTATTAAATAATGAAACTCATATATAGATCAATTCAACTCAGTGCATCGCATTTTAAATGTTTATTTTGTTCACTTTGATGATTATGGTTCATAGCTGATAAAAATCATAATGTAATTCCTCAGAAAATGTGACTATATGGAAAAACAATTAGGGCAAACATTTATTTTAGCCAAAACAGTTGACCTGCTGAAAGTATGTTTATGAATCAGTTACTTCAACTGCGCAGCGTGGCATAGATTTTCTGTGGGGTTTAAGTCAGGACTGTTCACTGGCCAATCAAACTCACTCATGATTTTTGATGAAGGCATTGATTCTTTTGGAAGTAGGGATAAGGACTGCTAGAAAACAAAATCATATCTATAAAGATTTTCTGCAGATAGAAGTATGAAGTCCAGTAAAATTCCTAGGAGACAGCTGTGCTGACTTTGGATTTGATGAAACACATTTTTAAAATAAGTTTTTAATTTCTCTTTTTCACCTACACGGAGTCATTGGCACTTTCAAAGACTGACATTTTGGCTTTGTCCCTGTTCTGTTCAGATGCCTCCACCTGTATGATGTCTGAGTGGATCACATGGTCTCCATGTAGTGTTTCCTGTGGGACAGGCACACGCTCCCGAGAACGTTATGTCAAACAGTTCCCTGACGACGGCTCAGTGTGCACTTTGCCCACACAGGAGAACGAGAACTGTGTGGTTAATGAAGAATGCTGTAAGGTTTTCTTTCCAGCATATCTAAAAATTCTTCAGCACATGGAATGTAATATTTTGTTTTAATGTACACTGTAGACCTAATCTAAAAATTTCACTTTCCCTGTCTTAACCTTCTTAACTTTAGCTCCCAGCAGTTGCCTGGTTACTGAGTGGGGTGAATGGGATGTCTGCAGTGCAACTTGTGGTCTTGGCATGAAGAGGAGAGAGCGCATGGTGAAGATGCCTCCTGCAGATGGCTCCATTTGTGGTGCAGAGGTTCTAGAGGTTGAGAAGTGCATGATGCCAGAATGTCGTAAGTTGTAGTAGCAAATCTTTCCCAACCTGTCAAACCATAAGCATGCTGAAAACTGTCTCCATTTGGCACCAACGCTTATAACTTAGGGATTAGCCTTTATTTGCAGTTCTTACCAAGATGTATATTGCGCCTTAAAGATTTTGTATTTTATTTTTTGTAATAACTAGATACAATACCATGCTTGTTGACTCCGTGGTCTGAGTGGAGTGACTGCAGCGTTACATGCGGGAAGGGTTTGAGAACACGCCAACGTATGCTTAAATCCCCTGTGGAACTTGGAGATTGTACAGAGGAGTTGGAACAGGTGGAGAAATGCATGTTACCAGAGTGTCGTAAGTATCAAATGTCCTCGCTTGAACACCAACACACACTGAACCTATGCATTCACAGTTCATAGTAGCTTATGCAAAATCTGTTAGAAACAAGTTCTGATAACTTTGTGTACACATGTACTTTAATGATGAAGTTGTTCACATTTCTAGTCCATCATCTGCTGCCAAATTATCTTGGAGTTATAGAATTTGCTGGTACATGTTAAAGGTAAGATGAACTAATTGCTCAAGTGCAATAAAAAAAAAAAGCTTGAAAGACTTTGTGTATTAAACAAGAAAATATAATGACATTGTATTTGTTTCAGCTGTAACACTGGTACAAATCCAATTGAGTTCAGGTAAAACAGTCTATACATTTTCAAAAATGTTTGCAGAGCAAGAAATGCAGAACAAAGAGTAATATCTTTTTGAGGGTGTAAGATGCTGTAAACTTGTGTTCTTGAAATTTTGCAGAGAAAAAACATCAAAAAGAGAAAAAGAGTTACTTTAAAATGAGATTTAGCTGGGATACTTTAAACAGACAAGTGATTTACATGGGATATTTGACATAATTTCAAAATACATTTGTAAGACACTGCAATCATTGCTGCAGTATTACTTCATAGGACGCAACACCGAAAATGTGGGTTCTGCTGCATTCGTTTGTAAATTGAGATTTGAAAAAGTAGTTTGAGCTTCTGTGTGTGTTAATTTCTTACACATTTTAAAAAGGACATTACACATATATGTGTATACTGCTCAGAGCTGTTTTAGCAGAGGATAGTATTGCAGTCTAAAGCATGTAAAAAATGTTGTGCAAATTGTGCCAGTTTGTTAAATTTATTTTGCTTTTTAAATAAAAAAAAATATATATATAAATTCTATGATGATGGCATTGGAGAGCTAACTTCAAATATGTATTGATCTCGAGGTCAGTACATCAGAACAGCTTCTTAAAGATCTCCACACCCCATGCTTCCTTCCTCTCATTTTGCTGTGCTTATGTCTTTATCTTTAGCCATAGACTGCATCATGTCAGATTGGACTGAGTGGTCAGAATGCAACAAGTCCTGTGGTAAAGGTCACACTATCCGGACTCGCATTGTCACCATGGAGCCCCAGTTTGGTGGAGACTCCTGTACTGAAACAATCCAGAGGAAGAAGTGTAAAATTAGGAAGTGCAGTCGAGGACAAGCCAACAGTGACGAGAAGAGACGACGCAAGGAGCAGCGTGAAAAACAGAGGAGCAAACAGGGTAGAGTTGAGAGTGCCGCTGAGCATCCAGGTTAGCATTTGACCTCTAGTCGTTGCAATACAATAGAAGTATTTTTAAGGATTGATAATTTGCTTGAACCACTGTTCCTTCTTTTCTGGATTTCTACCTTTAGGTTGCAGAATGAGGCCCTGGTCCAGCTGGACAGAATGCACCAAGCTCTGTGGTGGAGGTATACAGGAACGACTTATGACTGTGAAGCAGAAGTTTAAGACTACCCAGCTGTCCAGTTGCAAGGACAGAAAAGAGATCAGGGCATGTAATGTCCAACCCTGCTAAGATGTATCAATGGGAGGAAGGCTGAAACAGGAAGAGACGCGGTCTGAGAAGAAGAAGACAGAGCACACTGTCGCACCATGATCCAATGCACTCTGTTTAGGGCTGAAACAACAACTTTCTTGAATCTGTACGTGTGAATCCAGAGCTCAGGTCATTTGTTATTAAGAGAAAATGAACTTTATGATCTCTCTGGAAATTTGTTGATTGAACTTTGTTCAATCTGCTGTGCTTCAAAAACTAGCTCTGATACACATATATCTCTTTTGCAGCATTACTGTAAACTTATTGTGGTATATATATGTTGAGAAAATGATTATAAAATTACTTGTTGATAAGAATTAAAAAAAAAACTTCTTTAACCTGTGGTATCCCAAAATAATTAGTAGATAATGAAGCACAGGTGTCCAGCCATTCCAGTGATTTTTATGCACTTTTAGTTGTTCAGTGCTTTTTAGGACCCATGAAGCCATGTTGACTTTTTATTTTTACCCAGCTTGATGGTTGTTCTTTTAGATGCATCATGATTGAAGACTGTATAATTTGGAACATCTTTAGAGTATGTATCGTTTTGCAGTGTATTTTTTTATAACAATGTGTCAAGATTCTTACCAAAGTGTTGTGTAGGTGTTTTCTAGTTGTGTTTTTTTCCTTTTTTCCATTATTTCTGTTCTGCTAACATATTAATATTTTGGAATAATATTACCTTTACAATAAAATTAAATGTGACAACTTGAGAACATGCCAACATGGATCTGTCTTTTTGTTCACACGTTTAAGATGTATTGCACATTCTGTTTTTTTTTTTCTTTTTCTTTGTGCTTATGCTGCCACTAGATGGTGACAGGAGGCCTATTACCTTCTTTCATAAAAACATTCCTGGGTTAGCAAAAAACAATGTGAAGTTATGTTAAATATTTACACAATATATACTCCCGCTCAACTGTACATACCCCTTTAAAAATGATATGTTTTTGATACATACAAATAAAAAAAATTATAATTATATTGCCCCATAACCTAATAATAAAACTAAGCAAGAAATATATCTGTTAGGAAGAAATAATAAAGTTTACACAAGACTAAGAGTCTGTGAAACTTTGATTCGATTTCTGCATTCAGATATCTTAGGAAGAAGTCTGTCAGCATATCACATCATAACTTCACAATATTTCCCCCAATATTGGTAAATATTGAACAAATGTTTGTCCAAAGAAAATTGGGAAAATATTCTTTGGGCATATTTTTCTCAAACTGCGACTGCATCTTTTCTCATGTTGGTGTTTTTTATGCCAGACACACTTTTGAGATGTGGTAAAAAAAAAAAAAAAAAAAAAAAAACTTCCCCAGTTAATTTACTTTGGCTGTGAGACATTCAACATATTTAAGAATATTTTTTCAGCCTCTTAGCAAAGTATCTGACCAGTTTCTATCTTATCTTTTCAGTAATTAAAACAAAAACTTCAAACTCAAAATTTAAAACCTCAACACAGTCCATGCCTCCAGGAAGCAATCGTTTCTCACAGCTGAGAGCCCAGACCCTCTGCACAAAGCAAAGTTTTGATTTTACCAGGCTACAATTTAACAATCCAGTGGAATTATTTTGTAGCCCTGAGCCTCTGTAACTTTTCTGCTTAACACAAATGTGGAAAATGCTTGAGAATTTGATCTACTAAAATATATTTCTAATAATTACTACTCCATATGCATTTAAAAAAAATCTATATCATATGTTCTTACAAGTTTTTAAGTAATTTATGAAGATTTTCTTTTGGATTTTTATAGTTTTAATACCTCTGCAGATCCAAAAAAATCAACTGTATTATTAATACATTTTTATGTGGAGATTGAGCTTAACCAAAACATAGGTAAAGAAATATAAAACATATTTTAGACAGCTAAATTTTTACAAAGGACTGTGGCAGAATGTGAGGACTTCTCAAAGCTATTTTTGTCTTAAAAATAAAATGCATTTTCAACCAGAAATGATAAGTTATTTATTTATTTATTTATTTATATATGTGTTCTCTGGACATATTCTGCCCTTCTCTCTTTTTGAAGGGCAGAATATGTGAAGTGAAGGGTGAGAGTGTCAGGCTTTCCTCATGTTGCAGCCCCAGGGACAGGGGTTAAAAAAATGCATATCACAATCCCTTTCCTGTTTCCATGCCAACACAACCACACATGGGGAAAGCCTACACACTTCACAAGCAATGGAGACATGGCAAAGGGAACCATTACAAGCATGACTGAGATGTTAAAGAACTGCCTTAGAGAGTAGAATAGGTTAAGAAAATAAGAAAATGAATCGTATCATTTTTAGATTTTGAGAGAATTTGAAACTCCTTAAGCTCTACTAAGTTGCCCTGTGGAGGTGCCTGGTCATCTGACCCATTTGTTGCTCTAATATGTGGCTTAAAAACCAACTCAAACAAATACAGTGATTATGTAATGAGTCCCTCCACAATACTGTGATATTATAATGAGTTTCCTCTGTCTGTGAACACATTCATTAATATTTATATACTGGGTACAGACCACAGTGCTAACCCAAATTCTGATCCTATTTCTATTTTAGCTTTTTTTCTTTCTTTTATTTCAACCTAGGTCGTCTTAAACAAGACATTGTGGCCCACAATGAGTTGGCATCATATGCCACAGTTGTATATTTTGGCATTCATTAGAAAAATCACAGATTTTTTTTTTTTTGCTGCCAGAGTTTGGTAAAGCAACCGTGATCCAAGTTATTATACCATTATGTCTGTGAGTAGATGAGTAATCATTCAATTGGTCACACTTTTTCTTATGTTGTTTGTCTAAAAGCATGTCTTGCATACATCTAAATTCTCATTTGGTGGAGAATCCTGTCATGTCTCGAAGTGTTACCTTTGATATTTTGTGTTGTACGTCCAGGTTTGGTGTTCAACTGCACTTGGATGGGGCATGTGATATTTGCTAAGATGTTACCTCGTTTTTTTTATAATTAATGATCTGGAGATGAAAGTTTCCTACTCAATGCACAGTCTATGAATACCCTAAGAGGCCACATAATCATTAACTGAAATAATCAGAAAGTAGGTCAGGATGTATCACACGGAGCATTCAACACCCCATGGTGAGTTGAATTTTCATCAGATTGCATAACATGTGATTTAGTAATGTTATTGTCGGGTCACTGCTTAAAGATTTCAGTTGAACTTCTGTCGATTTTGAAGCAGCAAAGTGTATGTGTGGTATTTAAGATATATCAAAATTGTGAGTGATTTTTTTTCTTTTCCATACAAAAAATATTTCTGAGAGCCCCGCTTACTTGCATATCAAGTTATGCATGCTGCAGTGTCAGATGCCACTGAAAGGCAAGGCAGATCTGCTGCAGTGGGTAGGGTTAGGGTTAGGGTTACCTGGAGCAAAAACCATAAAAACTAAACCTTTGTTTGTTTTGGAGTGTACGTAATTTCTTTCATTTCATTTATATACAAGTTTTAATAAGTACGTACGATTATCAATATAGTCATTTTCACAGACGAAATCACAAAGTCCTTCTGAGACAGACAATGATATAGAGCATACCAAATTTGGACAGATTTTGTGAAACTTCTCTGTTTCACAAAATCCAAATGAAAAAAAAAAGGTAATCCTAAATGAAGCAGAAGCACAGGTACAGCAATGGTTTTTGTTTCACATCCTTGCATGAACATATAGGAAATATTGGATTTCATAAAACTATAAACCTTGAGTTTATAAAATCAAGAAGATGGCAATCCCTGCAACGTCTCTTTTTCACAAATGTATAGACCTCTGGTACAATTGAAATACTGTCAATTTATGACCTGCTAAGACTTAAAGCAAGAAGACTGTCTCAGTTTGCATCAGAGTAGACTTCAACATTTTTCATTTTATAAACAATTACAGTCAGTGAGGCAGAGTCGGGGTTTTGATATGTGAAGTTTGCAGCTTGGAGACTGGTAATAATCTCCCACAGGGTATGGATCATTATCTCAACCTAATGCATCCTTAATTTTAAAATGACAATGGTTATTCTGCCCAATGTCCCAGCTCTCTCCCATGTCCCCCACAAATCTTCTTTGCTGTCTCCCATTTGCACATTTGCAAAAAAAATGCGAGTATGGTAGAAGACACACAAAACATGACAGAAATATGATTATTTTTGAGAGAGACATTAAAGACATTAAGTTTACTGATTCAAACATTCAATTCTCTGCTACTGTAATTGCATTTAGAGAAATATTTGTTTCACAAAGAAAAAAAGGACCATCATCATATCTAATGCATTACAGTGAGTGGTGATTTGTCATTCCTGGTGTTAAGAAAAATCTCTGCCAGCAAGTGAGATAGAGTAATTCCATAACTTCCGTGAGATTAACCTTCCATTTATAAACTGTAACTATTTTTAAATAAAAAAATAAACAATGCCAGTTGTTTTCTTTAAATGAAAAGCTCAAGTTGAGATCAGTCAATGTCAAACTTTAGAATTAATGACCTAATCTAACACTACAGGTCAAAACAAATTAAACTGCAGTTAACGTTTTAAAAAATTATGTCCCCATTTGATGTAAAACAATTTCTAGAAATAAAAATGTTAATTTCAGCCATCAATATATAAAAAGAGAATTTTCAAAATACACTATGCATATTTTGTTTCATTTCTAAAAAAAAAAAATAAACTTTTGAATAAACTTTGTATAAAACTTTGTAATATACAATAGTGTCTCTAATTAAACAGACTTAATTTGTTTTGATTTTGACCCAAGCACACTCTCAGATCTAGTAGTCTGCGTTTTCATTGGTGGATACATATGCAGTATTTTTCTGCAGCTTCATGCTGGGATAGCTTGAACCTTGTGATGTCAGCAGAGATGTTGATTTCTTCCTTCCATCCAGATTGCTCTGGGTCACAATGACTCAGAGGGAGATACAGAAAACCACCACCAGACCATCCATTTGTTCTCATATATTTTCTCATTTCTGTCAGCCAGCAAATTAGAACATAAAATCTGGTAATTAAGGAAAAACCACGAGACAAGAAAGTACAGCAAATAAAACACCAAATCATTAAACTGAATCAACTGACAGTGTTTTTTTTTTCACTCTCTTTTTTGAAATATTGAGCTAACCTGGGACTAAGCCTCTGAAAGGGGATTTGTGTCTCTTTCTCTGTCTGATTAGTAGAGGGTTTTACAGTTTGGATTAACTGTTCTAATCATTTTTTTAAACCAAAACACAATTAATATATTGTTTGGAGGTTGCTAAAATGAACATTTCTGATATGCTCTGGACTGAACCTGAAATCATGTGAATCTCAAATTTCAACATCGATCATATTGAGTAAAAGGAGCTCTTTCTTTTTAACCTAATTTTTACTAGGTGTTAATCACAAACAATATGTAAATAATGTTGTCCCAAAAAGAGCAATTATTGCTTAGTAACACTCAACTAAAATAAACTAAGTAAAAGGTGGAGGATGAGGAAAACTAAAGCTACTAAAAGGCAAACAGTAAGAATATACTAGTAAAATAATGGGATCAATAAAATAATTCAAGGATGTCATAGCTAAATATGAACTGTAAATTTGGAAAAATTAGGTTTATTTAAAAGGAATTTGTGAATGAGGTCTAATTTATATTGAGTTATTTATATGGCTAGCCTGGGATAGAGTTAATGGATATGCAGACAGAAGACTACATATATTCTGGATCCAGAAAAGTCCTCCCTTCACCAGCAAAGCCGAATAAATTTACATGCCGTGTCCCCAATGGTGGCCTCGGGTTGCAAAAGAGAACAACTTCCTTCAGTGGCTCCTCTTTGCTAACACAGTAACATTTTCATGCAATGAATCTACTCCTATTCCTTCTTAAACTGAAGGTTGATTGAAACAATTCATTATGGGATTAATAGTTGCTATACCAACCTTCTTGCTCCTTGTATCCATGTAGGCCAATATTAATAATAACTTTTCCAAATATCTTAAACTGTTCGGTTGACTTTCACTAATGAGAAAATATAGAATGATCTTACTAAGTACTACAAACACCTATATCTAAATTTTTTTGTGGATTGAACTGGGTGGGAGTCAATTATAGGATGAATTAAAATATTTAATAAAAGAAAAAAATGTGATATGTGTGTGTGTGTAAGAATTGTGTTTTGTTAAAAAACACAGAAGCATGTTGAAAGATCAAAAAATAACATACCATATTATGCCCATTAAAACTACAAGTTGTTATTCTCTGTGTGTTCCCAGAGTGCACATAGTATAAAGATTTATCCAGAAGAGTTCTTGGTCTTAAATTAAATCTATCAGAATGAAGCCTTTGGGAAGCTACATTAGCTATCAATAGATTCTAATGTTCAGTTGGTCTCTACAGATTTTTAAACCATAGATAGATGAAAAGGCTTCTGGTAAATTACAGTGTAGCATAGTTTATATGACAAGTTGCACATGGGCTCCATGCAGAGTGTTTGTGTAGTAGAGAATATATAAGATGTCATAGCATCACTGGAGAAAAGCAACTGACATTCATAAAATATATTTTATATATTCACATTTTTAAACACTGTGCTGGTACATTTAGCCACTGCTTATACTACAAATTAATCAGCTGCATCAGTTCAAGAACTTTATTTCTTAAATTCATAACAATTGCACCTAATTTACCAAAATGAAAGCTGCTCAAGACACCTTTAGCTACATTTGAACACCTACTAACTCCATGATCAAACAAGTTCCATTTAGTTACTAAAACTATGAGGAGCAAAACAGATTATCTGCAAATCAATGAAGAGAGCCACATGGAAGAATTACCTAAGCTAATGGCTCCCAGAGACGTCCCAAAGCATGTAATGGCTCCTACAAATGTTTGCTCACACCATTGAAACCCCCTTGCTACATTGTGCTCACTCTGACTCTCCTCCAGTATCCTCTCTCTTCTAGAGAAATTCTTTATCACAACCAATACAATTGCTGTTTTTGTCAATCCCATTTATTTATCCTGAAATGACTTTAGTGTTATTCCCCCTGACCAAATGGGCTTTGTACTCCATGGTTTGGTTATCTCTATACAATGTAGACCAGCAGAGCATGTGGGAAGTGTGAGGATAGCTTACAGTATGAGTAAGCAGTGAAAAGAAAATCTAGGTCTGTATGCACATAATCAAACTCAGTCACTTCCTTTAGCTATGACCAATTTAATCCGTCCACATGTTAACCAAGTGCCAGATCTCACTATGATCGTATTTTATTTTATGTCACATCTAGTGAGTGTTTTGCAAAGCAGACATAGCATTATAGAATATTATAAACCCACAAGGACATATTCTCTTATATGAATCCCAGGAAAAGTAATTATTATAAACAATTATTTTGAATTTATTGCAACTACCGAACAAAAAAGTTCTAAGTTTCCAGATTGCAATAATGATAGTGTGGAAAAACAAATGACAGCTTGTTGCAGGACTGAACAATTTGATCATACAATTTGGGATAACCCAGCATGTGCTTTTCTGGTGAAAAAAAAGAAAAAATCATATTTATTCCAGCATTCATTCAACTTCATCAAATTTGGCTTCTTTGGTTTTCTTTTGCTCCATCTGCCACATTTGATGATTTGGGAACTGTGTATCTTTTTAACAGCGTAAGACAAAATTCTTACACAACCAATCCAGTAATAGGATTTAAATACACAGCAAATAATTACAAACTAAGCCTTCTTTCCTTGCTTCCTGCCTGAAGCCTCCATCATGCCGGCAGAAACTAACCCACTAAAGCAGCCAGAACTCAGAGGGACCGGGACAGGGAGGGCACATTACCGCCAAACCCTGGGAGACCGAGAGGTATGGAGTCCTGTCCAGTCCAAGGTCACCCCAACACATCCCTGGGAGTCATAGGCTCCTGCGTAGTCCTGTTTATCTTTCATAATAGACTTTACTTAAAGGACCTTTATTTAAAAATCTGTATTTCAGATAGATATGTTAATACTTCTGCTTAAGAGAAAGACATGAACACCCCTTCCACCTCTTCACTTGTTTGAATGGTCTTAGTGTTTCTGGGATAAGTGACTTGGGAATACAAACTCATTAGCAAGCCTTAGTAAATCTGGCACTGCAACACATCTATCCACCCCCAGCATCTAATCAAACAGAGACAATACATCAAATGTCTTTAGAACAAATTGATCGATTGGGTATCGCTATGCCAGTTCTAGTGCGCTAAATGATGCGGGCTGACACAAATCAGAGCTTGAAGACTTTTGCTGAACAACAAAGCATAAAGATATATCCTTTTTAAAATGATCTATCCCAGTTTTTCTTGCTCTGGATTTCCATTGTCTTGGACTAATCTTGGTATGATAATGGGGATGTGCAGCTGTAAATGAAGCATGAGCAGGGACATAAGAGAACTGGAGACTACCGTGCCAGATCTGTGAGGTTTCAGCAGACTATGTGGAATAATTAATTTGCAATAGAAGATCTTGAGCACACCAACAGCATGAGTTGAAGCTCAAACAACAGATATCTACTGAGTTTCAAAAGAAAGCTTTTGATGCTGTTGCCTAGAAGTCTTTCCAAATTTTAAAACAACCTCCAGTATGTGGCTTCTGGAAATTCTCAAAACAATAAAAAAAACATCCACAGAATGGATTCTGACATGTTTTATATATTTTTTATAGCTTTTATATTATGTGGTACTAAAACAGCTTAATAATGTTGACATAAGGTGGCATAATTAGATGATAAATAGTGGAAGCTTTTTTCTTTTTTCCTTATTAGGAGATAGAGTTGTGTCAAGTCCTATTTGCATTTTAGCAGGTTCTGCTGCCCTTGTGACTAACCCTGTTATCACATGATAACATTGTGCTTCTCAGCCATACCCCAAACGCATAATTTCTTAATTAGCTTACTTCAGTGTTGCTAAGCAATTTCAACTGCACCAGCAGGAAAAGAAGCTGTGAAAGCAATCATTTTAATCACAGAATTTTTTTTTCACTATTTGGTTCCAATGGCTTTCAACAAGGTAATTTGAGTGAAGTGTTTGTGAAGCATGCTGCTTTAGGAGGGACTTATTCTGTGTTTCTAAACTGACATTTAAAACGTTTTCAGACTCGCAATGAGTATGCATAGCTATGTAGAAATAGAAAGCAGAATAAACACAGATTAGCTTGAAGCCCAAGTGAAAGGTGGATGAAACAGATTTCCACCCTGGAAGAATCTGTACTCCCATCAGGACTGCCCTCCCACTTGGTTTGTAGAGTGGGAAGCAAGTAGTCAGTCTCGACTCATGCCATTTTTAGCTTGTTCTGCACCAGTGCCACCATGATTCGACACTTGGTGAGCAGAATAGTGATCAATCCCTCCACCTAGAAATGGAAACGGACACCCATAGCCGGAGATATTAGAGCTATGGAGGAACTCGCTGCACTGTTACTATGGCAACAAGCCATGTGGGGAGGGGTGGGGGATGGCAGTGAGGAGGGTGTCAATGTTGGCTCTCTGAGATTGGTTGCTGGTTTGTTTGGTGCAATGGTTCAGCCTAGCTTTTTGTGCACCTTGAACTAGCTGAGGCTTCTTGGATTTATGATGCAAAAACAGCAAAGACTGCAGATGTGAGTCAGTGAAGCCCAGAATAATTGCTTAAAGCCATGAAAAACAATAACAAAAAAAAAGCCTTTTTTATATTCAATGACATAATAACTATGTTAAAATTTTCCATACTGGAAGCATTCTGCTCATTTTTAAACTCAGAAATGCTTTCATTGTTTAGCGTTTTCACTTATATGCAATATGTGTGTTAAAACATTCAATTAGTCTTAGTTGGTTAATTTTATAATCTTTTTTAATCACGAAAAATCATACAGAATACAGGAATATTGCATTGCTATAGTATTAATATTTTAAGTATTTATCAATCTATTACATGGTTTTTCCACCTATGTGTATTTGGGAGAGCAGTCAGTCAGTGGAGCTTGTCTGAGTCCCTCAGTGTTCTGACCCTTGAGGATATACATGCAACATTTACAAACAGCCTCACCCAGTCTCTCTGATAAATTATTACTGAAATGCTTTCACAAACACATCATCTCACTGTGTCCCTGAGCGACTATACTGTATGCTCAATATCGTCAGAGTCCAGAAAATATGCATTATACAGAACATGTAAGCGGACACCTTAAAACAAAGACATAAAACCATGTACACACACATTCCAAACTCTTGCTCCACCCCTGCTCCCAAGAGCCTTTTTCCAGCCGTCTTTTTCTCACAAAGATGCTCTGAACACATGTGAGACTATCACACAGGAATAAATCTTTCACATCACCCCTGGAGTAAACAGCTCACTCATCTGCACACTTCAGGACACAATCAACATCATCATTATGGGTGTTTCACAACTGTGCTTCCTCACTCACTAATGACAGGTGCATCTAAGAAGTGTACCAGCTTCTATTTATTACAAACATTTTGAACTTTTACTTTTGCATGGGACAAAAAAAAAGTTATTTCATTGTAAAACCAGAATGAAAAGGCAGCAAGAAATGGTGATCTAAAGACTGAAAAACTTTCTTAATTACTATATAAATAGTAATTATAGTATAGTTATTGAATTATTGAATAAATAGTAATTATAGTAATTGAATTCTATTCTATTCTATTCTAAATGCTGGATTAGTATGCATTCTTATTTGTTTCCTAGTTGGCACCAGTGGTCACCAGTTGGAGCAGGAACCACTGTGTGGATGTGCTTGTATTCATCTTCCTCTCCTCTAATCTGAAGGCTTTGTCTGGAAGCGTTCTCCCTTGAGTCTCACCAGGATTAGCAGGTCTCTAACCTCTCTCTGGGATGTTCCCTCCCAAGGGAAACACAATGTCTAGCTGAGCAACACCTCTTGTTCCTGCATCGGCTTTCAATCTGCCACTCATGAAAGAGTGGAGATGATGGACAGGCAGATGAGGCTCCCTCACTCCCTGAGTAATATTGCTCTATGCTCCAGCTCTGGAAATAACACGTCAACTGTCCTATAGTGCTGCATACTTTAGATAATTTTTTTATTGCATCTGGATGTTCTTTTCCTCTACAATAAATCCCAAAGATAATTAACCCATGATTGGTGGGTAACCTGTGTTTCACTTACATTTATGTCAAGCTTGTACACTGACTCATACCTTATAACTTCGCTGCTCTTCTGTTTGTAATTTAACAAACTCGTAATTGCATTTATAGTTTGGTTGTTAATTAGGATGAAATGTATGAGTTGTGATTAGTTCCATAATAAAGCCACACTATTTGATTCCAGTTGCGTTGCTTCCAGAATTGTTTTTGATGCCTTAACTTTAATTCTCGTATACAACCTACTTCAATTCACATAAACAGAATGTAAATACAGCTGTTTCAGAAGAGTTGATGGATACTTTAATCATGTGTCAAATTAAGTAGGGTGCACAAATTAAGCCTAATTATTATTTTACTACAGGCAATGCATTTAAAAACAAGAGCAAAGAGGTAGGTAAAAATAAGACTATAATTGTCATGTAATCAAGTCTTAAGAGGACATTTTTATTTTATGCATCCAATAATGCTGGTATGACTTGATTTTTACAAGTTGATTCCAATGTTCTTTTTTAGATATGTCTCTTTTAAATGTTCACAAACAAAAATAAAATCTACTTATAAGGAAAAAAAATGTCTATGTAGGCTATCAGCTTGTTTAAACAAAATCTCGCAATTTATCCTGACACTGATGTCAACAATGTTGTAATAGCTGGGAAAATCCCCAAGGTCACTCTCATTTCACAAATATATAATACACACAAACTTATTTTAGTTGTACAAACTTAGCTAATTTAATTGATGATTTTTGATCCACTCTTTCTGTCTTTTATGTTAATCTAATCAGATAGTTGTAGGTGCTTGATGTCTTGCCTAAATGTCACAAAAAAATATATTTTTTACCAGAAGAATTTCACAGTAAACCTGACAAAAGTGATTACATGTTTTTATAAAATAAATACAGGCGTCACGCTGCAGAAACACATGTTGCATTATGTATTTCCTTTTGCAATATGTATAAATCAAAAACTTGGCATTGATTTTTTGTAATACAGATATGGGTCTGAGTTTTGGATGGAGACCATCACTATTGGAATAGATTCCATACATTTAATTAAAAGGTTGCATTAATTAACCCCCATCAAACAACAGAAAACAGATGGATGAATTATGTTGACAAAATCATAATTTTAACCAAAAGTCAGTCCAAAAGTCCAAATCCCCCTCAAATGTCTTCAGAATATGGTTGGCGTGTTTGATTTGTTAGAAGTAAGGGTAGGCTTAGAGCTTCATAACACTAGGTCTGACAGCTGGGAGTTGCAACTGAGCCAACATAGATTATTACCTGCAGCTATTGGCACTGAAAGATGCAGAAAAAAAATAATCCATTCCACTTCAGTTTGCCACTCGAGAATGCTCTGTACCTCTGTGGCTAATTTCAACATTGTTTAAATATTATTTTTTCCCATTCAGGATAAAGAACATTCAATTTCCATGTCCAGGATGAAATTAAGTTAATTTTTTAAACAGATGCTATTGTCCTTGAAATTGTTTGCCTGCTTTTTTAATTAGAAGATTTTAAATTTTGACTGATTGAGAAGGACATGTAACAATGCTGTTGCTGATTTAGGATTGCAAACATCTTATATTTGGACAAATAATGAAACACTTCTGGGTGTGTTTTGGTGAGGGATCTGGTTTTGCATTAATCATTTTTTTTCTAAGCAGTTTACAACTACACACTGCCTACGCTTAGCAAGGACAGATTTGTTGCTTTCTGTTTAAAATTATCAGTAAAATTCTTCTTTCAAAAGATTCCATTAATTGAAGATAAAACTGTAAAGATATTCTGCAAATCTCTAAACACTGCTTGTTGTCATAACTCCATTTAATCTAAAGGGCTAAGTGGCCCCTGCTCAGCAATGTTCTGTACCACTTTATCAAGATAATTAATTTCAAAGGAAAGAAATAAAGACTGCAAGTTGAAAATAAACCGTTATGTAAACTGACTCCTTTACTGCTTGTTAAAACATGTCTCCTGTTCCCTTCACAGTGGGATTATATTCTAATTCGATCCCTGTGGACAGCAACTGCAAATAAAAAGATTTAGTTTTAGTTTTGCTTGTTGCCTGCCATTCTTAAATGGATATTTGTATTCTTTTTTTCATAAAGTCACTGCTATTTTGCATTTGCATGTGAACATGCAATTTAAAGTGATTTTTGGTAGGGAGAGTGTGGTTCAGAGGATCAAATGCTCTCTCTTGTTTACCTTGCCTCTAAATCTTTTCCCTCAGGTGTGTGCACCTGATCCCAATCATCTGGCTCCTCTGTGACCTGCAACACCTGCCACACACACTGTCCCTCACTGACTCATTATGTTAACTGTACTTACGTCCATGTCTTTCCACAGGGATATATCACACCTTTTAAGTTGTCTTGGTGTCTCTGTCATCTTAATTGGCTTACATAATTAACCACTAAAGTCAAAGCATTTTTTCCATTGTATTCTTCTGCGGATGTACTTGACTTCGTCTGTTTAACTTTGCCAGCTGTTTTTCAGATGTCATGTCTTGCTGCATCACAATGTTCTGCAAATAGTGTATGAGTGCTAACCTGTTACAACTACAATATAATTTGGGAATATATATGTTAATATGCAATGTAGCAATTTGGTCACATAAAATGATTGAATGTAAAGTGCCAAAGTATTTAAATGTCAGTTCTTGCATTTAAAGACTTTGACATTTATGGATGATAAAGGAGGAACAAATGTAAGCGTTAAACACACACACACAAAAAAAACATTTCAAATGAGTATATTAACATGATAATCAAAGCAAAAGTTGATAACTCAAGTAACTTGCACTTTCAAAAACAGTCAACTAAAATTAGCCCATACAAGTTCATGCAAACAAAAAGTATGCATAAAAGCGGAATGAGTCAGACAAATGTATTGAAAACAGGAAGGAATGGAGGCGCAAATAAGCATAAAGGCTAAGAAAAATATTGAAATCTCTCCATACAGAAAGCAATCCCGTCCCCTATAAATGCAAATCATATAAATTGGTTTAGTCCTAATGGACAGACTGTAAATAGATTTCTCATTACAGAGGTATCAGAGAGGTATCTCATGATGGATAGAAGCAAAGAGCTCCAGGAAGGCCTTTGCAACCTTACTGCTGCAAATATACTGATAGTATTTATTACATGTGTTTCTTCATTTAATGCTGCAAAATCTTGTGAAGAATCTAGACCGAAGACAAAGGTGGGTCTTTCAGCATGACAGCAGCTGCTTTTCCATTACAAATCTGCCCAAAACCTTGTTGATATGCCACTAATGTCAAAAAAACCCCACACAATTTTGTAATTGCGGTGTTTGCATTAAATTAAAAAATGTAATTAAAATCACACATGAATAAGTTTCTTCACATGATAAGACATTAAAAAACAAGCTGAAAAACCACCTCATCCTGGCACACAAACATGAGTTTTTTTGTTTGTTTTTTAAATTGGCCTGTTTTCATTAAACAAATTTGTTTTTGCATTTCCAATTTGTGCAATTTTATCATCAATTGAAATGCAGCTTGTGATTCCAAAAACAGTCAAGTTAATACAGATGTTATAATTGGCCATTCAATCACCCAGTGAAGTCACTTACTTTAATATCTATGGAAATAAGTGACTTAGACTTAGACTTAGACTGACTTTATTGTCATTTTGCATGCACAGGGTGTATACAGAACGAAATTTCGTTGCATACGGCTCAGGACAATGTTTTGAGCTTCCAATGTTATGAGGTTACTCCAGAATAAAATAAAATACAGTATAAAATATGAATATAAATCTAAATATAAAATATAAAGTGCAGGAATGACAGTAAAATATAAGTTATTTAGCTCTGTACATGTGCAAGGTATAAAGTGGAGACCAGATTTTAAGTGCAGTCCAGTTAAGAGTTCAGCAGTCTGATGGCAAGTGGGAAAAAGCTGTTTCGGAACCTGGTGGACCTGCACCGGATGCTGCGGAACCTCTTTCCAGAGGGCAGCAGGGAGAACAGTCCATGGTGAGGGTGTGAGGGGTCACTGACGATGTTTTGGCCTCGGGACACGCAGCGCTGGGATGAAATGTCCTGAATGGAGGGAAGGGGGGCCCCGATACTGTCAAGTGCATGTCAAATTTAATATTGACACACCTTAGAACCTTCATGGCTTGAAAACAGTTTGTGTGTAAAAAGTGGCCAAAACGTAATGTGGTATTCAAGTAGGTTCTCCATACATTACTTCCCTGTAATGAAGTTGTCATTACAAAAAGGGCATTTTTGCTGAAAAATTGATGGTCATTCCACTGTTTTAGACATACCTTAATGCATGGGCTAATCTGTTCTCATATCTTGTTTTTCTGTATTACTCCTGGGTTTTTTTCTAACATCTGGTGTGAAGTCATGTCAATAGCCAACATTTTTTTAAATTTTCTTTCTAATTTTATTACGTAAATAGATGTTTATTTGCGTGACACCTCATCACAGTCAAGAATACGTTAATCGGATAACTTTCTATCTCTCATACTGTATGTCTGTCTTCTTATAACATCTTGAATTTACTTAAAGGTTTTTCTCCTCACTTATATCATTGATGTTCAAGGCCTCTCTTTTAAGCGTACAGAAGAGCAAATTCAAAAAAGAGCAGAGAGGTGAATTTCTTTCCATTGTCCTCCTTGCAAGAATCTCCTCAGAAATGCACATTGTTTGATATAAAGCAAGCTGAAAAGCTTGGACACATGAGAATAATTTATAATAATTGTCATATAGTCTTTTTTTAGCCACATGTGAATTCTGCTGTGCCTTTCTGGCTGCTCATTGCCTCATTTCTTAAAATTGTGTTTACCGTTTGCCAACATTAGACCAGTTTCACCAGAAAAGCTGTAACATTCATAAAGGTCAAACCACAATAATGTGGTTCCAGAACTAAAATATTATAACCTACCGCCAGTGTTATTGTGCAACATAGCACTACTTGCCTGTAGTTAAAAGCAAATTATACATGTTAAAAACCATGATTGATATTAAATGGGATGAGGGATGAATTTGGGTCCTTGTCAGTGAACTGACACCCATGTCCACCTCCTCATACCTCCAAATAATGACCAAATCATCATCGATACTGTCAAGTCAAACTGTCATAACTCATGCAGTGAGACCTAAAATGTCACTGCTCTCACATACTGAGCATTGAGTGGCATCACAATATTTATAAAGGGAAATGACTCAGGTAGGGCTAGCCATTTTACAGTCTTGTTATGAAATTGTATTTTTATAGCTGTGGCTGCTTTGAGTGACAATTGAATAAGCCAGGGGATACATATAACAGCGTCTGGTTTTCAGTGAGCTCTATTCTTTAAACATTGCTTTATTCCAAGATGACGACAACTAAAGAATGAGTGTTAAATGGCACTTACTAATTTAAAAGTCAATTTGATTTTAGAGACAGCCAATGTTGTTCCTTCACAAAAAAATTTGATGTTGTATGGATGTTATTCCAGCTTAATTCTGTTCAGTTCAGATGTAAATTTATACCAATATGATACCATAAAACCCATTTATTAACAAAACAAACTAAATCACAGAAAATGCAACATTCCCACCATACAGCATCCAACAGACGATTTAAGAGGATAGGAAACAATAAAGCACTCAAATTTTGTTTCCTAGTAACCACAACTAGAACTTTGTTTAACCATGTTACTTACCAGAATGTAGCCATTGGAAGAGTTATTGCTCCAATTAACTCAGTATTCTCTCTGAACTCCCCTTTCTCCCCCAAATAGTTACCTTGGAACAGTGCTTTTTTTCTGTCCCTCTGATGACAGAGGGACAGAAAAATCTCAGATCTCAGATCTTGTTCACTTGCAAGAGATAGCTACTCATGCAGATATGTTATTCCTTAATGACATTTATCACATCATCTACCATTTATCATGACAATTTTCTTCACCGAGGCAGATCCAGCAAGACCCGAGGCCCAAGGCTATACCACCTCTTATGGAGGGGCCTGACAAAGCCAAGGCACACAAGCTCCACCATGCAGCCACCAGGAGTGAGCTAACTCATATCTGAGCGCCCAGCCCCAGACACCAAAAGCCACCAACACACCAGCGAGCAGAAGCTCCAACTCTATACTTCCACATCCAGGTAATAATACTTCAGAAGGTGGTCGCCTTAATTCTAGGGTGCAGACAAGTAGACCAAGATCCTGCAGTAACGAAGAAGCCCATCAGATCAGACAAGGGACACTGAATGCCCAACCAACTTCAATCCAAACTATGAGTAGACCATCGAGAGGTAGGGCCATTAAAGGGGGCCAAACAAGCCAGAACAGCCCACGAGTTTTGCTGACGTTTAGTGACATATTGTTTATCTTTTGTGAAATCATGATAAATAACCCTCATATGGGCTCATCGTCTTGTTCCTAAATTCTAGGATATGAACTTTAGTGCTATGAGTGCTCATTAAATGGGGAATGGCTAAGGAGGGCTAATAGTCACTGGTGTCAGTAATCTTTTTTGGTTCTTATCACTCTGCGAACCCTTTCAGATGATGTTAGCTGATAGCAAGAGAAAATAAAGCATTGCTAATTGAAAAGCACTAAATTGGAAGGAAATTGGGAGAAACAAAGCGCAGTCTTCCAAGAAATAGGAAGAAGATGATAATGGTGAAGACTGCAAGAAGTGAAAATTAAAGTAATTATAGTGAGGAGAAAAGCATATAACCACAGTATTATTATATTTAGGAAGAAAAAGAAAAGCAGAACAACTTGTAGTGAAGATTATGGGTAAAGAGTGCCTTGTTTCAGTTGCCATGGACACCAAGTAAGCTGATTTTGTGCATTGCAAGCACTTTTCTCTGAATGAAATCCCACATACACAACCAAACATTAGGCTCATTAACCATTCAACACAAAAAGCTCACACAACCTTAACTCTTTAGTTAGAGAGCGTTTTATATAATCAGCAACTCGCAAAAACATGTTTTACAGAGATCAAGTAATGAGGACCCCCAGCTGGGTCCAAATTAACAAAAGGTATCAAAGCCGAAAGTCAGGTTTAATCATCCAAAATGCCAATATACTAGCCAGACTCTATAATATCATAATAGTGGTACTTATAATATTTTAATTTCCATGTTTTTCATGTATTCCTCCCCAAATTCAACTTAATTAGAAAGATGCGGCCAACTGAGAAAAAAAGAATTTTTGTCATATCAGTATTTCACCTTTTATCTTGTCCTTCCAGTTAAAGTCCAAACAGTATTCAGTAAAGTCGGAAATTGTTCATTTCAGCACTTTTTCTTTCTCAGAGCCTGCAATCATGTGACAAAAGCTCAACACAAACACCGCAAACATAAGAGATGGGAAATTGCAGTGCAACAGAATGAATTCACAGCTCATTCTAGATCTTATTTATCTTTGATGGAATGGAACAGGCTGGATGTTCTGTTCTTCATGGAAGGAGTGTGAAAAGGATAAACACAGCGAGGCTTTTTACCTTGTTTTAGTCATTTCTAACATAGTTTTCTTCAGTGGCCTGTGTCTTGTAAAATCTCAACAAAAAACATTAGAATTTTTAAATTCTTAGATAAAATTGCAATTGAAAAATTCATACTGTCTTCATTTATTCATTGATTTCTATACCTCAATAGATTCATAGATGTCCAATTAAACAAGAAATTGTTTGCCAATTTATGATAATCAGATTATCTTGCATTTGCTTTCTTCTTTATATTATAAGTTATTGCTTTTTCTCTTTAAGATTAATAGTGTGCACAGTAAAACTACATACCTTAATTAGTGGGCTTCTCAATCAATGCAACGATTCAGTGGATGTGAAATTGACTAGGCTCCCATGAAAACTGACAGGTGAAGTAAATGCATATAAAGAACAACAGGACAACAATGTAATAGCGCATATATTGACACCAATTATCCCATGAGAAATATAGAAGGTTGCCTATGGTTGATTATAATTAGACTTCTATAAAGACAGGAAGATATTAATACATTGTTCCTGATTAAGTTTAGCTTGTGGGAAAACAACCTTGCCATTTATGTGGCAGAAGATCGTAACATGAAAACATCAATGAAAAGCACAATTTCTCTCAATAACCAACAACTATTCTGTATTCAAGTTTTCCAAGGTAATCTACACGAACAGTATCGCAGATTTTGATGGGTTTTGAGTGGAAAGCGGTTTTGCCAATGAAAGCCTAAAATGATTTCACAACGCGAAAAAAAAAAGTAGGTTCTGATTGGCCATGTGCAGGAACGTAAAACCACACCAGGCTTGTCAGAGCACTGATCGTTTTATTTATTTATTTTGTTATTATTTTGTACTGGTTGTAAAGCTTGCAAATGCGGCTTTCTCGCTGTCGCCTACTCGGAGTTAATGTGTTCAGCTTTTCCCGGGATTCGCATTGCTTCGTAGCTCAAATAAAAATGACTCGGAGACGGAAGTCAGCGTGATGCAAACGATTTATTGCAGCGGGAGTACACGCGCACATTTCAGCACACTGGACAGCGCACGGCGCCGCAGAGGCGGTGCGTGGATTCAACCGGTGGCTTTCAGCAGAGCAGCAGAGTGAGAGGAGTGTTTCACTCATTGTTACACACAAGAATACAACTCTTCGTGCTCCACATGTGGGATAGGTTGCTTCATTTTTGGAGCACTTGGACTTGGGATTTTTTCGCCCTTTCCAACAAAGTCCGGCATCGGAAGGCGTGCCGCGTTTCACTCCACAAACCGTGCCGACCAGCGTGGAGTAGGTGCCGACGAGAGACCGTCCATTTATAAGGATGCTGGTGGGAAATGCCTGGAGACAGAGATGACGAGATTTGTCAAAAAGCACTCGAACTCCTGTCAGATCTTTGCTCAAAGGGGGAAGTGCAGAATGAAAACTGTCTGGATTTTATCTACTATTTCCGAGATCTCACCAGACCACGATATTCTGATTCAGGTAAGGCTTTCCTTCAGTGGCGGAGCTGATCAGGAGGGAACGGGCATGTGACTTCTTTCGTTGAAACCGACCGGCATACAGCACGAGCTTTCGGGTTAGAGCATTTACTTGATCATAGTAGATATTTAATCAATATTCTTGGTTTTTATTTTGTCCCTTAAAGTCATTTACCCGTTGTTAAATCGAAATTTCACTTTATATTTGAAGAAATTTGCTGTTTTTAGTTTGTTTTTGTTTTTTTCCAATTCGTTTATGCGATTCATTTTTGGTACCCACCAGAAGAAAGTATTAAACTAACTTAATTTCTGACTTTGTTTCATATAGTGAAATATACACAATTTATCTTTTCTCCCGGTTGAGTAAGCAGGAGGTCCATTATTTGCCTCTGTTACTCGCAGTTTTAATAGGCTCCTGCTTATTTAAAAGTTTATTTTCCTCTCTTGCCTAAAAGTCTCTGCCTTGGAGGAATAAAGTGTTTGCCTGAAACTACATCAGAATCAAAGCCAAGTGTTAAGAAATACGATTAGGTTAAATCATTAAGGCTTTGAAGCTATCAAACCTCACCTGACTTGGCTGGTTGAGCGCGCGTGCGCACAAAAGCAATTCATAGATCGTGCTGGGCACAATTCCTTCAATCCTCCACAAGCCTATTTTTGTCTATATAGTTTGTGTGATGATTTCTGATTATACAAAAATCGTGCCATTTTAGGTCTTTCTGTGATTCTTTATTTTTACTCTAGTCATTTTTCTCCTTAATTTTCTGTTCTGAGTAAACTCACTCACATCCCCAAATTTAGGATTTGTATGGGCTAACAAGCAGACAGGGAGGTTATTGATCTCAAATCACATGATATTTAATTTTATTTTTCACAAAATCTGGTAGATCTCATCCTGTATGATGCAACAACAGAATGATAAAGTCAGTGGACAGCCATTGGAGCAACCACAGCTCTAAAGAGCTTGGACTAGACTGTGTTAAAAGACTTTCCTAAGTTTGTTTCTCATAAACATGCAAATTATGTTTTTATACAAATCTTTTTATTGTTAACTACTGACAACAGTTAATGCCAGTCACTTATTTAGATCAAATTGTCAGACAGGTGCAGCAATATTAAACTATTAAAAGAAATTTGACTTTGCTTCCTAGCTATATCTGACATCTTGAAATTGACATCTGTCTCTTTAGGAAGTTCCAACCATGTCTGACACTTCCCCATCATCATCACAACAGTGCTTCTCTCTGGTGCCATTTACAACCTTTCTTAGGAGGGTTGGACTGAGAAGTAATTCAGATGATAAGCTCAAGAGATGCACAGTTCCATGCCACTTGCTAACTGCTGCCGCTAGTATGGTGGAGCTGTGCAGTGAAGGCAGATAGGGGTCCTCTGTGGGGCTGGAGTTTGGGTGGGCTGAAGGTCCAAGATGGAGCTTTGGGTGATGGGAGATGCATTGGATGAGTAAGTATGTAGGCACTTTGGAATGGCTACCACAAGAGATTGAAAGATCTTTAATGTTCACAGATCATATGAACAGAGAGCACTGGCATTCAGGCAAAACACTTTTGAACAACAACATCATGTCTTCTTCTTCAGAATGCTGCCTGCATTGTTTTGACTATAGGTAAAGGCAGGTAAATATGTTTTGAAATGTCCTGCAAGAAGGTAAAATCTGTTTTTGGACACTACCGAAAAATAAACTAAATATTTCAGTCATGGGTTGTGCATCAGAATTGATCAAATATAACCTCACATTGTTGGTGGTATAACTATTAGAACCATATCCATTGTCATTCTTGGTTTCATACCAGTGCAAAGATGCCCTGCTGTCATCTCTTTTATCCTGGAGCTGATTTCATTTTCAATATGAACAATCCAATTTTTCATTTCAAATCATAAAGGAAAAATGAAATGTTTCTTGGTTTGCCTCTGAGACCCAGTTTTAAGTATAATAGATTCCCAGAATGAAAACACTGAGCAGGAGATGACCAAAATAGGTTGTCTTATATAAAACGCAGCAATTGTGCAACATTTCTTGCTGCTTTTAAAAGTAGCACACAAACTGCTGCTGTTTGTAATTCCATTACGTTTCTATCTAACCATCAGCCAATGTGTGTTATAGCTTTAAAACTAAGCTTCTGTGAATATGAACACCAAGCAGCAGGTAAGACTAGGAGGAAAACAATTTAAAATGCAAGAGTCTGTCCCTGGATACTAACTTCTAATTAACCACTGAAAAATCAAGTAATGCTGCTTATTATACATTGAGAAAGCAGCATCTCAGAGCTTACACGTTGCTTTTTCATCTCTTGCTCACCTCCTACACTATTGCACCTCTGAAGGTCTTGTGCTCTAGATTTGGTTCACCTTCTTCATTGTGATGCTGCCTCCAAACCATTCCAGATGTCTGCTGATTCCTTTTAACCAGTCAGTTCTTCAACATTCTGCCAAGCTGGGCTCGATGTCCTCAGATGGCAAATCCCTCAGTTTCTCCCTGATCACACTTACTCTGGTGTTCACAGAATCTCGCAGCACAGAAAGGACAGTTGGTCTAAGTTCTTGTGCTAACTCTTATGACTGTGCCTACACACAGGCTCAACGACATACTTAGCTAATTTGCTGGATTTGATTTCTGAGCTGCAACAAGAAAAAACGAGCTATCCTTTTTTAAAATTTATGATCATGTCCATTATCTTCATGCCAAACAATACACTTATTTCAGGTAGCTTAATTGCTAATTTCATATCATTTTGTGCTCATTGCACTTTTTAAAAAACTGTCTTTGATTAATGGTTCCCAAAAATATAGCCAGATTTAATTTTGTTTCTCAAGGTTGACACAATGTTTATATTTGTAAATGCTAATTAGCATAAACTTAAACAGAAGTAAATGATACATTTCTTCAGTATTATCTCTAAAAACAAAAATTAAAAAGTAAGACCATTGGCTTTGACACATTTGGGAAATATTTAACACGTAATGATTTGTTAATGTTAATTAGAAAAAAAAAACAACAAAAAAAACTATTACTATTGATTAAAGTGTCTATCTTCTCCAAACGTAAATTTTCAAAAGTTGCAAGCTCCTTTGACTAGGTCACAGTAGGATAGAAACAAAAGGACCACCATACTTATTACTAGAGATGTTTAATGGGGTATTTTTTTCAAAATTCTGTGCAAGTCTTCCCCTGGACAAATTTATTTTGAATATATGGCACAAATTCCATCTTTTCTCTTTTACAAAAGATAACTTATGGCATCTTGCAGAGTCAGCATAAGAAGGCAGAATGTATGCACCACTGACACCACATATACAAAAATAGACATGGTCAGGTGGATTTGCAGATACTGTCGCTATTAGAAAACACTGTGCAAGAGGGTGGAGTTTTAGAAGATACCTATGTGTTCAGCATAGCTGAATTCAAGGAGCTCAGTCAAAAGCTAAGGCAGACATGCGTGGCCAGCGTTTCAATAAATGAACATGATCGCACAATAAAGTTCTGCTGCAAAGTTGAAAAAATGTAATATCTCAGATGGATAGTTGAATGGGAAAATACTACAAAAAGATGTGACATGTTATGATGTGATATGATATGAAAAAGACAAGTGCTTTCTAAACTAAGTGACATTTTTTCTGTTTGATTTAAAGAATGGAAAACAAAAGCAGAGACATTTAAGTCAAATTCAAGAATCTGCCAGTGTGGCAAAAGTAGGAAGTGGACATTGATGGACGTTGTAGTAGTGCCAAGCAAAAGACGAAACACTGCTGTATAACTAGACCTTAAACAAAGAAAGACTCTAGACCAGCAAGGCGTGTTTGTTCTGTCTGCAAAATAATGATTTTATAGCTGTCAGATTCAGCTCTGTCAGATATAGGCTGATGCTTTCACCTGCACCTATACTAACTACAGGATAAGAGCTCTTTCTTTGATTTGTGAAACTGGAAGTGACTGGTGAGGCACAAATTCAACCTCAGTGTGTATAAGAAATAAAAAACATGAGAATTTCTACTGCCCTCATAACAGGGATGAATTACATAAAGATTTAATTTTTGCGTTAAGTGGATATCTTGGTTAATTTTCAGTCTCGGCAGAGACATATCCATAAAATCAACGGAAATTAATTAATTTAAAACCAATTCATGCCTTATCATAGTCACTATGAGAGTGTATGTGGATAAGTAGAAGTAGTATGTAGGTTACCAGATTAGAGATCAAGACCATCAATACATAAATACCAACCTTGTTGTCAGAAGAAACCACTGTGCATGATATAAAAATGTTGCATACTGTGCAGATTGCAAATATTGTACACATTATTGGTTTAGTCTTACCAAAGACCAAAGCATACATGTCAGCTGAGAATCTTCCAATTGCACACAATCCATCCTGGTAAAACCAGGGGCAGCTACAATAGGAAAAGCAGGTAAATAACAGGAGAGCACTGACTTTGGCAAGGGGGAGTATTGGACTCACCGGGTTGTGAAATTAGTAAAAAAAATGAGCCTAACTAATAATACACAAGGGAAAGATGCTTATCTCATGGTCGACCTCTGAATGTTTACATGCATTAGGACACATGCATGTAAACATGCTGTGTCATTCAGACATTCAAACATGTCTGGGATTAATGCACAATGGTTCATATAAAAGTTCCTTCTTCAAATTATCATTACAAGATTGTAGCAGTAGAACAATTAGCTTATCGGAAGACCATTCTATGTATGTGTGACTTTTCACACAGTTGTGTGATGACAGTTGTGAAGACCTCATTACTCACCCAATCTCTAGTTAAATTTGAATTTTATAAAAAATAAATTGTGACAATTAAAATAAAATAAAAGCACTATACAAGCAGGGAAACAGCAAAGATTAGTATTTAAGAAAAAATACAAGTAATCTGGGGGTATATTTACTGAATATTAAGGTGAATATGACAATTGAAGTCTGACAAAATAACCAATACAACAAACTAGAGAAGTTCAGTCAAGCATACATACCTATTACCTATATTACCAAATTATCTATACCTTTGGCAGATGCAGGTTTAAAATAATCCTTTAATTTTACTAATATGCTTCATCTGACTAGAGCTACTTTGTGGTAGCCAAGTTTGAGTCTTGACATGAATCTGGTAATCAGTGGAGAGCTAATTAATAGGGTGATGGTAGGAACTCCTTACGATCTCAAAGGAAGGGAGTCTGCCCTCACTAATAATCTCTGTTTTGACAGTAATTCAAATATCATAAAATGAAGTCCACAAATACACTGTGGGCTTAGAATCACTCTGACATGATTTTTCTGTTATGCCTGCTTTTATTCTCCCACACCCACTGGATGTATAGTATATGAATAAAATATATTGAAGTATTTTCCATTTTTTTAAATATTGTAGCCGCAAAGTTTGATGTATTCTATTAGACTTCATGTAATGGATTAATGCAAAGTACTGCATTAATGTGAAGGGGAATGAAAAGATAACAGGGTATCTAAAAGTTTATATAAATTGCATAAAGTGTGATGTGGATTTGAAGGATGGGAGTTAATCTGTGCAGTTAAAACAAAAGATAATCTGTTCATTACTCTGGTATTTATCAATACAAATAACACTTTTAATTATCTGATTTAAAACAGGAAATGTTTAGTCGTTTTATTTCAGACTGTCATGATGGGTGATAGCCGGGTTACCCACATGCAAGAACACACCAAGAGAAGCGATATGAAACAACAATAATATTTATTTTGGTGAAAGGAAGAGGGGTCAGGGGAAATAGTTCTGGAACCTGGGACTGGAGGAAACTGGTCATCAGACTGTATATGAGAAAAAGCGGAGTGAGACACGGGATGGGTCAAATGGAATAATTCTGAGAATCTTTCGTAGGACGCTTACTTGAATGCGGAGGTTAGTATTGTCAATGGTGGCGGCTGGAGAAGTGAGTTACCGTCGGAGAGCGAGCAGGTAAGCCTTGCAGCTGGAGAGCAGAGTGGGCTGACTTCCGAGCGGGGCTTCGACAGTTAGCTCCCGGAACATGAAACGCTGGCAGGCTCAGTCGGTGGCGAGGCACAGAGGATCCACGGGGAGGGACCAGGGAGGTAAGTGCACGGAGGAAGGCAACCGATTGGTAATACCAATGGCGTCGTGAGGAACACAAGGAAATCCAGGGGGGAGCGCTTGTCCACATCCAGGAGTCACAGGGCGATCACAAGGAAATCTGACGGGGAGAACACAAGGAGCGATCAGAACACAGGGAGCGATCATAGAAGGCTTCTTCCTAAGAAAAACGTCTACCAGTGAAGGCAAACACTCAGGCACTGGAGTGTCAGCTAGGCTGTCCTTATGAAGCACCTCCGCAGCTCTTGAAAATTAGACACAGGTGCGTCTACAGGTTGGCCGCCACACTTCTCCAGGGGCTCCGCTCACTGGTGACATCTGATGGCTGTTAAAGGAAACGCAGCTTCTCAGAAAAAACCCAGGACAGAAGAGGAAAAGAAAACAAAATAAAACAGGAAAAAGAACCCCAACCTAACAGTACCCCCCCCTCAACGGACGCCACCTGGCGGACGAGAAGAGGAGGAGGGCTGAGAGGCGGTGAAATCCCCAATAAGGGAGGGGTCCAGGATAAAGGAGCTAGGGACCCAAGAGCGTTCCTCCGGACCGTAACCCTCCCAGTCAACGAGGTACTGGTGACCCCGGCCACGCCGACGGGAAGCCACAAGCCGGCGGACGGAGTATGCCGGGTGACCATCAATAAGACGGGTGGGAGGAGGGGGTTCGGCCGGAGGGCAAAGATCACTGGACAGGACCGGTTTAATCTGGGAGACATGGAAAGTAGGATGAACACGTAGGGAGGAAGGAAGGCGAAGGCGTACAGCTGCCGGATTGATGATCGACACCATTTCAAACGGGCCAATGAACCTGGGAGACAATTTCTTGGACATGGACTTGAGGGGTATGTCCCGGGTAGACAACCAGACCTTCTGACCGACCAAGTAAGTGGGCGTAGAGGTTCTTCTCCGGTCAGCCTGTTTCTTGTTCTGCGCGGCAGTGTTATGAAGTGCCGAGATGGTTTCAGACCAGATCTTTTTACACCGGCGAATGTGATGTTGTACTGACGTGACAGATATGTCCTTCTCGTCGTATGGCATAAGAGGGGGCTGGTAGCCAAGTGACACCTCGAACGGGGAAAACCCTGTGGCTGCTGAAATGTGACTGTTGTGTGCATATTCTACCCAAGGTAGATATTGAGCCCAGTCTCCAGGGTTTGATGTAGTCAGGCAACGCAGCATGGCCTCCAGCTCCTGATTCAACCTCTCCGTCTGGCCGTTAGTCTGGGGATGGTAACCAGAGGTTAATGACACCTTCGCCCCTAGGGCGGAACAAAATTGTCGCCAAACTTGGGAGATAAACTGAGGACCCCGATCGGAAAGGATCTCCTGGGGAATGCCATGTAACTTAAAAACATGTTTTATGAGGAGCATGGCAGTTTGAGCGGCAGTGGGGAGTTTGCGAAGGGGAATGAAATGACAGGATTTGGAGAAGCGGTCAACAATAGTGAAAATGGTGGTCATACCCTTAGATGGAGGTAATCCCGTGACAAAGTCAACAGCGATGTGGGACCAAGGTCTCTTGGGGATGGGTAATGGCTGGAGTAATCCTGTGGGTGGCTGATGGGAGGACTTGTTCCTGGAACAGACTGGACATGCTAATACAAATTCTTTGACATCTTTATGAACTGATGGCCACCAGAACCTTCGGTTGACCAACCCAATAGTTCGACTGATACCTGGATGTCCGGAAAACTTGGAGGAATGTATCCACTGCAGAAAGCGGGATCGAGCGGAAGCAGGGACGTACGTCTTTCCCTGTGGACATGACTCAGGGACTGGCTCGGTTAACTGGGCTTGACGGATGAGGTCTTCAACCTCCCAGGTAACTACTCCCACTGTGCAGCTGGAGGGCAGCAAGTTCTTTCTCAGAGTCATCGGGTGCATGCAGTCTAGAGAGGGCGTCCGGCTTGACATTTTTTGAACCTGGACGGTAAGAGATAGACAGGTTGAATCGAGAAAAAAAATAATGACCAGCGAGACTGTCGAGGGTTGGAACGTTTGGCTGACTGAATGTGAGACAGGTTCTTATGGTCAGTCCAAACTACAATGGGATGCTCAGCTCCCTCTAGCCAGTGTCGCCATTCCTCTAGGGCGAGCTTGATAGCCAGTAACTCTCTGTCCCCCACGTCATAATTGCGTTCTGCTGGCGAAAGTTTGCGGGAGAAAAATGCACAGGGGTGAGTCTTATTATCTTTTTCTGAGACTTGAGACAGCACGGCCCCCACTCCAGAGTCAGAAGCATCGACCTCGAGGATGAACTGTCTTGCTATATCAGGCTGGACTAGTACTGGGGCGTTAGCAAACAGGTTCTTGAGTCGGTTGAAAGCCTCCTCTGCTTGTGGGGTCCAGGTAAAACTAGACTTGGTGGATGTGAGTGCAGTTAAAGGTAAAGCGGTCTGGCTATAATTTCGTATGAACCGGCGGTAAAAGTTGGCAAAGCCCAAGAACCGCTGCAGCTGTTTACGGGTCTCGGGTCTAGGCCAGTCCAACACAGCTCTAATCTTGTCCTCTGAGGGTCTTACCTGCCCGCTCTCAAGGACGTAGCCCAGGAAGGTAACTGATGATCGGTGGAACTCACACTTTTCTGCCTTAACGTACAGTTTGTTCTCCATAAGGCGTTGGAGAACCTTCCGGACATGCATCTTGTGTTCCTCCAGGGACTTGGAATAAATCAGTATGTCGTCTAGATAAACGAAGACAAACACATTAATGAAATCTCTGAGGACATCGTTTACGAGGGCTTGAAAAAAGGCAGGCGCATTAGATAACCCAAACGGCATAACTAAATATTCATAGTGTCCCATGGGTGTCTTGAATGCCGTCTTCCACTCATTTCCCTCGCGAATGCGAAGGAGGTGGTAGGCATTACGGAGATCGAGTTTTGAGAAAATTGTGGCTTCTTGGACGGGTTCAAAGGCTGAGGAAAGCAAAGGTAAAGGATATTTATTTTTAATGGTGATCTGGTTCAACCCCCTGTAGTCAATGCAGGGCCTCAAGGACCCATCCTTCTTCCCCACGAAGAAGAACCCTGCCCCAAGGGGTGACGAAGAAGTGCGTATGATGCCTGCTGCTAACGAGTCATTAATGTATTTCTCCATGGTCTGACGCTCTGGACGGGAGATATTATAAAGTCGGCTGGTGGGTAGTGGAGCTCCAGGTAACAGATCTATGGCACAATCGTAGGGACGGTGGGGGGGTAGAGTGAGTGCTTTGCTCTTACTGAAAACTGCAGCCAGATCCTTATATTCGAGGGGAACCAATGAAAGGTCAGGGGAATCGGTCTCATGCTGCTCTGCTGTTATGGAAGTCGGGGGAACGGCAGAGTGGAGACAAGTTGCATGGCAATCACTGGACCATGACTCAATAGTAGCCTTTCTCCAATTTATCTGTGGGTTATGTGCGAGTAGCCACTCGAACCCCAGGATAACAGAGGAACTGACTGCGGGGAAAACAAAAAAAGAAATCTGCTCTGAATGGTTACCAGAAATCACAAGACGGACAGGTGTAGTCTTCTGGGTTATTCTGGGCAGGACCTCACCATTGAGGGCTGAAACACGAAGTGGGACCGGAAGTGGTTCTGTAGCGATTCCTAGTTGTTCAACAAGGGTAGAGTCAATTAGATTTTGTTCACAACCTGAGTCAATGAAAACTGCCAGAGGAAGAGATTGATGGCGATGGAACAGTGTAGCGGAAATAAGGAGACGAGATCTTCTATTAGTGGGTTGCACCGGCAGCCTCCTCGTCGTTACCGCCGGGCCTGCAAGTTTAAACGTACAGGACAGTTAGCAATGAAATGGTTGGGACCCCCACAATACAAGCATAATCGAGAGACTAGTCTTTTTTGCCTCTCCTCAGGTGTCAGGCGGGTGTTACCCAGCTGCATGGGTTCAGGTTCTGTGGTCTCCGAGGGGTTGGGTGCTTCCTGAAGACTAGGACGGGTAGCTTGTAGGGGGGCTCTGACTGAGGGATTTCGGCGATTTCTCTCTTTGGCTCGAGACCGAATTCTATTATCCAGTCTTATGGTCAGATTTATAAACTCCTCTAGAGTTGCAGGTTCATCCAGAGTAGCTAACTCATCTTTAATCTGTTCACTCAAAGCATGAAAGTAAGCACTTTTAAGTGCCGTGGCATCCCAATTTGAGGCTGCTGCCTTTATCCTAAAGTCAATGGCAAAATCAGACACAGTTCTTTGCCCCTGTCTTAGGTTCCAAAGTTCTCGGGAAGCTGAAGTCTGGTCTGTCTCTTGACTAAACACCTGTTTTAATTCTTTAATGAAATCGGGATAGGAACAACCAAAATCAGTGGGGGAGGAAAACTTAGCTTCGGCCCAAGCCAGAGCTCGACCGGACAGCAGGGACAGCACATATGCTATTTTAGCGTTGTCGTGTGGAAAACTTTGAGGACAGGAATTGAAAATGATGGAACATTGTAAGATAAATCCTCCACATTTGTGCACATCACCTGTGAACCTCTCGGGAACTGGCAGCCGAATCTCCGAAAACGTGGGACGGATTGGCGGGTCTGGAACTGCAGGTGAGGCTGGGGCTGGAGGCTGCGCCTGCTGAACGGAGCCTTGCAAAAAGTTAGACAACTCGGTTAACCGACGGTTTCTTTCGGCCTGTCTGTTACTCAACTCTCTTAAAGCTGAATCATGTGACTGTATGAGAGCGTGTTGTTCCGATAAAGCCCTTCTTATAGCGTCTGCTGGGGTAGGTTGTTGGCCTGAGTGTTCTGTCATGATGGGTGATAGCCGGGTTACCCACATGCAAGAACACACCAAGAGAAGCGATATGAAACAACAATAATATTTATTTTGGTGAAAGGAAGAGGGGTCAGGGGAAATAGTTCTGGAACCTGGGACTGGAGGAAACTGGTCATCAGACTGTATATGAGAAAAAGCGGAGTGAGACACGGGATGGGTCAAATGGAATAATTCTGAGAATCTTTCGTAGGACGCTTACTTGAATGCGGAGGTTAGTATTGTCAATGGTGGCGGCTGGAGAAGTGAGTTACCGTCGGAGAGCGAGCAGGTAAGCCTTGCAGCTGGAGAGCAGAGTGGGCTGACTTCCGAGCGGGGCTTCGACAGTTAGCTCCCGGAACATGAAACGCTGGCAGGCTCAGTCGGTGGCGAGGCACAGAGGATCCACGGGGAGGGACCAGGGAGGTAAGTGCACGGAGGAAGGCAACCGATTGGTAATACCAATGGCGTCGTGAGGAACACAAGGAAATCCAGGGGGGAGCGCTTGTCCACATCCAGGAGTCACAGGGCGATCACAAGGAAATCTGACGGGGAGAACACAAGGAGCGATCAGAACACAGGGAGCGATCATAGAAGGCTTCTTCCTAAGAAAAACGTCTACCAGTGAAGGCAAACACTCAGGCACTGGAGTGTCAGCTAGGCTGTCCTTATGAAGCACCTCCGCAGCTCTTGAAAATTAGACACAGGTGCGTCTACAGGTTGGCCGCCACACTTCTCCAGGGGCTCCGCTCACTGGTGACATCTGATGGCTGTTAAAGGAAACGCAGCTTCCCAGAAAAAACCCATCATGAAGAGGAAAGCTGGTCGGAATTGGTAGGGTGGATGTAGCTAAATACAGGGCAATCTTGCAAGAAAGCCTGCAAAAGACTTGAGATTAAAGCTGTGATTCAACCACCAGCAAGACAACAAACTTAAACATATATCTAGAGCTTCAGTAGGACGGTTAAGAGCAGTGGTCACCAAACCAGGTCTTAATGGTCAGAAACCTCTTTTAAATGAATGGCGATGAACAGTTCTCAATGAGATTCTAATAAGAAAATACAATCATTCAAATCAGGTCTGTTGGAGCAGGGACAATCTGAAATATGCAGGAGAATGAACCCTGAGCACAAGGGTTAGGCTCACCGCTATTTGCATACTAAGAGATTGGAATAGGCTGCTCAAAATCCAATCCTTTAATTCATTTAAGAATTTGTGGCAAGACCTAAAAGGTGGTATTTATAGATCATCTTCATTGAATATGGCCGAGCTATTTTGCAAAACGTCTTAAAAATTTTTTTATAGTAGCAGGAGGCAGTTCTGCACAGTATCAACTGGAACAGATAAATAGAAATATAAGGCATACTATTCAAACTTTTCTATGTAAAAACTGCATATAATTTCTTTCATCTTCAAAACTGTGCAGTTCTGTGGGTCGACCTTTACATCAAATCCCAATAAATTGAATAGAAGACTGTGGCTGTAATGCACTTTTGCACTTTTGGTTTAAAGAGGTTCAAGGGGTTCTTATAATTTGACAGTGCTAAGTGCAAAATATTAGAAAATGTACAATTGTTGTGATCTGTGTTTTTCTGTATGTTTATTTTGAGTTTCTGTGTCTTCTGAGTCTCCTTGTTGTCCTGTCTTCCCCTTGATTGTTCCCAGGTGTGTCTCGTTCCCTGATTACCTCCTGTGTATTTAATGTCACCTGTGTCTCTGCCAGGTCCTTGTCAGTTCTGTCTAGTGTCGAACCTGTCTTCATTGTTGTCCATTCGTATCACCAGTTGCTACCAGTGTTGAGTCTTAGCTTTCGCTCAGCTGTGCTGCCTGGTCGTTGGACTGTTTGTATCTGGACATTTTCACCATCAAAGATTTGTTATTCACTTCTACCTGGGTCTACAGCGTCCTTGCCTCACCATCTACACCGCACTTCATGACAATAATTAATGTTTGCAGATACTTTTGTTTAAAAAAACATTTGCTGCAAGGAAATCAATCTTAAACAATTTATATGTTAATTATGCTGTCATACGTAAACACTGCTACATCCTTTGAGAATAGAAGCATTGTTATGCACCATACACCAGAGTTTAAAGTCTTGAGAGAAAAAGAAATCCTGTCAAAATGTTCAAACTGAACCCCAATGAACTAAAAAAAGTCAAATAAAGCTAAAGTCTAAGAACATTTATTTGGTAATTCATAATTAGCACATTACTGTATCTGTTCTGTGTAATTTAGAAACAAAAACTATCTTGAAATATCTGTCAGAAGATAATGTGTTTGTATTAAGAATTGATAATATTCTTACTTTTCTCCTATTGTTCTACGATAGCAATGGTGTAGGTTTAGCAATAAGCAAAATTACAAGTAAAATCTCAATTTAATTGTGATTTCTTTTCACTTGTCATCTTCTCAGATATATCAGTGAGTCTACTCTCACTAGTGGTTACTGCCTGTGGATTGGCACTATTTGGGGTTTCCCTCTTTGTCTCCTGGAAACTCTGCTGGATACCATGGAGGGAGCGAGGACTTTCACCCACAACAAAGGAGGCTCAAGGGCACATAAACCCCACCATGAGCCCTCTGCCCACACAGCCTGCACCCCAACAGCCAGTTTACACTGCCGTCGACCCTCCGATGCACAACCGCCGTAAGTCTTCACATTGTTCTGTCGCCAAAGAGCCTACACCCGTAGCCTCTATTGTGTCAGTGGAGGCTCCCATGACTCCCGTGTCACCTCCACCTGTGGTGCTGGCCACACCAGAGGCAGCTATGAAGATAAGCCACACATTCCCGGACATACCACTGGATGCTCAGAGTAAAACTCGGGAAAACGGAGTTCACACAAACCCTCGAATGCAGAGGCAGACAACAGAACCAGCACCAGGTGGTTGCTCAGAAATGGGGTAGGTATTGGTTTTCCTAATATTCACAAATAAGACGTATTCCTGTTCTGAGAGTCCAGCCTTTCCATGATCTTGAATGTTGCTACTCATATGTCTCTCTTAACAAAATAAAAGAAAAAAAGTTTAATCTTACTGCCGTTGATTATTTTTGATGTAGTCTGACTTTAACTATTTCTTTGCCTTTTTTGTCCTCAGTCAAAGTTCCATTCGCAGACATATCAACCTCTCTAACCCAGATTTCAATGTGGCACAGTTCCAAAGACAGGATTCCCTTACTGGAATGGGTCTTGGCCTTGGCCGCCTCAAACCCGAGCTGTACAAGCAACGCTCACTTGAGGGGGATGAGGGCAGTCGCAGAGGTGGGGGTTGTGGGCGCCTCCATTTTATTCTTAAATTTGACTGCGACTTGGAACAATTAATAGTTAAAATCCACAAAGCAGAGGACCTCCCAGCCAAGGATTTCTCTGGTACCTCTGATCCTTATGTTAAGATCTACCTGCTGCCTGATCGGAAGACTAAACACCAGACCAAGGTGCACCGCAAGACGCTCAACCCTGTGTTTGATGAGGTCTTCCTGTTCCCTGTGGCCTACTCTGAGCTTCCCACACGAAAGCTGCATTTCAGCATCTACGACTTCGACCGCTTTTCACGCCATGATATCATCGGTCAAGTAGTGGTAGACAACTTCCTGGATCTGGCAGATTTTCCCAGGGAGACAAAACTCTGCCGTGAAATCCAATATGTCTCCTCGGTAAGTCATTTCAGGTACTCATTTTGTTCCATGACTATAGAAATGAAAAGTAAAATAAAAAAAGTATGTTTTATCTTGGTTCATTAGAGTTTTTAAAAAAAAAAATATTTTTCTTTTCAAGCAGTTGAATTCTCATTTCTTCATTAAACACTTGTTCTCTGAGGTTCTTTGTGGTGTGAAGAAGCATAAAATCATTGTCTGCTTTTCCCTTTGCATTACAATTAGGTTGACTAGTCATTGTAACAACAGAAAATATAAATATTTGAAAGGAAAAACAACCAGCACACAGTAGCCTTCAGATGCCTATCTAATACAATCTTTTACAATGTTCACAGTTGCCAGACATATGACTCATTTTAGTCTGGGTCTGCAGCTATTTCTCTTTCTGCTGAAACTAGCCGAAAGACAAAAAATTCACAAGACTTTTGAGAAAATCAACAAGGTTAAAAAGCATTTCCCACATCAAGTTTATTGTAGTTGTGCTTGTGTCTATTTTAAAAGGTGACAAAATTATAATGTGAGATTATTTAAGGATCACAGCTGCTATTTTATTCGACAAGTATTATCAAAGATGGGATTTTTTTCATTTAAACTTCTTATTCCTCATGTATCTAAATATAGAAAAGAACACCAAGCATCATCACTACGGTTTTGTGGCTCATTTCATTTTTGGGTTAATGCTGAATGTATATTCTGAGACTAAACATGTCTAACAAATAAGTTAACTTTTTCTTGCTTAATGAAAGACGATGTGGGGAGATTTATGTTTTCTATGTTTGTCCTTTCTTTGTAAAGCATTTTTGAATGTCCTAAACAGTATTATATGTTTGTCCTAAGGTTTTGTCATAAGAGGCTTATAGTGTCAGTATTGGAGAATATTTTAAATGAAGTATCTTTCTTGAGCCTTTTCTGCAGCAGATTGATTGGCTTCCTTGTCAACCAGAGATACAGCATGAGAGTCACAATTGACTTCACTGACAGTAATGTTATAATAATTATTAGTACTATTGCTTCTATATTTTGTTTTGAAATACTTTACTGTGGTAGTGAAATTATTATTTGCATTAAATGAACAATCAGCTATATAACTTTCTTTTTTTTATTCATGCCATGGCCTTAGCCTTTTAGTCCCTTAAGTCCTTGAATTAAAAAAAATGTGAATAGATTTAAGGGCTCCAGGCTTCAGCTTTAACATCAGTGACTCACAGTAAGAAGGTCTCAGTTTGAAAGCTGGCAACACAAACTTTGCGGAGTTTACACATTCCCACTGTGCATGGGTGGACTTTCTTCATGTACTCTGGTTATGCCCTAAAGTCTTTATACATGTGACTTAGTTAAACACAAAAGAACAAACATTACCCCTAAGTGTAAGTGTATGCCTTATGTGTCTTTGTGTTGACCCTGCAATGGAAAGGAACTTATTTTGTGTAAAGCCCATCATTTCTCTCTTTTGGGCTCCAGAAAGGATAATGAGTTTTGCGAAACTGTTCTAGTTTGTTGTTGAATTGATAACTAAAAAAAAGACAATAGTTGACCAGAGATGCATCTTTTTTAACCAGTCATGCAATTAGTCAACATAGGAAGTTTTTTTTCTGCTCTAAATATCCTAAATCTTCACATAACTAAGAGTAATCTCCAGCTACCTTAGAGAGTGAATTGCTTGCTGAGCCTCAACAGATTTTCTGGAAGAATCCAAATGAGAGGAAATCATGTTTGAGGAAAGACACAAACTGGGTTTGGTAGTTTTGTTTCAAAGCTACAGAGCAATGTAAACTTAGAGTTTTATGTTTGAGTCAATATTAAAAGATTTGAGGATACACACCTCCGAGAAAGGCCCATTTCACTTGCTGAGCTCAAGTAGAGCTGCAGCTAAATGTCTACCTGACTAAGAGAACTTCCTTTAACATTTTTGAGTAAAGAGGAAGTTATCTACAGTAAAATAATATTTTAGTTAAGCAGCATCTTCACCTGATTTCAGAAAAAAATACACCTTTCATTATAGTTTCAATTTATAGAAAGCACGAGTAAATGATGCTATTATAATTATTACAACCAGTTTTGATCATTTTGTTGAGGTATTTTACTAACTAACTAACTTTACCAATACCCACAATTCCCAATGAAATTAGCCATATGGTCTGCAGTTGTACCCTTTTATCAAATACATTGCTATCTGTAACAATATTGCAGAAACAGTTGTTGCACTGCAGCAGTGAAGAAACGAGAGCACACATGCAGTCAAGGTTCTTCGTATTTTGTAAAGTGTATGAATCATACTCACAATCCTGTAGATTTTGGGGCACCCTTAAAGAAATGTAGATCATGATGTCCAATTACCCTAAGCTAATGGCAAGTTTATGCAATCAAATAAGAAGTAAGAAGGTCTCACTTTGAATGCAAACAGACAAAACTAGTTTGAGCTTAATAATTAATAAATACTATACATTACGTCAGTAACATTTTAAATTTATTACCATGTGAAAGAGAAGAGTGACGGAATAGATAAAGTTGTCACAAATCAACAGAGAAAAAGAGGCACAGACATTATTCTGTCGGCATGCTGAAGATAGAGACTTCACAGGAATATCGACAAAAGTATTGATATTTTTGAGCAAACTACCAGCTTATGGTTGTTTTGTGGATCAATGCCTCCACTTATGCCCTTGATTAATTGTTAGTCAATGTTGTCCATTTAGAGCAGAAACCCATGAGAAAGGTGGATGATGAGAACCAGTGATTCACAGAATCCAACATCCTCCATTCTCACACTTTTCTTTCACACTCCCAGTACTCAGAGAAACCAGATACAGCTCACAGGCTGTATGCCTCATCTGAGCACAGACTGTAAGACATGCACAAATGCTTGTGTCCACAAAATCTGCACATAAGTCTCTCAGAAATTGGTACAATATACAAAGGTAGGGCATTCAGTAACTACTGCACCACAGATGATTGGATATAAATGATGGAATTTTCTTTAAGCCGCATTGCCAGAGGGAGGGACCATACTGTTTGTTTTGTTGCCAGATTGGTCTCGTTAAGCTCCACAGCAGAAGCAGAATGTATATTGATGGGAGAACATGTGTTATTTTCTGATATTGAGAATGGCACTGGTAATAAAAACAAATGCTACGTAATGCTTTTATTGCTTAAGGGGATTTGGATTTGATTTCTTTTAGATGATTTTAGCTTTCCAGCTTCATGTAATGAAGGATAATGTGCCACAGATGGTAAATTCAGAACAACAATAAATCTAATATTGTCAAAAAACTTCTGCATTTGATTTCTAAGCTGGATCCTAGAGCAGATTTTGAAATTGTTAACCTGTGTGCATTTTGATGATGCATGTTGACGGTGGGACATGAAGCATGTAAGACCCGCAGGTCCTTTGTGGGATCTCGACCATACTACGTCAATAGATAAATAAATAATCCTTGGTTGTGTTTGATTATTAATTTATGATTATACAAGATTCATGCTGAGACATATGCCCTTGTGTACGGTTAGTGGTATATTTCTTTTTTCTTGCCTTATATTGTAACACTCGAGTATTTATAATTTCTGAATACAAATATCTCATAGAAAGTAATCTCAACCATTGTATGAGCACCCATCAAATTAAACATAAAAACTGTCTCAAGAACCTCTAACGCTATGACAGTCCTAGGTAAACCTAATTGTAAATGTTGGACTGAAAATGTTTTTATGCTTGCATCTATTGTTTTAAATAATGAATTTACAGTTGGTCCTCATTTCAGGTTGTCTCTTGGTCATCAATTGCTGAAGAATTGCTGTGAATTATTCTAAAGCCTAATTTAACACAGTTGTGCAGTATTTATACTTGCTGAAAATATTATTTAAATATTTGAAATGTATAAATTTCAACTGCTTTAATTACAAAGGATATTTGCCCCACTTTATACATAAATATGTATTACATATCTATTGTTGTATTCATAGCATATGGATGGCACCATTTCATGTTAAATCTCCACTTGTATCAAATGGGAAGCGTGTTTATTTGAACTCTTTGCATCTTGCAGAGTTCAGTATGAGAGACATCTGTGTGGTAATTATTGTGAAGCTACAGCTAAATTGAGCAAGCCATTACACAACCATGTTCAACAATCTTAAGTTAATAAATCACAAGAACCCTTTCACTTTCACAGGAGAAAACAAGCATATCTGTTAGAGCAGCATCAATAAAACCAAACATACTCAAATACTGAAGGTAATTACTGGCACATCCTGGCAGAAACAGTGAACAGAAACCGTATTTACTGTGCATAACATTACCATGTCAAACAATTATTTGTATGCAGGTAACTGGTGGGTAGCATTACTCATGAAAAGCAAATTTTCTACTTTTACTGGCTTAGTTTTACCTCTGATTGCATCAAAAAAAGATTCTTCATCAGACTCAAATCCTAGACCTTGTGTCTGAGTTGAGTCTTAAGTCTTTACAGTGTGAAATCAAGTCTGTAAATTAAGTTTTTGCAAATTAAATGACTTTTGTTCAAGTCACAGATTTGAGGCTCCTCTGGTAGTGATGCTTTATGTGAATGTTTCTTCCCAGCTAAGATTGCATTACTGTTCAGATAGTGTCTTTGCTTCTCTATCGCTAATTCAAAAAAAAAAAAGGATTATTGTTTTATCAATGATAAACTTTGAGTATAGGTCATTTGGTGTGCATATATTTAGAGCATGTGTTTAAATTCCTCTACTTTATGAAAACCCTGTTGGCATCGAGAAAACTTGCAATGATCACAAAACAATAACTCTGGAATCACATAGTAAAATGCTGCACTGCTCTGTCACACATATTTGGTTTCAATATATTTTATGTTTTTATTTTTTTTCACTCTCATAAAGATGCACACACATAAGATTGCACAGACTGGATATACTTTACCACTGAAATTTTAAAACATTTGCAAGGTGTAACATTATTGTCAGCATGAACGGCTGGATGGGTAGATGGATGTCCACAACATTTAAATGTTTAAGGGGCTGACATTTTATAAAATTAAACAAACACATCAATAACTCCGGAAGAGATTGTAGTGTAGGAGTAGTGCTCACCACACATTTTGTCTGCTGCCGTGGTTCTCACTTCTTGGTGGAGCTATTTTCAGTGCAGGTGATAAGTGAGCTGCATCTAAGCAGAAGTCTGCATTCTAGCTGAAATATGGGAGGGTTTTATCTGAGCCAAGCACAGGACACGGTTTTTTATAAAAAAAAAAAAAAAAAGAAGCACGAAAAGCACTGAAAGTAAAAGTCAAGACACTCCTGCTGTTCTTCCTCAGCTTTGGCTCCAGTGCAAAAAGGAATAACAAACGAAGATTCAAACTGAGGTGAGAGTAAATGTGTCTCTGATGTCTTTTAGGATAACGTGGACCTTGGGGATTTGATGTTCTCCCTCTGCTACTTGCCTACAGCAGGCCGATTGACCATCACCATGATACAGGCTTGCAATCTTAAGGCCATGGATATAACTGGTGCATCAGGTAAATGAAAAAAGACCTTGTCAATCCATAGAAAGTTGCGTTGCTGTTCAGGAAAGAAATAAATGCATAACGTAAACATTTCTCTGTCTTTTAAAAAGATCCGTATGTGAAGGTTTCTCTGATGTGTGAGGGTCGGAGACTGAAGAAAAGGAAGACATCTACGAAAAGAAACACCTTGAACCCAGTCTATAACGAGGCTATTGTCTTTGATGTCCTTCCAGAAAACATTGAGCAGATCAGCCTTTTAATAGCAGTGATGGACTATGATCGGTTAGCTTACAACTTACACCATACCTGTCATTAATAATTATAACAAAATAAACAGATAAACATACACTGAAACCTTTTTTAGGGAATATGTAAGCTATGGTTTAAAGACTGAACATTTTTAACAATCTTAACACTTTCCTTTCAGAAAATTTTCTCATTAAGAATGTAACATGGCATTGACCCAGAATGCAAGGCAAGCTGAGATTACATTCTTTCTCTTCTCTCTTCCTCCTGCCCCTGTAGTGTGGGTCATAATGAGGTCATTGGTGTGTGTCGAGTCGGCAATGATGCAGACAGCCTCGGTCGAGAACACTGGAGTGAAATGCTCACATATCCACGGAAACCTGTCGCCCACTGGCATCCTCTTGTTGAGGTGAGTTGGCTTTTCTATAATGGATGTGACAGCTGTTTCCAGGCATGGACGACTGACCAATTTTCAAATGCAAAGATTTGTTGTTGCTTTTTTTTTTCCAGTTGTTTTTTACTAACCATTTCAAAACTGGGATCTTCCATAAAACATTGACAGATTTATAACTTCAACTTATAAAAAGATAGAAATACTTCCTAGCTTTTCACAAATAAAACCAAAAAAGTCGTCTGTTTGCTTGTCTACATAAGTTGAGAACAAAAAAAGCATCTTCTCTCTAAAAAAGCATAGAGAAGATGCTTTTTTACATACTCTTATTTAGTTTGTATTTAAATAAATTAGATGTCTTTGGAACAATGGTCTTAAGACACAAGAGACCAAAGTGGAAACATAAACCACATGCACTTACCAGAATACTAATGTAAGTGTAAAGGTAAACAAGGCCGTTTGTCCTAAAGCTGATTCCAGTCATACAGCAGTTTAATGACGCTCAGGACATCTTCAAATCTGCAACAGAAAGTATGATAAAGAAAAGTTGCTGTAGTGCCATGGTTGTAGAAATATCTGCAAAAATAAATGCCTGGAAACCGCAATAAAAGAAAACATTATTGTACACATTGTAACAGTTTTGCTATGCAGAGGCTGATTACATTATAAAAAAAGTTATTTAATTTTGTTGTCTCAGAAGTTGGTCCTACAAATGATTAAACCATGTGGTTTTGTCCCAAGATTTGTATATTATTGAGTCATTTCTTTTTCAAGAAGAGAAGTCACAATTTAAATACATTCCGGTTTTAACACGACATAAAATTAATGTTCAGATATGTATCAAATTTGACAAAAATAGGACACTGTTTTTCTCTAGGAATAATAAGTATAAAATTAAAAAAACTATTACCTCAAATAACAACCATTTCCACAAAAGAAGTAGGAACTCCTAGACGGTAGAGAATAAAGTGATTATAAAGTCTGAACCTGAGTAGGAAAAGAAAATAAATGATAATTGAGTTTCATTCACCTTCAGCAATTCAATGCAGACAACTTTCTTGTACCGTTGAAAAACATCAAAGTTTAGCAGCAAAAAACCAAAAACTAAGACATCCTAGAAATCACAACAAATAGTACTGTATTTTTCTACATCCTCAGCAGCTGCTGTATTTTGAATCTTGTGTAGAAACCAAATATTAACCCAAGTTTTATTTTCATTTCCACAAATCACTCATTCTCACAAAAATCTTGTCCCACCTGGAGGTGCATATTTATGCATTCACATCCCACATAGACCATTTTATCTTGAAAATATTTCATCCTTTCACTTGCAGATGTCAGTCAGAATAGAAAGTTGATTAAAAAAAAAGGATAAAGGCTAAACTTTGCTGCTATGTTTTACTACCCAATTCCGTGCTGGTGGTAAGTTATTTCGTATGTTCAAAAACAAAAATTTGCATATAAAATAAATGTGCTTTTTCTCATTATCTATCTGTTTCTATGAGTTATTTGTGTATGTAATTTTCTTAATTTGTTTACTTGTTCATTAATTCATTTTTGTTTGTTTATTTTTTCACTTCTGTTTGTTACAGTACCAGGGGACTACAAGTAGTAGCCAAGGAGGATCTTGTAATTCCCTCAAAGCTCCTCCTTCTCCGTAGCCTTCAGCAAAAATTTTAATGAAACTACTGATCAACCTGAAGCTCTTGCTGAGTAATGCTGAATGTTGTTCAAAAATGGTTTTAATAAAATTAATGCAGGCATTTAGTAACAACTATGGAAAGGAGAGATGCACACTGTCTTATGTTGCATGTAGAATGATTGCAAGAATGGATGTTTTGTTTTTTATGATGTTTCATTAGAAAAACAGGTGTATGCAGACATTTTAAGTCTGTGCAATTCCTGCGTTTATACAGACTATACTGTTATTTATTTTTACATAGTCTTGGTACTTGTTTTAATAAAGTGAGTCTGTACTTGCAAGATGTACTTAAAACCATTTGAACTGCCATGCCATTTCTTTTGTTCTATTTGGTGTTGACTTGGTGCATGAGGTCATGGTTTGGTGGGAAGTCTCTTAGTTTGTTTGCTTCTGTTTCTATTTTACAATGCAGTGTGTTGCTTTGTCTGTTGATGTGAAGTAACGGTTAATTTACATACAATGTATATGTGAGCAAAACTATGTTGAATGTTGGAAATAAATAGCGTCGAATAAAAGTAACTGCAGCCTTTTTTGCTGAGTTGTCATATTATTAAATTCCACAAAGAAGAATATTGTTTCTATCTATCTATCTATCTATCTATCTATCTATCTATCTATCTATCTATCTATCTATCTATCTATATTACAATATGCATATACACATTTTACAAATAATGTGTAAGAAATTTGTTTTAAGCTGCAGTACATAACTTTAACAAAATAGCTTTTTCTATACTTGTTAAAACTATCACTATGCTGCAACAGTATTATATGAGACAGATGATCTGCAAAAAGAAAATCCTTATTGTTGATAGCTTTATGAAGTAATATATATGCAGACATTGGGACAGGATATTAATAGTGGCTTGCGGACTTGCAATAGTAACAAAATGGGACAACACAATGCATCCAATCTGGACCAATTGACAGAGATTTTTGAAGACATTTATCTGACAAACATAATGAGGGAATAAAAACTCTGGATGGAACAGAACCAGGAGAAATAGGAAGTATCCCAAAGAAAAAATTAAGACGTGGACCTGACAACATGTCTTACTCCTGTTCATGTAAATCCCTGTTTTTGTTAGCAGGATTACAACAAATTGATTTACATTTTTATCTCAGGTTCTGTTTATTGCAGCTATTTATAGCAGTGGTGATATGTTGTTACAGATGAATATCCTAAGACTGTAACTATCTTGCCCTTCAAATATTTGAGCAAGCAGTGAACAACCATGACCCTGTCTGCTTAGTCGGCTGCTGATTATAACACACCATGTGACTGTATCGTGATTGCATTGTCATCTGAAAGAGGGAAAAAAAAGGAGGGAGAGTGTTGGTTGTCACTGCAGAGACACAGGTGAGTGGGTTGCTTGTTAAGGCCTTGTTAGTGGGCACTGTGTATGACACATTTCTACTGCACTGTACTACAGTGATTCAGACAAGGAGGGGGAAAGAGAGAGAGAAAGACAGAGAGAGATCTTATTACTGAACATCTTACCTGGTGAAATAATTATTCACCTGACATTTGACTTACGCAACCAAAGACTGCTAATGTTAAAAAGCGGAAGAAAATCCATTGTAAAAAGCTACGTTGATAGAACATTTCTAACAAAAGTACCTCAGAAAGGTCTTTTACAAAGTAATTGATGATAATGATTATTGGTTTGATCTGACGACACTAAAATGTTCACCTGGCAAAGAATATGTGGCATCCATCCATCCATCCATCCATCCATCCATCTTCTTCCGCTTATTCGAGGTCGGGTCGCGGGGGTAGCAGCTTGAGAAGGGAGGCCCAGACTTCCCTCTCCCCAGCCACTTCTTCTAGCTCTTCCGGGGGAATCCCGAGGCGTTCCCAGGCCAGCCGAGAGACATAGTCCCTCCAGCGTGTCCTGGGTCTTACCCGGGGTCTCCTCCCGGTGGGACGTGCCCGGAACACCTCACCAGGGAGGCGTCTAGGAGGCATCCTGACCAGATGCCCGAGCCACCTCAACTGGCTCCTCTCGATGTGAAGGAGCAGCGGCTCTACTCTGAGTCCCTCCCGGATGACTGAGCTTCTCACCCTATCTCTAAGGGAGAGCCCAGCCACCCTACGGAGAAAACCCATTTCGGCCGCTTGTATCCGCGATCTCGTTCTTTCGGTCATGACCCAAAGCTCATGACCATAGATGAGGGTGGGAACGTAGATCGACCGGTAAATCGAGAGCTTCGCTTTTTGGCTCAGCTCTCTCTTCACCACGACGGACCGGTACAGCGCCCGCTTGACAGCAGACGCTGCGCCAATCCGCCTGTCGATCTCCCGTTCCCTTCTTCCCTCATTCGTGAACAAGATCCCGAGATACTTGAACTCCTCCACCTGGGGCAGGACACCCCCCTTGACCCGGAGAAGGCACTCGACCCTTTTCCGGCTCAAGACCATGGCCTCGGATTTGGAGGCACTGATCCCCATCCCGGCCGCTTCACACTCAGCTGCGAACCGCTCCAGCGAGAGCTGCAGATCATGACCTGATGAGGCCAGTAGGACCACATCGTCTCGGCAGGGTCCTGGAGGGTGCATGGGAGTTCGCCCAACCAGTCTACATGTGTTTTGTGGACTTGGAGAAGGCGTTCGACTGTGTCCCTCGGGGAGCCCTGTGGGGGGTTCTCCGGGAGTATGGGGTACCGGGCCCTTTGATACGGGCTGTCAGGTCCCTGTATGACCGGTGTCAGAGTCTGGTCCGCATTGCCGGCAGTAAGTCGGGCTCGTTTCCGGTGAGAATATGTGGCATTTAAACATATTCATACAAATAGTAAATTTTTTTCCCTGCAGCCTATAGTTAAAAAAAGAAAGAAAAACGCAGTGAAACAGCAACAAAATACTTAAACTATATGCAGTCCTGCTCCAAGTCTTCAGACTGGGGTAAAATGACAAGTATCTGGGTGCTTGGCTGAATTACAACCAGGTCTTACTAACTTTTAAGAGATTTAAAAGTACTTATCACGTCCAACCTTTGCCATCAAAAATCCTGCGTGTAGAGCCCAACGATCCTGCCATGCCCAAAGCCAGAAAGCCTTTTTGCCTAGAGTTATAGTGGTGTGAACGCTATTCACAAAACGGCATGAAAGAAATATTTATGTGACGATTTAGACTTCTTAAGGCTATGATTTAAGTTAACATATGTTTCTAATACTTTGCCTACTTTCTGTGAGTTGTGCCTATTTCTTCTTTTAGAATTATTTTTGCCTGACTATGACCCAGAAAAAAACTGGAACACCGAGTCTCAAGATTTTGATCAGGAATGTATTGAAATCATATCAGAATTTTTTTTTTTTTTTTTTTTTGTGAAAAAGCAAAAAGAAAAATCATCTATTTGATATTCCTTGTCTTATCCAGATATATATAGTTGTGGTAAAAATAAATGCATTGTTTATTTATTTATTACTTTCTTGTTTGGCCACATCATTGTTATAACAATGATGTTTAATATAAATGATTTTCCTGATGAACAGAAAAAAAAAATCAATCATCTAGATATGACAAAAGGTGACAGAATTCTTTCAATGTACACCTGAAGGTACATGAGGTATATGAGGGTACATATATATATATATATATATATATATATATATATATATATATATAAATATAAATATAAATATATATATATATATATATATATATATATATATATATATATGTATGTATGTATATACGTATATATATAAAAATTTAATATATATATATATATATATATATATATATATATATATATATATATATGGTCATTTATATGAACATATATTTCATATAAATATATGCTTCATATATTTATATGAAACATTGTGAACAAACTTGACCGGATTAGATTACACTCATGTAATAATTTGTATTCAGGGCTAAACATTGAATGATATTTATAAGTGTTTATACTTTTTTTTGTTAAATTGGATGAAACATGACCGCCTGATCTGTGTTTCATTAGCGCCCCTTGGTGGCAAAAAAGAAAATCACATTTTAGAAAATAAAAATCTCAAAATCTCAAATATATTAAATCTCAAATTTAATATATATATATATATATATATATATATATGGTCATTTATATGAACATATATTTCATATAAATATATGCTTCATATATTTATATGAAACATTGTGAACAAACTTGACCGGATTAGATTACACTCATGTAATAATTTGTATTCAGGGCTAAACATTGAATGATATTTATAAGTGTTTATACTTTTTTTTGTTAAATTGGATAGCTCATACAGCATTTTTTGTACAAAAACTGAAAAAAATAATAATTAGAAAATACAACTTTTGCATATAATCCTATTATACATGTTCAGTTTAATATATTTACTGAGAAAATATTTGGAGGTGAGGATACAAAGTTGGTATAGAGCCAAGAATTACATTTTATTAGGTGACATTGGTAACTGAGGGAGGTAACGACAATATCCTTTTAACTTTTGAACAAGGAAACCTTGTGGTAGATGATAAATGAGCCTGCAATCTCAATCCCAGTCAAAACAAATAGATTGTTGTAGTCTCCTATCTGTAAAATGTCAATGAGTGGCTGAACAGTTTTAACTTGTGTTCATAAAGTATGTGTTGCACACTTAATGATTAGTCAGTGTGGTTTTCGCAGGTTCTTTTATTCGATGAACGATGTTAACAAACAAGAGCAACAGTGAGCCCCTCCGCTGACCAGCCGTTACTGGCTCGCTGAGTCAGGAGTGCTCACCGTGCTCTGTGTGCCAACTGGTGGCGAACTGCTGTAACTGCAGTTTAATGCATCTCAGTTCAAGTAGAAATGCAGCTTAAGAGTATAGTCAACAGTCCTTAAATAAAGTAAAAAAAAAGGAAGGGGGTGTAATTATTTCTAATGCCATTCTGTCACATATGCACTAAAAACAGGTTTTTTTTATAATAAATATGCCACATAGTTAACCAAGCAACAGTTGCACAAACATGATGTGCATCATATTTATAGCAGTCTTTTTGTAGTGTAAAGGACTTTGATAAATCCTTTCAACACTTTTTCTTTACATATGCTTTTAGGTTTTAAAGTATTTTGGAAGTATTTATTTGTATTGTATCAGCATGTTTCCTCTGAATAAGTAAGACAGTCATGTAAATCAAGGCGGATCAGATGATTTCTTCCAAACCATTTCTTCTTTTACATTGTTTTATAAACTTTTGAGTGATGCCTGTCTCATACCGCAAACAAACGTTTTGGTTGAATGAAAAACAGTGATAAACCTAAACCTATTCAGAGTATAAATAAATATTAGCTGAATCGTATATCCTGTAAGATTTTATGGAAAAACAACAACAAAAATACTTTCAAGGAAGAACAAAATCATAAAACAGAATTTTCTTTTTAAAGAAACAACTTCTAGGTGTCAATTTCTTACTTTGTCAGTTCCAAAATTATTTAAACTTACTTACTTTAAAGCTGAAATTCGTAACTTTTATAAAAATATACAGATATTTAACATATTTGGTGAAATATGTTATGGTATCAGACAGATAATTAGTGAAAAAAATTTAACTCCTCTGCCTTCTCGTGCTATCTAGAAACAGCCAATCAGAGCCAGGAGGCGGGTCTTAGCGCCGTCAGTCTCGCTCCATCTCCCCAATCCCGCTCCACCTTGCTTGGCTCTCTACTATGCTGCAGCTAGCAAAGCCTGTAATGAATGCGTAGGCTAGTTGGCATGGCCGCTGATAACGGTGGATAAACGGTTTCCCTGTATCGGTAAGTTAGTTCTCTACCATTAGCACATTTAGCAGCCAATACATGAGGGGATTAACAACAGTGCTAAGAAACTCCTGGCCGGAAGTTGTGCATATCTTCAGACGGCTAGTAGCTCTGAGCTGCTAGCTCAGGGATAAGATCGATCTTTTCACAAGTTATCTGTCTCATAACATACAGACACCACATGGTGACAGTTTCAAGTGTTTTATAAATGTTACATACTGCATATTTAACTAGCTTGCGTCTGACAAGCTAAAAATTTCTACTAATTTATTAAGAAAAACGCCATTTCGACTCTATGAAGCTTACCGGTCTCCTGTGAAATTCTGTTCCCGTGTGTCAATCTGTTCCCCCTGTGTCGGGAGCGCGCAGTGCAACCAGACGCGGATCTGACCATTTTCACACAGATTATTTCAAACTGAAATATTTTGTTCTCCACAGATGACGTTGGCAAATAAAGAGCAAATGTTCCCAAATCTACAGGATTTGTTCTACACGATGAGAGGAATAAACACAGTTAAAGACTTACTGGTAAATTAATTTGTTCCCATCTTATGGAGGGAAACGTATTACCTCAAGCAGCTAGACCACCTTCCCATCCCTAAACTTTAGTAAATAAAGACAAAATGTTTTCCAGTTCTCAAAGACAGTTGTGTGGTACGATTGACCAACCTAAATTTCAAGATGATTGGTTAATCCCTGTCCCATGGGTTCTGAAAGCATTTTTTTCTCCTTTGAAAAGAGAGGAGCAATGTTCTCATGCATCAAATAATAAATAAATATTTCATCTCATGTAATATAAATGCTAGAACTTATTATTTGTGGCTTAAAAATGACTGTCAAAAATGAGCAATTAGAAATATCTTTATCCAGTAATTCCAGTATTTCAGTATTTTTTTATGTCCTGCTGTCTAGTTTACATCCGTTTATGTCAGCAATAAAAAAATACAAATACACACAATTTGTTGGGAGACAGTGGTGGCTGACTGATAAATTATGAGGTTAAACAAAACATGACAAAAAAACTACAGGCAGCTTTCTAAAACTGTCTTCCATTTACCGATTGACCCATGTAGAAAGAAAGATACCAGAGGGAATCCAAGTGAAAGGGGGGAAGCCCAGATTCTGCGGCAATCTAAAGCTTATCTGAGCGGAATTGCACAGGAAGGCAATGGCCAGGCTAGCTCAAGCAGTTTTGGGAAATAAACTTTTTGCTGGATGTTTTACAAACTGCTTTATTATTATTAAAACCATAAATATGACTATATCACATGAAATCTCATTAGTTTAAAAAAAAAGAAAAAGAAATTCATATAGTCCAGTGAGTTTATTTTTTGTTGTGAATTGGCACTATATAAATAAACTAAACTAAACCGAATTGAAACGCTCTAAATTTGAGCTTCCGCCTCATTTGGACGACAAGCCTGACAATTTGTGACACTCTGGTCACAAAATAAGAGGACAGTTTAAACCCAAAAGCCACACTCTGGAGGTTATTTACTTTCAGAGTCACAAAAATGTCAGGATAGCTGTTAGAGCTTTGCTGTGCACTTGAACACACTCTGCAGTCCTGCCCTTCAGAAGAACATCTTTTCCATCATTCTATCAACTTCCACTCTGCTTTACACATGCGAAGGAGTATCTATCTGTCCTGCTTTAAGAGTTTCCATGGAGACACATGCCAGCCACATGTTAAAAGCTGCCTTGGAGCAAATGGATGACATTATAGCTGGTAAGAGTCTGTGTTTCATCATCAAAGTCTCAAGAGACTGCCCAGTTTTTAATGTTAGGCTTTCATAAGACCGCCAGCAGCCAACAGATTTTGCTTATGACCACTTTACATGTGTATTTAATGACAAATTACCATGGTAAGGAAGGATTGTTTTATGTTTCCTGCTCATTCACACTGTATATAATTGACCTTATTTCTCTCAGTAATTTAACTCGAGCTTCTGTTGTTTCTTGTACAATTCTCACAGAACAACGTGAGCTTTAACATACTTCTAACATTTTACGTCTATTCTTTTCTAACATTGGTGATACATTTTGCTTACGGCTCATGCTGCAACAACAGCAGTGTTGTAGCATGGAGTCATGGCTCCAAGATCTACAATCAGAGGTGACAACCTAGTCATTATCACATTTAGAGACAACTTAAAAGGACAGGAAAAAGCTAATAATTAAACAAAGCAACCAATAATTTTACCATCAAATACCTAAACGTTGACATTTATTGTTTCTCCAGATTCTCATTTCATGTAATGATTATGCTACTCTACCTTTTGCTTTAGTTTGAAAAGGCACTACATGAAAAGTACTTTTTTTTCCTAATTTGTGGATTTGAAAAGCCACAACTAAAGTTTGATACTATTTACATTCTACACACAGCAGCGGGTCATTATTCTGCCCACAAGGGGGCATAACTGAAAATCCTTTTCCTTTCCCTGCAAGTCATGCTTTTTTGTTTCTAGTCAACTCAGAACTGCTGCAAAAATGCATAAAGGTTGAAATAACCACAATATTTGAGGTAAATGCAAATTCCTATATTTGTGGTTTCCTCTGTTTTATTCTCTAGGCAAAATGTATGAAGGTGTTTTCAGTCCTCCGATGCAGTCGTGTGACCAAGGTTACAAATCTTCAGATGTTGACCCAGAGTTGCCCCTCCCCACGCCCGGGGACCCTGCTTTTGTGGCACTTGAGCTGATGGAGGTCCTCAGGGCTGTGCTGGAGGACCAGAGGAGTGAGGAAAAGCAGGGTGCTCTCAGTAAACAAATGTCTACAGACACAGCAAATGTTATATTAAAATGGCTGCAAAGAGATGAGGTAAGTAAGTTTTCACTTGTAGTGGCAATTTTTGCACACATTAAGCAAATATAATAGAACTGTGAAAAATGGGCATGCAGATATCCACAGAACTTTGTCTTCTAATGTTGAAGGGTTTGGTCATTGAATTTAGAAGTTTTGCTGGGGCCTGGCAAGAATTACTTCTAGGATCAGATTTTTTTTATTTTTTGCTTCACTGTTGGTCTGTGATCCTGTTTAGCAACATCTGGGGGACTGTTTTCTGGCCTGCTAAGAAGTGAACCTGCAGGAGGATATAGTGAATGGGACTAAACCGAATTGTAATGAGATCCAGAGCTTCTGTTTGGAGTGCAAGTCGTTTTATTTCCCTTTAACATTTTATCTCTTATTCTTTTCGTCTTTTCCTTTCAGAAAGAGTGTTTTAATTGGTTCACATAAGACACCTAAAGTATTTGCGCTTGTTTAGATGTGATATTGTAAACATAATGCTCACTTCCACTCTTCTCCTCTGCCTCCTCCCCTTCTGTAAAGCCTTTACTGACTTCTTGCCCCTCACCACATCTGAGAAGCATATGGTGGAAAAAAGTTTCCTCTCCTATATTCCCCATTTAGAAAGCCCCACAGAACTTAGGTTGCTTGAGGGGTGCTGCAAGAACAAACTTAGGAGAGACAAGAACAACAAGAAGAGAAAAGGGAAAGGTTTAGGACAGAAATAGTTGAGAAAATCATTAATCACATGGAGCTCAAATATGCAGCAAGAAAGAAAAAAAGGGCAGTTGAAAGTAGATAGAAAAAAAATAAAAGAGGGCGTGGGGGATGGGGGGCAGGAGGTAACATAAAGCCAACTGGCATAGTTTGACTTATTCAGTTCAGCTCTAAAAGTCTGAGGCAGTCTGGGCTCCAAACCACACAGACCTAGATCCTTCCTGCACGCTCCTTGCAGCACTGGGTTGTAGTAAAAGAAGGAGAGCATGCAGTGCAGTTAAAAGCCATTGTTTTGATTATGTGTTGGTGCTTCATAGCATATATTCAGTTCTGTTAGACATCAAATGTAAGATCTCAACTACAATGGGTCTGCAGAATGGAGAATCATATTGATTTCTACAAACATTTCACTTGGCTCAGAAAGGTAAGACATTAACTACTTTTATGTCTACTCTTCATACCTTCGTTCAACATAGTTGTGCAACTCTTTCCTACATTTTTTGATTAAGCTTTCTGTTTTTGCTTTTTAGTTGTATCTTTATAGTTCCCACAGTCAGTATTTCAGTGGAAGACTCTCTTCTTTCAAACATGAAGTGTTGCTTCATAATAACAGTTTTGCGTTGTCATAACTTTTGAAGAAAATTTCTCTTGTTGCTTGACATCCCAAGCTTTCTATCTTAAGGTAGTTGTCTTGTTTATTTTTCAGAATTTTTAAGTTGTTTGAACTGAATTAAAGGAGGATAGTACAATGTGTGAGACATTTCACCTTAATCTATAAAGTATCTTTTAATAAATATCTGCCATTTGGTTATGTATGAGACCACTTCTATTGGTTTCTACTAGGTTTTAATATTCAGTGCTAATTCGATTAATAGAAAATGAGCTCTGAATAGAAAGCTCCATCTGTACGAGTGGTTGTGTCCTTTGACTAGACACTTGACCCTCCTTGCCTAATGATGGTGGTGCCCTGTGGCACCTGTACATGGCAGCCTCTTTTATGTGCACAGGGCAGCTTTGGCTACTATGTAGCTTGCCCCCATCTTTGTGTAAATGTAATTCAGTGATGTTCATAGCTGTACAATGAACTCGTCCAGAGTCATATGGAAATCTTTTGAGAATGACCCTGATTAGTTGGCATTTGGCAACACACTTGCTTACTGCAACAAATCAGCTTGTGTTTACAAATGATTATCTTACCCACCTCATGCACACAGTGAAAAAATAAACTTGACCCCTATTATTTTCCCTCAAGTACGCTGTTTTTTTTTTTTTTTTGCAGTTTATTGTCAGATACTAGTTAAGTGATTTCTTAATTATAAAAGTTCTAAAGATCTATCAATATCCAGTACCATGATTTGAAATTGTAATTTGAAAACTTAATTTTGTATTTACTCATGTATTTTTATCTCGCACTAAAATATAGTTCATGATTTGAAACATTAAAGTGGGCAAAAACAAATGTTTTTGCAAATATTCCCAGAGTAATTCAATAATGTACATTTCACATATATAAAGAAAACAAGTAGGAGAAATAAAATAGGAGGAAAAATAGGATTGAGAACACTGGTGCTCAAAAGTGAAACTGAGTTTCTGATGAGACATGCAAGTTGCAAATGTAAGAAGTATGAACCTTCAAGGCTCATTCACCTTCTTTTATGGGCCACAAAAATTCAGATTTAGATTCAATATTTAGTTATGAATACTTTTCTAACTGGATTTACTGCATAATTTGAAAAGTTTTGAAATTGTAGCTGCTTTTACTATAAAGCTAATAGTCTATTTAAACATTAATTTTGGAATGTCAGACTTTTACATATTTGAAAAGGTATGTTGCAATTCTTCGCAGCACAAACCACAAAAGCTTAACAATTAATTCTGAAATACAATGTTTTCTTCTAGAAGTTCTGAAGTTCAGTTCAATTCAATCTTTTTTTTTATTATTCAAATGATAATTAGGAAATATGGGTTCTATTCCTATGCTTTGCACTTCAATGACTGTGAAATACACTGAGTATACAGGCAACACTGACCTAATACAGAACTCCCCTCTAAACTATGTAACTGGCATAAAATGTGAAACACGACTTTTAATGCTGGATTAGGATTTGTAAACCTCTTACAATCTCCACACAGTTGTGGCACTCTAAGAGGTTTAAGATTTCAGTGCTTAAAGGCTGTAAATAATAATAAAAACGAAACGCTAATTTCCACCGAGAAACTGTTCTATTTTGTGAGTATTCAAAGATTGATCAATTATTTCTGTTCAACAGGCAAACCTCACCTTAAACAACAGCAGTGAGTCCTATCAAGAGAGGTTATCACGTCTGGAGGGAGACAAAGAGTCACTAATTCTGCAGGTATGACACTCTTGCATTGGTCTTGGAAAATACGAAAAGGACAACTAAGATTGCTTAGAAATACTAGAATGTTTCCAACACTGATTTTTTCCCCTGGGCATCTGAAGTGAATTACCTGGGAATTGATTCTAACCTTTGGTTGTATCTCAATACCGAGACAAGGTAGAGATGGGGAAAAAGAGGGTGAAAGAACAAAGATGTATGGCAGTATTGTGTTGTAAATGTTGCACAAGTTTCTACTTCAAGGTAGAGATGGGGAAAAGAGGGTGAAAGAACAAAGATGTATGGCAGCATTGTGTTGTAAATGTTGCACAAGTTTCTGCTTCAATGCCCAGGTGAAGCAACAGTAACACAGTGGGTTTGGTGCTATTATGACACCACAATCTCTTGTTTTGACTGATGTGTTTTCTTATACCTGTAGGTGTGTGTAGCACTCCGGGCGGCTGAGCAAGTGCTTTGTAGACAGGCTTAGGCTCGAACCATTATGTGACCTGTTGCATGTAGGCGTGTTTGTGTGTCAGAGTAAGTTTAGAGCAGGTGCCTTTTATCATTCATTAGGCCTCAGAGAAAGAAAATAAATTCTTTAGAAATGTTTGCTTCAACAGTTGGTGTTCTGTTGACGCAAAGCTGAGCTATTTAAAATCAGTTTTAGCCTCTCAGCATCAAAACACAACATCACAAGTACACTAGCACCTGATTATGTGCCCATATGTCGGGTAGATTCTGTGCACTTGTATATAGATTTAGCACAAACAGTAAGATAATTTGTTTCTGGTTAATTCTTTCTTTCTTGTAAAAGCATGTTCAGTTTTTTCCTTAAACAGCTCCACATTTGCTTGAAAACTCATTTGTGGGTTGAGTAGCAGAGTTGAGTAATTACTTCTTACCAATGAAGTACTTGCCAAATACTAATAAAAAAAGAAGGCTCGCCATCTTTTGATTTATCCACAATTAGAAACTGAACTTGAGGGAACTGTTCATGTCAGAGTGATCAACACAAACATGTGATAACAGTTTGTTGAAGAAGGCCATCCCACAGCAATTTGTGTTCAAGTTGTTGTGCAGCAAAAAGAGGAGCTGCAAAGCTATGTCGGTTGTGTACATTTCTTTTGCTTACTATTGACGCCTCTACTTGTTAAATAAAAAAGGTTGTGTAACAGCCAATATTTCTCGTTTCTTTAAACTTCTATCATATACAATCCAATAAATTACGCCATTTGGTTCATATCCCTTCTCATAATCTGAGATCATCTGGTCAGAAATCAGTGCTGCGGACTAAGTTTTAAGACCAATGAATTAGACAGAATTTTCTATTCTGATCTATTCTAAGTTGTGCAATAAATGACATTTTTCTTTGCATGACTGTGAGTTAGTTAAATCTTTTAAGCATCAAAAATATTTTTCTTTGCCACCTTTCAATTAGTTAAGGCTTTATCCTGTCCCCTGTTTTCTAAGATATATGTGCTTATATATATTTTTGCTTTTGATTGTTCCCGTCTTCCACAGTGTTTGCCTTCCTCTGTTTAGCATGTTGTGACTTCTACATGACAAACTGGTTTATAAATTAATTGTACTTAGACAAAAGGAGAGTCATTCAGAGTAAGCTCTTAGTATTGGGAGTAGGCTTTCACTGGCAAAACATACTGAATGATGCTGCTCAACCTACAGATTTCATAAAATATACTGAAATTTTCTTACTTTTAGTGCCAAGTATATTTACCTTTATGTGTTGCTGAGATTCCTGTAATTGTTTCTTTATTTAGAATCACAGACATTTCCTAATTGAACTTTTTCTATCATATCTCATATATGTGGAAATTTTAAGAACGTTACCATCAGTTTATTTTGAGAACCTATTTATCATGTTCTAAATCATCTTTTGACATACAAAACCCCTCATAGGTGAGTGTGCTGACAGACCAGGTGGAGGCTCAAGGGGTGAAGATCCATGATTTGGAAAGTTCTTTGGTGGAGCATCAACACAAACTCAACAGTACAGAAGAGATGCTACAGCAGGTAGTTGCCTCTACTAGACTTTGAACTATGTGCTTTGTTCAGACAATATTAGCACAAAACAATTTGTGTGAATCTGAACCAAAGTCTGGAAAGCCTCATAATGACTGCAACAGTAATTCAATTAACTTGTTGTTCCCATAAAAATATACAGGGTACTAAGACGGTTAATCTCTTATAAAACGTGACATTTCTGCACTTTGACGTGTTTTTCATAAGCTGCAACCAGGAAGAACTTCCTCTTCAGAAATTCATTTCTTGGATTCTGGAAAAGATAGCTTTGAATTACTTTGGCAAAAAAACAAATTATGACACTCAAACATTTTCCCAAACAGTTTCTCACTCTGGGTTCCTGTCTGGTTTATGCAAGGCCAAACTAGTCTGTCTGGGCAGGAGATTAACTGCATAGCAAGCCACTCCCCTAACTGTTAATAACCATGACTGCTCACATGCAGGCTTCTGGAGAGAAAGAGAGACAGGAAGGAAAAACAGAGGGAGGGAGAAGAGAACAAACGACGAGGAGAGAAACAGCTGTAAAAAAGGTGGAGAGATGGGAGGGAAAAAGAGCGAAGTGGTGCTCCTGTAAGAGCTGGATGTGCTTTGCTGGCACTCGGCTCTTTTGCTTTAGATTTGAGATAGTTTGTTAGAGTCCACTGGATGAACTGGATATGTGAAACCTTGTCCAACTTGAACTCCGACACATTGTTTGCATGAAGGAAATACTGACAGACACTGGATAAACCAGGTATTAACTTTCCTTCTTATGTTGCAACTCTTGTAAAATCTTTGTTGAAGGCCGGAGTGAAAAAATCTAAATAGGTCAAAAACGTATTTAAAACTGTGTCTTTTTCTTCTAAGACTTATTTAGCAAGCTTGCACATTATGAAACGGGCAGCCAGTTTCTTGGAGATGTGGTCATTATGAGGCTTTGGACCTGAGCCCTAAATCTCTTCCTGGTGACAGAATTAAAATACTTTCCATGTGCTGTGTAGAAGAAGTTCAGATACTTTCAAAAATCCTACACTTTAAATGTTTACTGGGGCTACTGTCACTGTTTTCTGCTCTTTTCTGGATGTTCAGCACCTGCTTGACATTAGCCAAGTAAGAAGTACATCTACCCTTAAGTTCTGGTTTAACTCTGATGACTAACAGCCTTTGAGGAAAGATATCACAGAGCTATTAAACTGTAATCTCCCACAGCATTGGGTTTGACAGGAGGTCATTTTTATACAGAGGACAGGGAAATGCACCTGTCAAAGTTATTTTGATATTCTGTCAATGAATATTTTGCATGCTTTTTCTTGGTCTCACCCCCTCCCTTCTCTCTGCTATGTACTTTGAGAGAGCTGCGAAATACACATTATAAATAGTGGTCATGGGTTGTGTATATTTAGCCACCCAAACAGCTTCAGAAACCAGTGTGGTTTGTGTGGAGGAACAGTCATTACAGAGCTGGTAACTTGCTGTGCCTCACACTTCATGTTGTGTTTGTAGAGCAAGTGCTTTAACTCGTTTAAAATTGGGGGTTTAATGCATAGGGTTGCGTCTGCCTGTGTTTTTCACACTCTTGCTGTGTGTTGTTGATGACAGGAACTCGTGCATAGGACGTCACTGGAGAAACAGAAGCTGAATCTTATGGGGGAGGTCTCTTATCTGAAACTGAAGCTGGCAGACATGGAGGGAACGCAGGTTCATGGGGCAGAGAGGCAGCACAAAGCTGAGGTGAGACTTCTCACTGGGTCAGGAACACCTCAGGTACATTATATAGATAATTTTGGGTTTATTATATTGTCTTAAACTCAGTGTCTGTCAGTTAAAAAACCGGTGTGCAGAGAACAATCACTTAATTCACAGTTGCTTTGTCATAGTTTCCAAAGTGAACAATTACCTGATTTTTGACACCATAAAAGTCTCGTTTCCAAATCACCTTTTATAGTTTGATTTAGTGAAGATACCGGAAATTTAAGAGGAAATTTAAACGTAACTCTGGCAGTAATGACAAGGGTAAATATAATAATCCGCTTTTTGAATGTTGACTTTAAGGAAGCCCATAAACCCTTATAGGATCTGTGGAAACAAATCATTCACCCAAATACTGACTTCATTGTACCTGGGGGAAAAAAAAGTAAATGGGACTTAAAACATTTTTTTTTAGTATATCCAGATCATTTATACCAACAGACTTCCTGGGCATTTAGAGACTACATGAATTATAGGAACGGAAATCAGAACTTTTACCAGACAGGATACTGTAATGTATGTAATTACTGTCCAAACACTGCTCAAAGGATCTTTTTGTTCTCAGTTTAAAGGAGTTCAAACCCAAGGGAGCTGTCATGATGGCCAAATATGTGAGCCCTTAGTTATTGAAAGAAATTCTCAGTTTAAAAAAATATTTTTCATAAAATTTTCTTGGAATCATCTGAATACAGTTAATATTTCTGGAGGTTTGCATTTGTAGGTCCAAAACATCACACCCATTCAATTTTTAACACCTGCTTTGACTAAAGGAGATCAAAGAAACTGCTTTTATCACTACAGTTGTCCCCCGCATGCTGCCTTTGTTATCTAAACATTATGTCCTCACATATGCTTGTTTGCATGTACACACATAGACACGCGCAGGGCACTTGGTCCTGGAGCCAACAAGCTTATGGTTAAAATTAGCCATGGAGGCCTTCCATATCATTTGTCATATCCGTTGTACTGAACCCCAAGTAAGACTTCCTCTGTACACTGTCCAGGCATAGCATGTGTGCTGTTTACACACTGTCTGGGGGAACATGGGTAGAAATCACCTTGAAAATGTATTGATGTCTGTTAATATGAAAAACATGGAACTTTTTTGTTCCATGTTTGTAAAAACTACATAAAATATATTTTGGACAAACCAGTGTTGGCTCAGTAAGATTAACGGTACCAGTCGGTGTCCCTTTAAATACTAATTTCAAATAGGGCTGAAACGATTCCTCGAATGATTTGAGTACCTCGATTATTAAAATTCTTCGAGGAAAATTTACCTGCCTCGAAGCTTCGTTAATTTATGTTTTATTATTTAGCGCACCGTGTTCCTGCCGAGACATTATTTGCGTTGATCGTAGCTCTGACTTCCGCCTCTGAGTTGTTGACGAATGCTAAGTGTTAGCAGCATAACGTCCAATTTTCAAGTTCGGCCCGTGGGGATTTTATTGATTGATGATAATGCCCGAGTTTTCATCATTTTTGGGGGACCAATAAGCATCCTTAAAATGACTGGCGCAATGCCTGGAGTACAGCAGCCTTTTTCCTCCGGGAGCTGCTTGTTCAGAGCGAATGGTGGGAAGAGCGCTGCAGGAGTATTTATACAGGTAAGCGGATAGACTTAACACGGCGGCTTGAGTGTAAGCCTGTATGCTTACACTGTATGCTTACAGTGTAAGTGTAACTTTATGGACTAACCGCACAATAAATTTCATATCATCCCAGTCTCAACAAACGGGTGGCGGAAATCATCGTGGCAGTACATGGCTGGTAGATGAGTTTCTGAGTGTGACTAATGAAGGTGCCGTAAATATCCCGTATTGTTCCTCCCTGTTCTTACTTTCGTCCCTGGTCTACCGGTCCCTGGACTTACGTTCGTCTGCCCCCTGGTCTATTTCCTCACCGATAGTAACACCGGTGTTACACCAAATTTATCAATATGTTGTTTTATACATTTTTTTATCCCATTAATCGATTAACCATAATAATAATGTATAGATTACTCGATCACTAAAATATTAGTTTACAACAGCCCTAATTTCAAATGTAGCCATATGAAGATACATTCATTACCAGAAACCTGGAATTCAGTGATTTTATAGATAATATAAAACAATGAAAAATAAAAAAAAATACTTCACATGAATACAGAAAATGAAATACATACTCCTGTTAATAAGTTAGCCTTTGAGGTACGAAAACCAATAACCAATAAAATAAATTAAGAACTTGTCTACTTTTAAAGTAATATATATTCTGTATTTTTGGTAAAGAACAATACTGTATATCACTAAATGAAGACCACACCTCCTGTGAAAGGCAGTTAGGTAATGGTGGTGCAAATAATGAATGATGGGGATACTTTTCTTCGAATGTAAGCCTTCTTAAAGTGGATGAGTTCTTAATACCAGCCAGTTTTAACCCAAAACATAGAGCATATCAGCAGTTTTTTTCCTTTTCTTTTTTCAAAATTGTTCAGGTTGAATATGAGGTCAGACCTAAATCTGTCTGGAAAATGTTTGTGGATCATCTGATTGTCAAAATCAGTTTGACTTCTTACAGATTTTAGGAACTGTGAACAACCACAGTTTTATCCACAGCCCCACAAATCTGTCAGATGTCCTAAAAGATTTAGATGATTTTGGCAAGACAGAGTAGGCAAGCAGTGCCAAGTCATATGGGACATGCACAGACTTCAACTAACAAAGACAGACTACTGAAATAAAATTAAAGAGGTGGTTTAATAGAATTTTGTGCACATATATGCAAAAAAGGTGATGCATGCCTTTTTCTCAGAGTTTTTCATACTAACAGATTTATTTATTTTTCAGTTGGTTTGCACAGCATACATATCAGATGCATGCTGGAAAGGTTTATAAATTATTTATTTTGTTTTTGTTTTATATTTTTGTCTTATCATAAATACCTGGCATTTAACATGGGCGTAGACTTTTTAAATCCGCAATATGCACAAATCCTGCATATAGTTTCTTTCTCTCTCTCTAAACATGTCCTTCTCAATGTTTTTCTTCCCCACTCTGTCAGACTGTAGTGAATTTCATTAGTGAACTGCAGGAGCAGATGTGTCAATTTCAGAAGGAGATCAATAGCAAGATCCAGGAGAAAAAGGCCTTGGAGATTTCGGCTGACAGCAGATTTCCAGTGGTGGGCCCCACTGAGTCCCCTGAGGGCCGAGGCAAAAACTTCACGGTGTCCTGTGATGGACCCTCGGGGTGTATGCAGAAGCTAGAGGAGACTCCAGACAGACCTTTGGGGAACCTGGGAGAGGGTAGCTCAGAGGCAGAGCAGCTGTGCCACTGCGGAGGAGAAAGAGTAGGCATAGTTCACCTGCATGGCTTCCAATGTTGTGCACAGCATGGGTTGTCTTACTTTATTGTGTTGAGCATCAGATGGAATTGAAACATTCACCTACTGCAATTAGCCTATATTAAGCAGTGCTAAATATAGCTGAACAAACACAACAAATACATTTTGGATTATGGAATAATGTGACATATTAAAAATTTTCAGTCATTAAAGATTGTGTGCTGTATGAAATTATTAGAGTAAGCGTCTTTATGAAAGTAACTGGATTGTAAGCCTGCTAAGTTTTCCAAATGTTCCTGTTTAGGTTTTGCTAAAAGAGCTCAGGATTCTCAAGGACAAAGTAGAGTATCTGGAGGACCAGAAGTTACAATATGAAAAGAAGCTCAAGGCAACCAAGGTAAAATATCTCTGTGTTGACATTGCGTTGCACCATAAGTGCCCAAATTCCACTGTTAATTGTCCGCTCAACTTTCCTGAATGCAGTCCAGTTTGATGTTTCAGCCAGCTAAGTGAGTCATTCTCTTGTGCATGTGTTCCCTCTTTTTTAGGCGGTTATGGGTATGGCATATTTTTTATTCAATATAAATAGAATTAATAACAGCTTAGTCTATTTAAGTACTGTCTTTATGTTTTCTTATATGACTTTATTATAGACATTCTTCTGCATTTTTTTCTCTTCAGTTAGAAAAACAAGTGCACAGCTTTTAAAATATAGTACATAAAAAAATACAAAGGAAACAGTCATCTGTAGTGATAAGAACCTGTGGAGTTCAGAAACCATCTTTTGCAAATTAACATCTACTTAACATCTACTGTGACAGTGGTCTAGATGTGTCATTTTTATAGATTTTGCTGCATTCTGTCTAGGTTTTTGGGAACTGGGGACCACATTTGTTGTCGCTTTGATGTCATCAGACAGACTGGCCACAAGAATTTTGTTAAAGAGCAGTATGCCACGATTACTATGCTGTTGAGAAGTAGATAGAGCACAGGGTTTGAAACTATGTGAAAGATTTAAAAAAACTGACTGAAGCTAGAGTTTACTTTGCATGAACAGCTGAAAGGAAGTTCAAACAGTCAATCTTATAGAAATGGTCTCCTTAGATTTAGGTTGTATGAATTCTGTTAGACTTTTTGTGTTAAGACATAACTTTTAATTATCCAACTGCATTACAAAACTGATTACTTGCCAGTATAATAGCCATACCTTGTGACTTAAATTATCATACTTGTCACATTTAACTTTATTCCAAAGATGGTGACACAGTTCAGCCTGAACAAATCTTTTTCATCTGTGTCCTCCTTATGTAACTTCCTTTAAAACAAACTAAATTGTGGAGAGTGGTGGTTCAACATTTGGTGCTTTAGAACTCAGAGAAAATAACTTCTCCATTTTTTGTTTGGGGTGTTTCATACATAGCAACTTTTGAGGAGATTTGAAATGCATACATGTGTCTAGTCTTTATTGAGTGTAAGCTTTTGTATGTGAACCTTTTGTAAACAGTGAATAGACCTATGTTTTCTTTCTGCTAAAATTCTTCCTTGTGTGTCACCCTCAGGCAGAGATCAGCAACCTTCAGCAACTTCTCTTCACAAAGAATGCAGAAATTGAGAGCTTGCACACTCAGTTGCTGGCTAGACTTCCTCTGACGACAGAGATCTCAGAGAGAGGTAAGCAAACAATTTGTGCAACTTCAAGCCTTCAACAACCTGCCAGTGAAATGCTACAAATACATACGTATAATTAGATGAAGACAATTATCGACTGTCCTTTTGCATTCAGTAACAGCTATGGAAACATTTTGGCTTGACCATATATAAATTGTGTTTTTGGGGGTTGTGTGTCTATCTCTCAGAGGAGATGTACAGGAAAAGACTAAGCACCAAATGTAAGCTTATGGAGCACTCAATAAAATCTCTTGGGACTTGTCTACTACTAACTGTAGATTGACTGCTTTTTCTCTAGAGTGTTTTTTCTTAATTATCTTTTTTTATTTCGTTTTGCTTTAAAAGACTGCTTTGAAAATCATCAAAAGTTTGCTTAAATTACTACTTCAGTCTTTATGTGTTTCTAAAGAAACACCATCCTTTTTGTCAAAAATTGTCTGCTTCTGAGATCTTGACTCATAGTTATTATCGTTTACTAGAAATGCTGATGTAGTCCTGAATAAACGGGAGCCAAAATAGATTAATAAACTATGTAACTTTTTTGTGACTTAGATCAAGAACTCCAAAGGCTTCGCAGTGGAATGAAATCACTGGTTGCTACCAATGAAGAAAAGGTAAGCTGTAAAAAAAAAAATTAAATCAACTTTTTAAAATTATTTTATTGTGGAAAAACATTTCATTACACCCTAACTTATTCAACTGCTCTGTATGTGGGAACACAGTCATTTTTAAGGAAAGTATCAGCTATTAGGTCCTGTTATTTCCTAGAGGTGCCACCCTCTGACCATTTACGTTTTGCACAGAGGATCTTTTGTGTTCTTTCGCCCAGAGTATTTTGCACTTTAAGCACTTGCAGACAGACTTGCGTGTAGCACACTAGTGAGGACCTGCACACACACACGCACACCCCCACATCCTGAAACGAGCCTTTTCAGACTAGCCACAATTAAGCAGGCTTTGCTCTGCCAAGTTTAATTTTGGAGTGAGCTGCATTAAGATAACTATGGCAAAACCAGGCATGGGCACCACTTCAAAACAAACACACTCCTTGCAGCTGTTTGCTACAAAATACAGTTTCCAGTGAGGTCTAGGTTTGTTCCCTCCCTGTCCTTTACTTTGATGTAAAGGCCATATGGTGGAAGGGTAATGTCTGTGGGCGTATCAGCCACCAGCCGAGTAAAACCAGCAGCGGGTGGTCATGCTTCTTAACTTTTAATGAATATCTTAATAGGGTTATGTTGACTTTAAAGCTCCACTGCTGTGTTTTCTGCAGGACAGACAGATTGAAGAGCTCACTCTGCTCCTGAATCAGTGCAGACAGTTCAGAGATGTAACTCTCATCTCAAGACAAGGTATTGGGATTATTTACCCTTCTATATGAGTGACTGAATTTTTACCCTTATGATGTATAATGTATAATCTTTCCATAACTTGTCGCAGCTCCATCTGCTGTCAGTTCATTGTCAAATGGTCGGACTGCTTCAAGTAGCAGTGAGGAAGGAGACCAGATCCTGACCAAGACTGTTGACTCTACTAGTACAAAATCTGATGATGTGAAGTCTGAGGTGTGTTTAAATAAATCTAGCTGGTTTTAAAGTTAGCGTAAAAAATACAAATCGAAACGGTCCATGCAAATTCTGTGTATTGTAATTTTTTGACCCACAACAGGTTTCAACAAATAGTTCGTCTTCTCAGCAAGCATCAATCCAGACAGATTGCGATTCCAGGTAGTAAAATACTTTTTTATCATAATGAATTTTGCATCTCTTATTGGAATATTTCTGAGTGTGTTTTGTCTTTTTTGTTTTTTACAGAACGGAGCTACAGATTTTATCAAGTAGCTTGAATGACATAACAAACAGACATTCACCCAAGGTATTTATAGTGTTAGAGAGGTATTTACCATCCCTTATTTTATTCAACAGACATGCACATTTGATTCAAAGGTAGCAAGTGCCTCCTGTTGGTCTCATTATGAATATTTAGGGTTTTTGAATATTTATTTTGTTGCATGCACATGGTTGAAAATTACTAAGACACTGGCCCAAACTTGGAGATGTAGCAATTATGTTTAGTGTCGTCTACTTGACTGTGTTCTGTACATTGTCATCACTGATTTCAAATTCTTTAGAAGTGTTTTCAAATCTCTTACCAGACTTAAGAGCTGTTGCAGTGGTCCTCGTGAAAGGACCACTGCAACAGCCTCTGTCCTCGTGAAAGCCTCAGACAGAGGCTGACACGAGCCTTTCTAATATTCATTCTCACTTTAAAAGTCAGGAACACACCAAACTAAATGTCTGAGATTTAAATAGTCAATTGCTTTCAAAATTCTGATTAATCCTGATGTTATATTCATGAGTTGAGTGGTGATAGATGTGTGAGTGTGTTATTCCTGAGACATTTTACAAGAAAAATAGCTTCATCTCCAAATTTTAGAAAAATACACTTTTTTCACATGGCCGTAATTGTACTAAATGATCTGAGCTCATTGAATTGCATAAGAATTATTAAGAATTTTCTTCCTTTTTATGTATATATCTTTTAAATTTGTAAATAGTTTCTCCGTGGTGGTCTGGGTGATGATAGAAGTCAGACTTTGCCCATGAATTCTACTCTCCTGGAACAAAATGAGACTGATGATACAGATATTCAGAGACATAAAAATCCAGTTGAAGATGGAGACTCATGCCAAAGTAAGTTCACACAATAAATTTTATACCGTCATTCATGATATTGTAGGTTGAACAGTGTAAAATGCTTTGGCATCATGTATTTCAGAGGCCTAGAGATTCCCATGAGAGCAGACAGGATTAAATTTTTTTAGCTACACCACTCTCTTCTGACCAGAAGACCACTGAACTCTTGATCACAGCTAATTGCAGACCTCCTGTCAGAGCAGATGGCTCGTGGGATAGGGTTACTTACCCAGCCCAACCTCTCCCTTTCTTGAACCAACCACATTCAGCCCAGCTCCACCCTTCCTTGATGTGACTGACCAGTTTAAATCCAGGCACACCCTGTTATCTCTTTGAACCTTTGGCACAGACAACAGACTTTATCATAAAGATATCACCATGTAAATTATCCTAAAACTTTTACATTGATACATTTACCCTGTGATCTGTAACCAGTATTTATCAACTCAACAAAGCATTGTGAACAGTCAGGGTACCACACATTTTTCACATGAATTAAACATGTTAAAAAAATATCTGGCTCCATACTCACTCATCATTATCAAGATATTTTCTGTTGTGTTAACTACAGGGAAGCAGATATAATCTTTATTCAGATGTCATTAAATAAGAGCATGTTTTTGGCAGGAAGTTACTGAAGCTTAGTCTGCGCCCTGACGCTATTCTGAGTAAAGCACTTTTTCAACAATACAAACATGTCTGTAAATTTTAAAAAAGAATCCTTAAAATGACCAGCGCTTTTAGGAATCAAGTCTGCATACTCTTTGTTCTCAGTTACTGACTGTTGTTTTTATAACCCCCTTAAGGAAAGTTGGAGAAAGCCCATGACTGCACACCCAGTGAGAATTCCCCTGCTCATTGTGAGGTACAGCCTGGCCAGCGAGCTGTGGGATCTCCTGAATACATGAAGAACAACAGGAGCTTCAAGAGATTCTGGGGAAAGTAAGTACAGAGACACAAAAACAAGTAAGCGATGTCCAAACAATTCGAAAGAGGCGACATTTATAATTTTATTTTTATTGCAGTTGCAGTTTTAAATCTGATGTTATGACCTAATTATTAACTGACCACTTGATATTTCTTCGGCAGATTATCTGCTGATTTAAAAATGAACAAAAAAACAGAGTGACGTACCCTGCCCTGGTAAAGCAGTACACTGTGAATTACATTTGGTTGATCCCAATACAAAGACATGCAAAGTGTCTGTCAGTATTTATTTTGAGTATCAAAACTGCAGTCATTTTAACCTGCCAGCTTGCACTTTTGTTCACACAGGCTTCGAAGAACCCAGTCTGGCGGCTTCCAGCCTGCAGATCCAGATGCGGGTCAGTTCAGAAGAGGAGGCTTACGTGCAACAGCGGGGCCCAGACTTACCCGAACTCCTGAATCTAACCCCACACGGTAAAACACTTTGTGTTTCAACATTTTCCTACTGTACTTTCAATACCTTAATAAATTGTATATTTTGTCTCATTATTAATTTTGTTGTTGTCAGCGACCTGAATATTCCATTCAGTCAATGGACCAAGGAGCAGGTGTGTGGCTGGCTTGAGGACCACGGTCTTGGCCAATACATCAATCTCACCAGACAGTGGGTTGAAAATGGGCAGACGCTTTTGGCAGCCACACCTCAAGACTTTGAGAAGGTTTGAGAACTGCATGCCAAATGTAACACTTGTACAAAATAGATTTTACATATCTTTACACTTGTATATTGAGTCATACAGATATTGTAAAACATGTCAGAACTATTGTTTTTGTTCCCACCTTGACTTTTCTTTCTGATTTCAGGATATGGGCATGAAACATCCCCTTCACAGGAAAAAGCTACAACTTGCTTTGAGGGCCTTTACTTCAAAGGTTGCAGAGAAATCGTCAGAGCTGGATCACATCTGGGTCACCCGTAAGCGTTAATCTGCAGGAAATATGTCTCAAACTGTTCCAATTTTAGTTAAATCCACAATGATAAAGTAGGGTTCCTTCTGTCATAAACCAAACAATCGTACACAGTGTAATATATCATAAGAAAATGTAAATATTATCATTTGCCAAATCATGAAAATTCAACTTAACACATTTTTGCATGAAGCATGTTTTTAATGTTGTATCTTAGTGAGCATATCTATGTGGGATTTTCTGTCCCTCTGTAGGCTGGCTGGATGATATTGGATTGCCTCAGTATAAAGACCAATTCCATGAGGCCAGAGTAGATGGCCGGATGATCCAGTATCTCACAGTGGTAAGGCTTAATCAAATTAATACACAATTTTCTAATACATTTGAAGTAATAAAGCTGTTTTTGTTGTATGAAAACAAACTTTTCATCAAATTCAATGTTTTATTTTTTTGTAATTTCAGAATGACCTCTTGACTCTAAAGGTCACCAGTCAGCTTCACCATCTCAGCATTAAATGTGCCATTCATGTTCTTCATGCCAATAAGTTCAACCCAAACTGTCTTCGACGCAGGCCAGGCGAAGAGGTGGATAAACACAAAAAGAACCAAGTTGAAACTAAAAATATACTTGTGGTAGTATTACGATGACAAATATGGTCATGCCTCACCGTTATTTAAAGGCATGGATGTTACTAGTTTACTGAAATTGTAATCTCATAGTCTTCCACAGGATGGCAGCAGAGATTAAATGAGCTTAATCTCAGCCTTTATGTTTGTTTTTAAACAATTGATTTAGCTATCCATCAGCAATGATTAAATATTTCTTATGCAGTAGGATTCCAGTAGGTATTTTTTTATTTCAATGGAATATTATTTCAATGACATTTTGCTTTTATTCCCAGAAACATCCCTCTCCTTCAGAGGTGGTACAGTGGTCAAACCACTGTGTAATGGAGTGGCTAAGAGCAGTTGATCTTGCTGAGTATGCTCCTAATCTTCGGGGGAGTGGAGTTCATGGTGGCCTGATTGTAAGTACTGCTAAAAAAAAAAGAAAAAAAAGCTGGTGTGTGTTATTTGTGGTTTTACATTAAATAAAATATTTTCATTTCTATTTCGCATATCTAACAACATCAAAAAGACTACACTTGGTTTCAGAATGAAACATAATATTAGGTTAAGAGAGGGTTTAAAGAAAGAAAAGATCAAAGACCTTTCCTTTTTTTTATCTAAAAATGTTTTTAAAATAAGTTTAAAATTTTACATTAAGGTTCCTTTAGACAAATTAAATACTATGGGTGATAAATCAAAGACTATAAAACATAGCTACTCACTGTTAGTGCTACACCATTTAAATTGCATAAACCTGATTATTTGTCTAGCAAATTAAGCCACTTCTTCAGTTCAGGTCACAAGTTCATCAAATCAATCAAATATGCTATTACACTGTATTGCCAAAAGTATTGAGTCACCCATCTACATTGTTGCATTCAATTGTTTCAGTCACTTCCATGGCTACAAGTGTAATATTGCAGAGTGGAACTGATTGGGAATGACAGCAACTCAGGCAAAATATTATAGGTTACATAAAGTCACAGAGAAGAGGTTGCCAACTTTCTGCAATGTCACTTGCTACAGACCTATGAGCTTCATTTAGCCTTCAAACTAGTTCAAGAACAGTGTATAGACACTTTTCATGAAATGAACTTGTTTTTGCAGCTGGATCTGAGCTTTATATCTTCCAACTAAATGCTTGGCATTAGATGTGGTGGTGTAAAGCACACTCCCACAAGACTGTCAAGGGGTGAACACCGTACCTGCTTTCTGGAATTACAAATTACATCTATTTGGCAATCTAATCAACAACTGTGGATGTCAAAGTAGCCAGAAAACCTGCACCTGCCTGACTGGAACATGTAGTGCCTTCTACAGATGGGATTATGGTGTGGGGTTGTTAGTTCAGCTCTACCCATTAGCTCCAGAAAAAGGAGGGCTGGTTGTTTGGTGCAGCCCATTGGTTCCAGTGAAAAGATACTTTTGAATAGTCTTGTGTTATTTTGGAATTTTGGAGCTTATTCAGTACCACCATCTATTTGTACCAATGCACAAAGCAAGGTCTTTAAGAACATCAGGTAGCAAGTTAAGCAGGTAGGAGTTCACCCTGCAATCACTGGGTCACAGGCTTTACTGGACAAAACACTTCACCAGGCCTCCTCATCCAGTATTAGTGCCTCACCTCACAATTGCTCTACTGAAAGAATGGTTGGCTATTTCCACAGCCACATTTCTAAATATTTCAAACAATTTTCCCAGGAGACTTAAAGATATTGAAGCTTTAAAGTGTGTGTGGCCAAACTAACTGAAGCCTTTGTATTAAAATATAAGATGCACTTGAGGTTCATATGTGTGTGGAGAAAAGTGGCTCTTTGAGAAATATATTCTACCTTTACATGAGTATCATAAGGCATCTGTGCCTTCATTTTTCACAGCACAAAATAAACAAGACTCATTAAAGTGTAACTAAGTAGATAAATTGTGTCATTCATAAGTTTAAATGTAAATAAACTGCATATTCATAAGTGCTATTTCCAGATGTGCTGCTGACTTTTGCGTCTTTAAAGCACACTTAGAATATGTCTCCATTTCTTAGCAGTCTTGCATTAATTTATCTGTGTAGAACTGGAAGATGCTCTATAACTTTTAATGTTGACAATCCAGCACATTGAGCTGACATTCTTAGGAACAACACCAAACAAGCAAAAATACCTCTGGTTTTGAAGTGAAACTTTCAACTCACTGCTGTAGAAAACCACAAGACAAATCAATCATTCACATACCATGATCTTTAGGAACAATACAATTATTGTGACTTTAGTTATTCATTTCATATTAGGTCTCCCACTTTCTCATCCTAACAATAGCCCAAAAGGGGGAAAATGGCTTCAGAGGAGGAATTGTGCTGTTCTAAGCCTTTTTTAGTAGTTTGTGGCTTGAGACTGTTTCATAACAAACTACACTAAATATTTTATCAGTCCTTTTTGTTCTTTTATAGATCTTGGAGCCTCGCTTCAGTTCTGAGACTTTGGCGCTGCTTTTAAATATTCCTCCACAGAAGACTTTGCTCCGACGTCATCTTGCTACTGCTTTTGCTGCCCTGGTTGGGCCTCAAGCCATGCAGGAGAAACGAGAGTATGGCAACGCCACAGGCCATGTCCCGCTTACTACCACTGCTAAAGTTAAAGTAAGAGTGCCGTTTGAGCACATCCATATGTAGTTATTACAGAAAAATAACAGATATAAAAATGGATTAATATTATATTGTACCTTTTGTGTTTCTTCAGCCAAAGAAGCTGGGCTTCACCCAATTCAGTCATCTCAGAAAGAGGAAACCCGATGAATCTGCAGACTACATTTGCCCAATTGACAGTGAGGCACTAACAGTGAACGGAGTTTCCCGGGTGCTCACTCCAGCACACAGAGGCTTTAGCTCAACTTTGGACAGACAAGCTGAAAAGTGGCAACCAGCAGCTGTAAAAGCTCACAGTAATGTGCCAGATAATAACTGAATAAACAAGAAACTCAGTTTTATCTTCCACTTATTGACTTAAAATTTGCTGAAAGATTATTATGGCTTTTCACCAGGATGTATTTCTGTTGGGATTTGCTGGATGAGTTTGGAAGACTCTATGAATACATACAAGTGTTTTATTTATCATTGTCTTTTTGATCAGATGTGAGATTGAAAATCTCAGTATCTAAGAGTTAAATGTATCTAATACGATGTGAATGGTATTACAAAGGCTGCTCCCGGCATTCCTTATGAAGATTGATTCCAAAGCTTACCCCACTGCTTTAAAACTGTTTTGTTGACCATTTTGTATCTAAATATTTCTGTATTTTTTAAATGTAAATTAGGATTGTATGTACAGCTTAATTATTGACATGAAGTACTTCAAGGTTGTCTTTTTATTTTTGGAATCGTTATTTTTGGCATTTCATTTAGGATATTGGATCTTAAAATAAAGTTATTGTGTAAATAGTATTCTGCTGATTAGACAGTTAACCTAATTAGAACACAAAGTTGTCATTCATTAATATGCCTTAATAAATGGTAGGTTTCTAATATTTCTGAAGCTTTTAATGGCGTGTAATATTTATTTCTGTTTCAACATTAGATATAGATAGACAGACAGACCGTAGTGCATGGTCACCAGAGCACTCGTGGCTTTAACAGCTAAGATACAGTGAAGAACCCTCAAGCACCCTCTGGGAGGATGTGAGCTTGGGACTAAGAGCCACCTCTGAGAGAATGATGGGTGTGTGGAAGAATAACTTGCTTATGAATAAGCTGTGTAAATACTCCCACCTGGAATACAAGAGGATAAACTGCAAAAAACTAAAATTTTTAATTTTATTTTATTTATTTTCCAATTTATTTGTTTAACCCTTATAATACACCAAAATATTTGCATAGTCTGTTGTCAGTTTAAGTTATAAAACTGACAACAGACTATGTTGTACACATTAAAACATTAAAAGATGTTTTAATTTGTATGACAAATCTGAACTGTAACCAAGTTTCATTTAATCCCTGAACAAGCCAGATATAATTGTTAAAAAACGTTACATACTGGCAAGTAATCAGCAGCCATATGTCAGTTTTATTAATCCATTTGAAACTGCAGTACATATTAAAGCTGCATCTGGAAGCAAATGATCACCGGGCTGGGAAATATAGATATGCTCAGACACTGGTCTTCAGACTGTTGCTTTACCCGTTTTTGTTTATATGTATTTTCACATCTGGTGCTGTCTAACAAATGTTGGTCTCACTTGGGGACATGCTGCTGCTGCTTGGAACAACCTAAAAAAAATACTGATAAAATGTATCTAGTTTTATTTTAGTGTAGCTTTACTCTGCATTTCAAAGATAGAAATGATGGACAAAATTCTGCTTTGTGAAGAAAAACATGAGGTGGTGTCTGTTTTTCCACTAGTAGGCTTATTTTTTCTTTATTTTTCAGTTATTTTAATTGAGAACTTTACCTATTTGACGTATTTAAATAAACAGCAAATTTGTTTATCTTAGGTTTTTTTAATCCTCTTTGTGATGGTGTTTGCTGGTCTCAGCCTGTTAACATTTTACCTGCCAGTATTTGATCAACATGTGGGCACATATCTGATAGTGTAAGTTGTGTTTTTTTATTTTCATTTCTTTGTGTTAAATAACTGCATTGTGAACTGTAGTTGACAAATATTTAAAATTGGCTTAGACATTATTTTAGATTTTTTTTAAAACTTCTACAAGATTATAAGACTATTTTTGAAACACACACACATATAAAAAACAAGTAATATATTAGCTCTGCGTTTCATTAGTTTGAAAAGAGAGTATTCTGATAATTAAGTGCAAATGACAGTGTCATAAGTTCTTATTTTTATTCAGCTGATCAACGTTAAAGAAATTGGAGAGATGTAAGTGTGGAGGTTGGCATTATGGTAGGTGAACATCTTAAAAACGCATAAAGCAATTGTAACACAAGGTTTAATAAAGCTGGCGATTATAATGTATTATAAGACAAGAGGTTACATGAATTGAATGTTTAGCGCAACATAAATCATTTTAAACCAGCAGGTGTCAGTGTTGCCTATGTAGTCTGACAGAATACCGCCAGTTATGAACTTTTACACTTGGTTTCAGCTCTTTGTCACTTATCATCTAAGCACTTTTATTTATTTTGGGACAATCATTTAATCATCCATTTTGTTCTTTATTCTTGAAAAATCAATGAATGTAGTGTTTCATGTGGAAGGTGTTATAGTTTAAGAAACTTCTGTTGTCATTTTGCTCTAATTACAAAGTATGTAAGACTTTTCACATTAAAGGAAAACAAGTTAGATTTAAAATCATGTCAAATATATCCACATTTCATTCAATTTTACTCTGCTTTCCAAGTTGTTGTTTCTTTTTGTTGTGCGTGTCTACGTGGAGAAAAGATGCTTTGTTTATAACAGTGCATCTTAGGCTAATTTCAGTAATGTGATCCAGCCTGCACCCGCTGACAGTTTAATAGCTATTATTTGTGTCACCCTCTCTCATAATGCCTCTGCTGTAAATTGCTACCTGCAGGCAAGCAGGGCTTGACTGACATATTACCTTGCAATATGGTGTCTATTGTTTTAATTAAGTGTAAGTGTTTGTGACATTCATTGGTTTCCAAGTTACTTTTTAATAGCACATCAGAAAAAAAAAGTGAAATTAAATTATTATGGTTTACGTTACATAAATATTTTTTCCAAACTCCTTGCTAATGATTACACATTATTCTACCACTGTGACTGTCAGTTTATTTAAATGCATCACAAATAAAAACGTAGGATAGGTGATGCAACATAAACACTCTATTGGCAGCATCTGCTTCCAGTTTTTTTTTTTATCCACCTATGAGCTTTATTATTATTCTTTTGTCCCTGATGTTTTTGGGGGTTTTATTCGTTACAACAAAAACTAGTTTAGTTTTATTTTTTTTTTTCATCAGCCAGTCTATTTGTGCTTTAGTTTCTCCCCATCATCAATTTACTCTTTTAGATGCCCTAAGTGAAGCATAATCATGTTTTCATCTGATGTCACTGGCCATTCCTGTCAGTAATGTACCACCAGCTTGCCAGTTGGGGGAACATATTTCATGTCAGGGAGGTGCATGTGTTGCATACTCTCCATCCAGCCACTGAAGTCGTATCTGTCTCTGGCACACCAGTTTGTTCTGACAGGCCTGCCACAATGATGACTGCATCACCCAGATGCGGCAGAGTGGCTTCCGAGCCAACGCTGACATGCCGTCTAAAGGAGCAGTCAGCCGTCTACATGAGTCTCTTTCTGCCCCATCAAACCTCAGAGCCCATCTCATCCCATAGAATGAGGCAGCATCGCCCTGGTTGGTTGTTTCGTTTTGCTCTCTGCGATGAGTTCATCTAATGTGACAGACTTATCTGACTTAGATCGTCTTAATATCTCTGACGATAAGTTTGTGTCTTTAAATCTTTGAGTTAATCTAAAGACAATCTGAATTTGCTGCGTAAATGTAACTCTGTTGCTTTTAACATGCATGACGATGAAAAATTCAAAAACAATTACCATGTGTGCAGGACGATCGCATAACATAATCATAAATACAAATGCTCACAGAGATTTTTTCAACAGTCAAAAATTTCCCCCTACTAAGCAGCTCCCTCTTCAGATTCAAGTTGGTACTCAGACTGGACTGCTTCGAGACATGAATATTAGTTCCAGTCAGACATGTTTGCAAAGTGAAAAGATTATTTTAAAGCTAAATCTGTCCGGGACATGAATATATCAGACCTTGCTTTGGCGTCAAGCCAGTTGCTGCTGTTGCTAGTTTGAGGGATTTGAGTGGGGAAGGCTTGGAGGCTTGGAGACTGCAGCTATGAGAAGGAGCTTCTTGGAAGGCAGAGCTTGGTTCCACCAAACGTTTTGCAAATCAGAATGGTTGCCAAGAAATATTTAACAATTTCTCAAGCATGCATGAAAAAAAAAAAAACATCAACCAGAACTATCATAAAAGTGCTGAAAGTCAAAAGAGTTCCCATGTCAGAAGAATGGACTCTGTTTCTGCACCTTTGGCTGTCATCATGGGTGATCAAGACTGACACACATCACCAAAGGCTTTCATGTCTGATGAGAACACCTGTCTGACTCCCAGGATGAAACTGGACAGAGGCTTGCCAATGCAATTAACATTTCATATGTGCTGTGCTGTCTCAGACAACAGTGTTGTGGTGCACTAAAAGAGAGAAGACAGCGCAAGAACAAAATTGTAGCATATGGTATGATGTTGTAAACTTTTTGCTTTAGTTATTTTTATTTTATCTTTACAATTTCTTAGATCTAATTCCTAATATTGAGTTGGAAAAAGTATTTGCTGAAATGAAATGTTTGGGTAGTTTAATATGAAATATAAATAACCGAAGTGTCTTCCAAAATCAGTCTCAACATTTATTTATTAACTATCCCAAACCAACCAGCAAGTGAGTACAGGGAGAAAAAAAAAAGATTTTAAAGGGGCCTAGTCAAAGTTCAGACTTCATTCTGACTGAGATCATATGACAAAACCTTTAACTAGTTGTTTATTCTTGAAGAACCTCCAATATTACTGAACTAAGGCAATACTGCAAGAAAGAATAAGTCAAAATTTCTCAGTGCCAGAAATGGAAAATGTTTGATGTCAGTTGTTGCTTTTCGGTGTAAAACAACTGGATATCAGGTTCATTGGCAACTGCTTTTCAGATTGAGCCAGGTGTGGTCGAATAGCTTTTGTCGTGTAATAAATGAAATTACAATTTGAAAACTGCTTTTTGTAATTACTTAAATTATCTTTCACTGATCTTAATATTTGTCTCATCTGAAACATTTAGGTGTGACTCAAAAAAGCAAAAACAAAAGAAAAATACAAATGACATACACTTTTTCTCTTTGCTGCAAAATCACTTTGAATAAACAGAACGATTAAAAGCTGGGGTCATAGAGATTTATTTTTGTTCGGCAGAGATGAGACACAAGGAAAGTCAATCATGAGACGTTAATGTTGATGGTCTGTACGGAGGAAACAGAAAAAATTTCCACTGAGTTGAGGAACAAAACAGCAATTCAAACTTTTCTTCCAAAATTTATAATTCAGAGTACTCATAAATAGTTATTACATTTACTATTTTGACAAACTGAAAAATACTATCTTACTGTGTAAGTCATCCACCTCTTAGGGACACGATCTTCACATTTATTAACAAAACACCTGGTTGTGTGGTTTTATTAACCTCCTGCGTAAATATGAATACCATAGCCAGAATATATTGCATCCTCTTTTTGTCACATCCTGTTTACAAACTGCAAATACATACAGCAAGGGATCTGTTTGATGAGATAAGACACTCATTTGGGCAATATTGCATAAAGAAATATGCAAGAAAAGAAAAAAAAAAACAACCACCAGCCACGCTAGATGAAATTACAGACAAAAAAAATGGTCTCTGATGAATTGGCACTTAATTACCGGTTGATTAGCATAATTATGCATGTTAATAGCATCTCAAATGAATTGCAGTTGTCAGGAGGGAGGAAGCATCTGTAGTGGTGGCAGCCTGATACATATTTTCTCCTATCCAACAGCGTTGTCTAACTCTTCCCCTTAAGTGTTCTCCATTAATCACAACACACTTCTTTTCCTTTGGAGTGAAATTTGGCATTTTGGGATAATTGGCCCATTATGGTGTGCTTGTCACATCTGTAATACCAGGCTAATGAGTCCCCTTGTGTGCTAGCATTCCAAGATGATGGCAGAGCATTGGTGCTGAGTGGCAGGTAAAAAGATATGACTCAGTCATACTGAGACATGAAATCAGACTGTTGCAGAGCTCAAACTCTCAACATCCCAAACACTGACAATATTTGGATCTCTGTGAAGCCATGGTGAAATAGTGAATGGAAATTTACTACCAATTAGAAGATGGAATATGAATATATGTTATTTCGTACAGATTTTAGACTATGATATACTTAAATGATTTAATTTTACTGTTATATAGTAACATATAACTAGCTATTAAACAATTTCTGTGTATAGTGTATTTTATGACCTTTTAGATGATTCAACAAAAGCATATTTAAATTTGGATTACATTTATTTTTTTTATTTTATTTGTTGTAGTATACCACAATATATTGTAACACCATAAATAACAATATACACAGTGACAGACTTGTTGTTTTTGATACATCTTATGTTATTAATTTGAATGAATTACTTTAAAAGCAATTTCTTGAAAGATAACAATGTTTACCTTCTCTTGATTGAAAAAAAAAATGCCATAACGTATTTGATGATACATATTTCCCCACACTACTGTTCCTGGTCTCTTATTGGGAGGCACTGAGGAGAGGTTGGTCTCAAAGTTGCAGACAGAATCCCATACAGATTGAGGGAAAGGGTTCAGATGATTCTGTTGCGTGTTGCATTTGTAATAATCTGTAAGTACACTTTTTAAAACTTTCATGAAAAAGAAATAAAGGCTATTAACAATTTTAAAAAAGGAATTATTTTAAGGAATCAAACATATAGTCTTTGTTTTTTAATAAATTGAAATCACAGTCACAATATTCTTAGGTAACGCCTCTTTAAACAAAAAACAACAAAACAATTAAATGAAGCAACAAACAAAGTACAAAACCCAGTGACTGAAGCAATCACTTTAGCCATTGGCTTTTGTGGCAGGGAGAATTCCATTGGATATTAACTTACTAATGCCTTGTGGTCTGTCATTCTCAGAGACAGCCTCTTAATGCCCAAATGGCTCATTTACATTATTGATAAACCAACCCTGAATCACCTCAAACATGGACTATTTAGGGGAAATAATTTTATGCAAACTACATATTGATGGACTAATGATCAATTGGTCCTTGTGTGGTGATAATATGCAACCACTAAAATGTGATGTACATGCTCAATTAGAGTGTAAATAAGTAGTAGCTGGTTGAAGCAAGTGGCGTAACTGCACTGCTTCTCTGTCTGACCATACATCTTACTCCATGAATGATATTGTGACAGAATTCTTCATCATCCTTGATAAATGTTTGTAAAGCATTATTCTTCTCCAATAATGGTAAACATTTTCTTTAGTTTAACTAAGATGGACCAGGACATCATTTATTTAATCTTACAATTGTCATTTTATGCATTTTTAGTGAAAGCAACGCTGGAATGATTTAGATAACATAACAGTCATGTGTTAGTATGACTATCAAAGTCAGGCCTAAATTAATTTAAAAGTCTTCAGTAAGACTAAAAAGTCTGACAAGTACACAAATCAATTTTTGCTAAAGCTCTTTTGCAAAGAGGAATGTGCTAAAAAGTTTTTTCTTCAGATGTGCAAAGTCTGGTATATGCCCACCAGAAGACATGCAGACTTTCGAGGTGAATTTGGTTATTCTAAAAGTATGTATTTAGGTGGCTTCATGGCAAAGGTGAGCATTAGTACGAAATTTCTTTGGAGCCATTTATCATTCCTTCACTTCTGACTAATACCACATACTTTGCTAATATAAAACCCTGACAGCATGATTTCTTTCCCATGGCTCTTGGGCCGTAAGTCTTGAAAGGTTGTTCTTGAAAAGGTAAACGTACATTTGTTGGCACAAATTTTGCTGGGCAAAACGTTGGATTTCATGTTAAAATGTTCATTTGAAGGAGGACTTCTTTAATTTTGTTTGAATAGAAAACAACATAATGCATGTTTTCAGGGTTTTTTCCTAACTCGGTGCAATCTCACTAGAGAATCAATAAGGAGTTAAATCGATAAGTAAAACTGATTTCTTAAGTGAATATTTCTTAAGAACAGTGTATCTTTAATTTTTAATTAAATCTTTCTTCCTCTTTCTTCTTATTTTAAACCTTTTAAAATATTTTTTGGAGAGGTCAAAGCAGATAAACTGCTCATATGCATCGTAGGGACATCCTTTTCCAAACAATAAAATAATCAATGCTGTGATCAAATACATTGTTGTGTACAAAGTGATGCAAATGGGGTCTGCCAGAGCTCCTTTTGTGTCTCTGACAAATTGGGGACATTGTTTGCATGCAGGGAGATTGCCTGTCTCTCATAGTAACACATGGTACAGAGGATTTATCTTGCTGATTGATTGGTGTCATCTGTAAATGTTCATCAGTCTCTTGATTTCTAAGAGCCATCACTATAAGAGTAAACTTATTTTGAAAGCAACTGTAAGTGGTACGATTAGCATTTCTGTGTCTATGACAGAAATAGTCATTAATATTCCCCACCCAAACAATAAGAAGACAAAGGGTACAGCTTTGTCTGTATATCATCATTTATCTCTATGACCTACAAGCTATATAGATGTCACCAATTGCCATTGAGTTAAAGACAGATAACCACTATAAAACACTGAGGATTCATAATACAATCAAGATTGAAAAAATTCAGAATTCTTTTTTTTCTCCCCCAGAGATCCTAAAATTCTTCTGTAGACACTTGTCTATTTGATTTTGTTTGTCCAGTTGTTACATATAGAAGTAATGAAGACATTTTTCAATTTGTACTATTTAATTTACCCAACTTCAAATGCAAAGCATCTTTGGCAATGACTGCCTTGCAATATCAAGAATCTATTAAAACGGCACCATTTTCAGCTTCCAAGTCAAAGACTGAGGAATAATCAACTCATGCTTTGGGCAATGTTAGCCCACAATGCCCTTTTTAAAATGAATGACCACCATCTGCACTTGTGTTCACAAATCCTGTTCATATTGATGGCAATGAATGAAATGTTCCTCTTCATTTTTTAGCGTTTCCACATATATCAGCCAGGGGGAAAATCATTTATCAGGGCCATACGGGTATTATATATGCTGACTGCTACCATTATGATAACATATAATAATGAAAAGAGGCTGTGGTGATTGGGGCTTTATGTGCCTCTAAGGTAATTTGCACAGTCATGTTTCAGGCGTACTGTGCAATAATTTTAAACCAACCCTGATGTCTTTGCGCTTCAAATGTCCACAGGCAACACATCTTTGGTCTGGAGGGGGGTTTACTGCAGATGTTAATCATCCATCGGTTGGGTAACGTTTTGACGAAAGGTCAAAAGCAAAGTCATTGTTTGCAGAAAATTAACACACAATGAAAACCATCATTTTCAAATTAAGAGCCCAGCATGATGTTAGAGGAATTCTGATTCACACTTGTTTTCCAACCACAGGACACTGACGCCTTGCAGTCACTGAGTCAGCCATGAAAGTCCACTTGAAGTTCAGTGATATCAGGCAGTAATTGAAATAATCCCAGGCCAACATATCTCTATGTGAAAGACTGTAGATCATATTTTGTTTTCAATAAGAATAATCTAGTCTGTCTCTGGATACAAACCTGTAACGACATAGGATTGCTTTGACATGCACTTTTAAAAACAGAAAACATCAGCTTTCTTAAAGAAAAATGTGAGCAACTAGTGAGATATTAATAGTGGAAGCATTCAGCCTAATCTGTTGCTGTCTTTACAGTCTGCCTAACAGATACTAGAGGAGAAAAGGGACATCATATTATGAAAGAAAATTAGAGCAAGTGTGTTCAAAAGTAATTAGTCCCCTTCTTTAGCACTGTCCATTAGCCCTGACATATTGACACAGGAGAAGAAAACATTTGTGTCAACTCTGGCAGCTGCCTGCACTGTTCAGATAAACATTTTCTTTCTGTTTTGTTTTGATTCCTGATTACAAAATGATTAGTCAGCATGGCCGTCACCTTCTTACCCTTCACCTCTCGTGTAGCTTGACTGACAGATCAAACAATACAATGGTGGGTCTTCTTAAAGTGTCTGCTACTTTCTCTGCTGTATACACTAGTCCTTTTTTAAGTGAAGCACAACATTTGGCTTGTAAATTTTATGTGGACATGCTTTACAATGGATAAATAAATTTGAGCTCCATTATTTTTCAATAATAATCTTTGAAATTAACATAGACAAGAAATGTTCTAAATGTGAGGAACAATTCATTATTGTTGTTAGTTTTTTGACTGTAGTACCTTGGGGGTCATAGAAACAATTTCTAATTCTATGCAATTCAGTTGTAAAAGACTTACTCTTACCTTTAAATTATGATACAGCAATGTAACAGAATTTCCTAAACAATTTATACCACTGTGTTGAGAAATCACAAACAGCAATATATTTCTCCCTGAATCTTTTCCTGAGTAAATATTAACTTCTTCATTGTTCATGTACCAGTATCTCATGGCTAACACAAGCTTTAAACAGCTTTAGATAAAACACAATAGCTCCTTTATAGAATAGTATCACTATGCATGAATGACTATGACCAAATCCACACATTTTCTGTATACTTTATCAAATATTCATGCTTATTCTAATTGCAGTATTATATATTGGAATCAGATGTTACTGTTATTACCTGAAATAACTGTGCAATCTAGTGGCAAAGGTGACACAAATTCAGAGAAAGCACTTCATTTTGATTACTGACGAAGTAATGTTTGATGACCATGATAACTTGTTACGATAACAGCAGACAGAGTACAGGGTGCCCTTGTGTTTATTTCAGTAGCAGTCGGATTGTTCATTGGTCACCCCCCGACGCTGTAGCAGCTTATATTTTGATAAGAGTTTGATAAAAAGACGATAAGGCCAGTATCTTAAATCTTTGGCTATATTGATTTACTGCTCGGGCTTCTACAAATGACATACCACCGTCTCCTTCCTTCTTTAACAACTTCTTAGATAGTCAGAGGAGGTTGTTATTTTACGCATATCACTACATATTCTTACATTGGAAAGATATATTACTAAAAATATGACATTTCTTAACCCTGGATTCAATTTGTGAGTTAAGGAAAAATACAGAACCCTTTTCTTAAATAAAAGACCATGAAAGACATTCTGTGGATTTAGATTTGTCTTGTCAACACAGACGTTATATGTAAAGATACGCATCAGCAAAAGGAATGTCTTTCAGTTTCATTCAAAATGGCCTCTACAGAAAATCAGCCACGTTGCTAACATTTGTCTTCTCAATGGAACTATTTTAGAATAAAGATAAATGCTGTCCACTTTTACAAAGCTATAAATGTCTGATTTTACTCACCATAACGGAGTAATCAACATAAAGGCTTCAACTTTGGACCTAATTCCCAGTAATTTATCCTGTTGGAGTACAGCCAGGATCATTGATAGGATGGTATCATAGTGCCATAATAGTAACTGATTGCCGCAAAAGTTTTTTTAAGTTAAACAAACTTTTAAAGCTGACCACATAAGTAATACAATAATAATGCTGAAAATATCCACTCAGATTACCTTTAGTTTGAGGAAATATATTTTAATCAAATAAATTTAGTTTAGTTTTGCATAATAAAATAAAACTAATTTAAATAACTATTCTGTTCGTTGTGATTTGACATCTTTGAATGTCAAAGATTTTCAAAGAAGAACTAAATCTCTTTCTTCTGAAATAACATGAATGGTTTTGTTTCTCATTCACAAAACATTCTTGATAAAGCAGCTTTTATGATCTGTACTCCCTCACTAGTGACAAAATCACATGCTCTGGCACATGGTACTGTGCTTTGGCCTTTGATCAATGGTTAGATGTGGGACAGCAGTCACTTTTCAGGGCATGCTCTTAGTCCTGTTGAAAATAAGTGAGGTACTGCAGAAAAAGAAAGTCCACTTATTTTTTCAGTTTTCTCTAAATAGAGTTGAAAAATGGGGGTGAATGTGGTAGATATTACTGTTTTGTTTTTCTGTTTTTTGTTAAATTTATTGCCAGTAGGAAGAAATATTAAATGCTTATAGGTTTTAGATATTTGATTTCTTGTTTTGATTCACATATTTTCATGGGACAGTGTCGGGATGAGAATAAAAATGAGCAGAAGAAATCTTTGTAGATCTACAACTTTTCATGAACAGGATTTTGGTGGAAGGTAGTGTTGTTTTACATTTTTTCTTTGGGAAGAGGTTTTGACAAATTTTTGGTACGGTACTTTGGATTTCTCCAAAATGTTGCTCTTCAATAAGCATCTAAGCACATGTTGTTTCAGCCAGTGGATCCACAAGTATTTTTCTCTTTCCAACAAATTTTGCACTGAGATTTATACTGTACTATATCTACTTTTCATACTTTTGTATGTTTGCATATTTATTTTTATTTAAATAATCCCATTCAAGGTTGCAGGGCAGGGAGAACTAGAGGCTACCTCTGCAGGCAAATGGTGAGAGGCAGGTTGCATCCTGGACAAGTTGCCAATCAGACCAGCATAGACACTCAAGATAGAAAACCATATTCAGACACAGTTATTCACATATAAAGTCAAATTATAGCCACTAACCCAACATGATTTTTTTCTGACTGTATGAGGAAATAACTCAATCCATAGATTTGAAATGACTGTCTTTTCATGATACAGCCATGTGATTTTTTTTTCTTGTTTCCACTGAGTTTGTTAATTTTTCATGTTTATTATGTTACCCTATGTACTTAAAAATGTTATTAAAACGCTATGTACTTAAAAATGCCATTTAAAGACACCCCGTCACATTTAGACAACACATTTTTACAGAAATGCAACTAATGAAGGGATTGCTTGATTTGTCGGTGATATTCTACAGGCATTTACAAAAGCTGGAAGGTTATTGTGGTTTGCAAAAATATGTCTAGAACTTGTTGTTGCGCAACACCCCCCCCCTCCTTTCTGTCTCTACTCTCTCACTCTCGTACTTCCTCTTCTGAGAGGGGAGATGTGCTACCAGCTCTCCGTCTAACGGGTACGTTGAGTTTCCTAAATCTGCTGGGATTTACCCTGTCCAGAACTGAAGTAAACTCTGTTTAAGCTGGTTTCGAGAAACGATTCGCCTGGTTATCTGACGGCCTACATCCAGGTGTCCCACCCTTCTTCCCCCTGTGAATTAGCCAGACTGAGCAGCCTACAGCCAACTAGTTTCACAGAGCACACCTGTTAACGGTCGCTCGTTCTCTATTTTGCAACTTGCATTTGTTATTGAACCAGGTAGGTTTTAGTGACTCGGGCGAGTCCCAAGGATGAGGTTTTAAATATGGGCTACCAGCAACCTAAAAACATTTTCCACCTCTTCCTCTCCAGAATCAAACATCACAGCTATTTTACAACCATCAAAGAACTTTAAGGTGACTCATTAACTGAATGTCCACAACATCTTTAGATTTTCTTTATGCTAAATATTTTATTAGTAAGGCATTTTTGCAAGGGTCAGTACAGCTTAATTCAGTAGCAGAAATAATCAAATAAGTAAAATCAATCATCTAGTCTATCTTTCCCTACTGCTGATACTGAGTACTAAAAAAGGAACCTTAGAGCGAGACGGACGGAGTTTGGCGCCTCGAACCCCAGACCTGGCTTGATGATGAAGAAGGTGTGGCAGCAGGAGGAAGATGTTGATCGATGAAGGCCAGGATCTCCGCAGGTCTGATGAGCCTCCTCTCCGCATGGATGCTGAGGTCACACAGGACTTGGTGCTGGCAGGAAAAAAGGCACCAGTTCTTCTTCCTTGTCTTTGTCTTCATCTTTGTCTTTGGGGTCAGAACCCAGCCGATGAGAGAAGTGCGATTCGAAGCCACAGATTGTGGGCCAGACGGGTTGGTCTCCATGTGCAGGACAGTCTCCGGCTCCGTGGCCCCGGCTCTTCTTCAGCTGCAGAGTTCTTTGTCCATCTCGATCTTGGCTCGAAGCTGCCCGGAGGATCCAACGAAAGGTTCCTCTTTTGCACCCACCTTATATAGGGTTCATCTGTCTGCTTAGACAGATGATCTCATATCCGTCACTGTCTTAAGAGACATCATGTCATGATGTCTGTGCCAATGTCTCAGGGCTGCTCAACCTCCTGTTTCCATATAAGGTGCTGATCATCTCTGCTCTCCTGTTAGTTCCCCTTTTTCCCTTCCTGTCACCTTTCACCTACCATCTACCTCCAACATATCAGTGATGTTTAATTGCAGTTTTACAACCTTTTACACCATTTCAAGTTTAATGTCAAAATCACATTTATATCACATTTATTTTCTTTAGCTTCTCTGATTTAGCATTCATTTATAATTTTATAACCATAACTTATATCACATTTATTTTCTTCAGCTTCTCTGATCTATCATTCATTTATGATTTTATAACCATAACTTATTAGTTACTCTTATTATAATCTTAATGTGAGTTATTACAGATGTTTTCTGAAAAGAAACCAAGAATAATCTATTATTCTAATTATTTGATACCAAAGTTACATTTGCTTGTTTTTCTTATAAGTGTTCTCACAAATATAAGTGTAAGTATTATTACAAGTAAATCAATATTAATATAAGTATTTTACTTTGAATCTTATCAAATTACTCAAAATGTTTAGATTTAATTTTTTAAAACTTTCATGCTTTAAAATAGTCTCAACTATTTTTATAAATCTGCAGGCTGGAAACTTCCTCTTTTTCCAGGAAACCTGCTTTTCCTGTTTAATGACTCTCTCTGACTGACTATGATTTCTTATGATTAGATAGAAAAAAGTAGAATTAAAGCAAAGTTTGCATGAGACAAAAACAACACACACAACTAGATTTATTTTATTGACACTTAAGTCTACTGTTGGGCCTTGATGTCACTTGAGTGATTCATTTTAAAGATAACTTTATTTATTATTACTGTTAAACTAACTTTATTGACACTTAAGTCTACTGCTGGGCCTTGATGTCACTTGAGTGATTCATTTTAAAGATAACTTTATTTATTATTACTGTTAAACTAAAATCTCCAGCATGGGGAAGTGGGATGAGCTCGGATTTTCTTGACAAACTCCTTAAAGCTTTAAGTCTGTGAACACAAATATATTCATACCTTTTCACCAACTTTATACAGATTTATAAATTTTTTTTAGGGAATCCCACAAAATAGTGTAAAATATTAAATATTCATATTGAAAAGTGATGAAGTCACAGTCTAATTCAAGACCTTCTGGTACAAACTGAATGCTTACCTGATTATAAATCACCTTGGAAACACATGGTGATGCAAAATCCATAATGTGAACATCATGCTTAAAATCATATTTAAGCATTCAGGAGCACTGCTACAATAGCCTGTTAGCATGCATTTTGCATTTATTTACCAATTAAAAATGCATTTGGTATGGATTTGAAAGTACTATGCAAAGCTGCAGTGCTCCTGTAAACAGATTACGGTCCTGGGGGACAGTGTGGTATTGAATGATTAAATAGGCCTACTATGATTTATGATAATGCATAAGAAAAAAAACAGGGGCCTCTACCCTTAGTCGCTTCGCTACAGCAAAGAATCGTGAAATTAGCATTTACTACAATTCTTCAGCTTCCAGTAAATACCTTTACTATAATATCTCACGTAAGTTAAATCTTTGTCCAAAATTATTTCAGTCACTCTGTGCATCTCATGTTCTGCAGTTGTCAATGCAAATATTTGACATAGGTGAGAAACAAATTACTCAATGTAAGCAAGACAACAGTCTCTTATTTACACACAAAAAACTAAATGTTTAAAGAAAAATAATTTTCTTTTGTTATTGAAAGAGTGTTACCCTACTCCTGGACTCTGATCTGCTTTAGCAGTGCAACACATGGCATCAGTCGGAGCTATAAAGCCCATGTTAAACAGCGAGTTGATTTGAGCACTCCATGAGTGGGAGAGATGTTCGTTAAGACCTCTTTCAATTCAACTGACATGTTGAATGCTCCTCAGAGCAAAGGGAGATTTGAGGCTTCGCTTTATGTGACAGATAAGATTACACAGCTAATCCAACCATGTCACAAGGGAATCATGTAGTCTTCAGCTTGCTCTTATGAAGTGCTTCTCTCTCGCAGTTGGTGTAATTAAGAAATCTCTTAATGTGCACCTACTTGATTCAGTTTCTGTATTCAGCAAAGCAATTGGACCTAATATCTTTTATTCCGTGGCTCAGCTATGTTTCGTTCTAAGGCCAAGGTATTATCCTTTTAGTGTTGGTTTTGCTTGACTTTAGAATAAGTAGTCTTGTAGTTTTGTTTTATAATAGACCTATCCAGCAGTACACCTAATTACAAGGTTTTCTGGTAGAGCAAAAGTGTTTTTTTTTCCTTTCAGCACACAGACTCATCAGGCAGCCTTAGCAGTAAAATGCTGAGCTTCAATGAGACATTCACAACAGTTTTAAAGCCCTGCTCCCATTCTGCCAATGATATTTTGAGTCAGCTTGAATTTGTACCCCTCACTCCCCAAACACCCTCCTGCCCCCCAGAAAAAAAAAATCCTGAGTAAACACACTGAAAATGTGAAACCATTTTAACTGTTAAATGGCAGATTCACTGTAATATTCAGTGCAATTATGTATGGCATATGCTACACTGTAGCTAAGGGGTGAGATTCTTAACCTTTATCTTTTTAAACACTACTGGGTACATATCTGTGTATTATCTCTAAAGACACAGCAACATATAGCCATAGTTTGGCAATAACCCAGGGGTGTTTCCTCCTGCTGGCCACACTTTAGGAACCTTTGAAATGTAATTAGATTTTATCAGCCAGTAAAGCAAACCCTCTTGTACAGATCAAGTGTGTGTATCATATGATTACAGTATCATGCTCTGATAAGAAACATTTCTGTATGAATGAAAACGTGGCCTTTGCCTTGTGTGTTTTTGTCACTATAACGGTCTGTAATTGGTGCTATACAGATTACGAAAGGTTATTGGAAATAGCCTAATATTTAATATGTTAAAATAAAGAGCTAAAAGTGAACTAACCTTAGTTTCATTTGTTTGTACATCACTGCTGAAACAGGAGAGGTCAACAGGGATTCAGTATTCAGCCACTAAAGTCACAAATTATTGCACAAAAGGTTGTCTTGCCCTGAAGTTTAACCTGTTTTATGGTGTTTTACTTTTAACAAGACTGTATTTTCTAAAGTACACCTTATACTGTACTGAAGAATTAAAGACAGCAATTTCAATCACTGCCTTATTGCAAGGATTCCAGAGAGAATCAGCGTCACACAATATCATGTGGCTTTTCAAAAAAGAAAAGAAAAGGAACTTGCATCCACCTTTATCAGTAACTCCTGAGACTGCATGCCAGGTTGACCTCTTTTGCAGCATTAAAGTATGGCTAAGGCTATGAAAAGGGTACTATTCAAAATGAAAATAGCTAATACATGGTATAATTGCTTTGTGTTCTATTTGCTTTTGATACAAATAATTCAATTTAATAAATTTGAAAATAAGTTTATAATCAAAGTTATAAAAGATGGGGCCCATCGTTCTGGGGCCAAGTCTTGACAGGAGCAATATATGCACAAGACTTGGCTGAAGCCACCCTGCTGTCACTTTGTGATTGGATTAATGTTGGTCTAGCATTGCTGCCAGCTTTGTGGAAACCCCAGGTGCTTCCTGCTGCTTTGTCTTGGAGGCCCTTTGGAAGTTCAGCCAGGTGCTGTGTTACTTTAAGGCACATTCAAAAAAAGTTTAAAAGTGAAGTTCAATTACTACAGAAATATTTCTGAAATCATGTCCTTAGTAAAATACACTAATTCTAATCTAGAACATATAAAAATTATTCTTGCTGCTTTTGAGCCCCAAGTAGGGTAGCCATTCGCCAGATATTATGACTATTACTATAATGTTATTCTGATTGTTCCAAGTAACACATATTGACAGCATAAAAATTGAGTTTTTACATTTAATTTGATATGAGTTTGCATACCACTACTGCCCAGTTCTGATCCTATAGTAAAAAACAGATCATTAAAATGTTGCTATGTTGAACAAGCCCCATTCACCAAACTCAACAGCTCAATGGAGGAGACATTAATGGAAACTAAGGAGAATAAAATATGACAAAACAAGAAATGGCCAAAGTAGTAAATAAGGTGATTTGCATTGTGTAGTACACTTTTGTTTAAATCATTCTATAAATTTGACCTGCAATATTTCCTTTTGTGACTTGTATCTTAAAGTCTCCTTTTCTGTTACTGAATTATTTAATTTCAGTGTTAAGGTCCTCAACAAAATAAGGACATCATTAAGAATTTATGAATATAACATCAGTTACTTTTTTCTATCTCTCAACATTACTGGACCTTTTCCGTTTCTTAATTAAAGCACTCTACTCCTCCCCACTTTCCATCACAGTTCTGAGACCCCTGTGCTGCAGGATTATGGGATTACACCAGAAGGGTCCATGCTTATGAAAGCACTCAGTAGCAACCAGTCTGCTGCTTGGATTCTTGTGGTACAAAGAAATTCTAGGTGGAATTCTTTATTTGGACCAACAGAGCCTCTGCCTTTGTAAGCAGCACAGCAGGTCTGTGCTGGCATCCAATGGCATTTATTTTTTTACTTATTTGCCAAACAGTGTAAAAAAAAACAACAAAAACCCCCTAATTATCTATGTATTTCAAATGAATCTTATTGGGTTACAAATAACAACTTTGAGCTGTGTGTGAGTGTTATGTGTCTGCATTGGAAAGTGTAGTTCTTGTTTGCCTAGGTGTCTGAATTAATAAGACTATTACCTCAGCAATTATGGCTTTGTGCAGCATCTTGGATTAATTTCTTTGGATATCCAATGCTACCAATTAAAACTGTTGCCATAAGTCTAGCAAGAGAGGGTTTCAAAAGATACATTTCCCACCAAATAACAATGGCAATTTTGTAGGTTGTAAAACTGGGAGCAATTATTTTAATAAGCATAAAACAATTTCTACTGAGCAGCAGCCATGGCCGATCCAACGTTAGTGCTCGTGCCAAAAGTAGAAAAGTAAGAGTGTCAAAACAACCACAGGAAAAAATGAGGTTACCTGTTCAGAAGATTGTAAAAGAGGGAGGTGTTGACCTCCTGCTGCTTCACCCTGTGTGGTTACAGACTGTCTGGTCAATGTTACGTTGCATTTTTCAGAGGGTGCATATCCACACACATAGTACACTTATGTAGAGATCACAAGTATTCACCCTACAAAGCATTCAAGCAGTGAACAAATGGATTAAGTTACTACTGCTAATCTTCTATACAGTAATATTACATGTATAGTTCTAAAAGTTTATCTGTGAAGTACTAGTGCTTACTGTACCTAAATGTTTAGAACAGTATTCTAAGCTTGTTAGTCCTAATGACAGTGACAGCAGCAATGATCAGCAATTTGAGAAGCGTCATGTTTAAAACATGCATGCATTTAAGTCCTTACAAGACTGAACTCATTCTTACGGTCATCGTTTTGCTGGGGTCCACAACTGGTTTCATTTCCGAAAATGTCCAATGCCAAGAATTCCCCCACATGACTTTCAACATAGGCACCAGCACCCCTCCTGACCTCACTAGGGACAAAGGTGTTAGAAAATGGATGGATGGATGGATGGATGGACTTTCAACATGACAGGTTTGCTATTTTCCATTGAATTTGGCAGCTAGCTCATAATGGCCCTATAGACATTTCTTAGTATAGCAACCAAGCCAACTTATCACATTGACACTCCAAAATTGGCACAAGAGGCAGATTTGTGAGCAAATGTCTTGTTTACTGTTGGCATACAAATTGTATGTAGGAATCACAGAATACAAGCTGAGCGTGTATGCACTATTATTGGTTTGGAATATTTTCTTCTGATGTAATGCTGTGATATAAAATATTTGGATAAGCACGATATTTAAAGAGGGGTATTGTATAAAATTTACTTTTTGAGTTTTGTGTTGTATCATCAAAATCATACCTGGAGTGTTGATTTGATTATTTCATATATATTTGAGGAATCCTTGAATCTCTGGTGGAAGCCATTCGTGGGCGCCTTAACACTTGCTCCCACAAAGTGCTGCCTATTTCTACAAAGCTCCTCCTTGGAGTTACAGTCTTTAGCCAAGCTTTTGCCTCACAGAGCACCTCTCCCCTGCACCTTCCCCATACAGCTCCACCACACTAGCAGTAGCATCCTAAGAATGGTTTTACACTGCTTAACGGAAAGGAATTGTGGGGATGACAGCATAAAGGTGTACACTATTTAAGTTTAATGTTTAACATTTAAGTCATTTAAGATAATAAATGAAATCCATTGCATGACTATATTTAATACTTATCCACATAAGCTACTAGAAAAAAATGATATATGTTGTGCATTTCTAATGAGTACTACTGAGTACTATAGATACAGTTGGGATTGACCAAAGCATGCTTACCTTGATGTAGATATGTCCCTATAAATAAGTTTTCAGTACATGGTAAAGGATCATGTAACAAGCTGATTATCCTGCTCAATTTGTAGTCTCCTGCACATCTGGCTCTTAAATTACCACTGCTAAAAACAAGGAAAAATTTACAATGATCTTGACAGGGTTTCAGACTGGGCAAAGAGCCCAGTCCCCCTACCTCACACAGCCTCAGAGCCCGAAACACACATGGGGGCTATTATTCTTAAAGTAGCTGCTGTGGCACAAGGGGATAATTTGAACAAAGTGTGTGTGCATGCTTGAACACAGTCTTTGAATGTTTACTCTGTTATCATGTCCACACATCTCCAGCAAGTGGCAGAGTGAAAGCGTGCCTTGTCGAGGTAGAGATATGGGAAGATTGTTGTGCTGTTTAAACCCTTAAAATCTCCTTTCCATTTATCCTTAAACTGTCAAGTCAGCTCTTGAGTGACTTGTTCATTTACATATTTGTTTTGTTTTCAATTTGGCAGGAGAACTCTGACACGTGTGTTTATTAAAGAGGCACTTAACAGATATGCAGGGGTGTTCAGTATATCTAAAGCTGTAAGTCATATAAACATTATTCATATGTAGAAGATGAAATAAGATAACAACAAGTGCCAAAATAAAGGTGGAGTGGTATACAACATTCATTCATCCATGCATTTATTCATTCACCTCTTTAAAAACTATGTTCAGGATAATTTTTCTAACCCCAAACTTACAGTAATACCAGTTGTTGGTCATACCTCTAGGCTCTAGACGGACTGTCTCCTCATGGTACTGGGTGAATTAGGCTGTGGCTCGTCAGCAATGTGCTAAACCCATATGTGACTTATGGTTACCCACAAGGGATTTGGCCTTTAGTCCTACGACTTCAACCACAGAGCAGAAACACAAAAAAGTCTCATCACAAGCACCAATAAAAGAAAGGAAGACAGCAAGTGTCAAATAATAGAATGTGCTCTTATGGTGAGCTTATGATTGCTGTGTTCTCCAGTCTAAACTTCATAATTTTTTCCATTAGCTTTAGTTTTTGCTAAGTGAGACAGACAGCTCTGGTAGCTTACTGTTTATTGCAAGGCTACCACTCAGAAATGTGCCTGATTACCAATGTTTTATGGGATTCTTCCAAGTCAGATTGCATAGGGCAGAGTCATTAACACCAGTTTTGAAATATGACAATTCTTTAAAAACATATTCCAGCTTTTGGGTACTTTTGATGCATATTTGCGTATGGTTAAATGTCTCAACCACTCCTGAGAGGTGAGCCACTGGCTTTTATTCCACATTTATTCACACAAAGAATTGAGTTTCACCAAAATGGGACACTCAAAAAGGGAATTAAATGTATTTTTTCAAGGTGTGTAATAATGTAACATGATCAAATATTTGTGTATTGAGTAAGTATTAAAAAACTAATATGTTACTTTCCCAGTTGCTATTAAGTGTTATTTGAGCAAAACCACAATGTTGGTGTAGTGTTAAATGGAAAGTTCAGAATGAATTCAAAGGTCTCTTGTTAAAACCTACTCCCAGACTGCATAACATTCATTTTCAAGAAACTAAATCGTTTCTATTGTTTCACAAGGTGATTCTTTCAGTTTATCAGACTCTGAGCTCAACCATTGTGTTTTCTTGCTTGCCAATAATTCTCTGCTACCTATGTTTCATTCCTTAAACTTTATGCTTTGCCAGTTAAAATGGAGCATGTACTCCTTTATGCTTATATGCTATTTGAAAAAAATCTCATCTTAAAAATTTACCATTTTAATAGCAAAGCAAAAGAGTTGAACTATTCAAAAATAGGCTATTGCATCCATGTTCAATGCATCTCTAAGTAAAGACTCAAAGTTTTATCATTTTCATACAATCTTCATGTCAAAAAGACATCTGCTCACTACATTTTTCCAGCATTGTTTCATTGACATAATCCAACCAACTTCAATTTGGTTATCAAAGGAATCAATTGAAAAAGGCTTATTAGACATATGCTTGCAGAACTGATGAAACACTACACCTTGAATTTTGATCTTCTGTTAGTGAGGGTATTAATGAACTTCAATGGATAAACATGATGTTTGCTGTGGAAGCCTATTAATCCTACTAAGTAAAACACAACTATTGATTTAAGGTTGTTGTAATCATCCTTGGTATATCACAACAGGTTACAATGTCATCAGTCCCATGAAGGCTGAGGTCCCCATTGAGATTTTGGACCCTCATGGAGCAAATCACCTTGGACATCACTCAGTGATGTCACTGAATGACGCAAATATCACTGGATACCTAATCGCCAGGAGTTACAGGACCTCTCTTGCTTACTGTCTTTCGCTTGCAGCAATTTCAAAGAGGAATAGTCCAGGGCCATACAGAACATTGGTTCCAACTATGAACCAAGTTTAATGGCATCATGCCTTTCTTATAGTTCTCAAATGTCCACTTGAGTTCCTTCCTTTTTAGTGAAATGATGTGTCCTTGTAGAGCGATGACAGGAGAGCTGCTCTGTGAGACGGAAGGTTGGAAGTTTGGAAACTGCAGCACCGAGGTGGAGCTGCACCCAGAAGGCAGGCAGAGATGCAACTTTGGTGTCTCCAGATGTTTTGCACAGCTGAATGGTTGCGATGAAACGATTTCTCAAACATGAATAAAAGAATCAAAGCAACACTCCAGATATGTTTTTGGTGAGGGAATAACATTATAGCATGATGTAAAGTTGTTTTTTTTTTTAAAGTTGATTTTACATAATACTGCCCCTTTAATCAAATCATGACTATAATTTTTTTTAGTAATGTTTGTATATTTTTTTCAGTTATTTACTTTTTTTGGTTAAGCATGAACCCAAAGGACAGAGAAAACTAAAACAAGTCACTAATTTGACTGCAATTCAAAAGTAAACCTTTTCAGGTGAGGATATATTTTGCCATCCAGAACCAAGAATGAACCTGAAAGCCAATAACTGTTTATCCAGTTAAATATTGACAATGTCAAATTTTACTGTCCTCATTCAACCTTCACATACTGTATTTACATTATATACAAATAATGTTGATTGCATTTAGTGTCATTCTTAAATTTCAAAACATCTATTTCTCACATACAGATTAGTATTGCCCATCATCACTCTTGCATAAAGCATCCACACATCAGAGTGGGAGTTGCTGGGGCAGGATAAGGGGTGTGATTTTCATGATTTGATAATGGAACTTAAAAGATATAGACTGAAGTCTGTGGGTGGGCTCAGGGGAAAGAAACTCAATAATTAAAGTGTACAGGTGATTCATTCAAAGACAAAGCAGAGCTTATGGATATGTCAGCATGGTAGCTAATTGCAAATGTTAGCAGCAGTTGAAATGGATTGTTCTTACTACTGCTGTAGCTCCAAATTATGACTATTTTTTTTACCCTTTGTTTGAACTGAAATAGTCACTGTGAGCACAGATTCAGAAAAAGCATATTTTTAATGGATATATGCTTACAAAAATGCAAAATAAGTGAGGCAGATGAGTTGCAAACTGTCTTCAAATGCAGAAGATAATTCAAACATTGAGTTCAAAATGAAGTAACAGTTTTACAGAGCTTGATCCCTCATCAAACAAGCTATTCAACGAAGCAAGGTCCTAATCTGGTGGTATTCACAGTCTATTTCCAATGTTTGAACTTGGAGAGAATCCACAGGGAGTCCTGGTCTATCAGTGCTTTAACCTTGGTTGTGAATCTAGCCTTGCCTTACTTCATGCACAGGTAAAACTTCTAGATCTTGATGACCGGGTACAAATTCTTTTTAAATAGAAAAAGAATTGGGACCTAAATAAAATAATTTAGGTCCCATTTTCATTGAATGCTCTCTCATTTTTGTCATGAGGATATCTGCTGCCAAACCAGTCTTTCTCCTCCACAACAGCTGCAGAACAAAGTTCCCGGTGTGCTGAAGCAGAGTTCAGTTGACATACATTTCTCATCCCCTACTACATACTACCTAAAATTACTTTTTAGAAAAAAGTTATTTGTCACCAACACTGATTAATAAAAAAAACATATCCTTTCCACTTTTAGGATTTTAGAAACTCTTTACCAGTGAATCAATTATTTTCAAATATGTACAGATATGGTTGCAAGTTACAAAAACAGCTCATAACCCACAGATGTTGCAAAGGGAGTCTGCCGTTAAACATTTTGGAATAAAAAACCCTCTGCTGTTTTATCTGCTGGGTTTAATTTATTCCAGTAGCAAAAAAAAAAGTAGCTGTTCATGACCTTGATAGTCGGCACATTAAAGGGAAGAGTGTTTGCTAAACGTGAAATTATATGCTGCAAGAAAGACATGGCTACATCATTGGAGTCACCCCAGAGTAAACAAATGAGTTCAGCAAGCAGAGGAGGGATTACCATATCTCCACTTAACTTATTTTATCCTGTGAGAATCATCAATATTAAAGGGTAAGGAGAAGGAGAGAAACTGCTGAGGTGGGCTTTTAACAGCAGGGTGAACTGCAATGTTTAAGCAGAGAGATAAATGAGAAATCTCCCCAGAATCTACAAAGAGAGTAAACAGAGTCGTTTTATCATTTCACAATGTACCAATTTTTTGATTTTGAAACGGTGTCTTAAACAACTTAATTCTTGTACGCCGAGTTATTTATTTGCTCTTTTTGTTGGTTTTGTGTTTCTGTGTGTAATTTGATCTAACAACATGGGCTTTGATGTATATATTGCCATTCTACTTTTCAATTACAGTCTAAATGTATTTATTAGTCATTTTCTAAGTTTAATTTATGACTGTTTTAAACCTCATTACAGTTTTGACAAATTTTCCAGGTAATTTGAACTGATGCGTGAAATATGTTTTAAGTGGCTTCTGTGAAAATCATAGGTCCTGTCTAACAGTGTATATGTTGCTATTCTTTTATTTTGTAAATTGGCACATCTGTATGTCTAATGTGATGTGACATTAGACACACATCACATCCAATATGCAATCCAATATGTTGGATATTTGTGTGTTTTTTATGTTCTGTGGAACAGGTAATCTGCAGTTAAACAGCAATTAGGCCAGATTTTTTTTATGTTTTTCCTGTTTAAAAAAATAAACAAATAATCTGCCACACTTATGTAGATAACACCATATGGATGTAGATACTACAATTGGGCTGTGAGGCTCAGAATGATGGTGTTGTCAAGCTTAAGATTCTTCAGACTAAACATTAGGTTGCTGATCTATGAACTTTGCTCCTGTTTATCTTACTGTGACAAAAAAAACAATTAAATAATGCTTAAGCATTAGGAGCCTGTTTACACCGACACTTACACAAGCTTGTGCAAATATGCAAGCTAGGGAACACACACCCTGAACGGAGGCCTTTTTCTGCTTGCCAAATAGTAATCCTGGCCTCCACCTGATATAAGTTATCAATATTTTACAGCTGCCATTAAAACTTTAAAGAGGCAACAATTAGACGGAGAAACAAAGGAGATCTTTCATGAAGTGTGGTCAGGAAAGATTTTAAAGACGCCTTTAAACCCTTTCATTTGTTCATATAAAATTCCTCCTGTTACATGAAGCTGTGTGGTTGGACACATTTCATGAAAATATATTCTAACGTAGTCTGTGGTTTCCTTAAGGTTGCCATGGCCATCAGCAGGGAGAGTTTGAGTGAAAGGCAGAATCGTCTTTCACAGGACTGCATCAAATATTACTTATATGTTGATTTAAAAAATAGATGAATAATTGCACACACCCCAGCATTCCCTCTTTTAAACATCATCGAAAAGGCTGTCATTGTCTTGTCTGAACTTGGGTCTTACTCAACCACAGATCATACATCATCAGGTGCCATAACGTCTGCCAGTGAATATGCAGATCTGTTTATTTTTTTTAATGAATAATATGGAAACACAGAAGTAAAACAAAACATAGCAATGTAACTCCAGACATAGGTTGGCTTTTCTAACACCATTCAAAGAAACTCAGAATGATAATGAATTTCAAAGTCTCTGACTTAGTGTTCTTTTTTAATTTGTCTCATTTGTCCGTTAGTACTTTTATCTTCTAAAAACACAGAGTGCTTGAAATTTTGAATATTTTGAGTCTGAGAAGCTGAAGGTAAATATAAACTTTCCTTTAAACAGCAAAGACAAATAGGCTGCAGGCTGGTTTTTCAACCAGGCTGTATTCTGGTTGAAAAACAATAGTTGTACATTTTTCTGCACCTGAACTAAATTTAAATTCTAAATAGCTGTAAAAAGAAATCCATCTTTCTTTATTTCTTTCTTGAAAAGCAGGTCAGCTCCCCCAAGATAATCCTTGTGTAAGCAAGTACCAATTCTATCAGAGTGAACAAAAATGTTGTAAAGTAGGCTTAAACAAGTTTGTCTGTGTATTGGGGCTGAACTTTTAACTTTTTTTTTTTTTTTTTGTAAAATGCAGGTTCTCTTGCGATTAAATGTTGCAAATATCCAGTGCTTTCATTTCATAACTTGATCACTTAAGTTGAGACTCAGTTCATTTAAAGATGCAGTTTGTTGAACTTAGTAACTGTTACAGCTGCACAGAACATTATTAGTGTAGTCAACTGGATACTCTTTTGCTTTCCTTCATTTAGTTTGCATTGTGGTGGCATAATAATTTTACTCCCAAAGCTTATATGAAGTGTACAAAATGAAATGAGACCACCTGTAAGGGTTCTAGTGTTCACTGTAACTTTTAATTCTTCAGCCACATTTTGGTTGGGATTGTTGTTAATGATCAACTGACCACCTTAATCAGCCTTTTTCACTTTGGCTGCGTTTTACACACACCTAATGGTATCACAAGTAAACTTCTCTGCTTAAAGGTGCAGCAGCCAATGATCCAACATGTAGTCATGTCCAGACACATCCAGTCTTTGCAGGGATTTGCCCATATGTGTGTGATCATCAAAACAGGAAAAGATGACATTTAACACTAGGATTACCAGGATTTTGAGAAATTCCTATCTCTACCAAGAGGGGCCAGATTGGGTATCTTCTTAGAGCTACCGAGAGAGGGCCAAACTGGGTTATTAGCATCCAAATGTGGCCAAACTGACGACTCTGAATGGTCTAATTAGCATCCCTGTAGATGAGCAGGGGGGAGGAGAGCCAAACTCACTACATCAACTTTCACGCTGATTGTCCTTGGAACAGGATAGAAATTTTGAAAATAACTACTTCTGGTGGTTCCCAGATCTGGGAGACTTTGTACATGCAAATTTGCATGCTGCCTTTTGTGCTGTGGAGTATAAATATCTGGACATTCACTCAGCTTTTTAGTTTGCAAGAATCAAGATGGCGAAGAGGACACAGAAGCTGATGAATGCTGAAGAGGCTTTGGAATTACTTATGCAGAATTCATCCTACAACCCTGGTCGACACATCACTGTTGATGAACAGCTTTTCCCCACTAAAACCCGCTGCTGTTTCCTTCAATACATAGCAACAAAACCGGACAAGTTTGGCATCAAGTTTTGGGTGGCTTGCGACTTGAAATCAAAGTACATCTGCAATGTCTTCCCATATCTTGGCAAGGACCCCAGTCGTCCCAGCGGGGAGAGACTGTCCGAGACTGTAGTGATGAGGCTGATGGAACCGTTCATGGACAAGGGCAGAACTGTAACCACGGACAATTTCTTCACATCACTGTCACTTGCGCAACGACTGCGTAGCCGGAAAACCACCATCCTCGGCACAGTCAACAAGTGTCGCAGGGAAATTCCACAATCCACTAAACGTAAGGATCGCACTGAATTCACCACTCAGGTGTTTTCAACCTCTGATGCCACGCTGACTGTGTATGTGCCCAAAAGGAAGAAGGTCGTTTACATTCTCAGCAGCATGCACAGCGTGGTTGAGACTGAGGATACCACCAGAAGAAAGCCAAACACCATCAAACAATATAACAAAGCAAAGTGCGGTGTGGATGTGATGGACAAAATGGTGCGGGAGTACAGCGTGCGTGCAGGAACACAGAGGTGGCCAGTTGCCGTGTTCTACAACATGATTGACATGGCAGCACTGAATGCGCATGTGCTGTATCAGGCATGCACTGGGGTGCAGGAGAGACGGGTGGACTTCCTGGTGGAGCTCGCAAAAGAGTTGGCTAACTCTCATGTGAGTGAGAAGAAGGCGTGCAAGGAGCAACTGCTTTGCCAACAACCTGCCACACCCAGCCCAGGCAAAAGGGCGAAGTGCCAAATCAACCGTCGATGCATTAAAAATAGTACAAATAGGAGATGCGTTGACTGCTTCAAATACGCATGTGGCAAATGCAGCAAGCCCATGAACTGGCAGTGCCAGATGTGTGCCGACAGTGCAGACAGTGCACAGAATGAGGGCTGAAATGCCACTGTGCCTATTGCAAATAATTGCGGAATTGTTTTATTTCTTGTATTTTTTTTATTGTTATTAATGACAAAAATAAAAAGCATTCAAACAAATAACAGTTGTTCTTTTGTATATTTTTTTTGTATATCTTCTGTATACTCTTCTCCATCCTGCTTCTTGCAAACTAAGAAGCCTCTTGACCTCTTGACTTAGACACAAATACATCTGGTACCTGTCTGTAAAATTTCTAAATCTCCATTTAAAATATTAAAAATAATTCATTGTGCTTTTTTGCTAAAATAAAACTAAGCTAAATATAACATATATATAATCTTTATATTATATAAGCAGGGAAATTACTTCGCTTTTGCAGCATAGAGACTATCTACAACTTGAAGTTGTAGATAAAATAAAATAAAGAAATAACATGAAATTTAAATTGATTAGCACTAGGAGAGGGCCAGGTTTTCGATTTCTCCCCAGACTGGCTGAAACAGGGCCACAAGACCCTGTCCAAACTGACGACTCTGATGGCTCAAATTAGCCTCCATTCATCCATTCTTCTATTCTTCTATTGTTCTATTGTACATGTGGTCGTTGACCGTCAGGCCAGAATGTAGGGATGTGAATAGTCCATGTTGGGGGTGGGTATCTATGATACCTACGACTAGTCAGTTTAGTTTTGAAGCATACATGAAGTGTTTTTGGAGAGATGTGACTTTTTGCAGCTGATCCATGATGTTGTGCTGCATTATCCAGGTCATTTTGCCAAATGTACATAGAGTTTGCAAAACATACAATCTGTTTCAAAAAATATGCAAAGGTTTTTCTAAAAGAAATTAGTAATGTTTCTCTTTGAAATAAAGCTAAGAGGGTATAAAATGACAGTTTAGAAATAAACTAACCAAATTAATTGTGTTGATCCACCTCAAAAAAATCATGCAAAAAGTGTAAGCAAAAGAAATCTGGGAGACTTTGCACATGCAAATTTGCATGCAGCCTTTTGTGCTGTGGAGGATAAATAGGTGACTGCTTCACCTATTTAGTTCACAAGAACTAATGGCATTTATTTCAGTCATAATCTTGCGGGGGGTGACTAAGGTTCCATCACTATGTGACAGCTGGTCAGCAAACCTGGCAAACATGATTGACATGGCAGCACTGAATGCACATGTGCTTTATCAGGCATGCATTGGGGTGCAGGAGAGACGGGTGGACTTCTATTTTACTGTCAGTCCTGCACTTTATATTTTATATTTAGATTTATATTCATATTTTATACTGTATTTTATTTTACTCACAACATTGGAACCTCAAACATTGTCCTGAGCCTGAAGTGTTCAATGACCCTTCTTATGGAATGCAGAGTTCAGCTTTGCCCCCCTCTTGTGGTGCGTCAGTAATGGCCTTATTTACATAACAAAGGCGCCTCTTCACACCCTCTCTCGGAGGGCCAAACTGGCCCCTCTCTGGTAGCTCTAGGGACAGGGCCAAACTGGCCCCTCTCTGGTACCTGGACGAAGATTCCCATTTTGGGAATCTTTGGTAGTCCTAGTGTTAACTAAAGTGCAAGTATATAACTTCCAAAATATAGCTCTGTGAATACCGTTAGGTACGGAAACAAATTGTCTTGCAATAGGAATTCTTGAATCTCTTGTGGCAGCCATTTGGAAGTGCTTAAACATGCCTCAATGCTTGCTCTCACAAAGTACCTCCTATTTCCACAAAGCTCCTCCTTGGAAATACAATTTCCAGTTGAACTTCTGCCAAATAAAGCATCCCTCCCCCAAGCTTTTTTTCTCAGTCCTAAACTCCTAAGAACGGTTGTAAGTGACATAGCAGAGAAGTTGTCACTACATGCTGAAGACAGTGTTGGAAAGAGCAGGAGTTTCTTAAAGACACAAGCCAATTTCAAGGTGTCAAATTGCAAAGTCAGTTATCTTAAAAGGTGTGTTTGACAAATACAGCATTTTTATAACATACTTTATTGATTATGCAACAAAATGGCTCTATGTGCCTGGAAAATACATAACACCACCCCTTTAAATGTAAACCTGCAGCTGAAAGGAAATTTTGGTTTGCATGTTTATGGCATCTCTGCATGCATCCCAGTGGATCCAGGTGAAAGTGTAAAGTTACTTTCACACCAGTCAATATATTTCCAATGCCTTTTTTTATCCTCTCAATCCACAATTCAGAGAGCCATTACTTTTCTTCAAGAAGATTCTGTCATGGATCTCTTTGGCCCAACGGAATGTCCAAGTTGGCCCAGTTATGGTGGAAAAGCCGAGTGGTGGCCACATAATGACCAGTGTCTCAGGGCCTGGCTAATTTTTCATGTACAAACAGGCTGCTGACTCCCAGGCCCAGACTTATTTAAGGTCTAAGTACCCTCCAGGGGTCATTAAACATTGTAACTTGAGTCTCTGATCTATTGCATGAAATTCACAGCAGAAACCTCTTAGCAACCATTAGCTGATGTTAAAATAAGTTTACCAAAATAAATGCTTGACACATTAAAAAATGTTGTATTTGTAACCCAGTACACAATGACTCATTAAACCTATATTTGTGTGTCTTCCAAAACTTCTCTTGTATCCCACAAATGTTAGAGGAATATTAATTCATCATTCCAAAATACAATTTTTGAGCTTTCAAATATTCTATTAATCCGTTTAGAACTTGAAAAAAGAAGTAACATATTGCAGTACATGTATTATTTTCCTCCCTGCTCTCTCATCTTGTGCTTTGCTCACTCATGTCCATTTAAACCAGCGTTTCTCAATTCCGGTCCTCAGGTCCTCCTACCCTGCATGTTTTAGGTGTTTCCCTTCTGCTACACACCTGGATTGAATCTATGGGTGATCAACAGGTTTCTGCAGCACTTGATGGTCATGCAATCATTTGAATCAGCTGTTCTGGAATAGAGGCACATCTAAAACATGCAGAGCAGGGGGGCCTGAGGACTGGAATTGAGAAGCACTGAAACTGACTCTTGCAGTGCTGTTATGCTCATTCTCATTTATTGCATTCAGGGGGAAGAGTGTTTATTTACATTTTCCTCCAACTTCAGCTCCCTGGAAAGCAGCTGATTTTTGCCAGTGCTTAAATTCTTCACTTTCCTTCCAGCCTGGTGATGTTGATCTTGGCATGATAACACTATCCATGTAAATCATGTTGCAGCAGCAAGAAAAGCAAAATCTCTATGGGTTGACAATACTATTGAAGCAAAGGAGCATACAATATGGTGTTAGAAAGCAGTTGATCCAGATTGTTGTCTAAATAACCTATGGTTTTAAGTAGGTTATTGAAACAAGTGTAGTTACTGAAATGTGTTGTGATGTGTAAATTCACTAATTATTTGTAAGTGTAAAACTAATTAGGCTCACGTGAGCTGGAGTAAAAAAAAATATATCACCTGTAAACCTTTATGCAGATGAAAACAAGTCTGGATCGAAGGAATCCTTGCAACACAAGTGTCTATATTCACATTTGTCGTATAAACTGAACATCTGTGAATACTTTTGAATGCAGCATAATATGTAATGTAAGAGTGTGCAATTTTTTCCAGAGTAAAAAAAATTAAATGATAGCAAGCAAGAAATTTATTTTGCTTTGACACAAACTAGTAGCAATAACTGTACGTTCTGCAGCTTGAGAAGAAATTAGCTTGACTGTCACACATTTAACATTCGAAACTAGTGTTTATCTGAAAATTATGTTAAAACGTTCCTCTCATTGAAATTGATTTAATTGCTTTTGAATTTGCTAGTAACGCAGCACTTCTCAGTAGGACATTATTATCAGAGACGCATCAATGCTCTTTATGATGCTGTTCTATGTTCTGAAAATGCTCATAAGTGGTTATGGTGTTTCCATTTTTTACATATGCAATGTCATCATCATGAAACATACCAAAAGCACATAGCTTGTTAGTGTCAACAGTTACATTACCCACATCCAGTACACAAACCTAGCAAGGCTGTTAATTACTGAACTGAAAACCCTTTATCTCTTACTCGAAAAGCCTCGCTGTGGCTTTCCTGTGTGAGGATCCAACACCAGTTTGTTGCTTCTTGATAAACCCGGACTTTTTCTTGAGGTCTTACAATGAAAGCCTGTCTTAACTCCTGTACAGGATGTTGGTCTTTGATGTCTTCATTTACAACGCACTTTTAACCTCAATGAAAGTACCATGTGGCCTTGAGCAACATGAATGAGAAATACATGAGACTTTTTTCGTCCTGGCAGTTTGATGCATGAATTGAATTATTCGCATCCAGCCCACCATTTCTTTTACAGGATAAGGAAACACAATGTAATTAGCTTTTACCAAAAAAAAGAGGAAAAAATAAATGAGTATGTTTCACATCAATACTAATAATTGTAGTAAGTAAAATATCTTCTTTTTAACAGTGTAGTTTGTCAATACTTTAACTCTTGCAATTCATTTCAAATAATTTTCTTTAGATATCTCCACTTCACAACATGTTATATCGAGGCACTCGTAGTTATAATGCAAATAGTGCATTAAATGCAGTTTATCATTCACAATTGGCTTGCAGGTTTTTTAACTAAAGAAACAGATCGCATCGAGTCATTGACATGCATTGACTCTTCCTAGACGAGCATGTAATGAGTAGAGAATCGCTGGCATTGTATAGTTGATGTCATAGCATTGCATTGTACTGAGTTGAGTATGCAAGTAGTGTCAGTAGAGAGGAAACAGTGGAAAAACTTCCCTCTAACAGCAAGGGGCCACTAACCAAAGAAATGACACCTTTTGAAACAAACCCTGTGATTCCATCTGCTTGTGATGCAGAGCTCTAACACTCTGGATAGTGGTTGAAAATGTTACAAAAAACTATGTGATATAATGTAATTAAATAACAGGAAGAGTATGGCTGGAAATCCAATGTAGCCAATTCACTGCCTCTTGGATTTTCCAATCAGTAGCTGCTACAACATAATGACTTGGGTTTCACAATTCACCTTTAGTTAGTAGATTAGAACATCCTTCCTAGGGTGTGTTGTGGTGGCGTAGGGGATAGTGCGACCCACGTTTGGAGGCCTTGAGTCACCTTTGCGGGTACGATTCCCAGACCCGGTAACATTTACCGCATGTCTTCCCCCCTCCCCTTTCCTGTCAGCCTACTTTCATATAAGGGACATACAGCCCACAAAAAGACCCCCCTGGAGGGGAGGGAAAAAAAAGAACATCCTTCCCGATGTTCATTTTTGTTTGTGGGATCCCGAGGTATTCATAGCTCATGTGAACATCTGTAATGTTATCCTCTCACTGTGATCACTCTGCTTTTTTCTGAATGCCACTTGGCCGCAATGTAGAATATTCAAGTGAGCTATATCAGTGAGTCAGAATCAAATTCTTAATTGCAGACCTGAGCCTTTTATGGCCCACTGCCCACATCAACCCCACTGACAATCTTTGACCAGCCTGCATAGGTTTGTTGTAAAAGTAAATCCCAGTACTGAACCACTCAGTTTCTTTCTCTGTTGGAGAAGCATGACAGTGAACCTATGACATAGGCTAATAGCCAACAAAGCTCATCCTTGGCAAGGTGCTTAAAAGACCTGATAGCAAAGATTCAAGCGTTTAGTCGGGAGGTGGGAAAAGACATCCCAGAGCTCTCATATCCACATAGGATGTCTATTGCTTTTTTGGCATGAAGTCAATGTGAAGTTGGTCTTTGACAACCAGTATAAAAAGTTATAATGACATATCATAAATGCTGCAAAGATACACATTTTCTAAATAGTTTTTAGAAATGTTAAACAATGCAATAATTTTGTGCTCTACACTTGCATGGTGTACTGTTTGTTGTCAGTTTGATATGTATGCCTTAATGTTGGTTAGCCACGTAAGTTGGTGTAGCCATTTTAAGTTAATTAAGTGAAAGGAAATGCATAAGTTTCTGAATGTGTGTACTTATGAAATTATAAGAAGAAGCTGTCACTAGCTTGTCTCTTCTGCTGGCAGGCCCTCAATTCATCAGCACTTAAGTAGTTTTCCAACAGTACATTGACCTTGAGTGCCTGGTATCGATTTCCTGTGATGTCGAGCTAAGAGAGGTCGTTACCACATGGCCTCAGCCATGGGGTGTGATCAGGAACAGATCCTGGAAATCCCAATGCAATAGTGATAGATCATCAGGCTCTGTGGAACATGAATCCTTACATATAGAAGCAGTGTGACACCTACACTGAATTTATAATCATGCAATTAACCAACAAAACAAAGACCAGGAACTGATACTGATGTATTTATATATATATATTGTTGTTGCGCAACACCCCCCCCCTCCTTTCTGTCTCTACTCTCTCACTCTCGTACTTCCTCTTCTGAGAGGGGAGATGTGCTACCAGCTCTCCGTCTAACGGGTCCGTTGAGTTTCCTAAATCTGCTGGGATTTACCCTGTCCAGAACTGAAGTAAACTCTGTTTAAGCTGGTTTCGAGAAACGATTCGCCTGGTTATCTGACGGCCTACATCCAGGTGTCCCACCCTTCTTCCCCCTGTGAATTAGCCAGACTGAGCAGCCTACAGCCAACTAGTTTCACAGAGCACACCTGTTAACGGTCGCTCGTTCTCTATTTTGCAACTTGCATTTGTTATTGAACCAGGTAGGTTTTAGTGACTCGGGCGAGTCCCAAGGATGAGGTTTTAAATATGGGCTACCAGCAACCTAAAAACATTTTCCACCTCTTCCTCTCCAGAATCAAACATCACAGCTATTTTACAACCATCAAAGAACTTTAAGGTGACTCATTAACTGAATGTCCACAACATCTTTTAGATTTTCTTTATGCTAAATATTTTATTAGTAAGGCATTTTTGCAAGGGTCAGTACAGCCTAATTCAGTAGCAGAAATAATCAAATAAGTAAAATCAGTCATCTAGTCTATCTTTCCCTACTGCTGATACTAAGAACTAAAAAAGGAACCTGAGAGCGAGACGGACGGAGTTTGGCGTCTCGAACCCCAGACCTGGCACGACGACGAAGAAGGTGTGGCAGCAGGAGGAAGATGTTGATCGGCGAAGGCCAGGATCTCCGCAGGTCTGATGAGCCTCCTCTCCGCATGGATGCTGAGGTCACACAGGACTTGGTGCTGGCAGGAAAAAAGGCACCAGTTCTTCTTCCTTGTCTTTGTCTTCATCTTTGTCTTTGGGGTCTGAACCCAGCCGATGAGAGAAGTGCGATTCGAAGCCACAGATTGTGGGCCAGACGGGTTGGTCTCCATGTGCAGGACAGTCTCCGGCTCCGTGGCCCCGGCTCTTCTTCAGCTGCAGAGTTCTTTGTCCATCTCGATCTTGGCTCGAAGCTGCCCGGAGGATCCAACGAACGGTTCCTCTTTTGCACCCACCTTATATAGGGTTCATCCACCCCCCTGGTGCGCCTGCTGTCTGCTTAGACAGATGATCTCATATCCGTCACTGTTTTAAGAGACATCATGTCATGATGTCTGTGCCAATGTCTCAGGGTTGCTCAACCTCCTATGTCCAAATAAGGTGCTGATCATCTCTGCTCTCCTGTTAGTTCCCCTTTTTCCCTTCCTGTCACCTTTCACCTACCATCTACCTCCAACATATCAGTGATGTTTAATTGCAGTTTTATAACCTTTTACACCATTTCAAGTTCAATGTCAAAATCACATTTATATCACATTTATTTTCTTTAGCTTCTCTGATTTAGCATTCATTTATAATTTTATAACCATAACTTATATCACATTTATTTTCTTCAGCTTCTCTGATCTATCATTCATTTATGATTTTATAACCATAACTTATTAATTATTCTTATTATAATCTTAATGTGAGTTATTACAGATGTTTTTCTGAAAAGAAACCAAGAATAATACATGATTCTAATTATTTACTACTAAAGTTACAGTTACTTGTTTTTCTTGTAGTTCCCACAAATATAAGTGTAAGTATTATTACAAGTAAACCAATATTCATATAAGTATTTTACTTTGAATCTTATCAAATTACTCAAAATGTTTAGATTTAATTTTTTAAAACTTTCATGCTTTAAAATAGTCTCAGCTATTTTTATAAATCTGCAGGCTGGAAACTTCCTCTTTTTCCAGGAAACCTGCTTTTCCTGTTTAATGACTCTCTCTGACTGACTATGATTTCTTATGATTAGATAGAAAAAAGTAGAATTAAAGCAAAGTTTGCATGAGACAAAAACAACACACACAACTAGATTTATTTTATTGACACTTAAGTCTACTGTTGGGCCTTGATATCACTTGAGTGATTCATTTTAAAGATGACTTTATTTATTATTACTGTTAAACTAACTTTATTGACACTTAAGTCTACTGCTGGGCCTTGATGTCACTTGAGTGATTCATTTTAAAGATAACTTTATTTATTATTACTGTTAAACTAAAATCTCCAGCATGGGGAAGTGGGATGAGCTCGGATTTTCTTGACAATATATATATATATATATATATATATATATATATAACAGAGAGGACATTACATGCATTCAATTTCATGGATGTTTTTTCATTATATCTATTTATGATATATCAAATGATTTATCAATCATTTGATAGTGACAGGAGAAGTAAAGTTAAGTCCACATATGCAAATAAATAAGCAACTCAGTTTAGTACATTCTCGTTTTCTTTCTGTCTCCATAGCAGATTTTTTGAAAGCATCGTTTTATATCACATATTTTCTATGTGCCTCATTTTCTCTCTGGGCAACTAGCACGGCTATTACTGGTCTTGTCTCAGAGGGAGCAATCTCTGGTGCCATTCAGACCACAGCTCACAGCCTAGACTGCAGGCCCCATGTGGAGGAGAGCAGCTTACAAGCTTTACCCACCAGGAGAAAACTCCCTCTGCACAATGGTCCTTTTCAGAGTTCCTCTGCAGGCGTCACACAAAACCCCCACAAGATTGAGGTCTAAAGGGATGCGCACATACGTATACTATCCCCTATTTCATTATTCTGACAGCTAAAGGGATTATTGCAATACATTAGTATTAGTAATAAGGAGCACCTAGAGTCCAAAACTTCTTGATATGCAAATGCAACACTCTTAACATTCTCACAATAAGGCGCGGATTACGCTGCATCAAAGGAAGGGAACTGTAATCAATTGATTTTTTTTGTCTTAGTTCTACCAAAAGTAAAACTTCTGCATACTTACTTTTATGTTTATTTCATATATGTGAACTATTTGTGAAAGTGAGGTTAAGATGGTAGTTTTACATTTTGAAAATAGCATAGATATCATTGTGAATGTCAATATTTAAAATATTTCACAGGCCATAAAAAAAAGAAAAAAAAAGAGAGATTTATAGTTCAGTGAACACCCATGAACTTGTTGTTTACAGGCTACAGCATTTGACTTTTACTGTGCCAGAAGCTGTTGTAAATGAATCACTGAGGGGAAAGGTGCGGGAGATTGTTGAAGGGGGGCAATTCACATGACAGTGGTTTTAATTAGCATTTGAATCGCACAACTCCACGTCACCACCCTTATACAAGTAGAATCTGCGACTGGCTGGATCTGTAGCCAGGTAAGGTATATTATTCATTCTAAGAAGGTAAAATTTAACACCATTGGCCACATAGGTCTGTTTAATTTTTCAGCTTTTATGCTCCTTATAATGCAGTCCCCACATGTTCTCGACCCCCAAATTAATAATCATTATTTATTACGATTTTTTTGGCTCTGTAGGCCTTCATGGACGGTAATGCAGAAAACAATTTTAAAATCTCTGTGTATGGTACATACAGTGTAACATGCAATTAAACGTTTTTGTACTGGTTTGAACTTCAAACAAGAAAGACACCAAAATAAGTACATTTTTAGAATAACATTTTAAGCATCAACTCTAGAAATGAAATGTCTTGCCCTTCCTCATACTGTAGCTGGCGAGATTCCCTCAGACTCATCAGCCACTGGTGATCTGTAGGGGTGTACTGTGGAAAGGCATCCAATGCTTTGCGCAGAATCCAACTAAATATGTCCGATGCCGCTCCCTGTCAGACATCATGCCCGCCATGACACCGCCAGAACCTGAGCTCCTCTGCTTGTAACATACTGTGCCTTGCTACCAGCAACTGCAGATCAGTTTTGCAAGCAAATTTCTGATTGGTGTTAAATTGACATCACTGAAGTTACTCTTTTGTTTCTTTGTAGAGTAACGGGGGAATTCCTTAACAATCTTATCTGCAAAGTCTGGCTGCTGATCAGTCTGATAGAATTGTATCATCTTGTCTAACAAAAGTTCAAAATCAACTTTTTTGGCTTCTTACGGTGTTTAATTAAATCTTTTAACCTATTAATTTTTAAAGTAAACGATCTATCCAGCCCCTGGTGAACTTAAGTGCTACAAATTTTGCAGCTATGATTAATTTGTAAAAGGACAATAATAGTAAAGAATTTGAAGGAAGATCTCCGGTGGCATCAGTTTTCATAGTTCCCCTCATACTTGAGGTTGCAGCATGGTACAGTAAGTACAGAAATAAGGGCACAGGGTTGAAGAGATTGTGGTGGTTCTCCCTGTTTCCACTTGTGGTTTGCATGTCCGTGGTTTGCCTCTGGCTATCATTGGAACAGACTCCCTCATACGCTCTGTGCACCGCAAACTTCAGCTTGGGTGGTACAGATCACCCCCGCCCCCACAGCAAACCCGAGACGAGATGTAACTCATTTCTTCCACTACTACACAAATTGACTTCATTTTCAGAAGTTCTTAGTTGTGGAATATGTAGGTGTACACTAAAGAAATTCAAGATGGTTTTTTTTGAGTGAAAAAGTAAGGAGCTAAAGACAGCCGGTTCTAAAATTCTTTGTTTGTATCAATGCGCGCTTCTTACCCCTGAGCTCCATTTCTTTGCCTTTCTCTCTCCGTCTTACAGCATTGACAACACTGTAATTTGAACTGCCTTTCCCAGGAGCCTAATCGTTTACTTCCTGCTTGCAGAATATGCAAGTATTGATTAGTTATCAGACTCTAATTGGGGTGCAATCACTCTCACCCTAGGAGGTTCAAATCTATGATGGGAATGGCAGATAGTAAATAAGCTAATAATACTTGTAAATTGTACTGCCCAATTGCCCTTAAAATATAAAAATATCCCCAATATAATTCTTTCAGTAGTATCAACCGGATTAACAAAATAACAATATAATAAGTGACAGAAGATTAAAACAAATATCCTTCCTTGCAAAGTATTTATACCCCTTGAACTTCATCACATTTTGACTTTGTAAAGAGTCAAAATGTGAAGAAGTGCGACATTTATTTATACTTTGTGTGCCAAAGTTAATACTTGTCAAAATAACATAATATTTTGTTGCCAATACAGCTGCAAGGCTTTTGGAGGGTATGTCCCTAAGAGCTTTCCAGAGGAATGCTGTCCCATTCCTCCCTGGAAAATTACTTCAGCCAGTGGCACTTTCTGATATGGGCGACATGGAAACCTCCCAGGGTGGCATCTTGTGCAGAGCGGCATGAGGACCTCCCGCCACCCTTCCAGCATAGCATGGGATCTGAATGTTTTGCATCCCACAACCCTTCTGCAGTTGTTGACAGAGGTGGGATGGAAGGAGAGGGGAGGGAGGTGGCTTCCCCAGGGCACCAAAAAGGCTAACACCACCTCTGACTTCTGCTCATTCAGATTTTAATGAGCTGAATAAATCTCAACTGGACAGCAATTGTCAAATGATGCCACAGAGCCTCATTTGACAATTGAAGCTCATGAGACATTAAACCATTCAATTGTACCTCAGGCTGCATGTTCAGGCTCATTCAGAGCTATAAGGAAAACAGCATGCTACATAGTTCATATTTCCAATTAAAACATATTAAAAACATTGATCATTTTCTGTCCAATTCACCAAAATGATGCACCTCTTTGTTTTGATTTATCACATCCAATAACAAGAAAATATACTAAAGTGCGTGACTGTCATGTGTCAAATTGTGATGAATTTCTTTAAATTGCATGTAAGTGGAGAAAAGGTGAAAAATCTAGATAGGGCTTAACCATAGCAAAGTTACACCACCATCTACTTAAATGTTGGATCTCTTAGTGTCTCTGTGCACACTGTTTGTAAACGTACTGACCTACATGTCCTCAAGCAGTAGAAGGGAATGCACAGTTCTCCACACTTCTCTGCCTCTCTCTGCTCTTAGCTTGCCTCGGCCTCTCTGGAATACTGTGGGTTGCACTGGCCACAGCTCCCACTGTGCCGGAGCGCAGTGCAGAGTGTGGCTGGAATGGGAATAGACAGTTAATGGGCACTTAGAGGACGGTGAAAACATTTTCCTCTGGAGAAGCAGCGGCTTGGATGCTTCTCAGTGGGACAAAACTGAGCTAGTAACCCATCACTCACTGACTCTGTGTCAATTTTTTACTATTCTCTGTATGTACTTTTCAATTACCAAAGCCAAATTTTGGTTAAGATAGCATAGCTGGTAGACCTGTATGAGCAGATTTGTTTTAGTCAGTAACACAGCAGATGGAACACCTAACAATCAATAAATGGTGTTTATTTATTTGACAAATCCTTTTTAGTATACTTATACATACTTATGCACTCTTTAATTCTCAAATTTTTAGATGTTACCTTCATTCATTCCATGGAATGCCTTAAATGAGACTGGTTTGGCAGACATTAAAATTGGTCTGCTTTAAGTTTTAAGTGAGGGCTTTGAGTACAGAGGATCATTCAGCTCAGTGCCCGACAGCAGTGCCTGGTGATGGGTATTGGCCAGGTCTCAAGCCCCATGTCCTGTCCAGACATATGAGAATACCATGGAGTGTGGTGTCATTTAGGAAAAACTGGAGACAGCTGCACATTTTCCAGTCTAACTTTGAGCTTTTGCCTGCATTTCTGTACATTACTGTGTTGTTTCCATTCCACCAACACCTCATATGATTTTGGACACCAGCTCTTACCTTTAATGTATTTATTCACTTATTTTAACAAATAAATTCTTCTGATTTTTTTTGCAGTCATACAGAAACAAACTTGAAACAGCTCTTTTGCTGAAATAAAATGTAAGTTTAATAAAAATAACTGAATTCAGTTTCTTTCTTTTATTTCTTTTACTTGTATAAGCTCAGGTAAACCATTACCAACAATATTAACCTGAACGTTAAAAGTTAATATATGCTTTTATTGGTGATCGTTCAAGTATTCTTAACGACATAGCTTGCATCTCAAAGCCTTTAAATGACTCCTGATTTATCAGGGTTGGAAAGAGAGCATTTCTCTGCCTTAGATATATTGTCCCAAACAGTGTTATAGAAGTGGAAGTGCCTGTTCTCTGAGAGGGAGGGATATGTGCACTAGTGGGAGGAATGAAATCTGCAATGGGAGGCAGATGTGTCCAAAGGCGACCTTCTCAGCAGAACTACCCGACTCCTAAGGCAATATAATTGACTGGCTCAGGCTTTCCTGCCTTGTTTTATCCTCCAGTTTGTATTCTATCTGTCTCAGTAGAAACCATCAGATTTGATTCTGTGAATCGACACTGTTCCCTACTAAAGAAAGCATAAATAAGGATTTTGTTTATGTTTGCATCAGACTAGTTATAGAGCGAGGCTTGAAGGATTGGCATGGCATAAATTAATTTAAATAAAATTAAAAGTGGGTAAAAAATGCAACCACCAAATGTGGACATAGAAATTATTCTGTACAAAGAATATTATCATTGAAGTTTTGGTGAAGAGAAGAAAAAACTACTGTTTTTACTTTCTACTCAGTGAAGGATTACTGGTTTATTTGTTAAGGCTTTATGACGACTTAAGTAGTCTCAAAGGTGCATAAACTTTGACCCCTGCATCTCGGACATCACATCAGTGGTAAAATTGAATCTTTTATTTTTATTACTAATAGACAGACTTTACGCCACAGAACGTTTTTCACGTGGCAGTCACAAATTTACATTTAAAAAGAAAATAATGATGTAAAACATAAATCAAGACAACTTTGAGTTAAGAAGAAGTTGTAAATAGAGAGCACTGTTTAAAACAGGAAAAAAATATACATTTTTGATTCAGGTTTGTGTGCTTTCATGAGCGTCAATAGTTATTTAGTGCACTATAAACCTCATATTGTTTCCTATGTGATGAACTTTAACTGAGCACAGCTCTCTCTGTGGACATTGGTAAACTGTGGTTTAATCACAATAGAACAATAGATGTAAACTGAGCAACTTTTATGTCCAAATTCAGTTTTTTCATGCTGTTGTGATATTTAGTTTTAAAAATCAGAGCGCGGCCACTGGTGTCCGTGTATGTGTGCTTCCATATAATACTCCTTCTATTTGGATATGTTTTGGTATATGATGTATAACTTGTCAGATTGCTTTAAGCTGTAAGCACTTTCCATTGATTGTCTCTGATTTACCCCAAAACTCTCACCACATGCTTCCGTTACACTTCTGTGTAAAATAACAGAAATTGGGTTCAACTTGGACTGTAAAGGCCCAAGTATTAAGTTTATGTTTTACATTTAAGTAAAAGAGAACTGTGTTTAAAGCAATCTCTTCTACCTGTGGTCTTTTGTTGAAGATTGCCTTTTATTTGTTCAAACAGGATAAATGGAAGCCAAAGTCTAAGATGTTCTGGAATCTATTTCCTTTGGTGTTTGATATTCCTACAGAGATTAACACAAGATCCTACTATGAGTATGAGTAGGCTCTGGGTGACTGTATTCACTGCCTTTTTTCACCAACTGTGTGTCATACTTACACCACCGCAGGTAGAAGTATATTTGGTGAAGCTTTTCTTTGCCATTAGAGAGTACAGTAAGAAGCCATTAATCGCTGGTTTTGTGTAGTCCCATACAAGGGCATGAGGTGCTAATGACTACTTTTAAGATTTGTAAAATGGATATTTCATTTATGTTGACTAATAATAGCTAAATGCAAAGATGCAAAGCATAAAGTGTGCCAAGGCTTTCTCTTTTCAGTTGCTAGACATGGTTAAGCAGAAAGCTGCTCTGGCTGAATTGTATTCTCTTCCTGTGTGCGGGGCCAGGCAGGGGGAAGGGAAAGAGCAGATTTATGTCCTTCTGTGACACGTGCTGCTCTTGGTCTCATGCTTATGGAAAATTGGATGTTTTAAGAAGAGTCTGTCAAAGAAAAAAATTTTCTGTAAACCCTCTGCATGTCAGGCAGTTTGACGACATTATAACTAAAGTAAAGCGTGAAAATGCTGTTAATGACGCCAATATGCCACATTTTCACAAAAACATTCACGCCACTTTAACTTTGAACTCAAACAGCTGAAGGAGTTTTTGGCTGTTTGAAAACAGTCTGCTTCAGTCTCTAAATTTTATGTAGTCTGAGGGATTGTGAGATTGAAAGAAAAAGTCCAGTGCCAATAAACTGATCACTGTTTAAACAACATATTAATTCACAATGGATGACCAGTTTATCTACATATTTTCACACTCTCTACTTGAACACTGAAATGCCTGTCAGTAAAATTGGCCCAGAATGCTTTTACCTACGACTTGTGGGAAAATGACTTCGGTCATAATTTTGTCATTCCAAACAAGGAGGGACAAGTCCATAGTTTCCAGCCATCACAGTTAGCCTTTGTCCATTCAAACAAGCATTCCCATAATGCCCACATGTTTCAGATGCCTTCTTCTTCCTTGTTTCTTCAATTCTGTGCTTGTTTACTTTCTGAAGAGATCTCTCTGCCCTCTGTTTGCAGCTTTCCTTCCCACTGCTGTGTAGGAAACGGACACCTTGGTTCCCGCAGACACTATTGATGATATTCAGATCCAAATCCTTTTATCTTATTGTGCTGGTATACTACTTTTTTCTGGTCAAATTGTGCAGAAAATTGTTTTATTGTCCAAACATATTCAGTTTAATGATATGGACTTAGTAAGGATCTAGCATAAAAAGCATGTGACCAAAATAAGAAAACGTACACGAGGAATGAGACGTTTTTAAACATTATGCAGAAAATAAGTCATTGTTCTGTGAAAAACAGGACTCGTGTTGGATGTTAAAAACAAATGGAATTATTGTGATATTACTGGAATTTAATAAATGAAATTGAGCTTTCGCTACAGCTGCAAATACAAGTAGTGGAGACTTCACCAAGTAAGGAAAATCAAATCAAAAATATGTAGTTAGGATCTTCTGGCTCTCAGAAAAGCAACCAATCTGAAACAACCCATAAGACAGACATGGATTTCATGTCATATAGAAACAGGAGAGTGGCAGCGTGTGATATGAAATGTTACGATTAGCACTTAAAAATTCTTCTTGTTGATAATTTGACTGCTGAAATGCACATTTTTACCAAATGGATGTTAAAGCCTTAATGCTTTGAACTGTATTTCTTATTTTCACAACTCTGCAACTGTTTTTATAATTGCTTGATACTGTTGACTATTGCTTTGGTCTTGATTGGCCATTTATTTATAATGTCTTAGATCTTCTGTCTTTCAATTTCTGGGACTTTTTTTTTTGTTTGTTTGTTTTTTTAGAATTGGACAGAGCTGAATTAACTTTCTTGCTGCTGAATGCATTTGTCTATAAAAAATTTAATTTGATTCAGAATTTTGTAAACACACTAGAATACAATGATTACTAAATCAGTTAAAATATTAACTCCACAGTTTTTTTGAACATATGGGAAAATTTCCTTTGAAATTTGCGTTAGTAATTTAGGAAATAACATTTTAGAAAACATCACAGTGAAAATAAATTTTCTTTGAATTTCACCTCCAGAAAATGGGCTGGATGTGTTTGGTGCCGGACAAAAGTGCAGCTTATCCAAGCATTGTGTTTGAGACTCAACCAATGATGTGTTATCTAAACTGTGATGACCTCAGAACCATCATCAGATTTGCAATATACTTCCTTGAGATGGTTATCCCTGCTGGATATCCCTGTTCAACATCTCAACCTCATCATCAAACCAATTTCTAAAACAACAATAGGGTGGACAAAAAACCTCCAGCACTTTCTCTTCTTCCTGAGCACATGTGGCCACTGCAATCTGTGTTATAGATTACAGCAGGATTTCGTCTGGGAAAGAATGAGAATGCTCTTAGCTAATCCTTGTTTTCTGTTTGTCGAGGGACGAGCATGACTGTTTGAGAAAAAAAAGGACCGCTGAACTATCAAGATGAGAGCTGAACTGAAGAGAAGTTGAAATGACAGCAGTTCAAACAAATGAATTGATTTTGACAGATCACTTTTGTGTATTGCTCTCATGTGTGCTCAATTATCTGTTGGTTTCTGGTTACTTGGCTTAAGAATTGGAACAGAGCTGTGAAACAATGCACTTTCAGATTACACTTGATGTATATTTTTTAAGATCATAGCCGACAGATCTTGTTCTTGGTATATACCACACGGCTGCCTTATTAAATCTCATCAAACAGCCCGTATCATGTCTTTTCTGTGTAGCCCTCCTCGGAGCTGCATGCTGCTGCGTTTATCAAGTCTGGACCAAATTCACAATCTTCCAGCAAAGTCTAAATTAGTGTAACAAGATCTGTACTTAGAGACACACGCGTGCCAAAACAAATTGCTCTAATGTTGAGAGACATTAAAGAAAAGGGTTAGGAGGAATCTAACACCCAGTGAAGATGTAAGCCAGCAGAGGGAGGTAATCTTAGAGCTTCCATGGCCTGGAGGAGCGTACCCCCTGATGTTTAACCCAACTCAACTTGGCAGTTGACCAAATCGTGACAACAAATGTTGTGTCTTCTTCAATTAGACACAAGTTTCTCTGTGCAGCCAAAGCATGGGGGAGATTTCATAAAAAATGCAGAGTTTACATTAAAAAAAAGCACACAGTTTTGTGGTATGTCTTAGAATTAAACTGCATTTTATATTAACTTAATTCAGTCATATCCCTCAGGTTGCAACTCATTTACAAACATCATTTGATCATTTGGCTAATGTGGCTAAAATTAATATAACCCTTTTTAGTCTTTGCATAGCATTCAAATTGCGAACATTATGACAAATGCCATAAGTGACCTAGAACAATAGTTCTATGAGAATTTCCTGAATGGACAAAGAATGAGTTTCTCAAGAATGAGACATGAGAATGATGTTTCTCATGTCTGTCTAGCAGCAGACATGGCAGTGAGATAGATAGAACTTTGTGGTGCAGAACACAGCTGGGTGCAAATTCATCACTTACATTCATAAATCAAATATGTGTCATATCCAAGGCCAAAAACTGAAATCCATTGCCTCTCTTTAAAGCTTTTCCTTTCCTGGCTAAGCTGATATTTTAGAAAATCCCTTCCTTTGACCACCAAAGGGATTACAAATACATAGCCCCCTCCACACACACACACACACACACCTGTGTAGCCGTTATAGCACTGCAATGTCAAAAATCTGTCCGAATTGAAAGTTCATTACAGTGTCTTGATGATGTCTTGTGGCACAAGGTGAGGTTCTGAGGCTGTTTTGACTGTCTTAAATATGCAAATAAATAAATAAATAAAAAATGTCTGCAGCAAGGTTTTGTTGGTTCATTGTCATTGTGTCATGTGAGGAAACATAACTGTGGCTCAATGGTAGGAGCGATGGTTTTCCAATCTTGAAAGTTGTAGTTGCAATTCTAGGGTTTTCCTTCCGTTTGTTTGCTATGTAACATTGGTCCTTCTAGCATGTGTGGATGATATGATTTTGGAATTGACAATATGAAGCAGGAGTTGTCAAACCATCACAGTGTTTGTTTAGGATGTCATTTGACCAACAATTCAACACTCCAACATGGTTAGTGCAATGGTCTTTGCAGCTGTAATGTCCCTTGGCTTGGTCTATGGGATATAAAGAACATAAATCTGGACAGTGAATGAGGAGGCTAGATGGCATTCAAGACGTTAATTTATTATATTATATTTTAAGCTAATTTCTGAACAGTCTGATAAGTAGTTTCAGGGAGAGCTCAGACTAACATAATAAACAAAACAACCCTGAAATAAAATAACACTTCTAATAAAAATCTAGTTAAGACAAACCTACAAAAACAACCTACATAACAAGCAGATAAATATGAAAAAACTGAGACTGAATAAAAGGTAGCTCTCCCCTAAAGGCAGTCTGACCAAGCAGTACAACAGGCATTTAAGAACTGTTTAACAAACAGGGGTGTATGGCAGTCAAGTAGCCAAGAGGCACAGAAGAACAGCTTCACAGCCATTAAATAGGCCACAGGTGATTAACGATTGGCTTGAGATCCATGAAGATGCACCCAATCTTAGAGGAGGAGGTGGAGCCTACAACAATACACAAAGTATTACTGCACTGCAAAACAAATATCCACATTGAGAATGTGACACAGCCCAGCTGCTACACCTCTGCACTGCTCTCCCTACAACTAAAATGATTATGCCATGCTGCGACTAAAGACTGTTTTTTTTTTGCAGATATAAGGTCTACCCAGTAAGCTCTATCAAAGATAAATATGTGACACTATTTCAGGGTTGGGCGGATGCTGGACAAAGATGGTAGAGAAGATAACTGAAAGTTTTTAGAGACTGAATATGGCAAAATTATACTAAACTTTGCTCTTGCAAGAAAACTTGTTTAATTTAGAAAATTAATTTTAGTTTTACAGACATGAGCATTTTCCAACATGCATTGATTTGAAGATTTGTGCTTTGGGAAGAGCACGAATCTTCCCAAAGATTGAAGATTGAACCTCAGTGGTGATGACTTTTGAAGAGTCCAAAAAAGTGGCAATAAACAAAGCCATATTTTTGTACTAGTATTTGTCTTTGTACCTTCTAATTCCCACATCCACGATTTAAGAAACACACATTTACATTTTTATTTTTCTGCATTTCTTTGTGTTGCATTACAGAATGCTGCATATGTTTGGTCATTAACATGCAAAGCAATGAGTCTAAAAATCAGCATTTGCCGATAAACAATTTAACCTATAGTATATTATTCAAAATTAAAAACGAAATAGTAAAGATTACTCCAGGTAATCTTGTTTGGAGTTGTATTAAATCCTCTTCAGCAAGTAATATTACCATCATGAGCAAGCAGCAAAGAAGCATTAGTTCAGTCTTTCTTTTAGATTATGTAAGAAACCCTTTTCATTCCTGCAGAAGATGTATTTCACTCAGTCATTGAAGTGCTCTGTCAAATATTGCCCCGACTGTTGCTTCCTGAATAAAATGGGTTAAAACTAAGATTTCCTGTCTTGGCAGAAGTCCCAACTGAGAACATGCCTCTGCCTGTAGAGAACCACAGAGATACATCTGCATCACAGCTTTATGACACACTAACATACTACAAAACAAATTCAACAAAATTAAATGCACAGAGCTACTTGCCTTCACCGGAATATTAAAATGCAGCAGTTGTGCTGTTAGTGTAAGTCAATAGTTTACAGAAATAGAGTAATTAAATTATTATAAATAAGTTGCTGTAATGCCCCAAAAACGGAAAAAAATATCATCAAAATTTCTAGATTAAACCCTCTTTTTTTCAAATTTCTCACTGAATTATCACATGTAAAATCAAAAACTTTTCTTTTACTTTTATGTTTTCCTTTTTATTTTTTGCAAATGTAAAGACATGCTATATGGTGTGTAATGTGGAGCAGATGAAAGTCCCCTGATGCAGTTAGTGAATTAAACCATCAACATTTGAAAGCAAAAGAAGGAAAACATTTGTTGTTTGATGGGATGAACCTGAGAAATCTGAGAGGATATTAAATAATATTATTCAGTGCCACAGACATTTTATTGCTTACTGCTTGTTAAATATCAAAGCTGATCAGTAATACTTACAACTATACCTTTCTCTTCCTACTTCTCACAAACAAAGGCTGTTGGGTTAGTTTAATGCCTGAAGGGGTAAGGAGCATTGATGGAATTACTACCCTTACCGTGCCACTTGACACACTCATCTCCTACTACAGGTGTGATGTCTGATATGGATGTCTGAGAAAGACAGTTTTTCTCTTTGTTCTCATCCCCCATTATTTGGACTCTTCCAGGAAAGCTGTATGCCTTGCAATGCCAGTAAAGCATCTTGCACAGAAGTCCCACCCCCATCCTTTGACCCGACACATCAACTGTTACAGTTATGGTTCACAGAGCTACACAACTTTCCCAAAACATTGTCAGCAGAAAGCATAAAAAAAAAAGGTATTCATGCTGAACTAAACAAAATGATTCTACACAAGAGAAACCCTATATGGTGTAATAATAATGAACAATTTGGTGGGGTTTTTTTTCTTTTAAGTTTCCCTCAATGTTTTTTTGAATTGCTGAGCAGCTTCTAAGCAACGCATCCTAATTCTTGCTCTCTCTCTCTATATATATATTTCTTAAAAATTCTTACTTAAAGATGACTGTTTCACATTGAAGGGTACAGGAAATCTTGAGGTAGACGAATAGATTTGTTCAAAGTCACAGACTAGAGTGGGGATCCCCAACATCACAGGATGTTATGTATGAACATGCAGCAGAACATCCTGCCTTCCTCTCACTACTTCAACACTTCACATTAAAGGAAAGGCACACTTAGAGGCGCTGAGGTAGTGTTCCAAAATCACGTATGCTTACCGTCGTTTCCTGTGGTGTTTCAGTTTTGTTTTCTCTCCCTTTTGGGGTTCACAGATACTTTCTAGGCTTTGTGTCTTCCTTTGTTCTTATGTTTTCTCAGCTGGGGAAGTCCTACGTCTTCTGAGAAAATGGAGCGTTTCTCCAGAAAAACAGAGGTCAGTTGTGTTGCGTTTGTGTCTGACTCAATGCTCATAAGAAAGACATACCGCTAATCAGAGGGATAAGGTCTCACACCTTTCTCAAACTCCTCCTCACTCTAATTGATGGGTGTAATTTGATGGTGACGGTAACAGAGTTAGAAAGCAATTAGCATCAGGGCCCGTCGGCACAAACACTGTGGAGAGGCTACGTGTGGGTCACATTTTAATTTGGTGAAGTGCTTAGTGCTTAGCAAAGGAGTCTGCCTTTGATATACTCAGTAGATGGTAAATCCTGTCAGTGCTAACTCCACAAACTACCCCACCAAACAATGTCCATCTAATCCACTGATTAGGAACACACTAAGAACACAACAAATTATTAGGGTGGCATCTGACTCTGGATTAAAATCCACACTTATTTGAAAAAAAAAATGGAAGGACAAGTAGAGATGACAAAGAGGGGAGCGAATAGATGGAAACAGAAACAAGGCAATCACGGGAGGGGTTTAATTAAAGCAACTGATTTGTGTTGTTTGTAGAAGGACTAATTGTCTTTTCCCCTGAGAAAGCTGTTCCCTAAAGCAGCATCTCCAAATTACTTTTCATACAATAAATCCTTATTGGTGGGGAATAGTGTTTTACCAACTACAAGAGAAAAAAAGAGGAGAACCTAGGTTCAATTAAAACAATAACAGCAGCACAAGGAGACTCACATTTTCACTTACATCCTCAAAAAAATAGGATAATCTACAGTGTCTTGCATCTTCTAATTAGGCCAGCACTGCTGATCTGGTGAGACAAAGTGCCATCCTTCTTTTTCCCTGAGGAGTTTAACATGGAGATCTCAAGCAAGATCACTGACCCATGACGACCTTTAACCTCCAATTAAATCATGTTTGATTTTCATTCACAGATCTTAGGTCAACTGGCCCAAATTTCAGGGTTTCGCTGAATTTGAAAGTAACTTCTCCCTTGAGCAAAGATTCAATTGACAGAGAATCTTTTGAATGTCTAAAGTTGTACTTAATGTTCTAGGGTGTTCAGCTTGAAACTTCTTGATGTGGTTAATAATATTCTGCATATAAAGCATTTATTAAATATATTACACAGATACACAACTGTACAGATCTCCATGTATTGATTGATATTTAATCACAATGTAACCTCTGTAAACCTTAAACTTAAAGTTTAGGTTCTGTGGTCAGTGAGCATGTAACCACAGAATTAAATATGGTCATAAAGGTTTCCTAGAACGACTCCTGACCCAAAGTGCAAAGTCTATATTACATCTAATCTTCTGAAGTCATGCAGATTCATTTTGTTGTTGTTCTGCATGTCTGAAGTCTTTAACTTTTCAGATAGACTTTAACCCTGAGGAAATCAACTTGGTAATTTTCTAAAAATAGAAAATATTTTAACTCTGAAAAACAAAACAATCCTGTTGTGGGATAATCTGTTATTTAACATTCCTGAGAGAGACGGAGCATGGTGCCTTGACAGATAGTTTTATGTATTTTATATTTGTTTATGTTTGCTCCGTATTTATTTTTGGCTAAAATCAATGGTATGGTCTATTTTGATGAAAGAAATTCAACAGCTCTCTGTTACCCTCTTTTTTATATTGAATTCCATCCATCCATCCATCATCCATATACTTGAACATGAACACATGTACTCACAAGTAAAGGCATTTTTAGTTACCATCTATTCTATCACATACGTCACTCTTTTTGTACTATAAAGCTGTTATAGTAAAGTGTAGTATGTAGTTTTCCATAATACAAAACTTTGATGTAGTATGGATTGGTTTATTGGGTGGTTGGTCCATTACATAAAAATCCATACAAAATTGCTGAAGTGTGTGTTTTTATTGTATGAAAATACCATTTGTAGTATTGTATTATAATAAAAATTCAGAAAATACAAAACTGTGTTTTCTGTAAATTGTGGCAAGTTGTAGATTTTAGGTTTTAATGGTGTGCGAATGATCTAATCGTCTGACTGTTGATTCCAGCAACCCACATTGTTAGCAGAACTAGAGGGCCCCAAAACCAAATTTCGCTTAGGGCCCCATGGAGGCTTGGGCCGGCCCTGGGTCTTAGCATAGGTTTCTAAAACAAATTATCCTCAACTACACACAAGAAAAAGTTGCTAGTTTTTTTTTAAACACAATCTTTTTTCTTTTTTCAAAATTACTCAGTAAGGAGTATCGCCTCTTTCCTAACTCAAGGGTTAGTTGTTCATATCCATTTTACCAATAGTTCCCTGATAAAATGATCTAAATTAGCTTTTTTTTAATCTACCATATTTAGCTGAAACCAGATAATTACATAAATGTGTTAAGGACATTTTTTCTCACTGTCTAGAATTTTATTTTATTTTATTTTTTTTAGGTTAGTTAGGCATACAAGCTCTTCCTATTATCAAAAATAATTTTGTTACTTTAAAGTCTAAAGTTTATGTTTATTATACTTTTGAAATAATTTCAAAACATTTGAGTTAAGAGGCATACCTGAACACTACAAACATGCTGCTGCATGAAATCATGGGAATATAAATAGAATTAAGTCAAGAAATCAGGAAGTAAAGACAAAACAACCTGAAGAGGATACTTTCATCTCATTCACAAAACATTTGCAAATATAAACAGCACTGGAGCACCCTTACCATTCCAGCTGAAGACACATTCTGTTTCCCAGAGATGGATTTATTTTGCTGCAAAATGTTCATTCATGGTAAGAGGGTGTAATTAATGAAGCCTAGAGGTAAATACAAACTGGATTTGAATGATGCAGCTTAACCTGCATCATCCAATTGCTGCGTCATGCACTTCTACAGCAGCCTATCAGCATTGGACTGACTGTGCCACATGATAGCCAATCACAGAGCAAGCCTCTATTTATAAGGAGCTCCATCCACGGCTTCATCTGCTCACCAGGTGAGCTTCAACCCATCTCTGCACCTTCTCCGCTTTTGTTCTCCAGGCTTCCTCAGGCTTCCATCCTCTCTTCAACCTCCACCACCAGTGTCTGGCCCCGGGGGAAAGACGTCTGTAGCCCTCATCCTAATGTTCCCAGGTATTGCATTTCACAACGCCGGGGTCCGAGCACCAAAACTCTAATTCACTTATGTCACATAAAACTTTCTAATAGCAGCTTTGTTCCATGTAAGTCTCTCCAGACTGAATTTACTGTGAAGCCAGTCCTGCGCCATCATTGGCTAAGCCACTCAGCAAAGAGAAAACCAACATTCAACAAAAAAGAAAATAAAACATAAAGCTGAGCTGTGATTAAACTACTTTTGAATTGTGTGACCATAATTATAACATTTCAATAAAACAGAGGGAGACTTCCTATCTATGAAACATAGCGTTCATATTGTGGGATTGCTGCAGGATGGATGGAATTGCGAAAATTTTCAGCAAACTATATTGCTGACATTAATATGATAGTGATATTTGAAGAAAGTGATTATATATATATAAGGTATATATTGATGACATACCTTTCATCAATATATTTTCTAACTTTCATGAATTGCTAGAGGGTGACTTTTTGATTTTGTATTTATGAAATATTGTGAAATTAAATCTGAGTGTCATGTTTAAATGAAAGGGAAACAAAGAAACAAATGTATTAAGAAAATCAACATTCTAAAGAGAAACATGACACTCTAACATAGACATGTTTACTACTTCAGGTAAAGCAGCTATCGCTTGTTTTTTTTCCACCTAAATCAAAGTACGTACCTAAGTCACATCTTCAAGTAATCAATATGTTTGAGGATGACTGAACTTTGGTTATTTGCTATGTTATTTCAATTATCTGAGTATGACTATTAATGAACACGTACAATCCAGTACACATAACTTCAAGATGTACATGTCCAATCTTCTTCCTTGTTCCAATAAGTGCTGGAAGTAGATTTTGTGGATGAAAATGAAAACATAAGTTATGCACGGCTTCAGATTGGTGATAAGCCAGTAATAACTAGGAAGTTTAAACTAGTTGGATTTGTGAAAATTCTATCTACACAGACAAAGTCAAACCTCTGGCTTAACCAAACAAAAGAGGTGGAAAAGAAAAAAACAGAGAAATCACCAAAGATTGAACAATGACTCATTGTATGTTGGACATGTATGAATGTGACTATGCAGAAACAGAGACGTGAGCCATGCCAGCATTATCTCTTTCTCTTTGACACATGTGTCTGCAAACAATGAAAACACTCCCCTTGTTTTTAAATAACAACAAATAACCCCTTGCTAATCACTTTGGAGAAAGTGATTAAATGCTTCTTTTATCTAATCAATATAATTTGAACTACATGTCATAAACCACAATTAATCATCATGATAGTATAAAAACCTAGAATTTCCCTTTGTTTTAATGCAGCAAACAACACAAACTATAACTACATTTGATTCAATCTACACTTCATTAAATAAGTATTAAATTCAAAGTAATGGTCTTCAATTGATGTATTCTACTGTGGCTACATATCTGAGGTTTGTCTGTGAGTCTGCAGACATGTGAGTCTAACTGGCAAAGTAACAATATTTCCAGCCTAGACTAATGTCTTTACCAGCCAGATGCAGCCTGAATGGAGTGCAACAGGAAGCACATAGCTGTCATCAAGACATGCTCCGGTGGCCAGGGGTTCAGATGACAAAAAAAAAAAAAAAAGACGCTTAATTTATGCATTGAATGAGCTTTCATGATTCCTGAGAAGCCTGCCAAGTCACAGTCATAAAATTAGTTGACTTGTAGTCTTTTAGTCTTTTGGTAGGAGTTAGTACGTTGAAAAAAAATAAAAAGGCAACGTATTTTGAGCAGCACTGTGTCTCAACTTCAGCTTTACATGGAGTGCGAGTAGTATTCACAGATGGAGAACAAATGTTCTTTTCAGGGTGAGTTACACAAGGCTGTGCTCGAGCACGGCCCAGCAGTCAGCTCACTTTGCTGCAAATGCTTTTGAAAAGCAGCCACCAGCAAACGTGCTCATGGCAAACATTACTTGTTCAATTGATTTGTGATGCAACGCACCAAGAAGATTGGGATTTGTGTTTGCTTTATTGCATTTTTCACTTTGTTTGCAGCTAAGCACTTGCCAAATCATTTTACACATTGATCAGAATTGATCAAAGAAGCTGAAGCATGGCCTACTTAAATGGGAACTAATCAACCTCGATATTTCAACATCATCGCCCTTAACTCATTTGTAGAAGCTGGAGTTGTTGTAGCAGCAATTGTATATGTGAGGCCTAAATACACAGTAAATCAGACCCACATGGTAGCTTTGTTTTAAGGAATCACTTACAACAGCACAACTGTGCCAGGTCAACATGTACTCTTTGCAAAGGAGTATTACCACTTGGTAAACAGACTTTCACAAACAAACTTCAGTCCAGATTATTAGCACATAATTATGTGGTGCACATAATGCTTTGTGTGCTACATGTAAGCATTTCAGCAACGTTCAGTTTGTTTAATGCCTTAGAGAAAATGGAAAACTTAAAGGAAATGCTTGGTAGGAATAAATGAATCTGAGTGCTTAATGAAAACTGAACATTTTACTTGGTTTTGGATAAGAAGCTCATACTTACAGTATATGGCTTACATAAAGGAATATTATAGACTCACATTAATACCTACCTTTTTTAATACATACCTTTTTTTTCCACAGGACTGAGATCAAGGCTTTATGGTGTCCACAATAAAATGGTATTTTTTGGGGGGGGGGTTCTGCCGGTAACTTTCTGAAAGTATCCAATTTGTGTACAAAGACTTTATCAACTAAGAACCATGACATCCACTCAGCTTATACCTTGTACATTAGAGACTAAAGTGTTAGGAAGTTTTCATTCTTGTCATTTCATTCTATTAGCAACCTTTTACTCAATTTTCCTTCTATTTTTTATAAGTCAAACAAACGTGTGTTTCCATATGTCTTGTGAAAGTGTGTCTTTCATATTTTATTGTCAGTCAGTGTGTGGGGTACTTGGTAAAAAGATGGCAGACTTTTATGAAGGTTTATATGTCAAGCACGTCGGTATTGGCTGCCATGGATTTGAGCTAGCAGTCTCGGCAAATAAATGCAAATGTGCCAAGGTTCGTAGGTAACTGGCTTGTTTGCACAACAAAAGCAGGAGGGCAATGAGCCTGGAGGCCTCCACAGATATGTGCAGGCTTAGTAGTTCCAGATATTTTTCACCAGAAAATAAAAAGCTAGGTCTTATTATTTCAAGACCCATTTGTTCCCAACAAACAGATGTTGTCTTCAGATGTTGCTTCAAAATTTCCAAAAAATGCTTCCTCCCCTTCTCCCCCTGCAATCCTCAAAATACAACCTATTTTATGAAATTCACCAGAACCTCCTACAAAACACTCTTACTGCGAGCTGTGGGCAAATCATTAAATTTTACCTTAAAATCCTATCACAAATAGGTGAGGGTATTTATGCAAAATTTATTGAGACCTGTGCTGCTGTTGCAGTTGTTCCACTAATGTGCAAACATTAAATGACTGAGAACTCTTTAATGAATGAGTAAAGAATAATAACAAGATTGCAGTGGGAGCAGAGGAGAAAAGGAGACAGAGGAATGAGAGTTGCCCTTGTGTGTGAACACTATTGCCATTGTGTTTGCGAGTAGGTGTTTCAGTCTAGATTGGTGGGCCCAGTGCTGTAATTGTTGATTGGAATGTCAGGCAAGTTAGAAGATGTGTTTCGGACTACTGGGAGTTATTGTCCATGAGCGCTCCAACGTCAGGATTCTGGGGTCACAAACTCCAATTTAGTTTATAGCCTTTTATTGGGCAATTTAGTGTCTGTGTGACCATGGGAAGTGCATTCAGAAAACACTGAGACATTTAACAAGTAATCTGACTGCTATGGACATACAATAACCATGTTATAGCTTGTCTGGGGGAAAAAAAAAGTTAATTCTTGTTCACTGCTTTATGCCATATCCCTCTGTATGTAAGAATATGTACATTTAAATAAATTCCCCAAGTGGCAACCCCGTTTGGGGCACTTATGTTACACAGATGTACAGTGGTTCTTAGGCAAGGTCATTAATGTCAGCTGCCTATTATTATAATAACTAGGGTTAGCCTTTGCTCAACTGCACATGTTCAGAGGAAAACCTTTTTAGTCGCACCACACCTGCCTTTTTTAAACATAACCTCATTATTCACTCTGTTATCTATGGCTCCTTAATAACATCTCCCTTTAGAAAGCAACATTGTGAGACTTCCTCAGTTTCTACCGTCTTTCCCGTTTCATTAGGAATCACTCAGCACTTCAGAGGAACATTCAATTATACCCCATTGGTAATTAAATGTTCCTCAAATGAGTTAATTTAAATCATCTTAATTTGGGCTTCAGTTGGGATTTTATTGCAGAGCTCAAATGAACATTAAACGTAACACCCACTGGGAATGTTTGAAGGGCTAGTCTCACAATTACAGTCAGATGACATTTTAACCATCTTAGCTGCATACCAACTGAGAAGACAACATTATCAAAAGGTGATTCAGACTCCAGCTTTAAAACATACAACAGCCCATATTGTCAACAGCACAGTGTCATAGGTCATGCAAGTTTATAAGTGAGAGATGATCAGATGATTCACGTTATTACATTACAATAGAGCCATAATGTGTTGCTTAGTCTTTTTGCAATAAGAGCAAATGTGATAGAACCTCTGCTTAGGTATAGTTAACATTGGGAGATTTTGTCTAAATTTAGGAACAAAAAATCTGATAAAATTTTGTAGTTGTGACCAAGGTTTTCAACGGAAAGCTTGAAATTATAAAAAGATTGAGATGTTATTCTTTAATTTCATGTGTTATATTGTTGTATTTAGAGAATAGCAGATATTGAAAAAGAAGAAAAAGGGTGTTTAATTCACAAAATCATGTAGAAAACACTAAAATGTCTCTTCCTTTTTTCTAATGTTATTTAGGTGTCTCTTATAATAAATAGCACAAATATCAGAAGTAGAATTAAATATAAGTTAATGCTGGAATGTATGATGCTTTAAAGTGTAATCTATAAGTATTACTTTTACAGTTGGACACACATTTTACATGTATTCAATTGAATTTTAATCTCTGCGAATTAGTAGTGTGTGTTAAAAAGGCCACTTCCACAATGGTCCACCCCTTTGCACTTCACAATTATGGAAGCAATATCTAAGTCTTGCTGAAATTACTGTAAATAATTTACTCTGATAGTAAAACTTTAGTTTTAAATGGGGGTTCATATTCTCAACTGTTGTGTAGGAAAAGGTCAGAGTACAGAGAATATTATATCAAATAATTTGGTAGTCTGATCACCAAACAAACTATGCACCCATAAGCTCATGACAAAAAGAAATTACACTCTTTGAATTCATAAACCACAAATTCTACCATGTCATTTTTTATTAAACAAAAATGAAGCGGGGTGTTGTGGTGGCGCTGGGGATAAGCACAACCCACATACATATGGAGGTCAACGCGGCCGTCGCAGGTTAGATTCCCGGCCTGGTGACCTTTTCCGCATGTCTTTCCCCTCTCTCATTACCCACTTTCCTGTCAATTCACTATCAAATAAAGGCCACTAGAGCCAAAAAGAACATGCTTGTTCTTGTAAAAGTAACATTAGATCTTTATGTGCAAATACCTACTAAATCTGATATGTCTACATACATTAATGCTAATTAAGGGGAATACCTGACCCAAAAGGCATTCTTTCTAAGTAGTAGTGGTGTCTCCTATAGAAGGTCAGGAACCAAAATGTTTCATAATATTTTAACCTAAAGAAGCCAAAAAGTCTTGCCCTCTGGCCTTTCTCTTTCTTCTTTTGCTCTGCTCTAATTAGCTTGCTGACTCTGTAATTGTGAATACCACAGTTTATTGTTACTGTAAGATCCAGGTGACAATAGCCCAAGGGCTCCACCAGAGACTTACCAGAAACTTGAGCAGAGTATGATTAGCTCTGAAAATATAACTGTAAAAGTGAAGGGCATATAATATCCTTAATTATCAAAAAAAACCAATAAAAAATACAATTATATAAACTGAAATGTACTTTCAGAAAATTCTCCATTGTCAAACACATGAATTTACTGCAGCATATTCAGCAATGACGCTGCAATATTTTAAAATGCACAGTACAACTGTGAGCTTGTTTTTTTTCCCCCTGGAAGATTCACACCTCTGATATGTTTTAACCTAAAATCGTATTAAGATTTGAATAACCAGTATGAGTGAATGCATAACACAAAGATACATGCGTAAAGCCAGAGTTTCAGGGTCACTCTAGGGCATTGCATGCATACAGTTAAAGATGAAAGTCTAAGTTGTGTGAAACCATAATGGAGATAACTTGGAAAGCTATACAACAGTTAAGATATCATTTACTTGCAATACATATTAACCTTACACATGACAGTAAACCAATACATTATGTTCATGTGAATGTAATTATGGCTAATATGCAAACCATTCTGCCAGCTCTTGTGTAATATTGACCAGCCTTCTTCGATTGCTGAACATGAGGTGAACAGTGTAGTACACATTTACAAACCTCACAACAGCAATTTGAAATTTGTTATTTAATTTAACAAATATTCATTTTGAAGGGGATTGATATTAAACCTTGAAACTCTGTGCCACCCTAGTGTGGAGTGACACAGTCTAGAAAACGTTCTATACACAGGACTGTAACACTGGTTCACTGTTCCCCATTCAGCCTCTGAGTTGATCCTGGCTTGATTTAAACATCAGCACTCTTCTCTCACATAACTCCCATCAGCTGTAGGTGACTAAATATTTTCCATCAGTTTCAAGGAGGCCATACAAAATCAACCTCAGACTACAGATGCGATCTCCTCCTGACCTTGTTTTGTCTGCTCTGTCCTCTATTGCACCCTTCTCAGCCTCACCCTCCTTCCGACTAATGGATTAAGGTAATTATGGCATGGCTGTGCCCACATTCTGTTGGTAGGGTGAAAATTGATATTCGAGTTTTGCTGTCCTCACTGGACTGTTGATGAAATTGCACTAGGCTTGAGCAATACCACGATTTCTTTGTCTGTAAAGATGTAAAACATGGCCTGTATTTGTGCACTTTGATTTTATTATCTAGAATAATACTAAGAATAAGGCTGTGACTTCCTTTTACTAACTATGTGCTGGCAGGGCGCTATCAGCTGTGAGGAATGTAAAAAACTTGAAAAGAATTACCTTATCAAGTCCCAGCTAGAACTGAGCAACCCCCACAACCTGCATCCACGCAAACACCATCTGAAAAACAGAAAACAACTCAGTGAACTCTGATCACGCTACTTGATTCACCTTTATCAGTCAACAACGCAGAGGGATTCCAGGTAGAGGTTGCACTAATAAACTAATAAATGCTACTCCTTGTGCTATTTAAAAAAAAACCTGGAGAATCACTTGCACAATTCATAAAAAGAGAATTCAGAACAAATGAAAGCTGATACATTTACATTTTGGTTCCCATTTTATACTGGTAAAATGCATTTAAGATATAACCAAAAGGATTTTACCGATTTGTTAGAAAATTTGATTGTTAGAAAACCAGAGATGGAAGGAATATTAATTGTGTTGCAGTGTATCACCATCCTCTGACTGGGTCCTGACAAATGTTCCTTTGACAAAAATGTAAAATCATATTTTGTCTCTTTTGTATAATCTCATCAGTGTGCTTTTTAGATTCCTGTATGCACACTATTTAATAGTAGGCTCAATCAGGCACATGTATGGTGGCAGTTTCTTTTAAGAGGATTCTTCATCTATTCATGAACCATAAGCCCTATACCGGTCCTTTGTGGTTGAGTGTATTTAAACCTATTTCCTCTAGTTCCTTAACATTTCTGGAAACTTTGTTCTTTCAATGTTTTTGTTGATTTAGAGTGAGTGTAAAACATACCTTAGGTGCAATGTACAGGGCAGAAATATACACAGCCCTTCAACTTCTCTGTGGATCAAATTCTGTACAATCATAAAAAAACGAAGGAATACTTTAAAGTGTTTCTCCCTGAATCTATGCATGACAGCATGAAGAGAAAGGGCACACAGAGATATGCTCTGCAGAAAAAAAAATCCCATACTGTCTCATGACCCTGTTGTACACAAGTCAATTAGAAGTTGGAGACCTCTGAACTGAGATAAAGTTCAGTGTGCTGGAGATCTTTTTATGACACCTAAAGCAACGCCTGGGCTAGAACTCAGATAAAGTGATTTTTTTTTATTACAGTGGCACATCATAACAGTTTGAACCGAACAACGGGGTCACTAGCATTCATTTCTTCGGACATGACGTCTTGGACATAAGAACTTCTAGCAGGACACATCTTAAGTTCACAAGAGAATGTCGCTGTATCTTCTACAAATATACATAAAAATGTATCTTTTATATATGTGTGTGTATGCGTGTGCGTCTAATTATTTCTAAGAACACGTGTATCATGTTCTTTCTAATCGCTTTCTTTCTCCTTGCAACTTGTGCACAGAACTGCCTGAGAGGATTGCTTACATGACCAAAAGGTGGCAGTGTTGAGTTTTGCAATTTTGTTCATAGCGGAGACGGGACAAACCTCCGAGTTCAGTCGTCATATTATTTACATGACCAATTCAGAATTAGCGCTCAGACGAAAACTTGTATCCGAGGTCCGTTGATGGTTAATGTGTGGTACGACATGTAGATGTAATTGAGAAAAAAATATATTAAAGAGAAACAAACCATATATTAAACAATGCTTAAAAAGTACTGCAATATATATGCAGAAAATATACACTAAAATAGAAAAGTGCATTTCTATTTTAGTGAAACGATCCGAAGCAGGGAAGCAGGAAAAAAAATCTATCTATCTATCTATCTATCTATCTATCTATCTATCTATCTATCTATCTATCTATCTATCTATCTATCTATCTATCTATCCTTTTTCTTTAAATATTAGCATGCAAAACTTTCTTGTTTTAAATGGGACAGTGGTCCGTATGTCATATATCGTTATGATGCATGGATAACACTTTACTTAATAACTAGAATACAGAGTTATTAAACAAAGTTCAATCGTTGAAGCCAAAGAGAGTAAGTTGGGCTGACAGACAGCTGGTGGCCTCTGTCAGTTGAGAAAAGTTTGTTTCTGAGCGCTTCTGATATGTTAATTAGCTCTGCGAGTGTGCGACCCTATTGGCTCTTCGTCCGAGTCAATTTCCCGTTTCCAGCCTTACGTCAGGGCGGCTACAATGCTCTTAAACTCATCTGCTGTGTGATCCCAGTAAAAAATCGTCCCACTAGGTACTCAGCGGCATCAAACGTGCGAGAGCGACTCTCGGCTTGTTTCCCCCTACACCTCTCTCCGCTCGCGTAATGTGCTCCTGAAGAAGGCGTAAAGTGTTAAATGTTTGAAACACAAAACCACCGTGTTTCACATGCTGAAAGAGGACTCCGCTACTCGTGCGCGCGGCACTGCTGCGTCTGTGCAATAGACTCCGCAAAGAAAAAACTCCTCTCGCACGCCTGCAACTCCGTGGCTGCGCAGAAAGGACGCTGCAAAACCTCGTTTTCTCTAGTTTCAAGACAAACGCTTAAAAAATCAAACTGGCTCACGTCTTTCCCAACCAGCCCAGTTTGACAGCTGCTCTTCACCCCGCTTGGAGGACTGTCAGCAGCAGCAAGAGGATGGCATCAGAGCTGGCAATGAGCAACTCCGACCTGCCCACCAGTCCCTTGGCCATGGAATATGTTAATGACTTCGATCTGATGAAGTTTGAAGTGAAAAAGGAGCCGGTGGAGCCCGATCGCAACATCAGCCAGTGCAGTCGCCTTATCGCCGGGGGATCCTTGTCTTCCACACCGATGAGCACGCCTTGCAGCTCGGTGCCCCCTTCCCCAAGCTTCTCGGCGCCCAGTCCGGGCTCGGGGAGCGAGCAGAAGACACACATAGAGGATTTCTACTGGATGTCCGGTTATCAACAGCAGTTGAATCCAGAGGCGCTGGGCTTCAGCCCCGAAGACGCAGTCGAGGCGCTCATCAACAGCAGTCACCAGCTCCAGTCCTTCGATGGCTACGCGAGGGGCCAGCAGTTTACTGGCGCGGCCGGGACAGGAGGCTCCATGGCCGGGGAAGAGATGGGCTCCGCCGCAGCCGTGGTGTCAGCTGTGATCGCTGCGGCAGCTGCCCAGAACGGGGCGCAACACCACCACCACCATCATCACCACCACAACGGCAGTCACCACCAGGCACCCGGCGTTCAGTCCAACGGCACTTCTGGGACGAATCACCCTCACATGCGCCTGGAGGATCGGTTCTCAGACGAGCAGCTGGTGACCATGTCGGTGCGGGAGCTCAACCGGCAGCTGCGGGGGGTCAGCAAGGAAGAGGTGATCCGACTGAAGCAGAAGAGGAGGACCCTAAAGAACAGAGGCTACGCTCAGTCATGCCGGTTCAAGCGGGTTCAGCAGCGGCACGTCCTGGAGGGGGAGAAAACGCAACTCATGCAGCAGGTCGAGCACCTAAAGCAAGAAATCTCCAGGCTGGTCCGGGAGAGGGACGCGTACAAGGAAAAGTATGAGAAGCTCATCAGCAACGGCTTCAGAGAAAATGGATCCAGCAGTGACAACAACCCTTCATCCCCGGAGTTTTTCATGTGAGTCTCAAACTTATCGCGAAAAAAGAAAAAAAAAAGTCACCCCTCCGAAAAGTTTTGGTTATGAAGCTTTTTTTTTATTATCTTTTTTTTTGCGCAAAGCCAAATAGACAAAGAACCAATTTGTCAAGTTTTTTATGATTTTATACTTTTTTGTTCTTGTTTTTTCTTTTTTTTTTTTTAAGAAGCAATTCCCTCAAGTCTGTGACTGTTTAGATGTGGAGGGTTTTTTTATTATTATTTTTGGACAGGCATTATAAGGAAACTTTCATCAATTGTTTTTTGTGTTTTATTGTTAGCTGTATATAGCGCATACGATGTCTGTCAGGCTCTTTTTCCACCGCTGTTCATAAGGTTTGCAGTGCTCTTATTTTTTCTTTTCTTTTTTTTTTTTGAAAGTTGACTCAACGTCCCGCTGTTCATAAAGTGTGCGTGCATGCATTAAGCATACTCCTATGAAGTTTATCAGTGTTCCCTTTTACAACATTTTACTTGTAATTCAATGTACAGGTCCATGTCAAAGCTGCAAACGGGCTATTTTTTTATGTTTTATTTTTATTTACCAAACTTGGAGAATCGCAAGCCTGCCATTTGACGCCACCTCATCTCATGCGTTTGTTTCTGATTGTGTTGAGCAACGAAAATGACTGTACTTTCATCACAAACTATACATTGTTTTAAAGAAATTTGCTATTGAACTGCCCTGCATGCTGGACATGTATGGTTTTATTTTCTTTATTTTTGTGCTTGAAGATGTTCCCTTTCCCCCCCCTTTCTTTATATTTGGTCGGATGACTCCAGCATGTCACTCATAACTCCATCTTGGCCTCCTCACTTTTTTGGGACGAACACAAAAAAGTGACAGGACTCCCCCACCCTCCCCTTTAAACGTATACAAGTGCATTTCAGCTGTGTTGAAGTGCTCCACCATCGACTGTCATTGTAGGCTGCAGAAAGTGCGCAGAGCATTACCTGATGGAACTTTTGTCGGCGGAGATCCTGCAGCGAGAGGACGCAAAAAAAAAAAAAAGACTTCACAATTATAAGAAAATCACCAGTCCAGTCTCTGGAAGTCTAGTCTGTTGCTATAAGACTTTGTTATTTAAATATATATCATTGTGCATATGTCAACATTTGAATAATTTTCAATACAGAATTTAATTCTAAAGTTTTGTGATGCAAGTTGCAAACAACAACAGGTTGAAACACAGATTGCCAAATCAAGGAGAAGTTGTTTTGGGAAAAAGAAGGAAAAAAATCGTTAAGAAAAAAAAAATTGGCTAAGCTCCAATTTATAAAGTGAGCAGCGTTGTCCAGTTCAGAAACGGTGCTTTTGCAGCATGCATTAATAAACTGGAGTGTGCGCTCTGATTTCACCCACACATTTAATTATTATTATTATTTTTTTATTTTAAAGTAATATTTAAAATAATAAAAAATTGCATAAAAATAAAATTTGGAAAAAAAAAATGAAAAAAAAGTTTAATTGTCATTGTTGAAGGCGAAGTGACTTGCAATATACTTTCGAGAAATGTGTCTCTTTCAAACTGACGTACTGAACTGCACTAAAAAAAAGGATTTCGCCTATCGATATGTGGGAGTCAGGGAAATAAAAAGTTCATCTGGACAGCTGTCATAAAGATAAGATTGACACCCTGTTACGACTTAATCGTAACGCTTTAATGTGTAATGATCAGGTCGGAAGAGAATGTTGTTTGTCTTTAAACAAAGTCAATATCTGCAAAGCAATAACTAATTATTATAATAATTATTATTATTCTAATCGATGATGTCTGGACATTGTTGGATCTTCAGGGATTGTTACCCTGCATGTACAAAAACGAAAGCACCATTCGCTAATGAATCTTAGAAATATAATATGTTAATTATTCTTTTTTTTCTTATACATAGTATATATATAAATATATATATATATTTTGCTGTGCAAAATTATACCACTCACTAACCTTATGTGATGTGCATATGTGCTCGTTTTTTCCATTTCATACAATTAAAAGATATGCAATAAATGTATGTAACTGTCTTCATTAAGTTTCTCATCTTTTTCTCTTTTGATTTGTCTAGAGACGTTTTGTCTTTGTGACTGAAGCATTCCTTAGGGAAATCACAAACAAGCTGATGTGCCACATTGACTATTCACTTTCAACTTTTTTTTCTTAACTATTTAATATATTTGTATCCCGCTAATGATTAAATGACTGGTCATGCCAAAACAGTGGGGAAAAATTCCCAAAACATTTTGAAGCTATGAGCTTAAATTTATAAAATAAGGTTTTGGACAGTAGCTTAGACTGATAGAGGCCATACATTTCAATGCATGTGAGATACTGTAATCTGGATTATCCCAGTTGATTATAGTTATTTTCTTTCCCTAAGAAAAAATAACTTAGGGAAAAAGACATTAAAAAAGTTTAATGCCTTTTTTTTAGCTTACATAAATCATATTTCCCACAAGTCTACCTTCAAATTTTAACAAAAGATAAATCTTCCCACTGCATAACAGCTTTGTTCCCATTTGAGTTTCATATTCTGATTTTATACATGTTCTATACAAAATCATTTCCTACCATCTCTATCTAAAACTGATTGCAAGGTTTATTCAGTTGACAGTTTCTATTAATTTTATTGAAAACTGTGATGAGTGTGTGCGCGTGCGAGAGAGTGTTTGCAGGCTTTCTAATTGTTTTTGAGCAGGGGTGTTCTTGAGAGTGTTCCTGTGTGTAAAGCTTGTGCCAGCATGTGTTTATATAGGTATGGATTTAAACGTGGGTGTATTTCCATGAATGAGAGTTTTAATTGCATTTCTACATGCAAGTTTCTAGTGGTTTTGCATGTTTCAGATTTGCACCTCACTTTTGTTCTTTCTCATTGTCCTGTTTGCCTCTGTGTGGTATCCTCGCTTTAGAGCATTTGTCATCGGCGTGTCATCGTTCGGCCTACCCAGTTTCGCTCAGCCTTGCTCTGTTAGTCAGTGGGTCTGATTGTTGGCCTCATGCGGACGTGCTCAGGTCGACGGGTTGCAATGAGGGCACAGCTGTGACAGGCAAGTGAGTCGGCGCACAAGGAGGTATCAGTATAAGTCAACCGCTGTGGTGAGCAGGAAAAACTTCTGCGCTTCTCAACTAAATCTTTTACCTTTTTTTTGCTGCTGTTTATACATCTTTGGTTGACCTCTTTCAACATAGCTGTGTTACTGCACCATAGTGTTAACTGAAAATGCTTGTCTTCTGAAACACAAGATGAAAAGTGCTTTTGTAAGTTCTGGTACGAGGAGTAGCCTCTTGGGCATCTTGTTTCACCGTTCCAGAACAATCTGTTTTTTTGAAACAGGAAAACCGATGCGCCAAAATACATTTTGAAGAAACACTCCGGGCTTCAGAGGACAGACTCATAAAAAGTGAACCACACTCTCAGTGTTAATAAAGCACTTAATTATCTAATTTTGTTCAGACTGTAGATTTTGCAGGTATACATTTATTACTAAAATTACACAGAGACAAAGAGATAAAAGACAAACTACACCACCTGCAGATGATGATGCACTTACACACCTCCCCAAAAAACAGAGAGGGGAGGAAAAAGGCATTTTTAACCCACCACTTGTATCCCATTTGAGACGTGTGTGCTGCTGCTGTGGTGGCTGATTTGCCCCGAGTGAGTGGAGAGGCTGAGACAATAGTCGGTCTTGGGCTGAATTAAATGATTTTGCTGATGATTAATAGTGGTGTGGGCCACTGGCTCCTGCGATGTAGAGATGATAAATCGTGAGTGCAGCTCCGTGCAGCTGTACCCGTTTTGGGTCTTAGCATGCACACACCATGCAATTTACAACCAAGCTGCTCTCCTTCTTCCTCAATTTATCTAATTACATCTATTTGATCTAAGCAGTAGTGCTGCTGTATTTTGATGTTTCATATTAACCACAACACTGAACTAAATCACTTCAGGGAGATTAACTCTTAGTTTTTTTTTACCCTTTTCTATTTTACATCTGTGTTTGATATTTCAGAGACAAAATCCTTTTTGGCCAGATGTTTGGCTTCACTCCTCTGAATGCCATGCATTTTTGTGGCACGGCTTTTTAAGTCCCTTGAGTGGTATGTAAAAAATAAAAGAAAATGGTTTAAAGTTAATTCTTTATTGTATATTTTTTTAAAATCTATTTTTTAACCCTTTCCTCATTGGAATAGATACAGTAAATGGAGTCAAACTAAAGGGGCACAATATGAAAGCTACCCAATATCTGAGTCAAGACAAAACTACTTGTCAAAAAAATTTTGCCTTTTTAACTCTGGTACCCGTGGACTGTGGTCACATTTGTAATAAACTGATCGTTACTCCAGAGTTGTGCCCATGTAAAACTTTGGTGCTTTGTGGGCTGACTCTACAAGATGCAGCGCAACGTTCACTGATGTAGCCGTAGGTCAGTTGACAGAATAAAACTTCAAAGCTGGTTCTAGATGTGAAATATTGCAGGGTTTAGACTGCGCTGAAAGGAATAAAACAAATCTCTGCATTGCTGCTCGTCTTTCATAAGTAATTTTGGCCTGTGTGAGATGCTGATTAGTGCTTTTGCAGACAAGTACAACGTGGATGTGTGTGTAAACTTATTTAAGTGTGTCTCTGCATGCGTGTGGCTGTCTCTCCTTTGGACAAAAGGATGAACAGAGGTCAGAAGTTACAGCGCACAAGGCTGCTCTCAAAGTCATTAGAGTAATCCTAACCCTGGGGACCTCATGCTCATTTCCTCTGCACAGACCCCACTGAGTGAAATATGCATGAAATCTAACGTGAAAGACAGAAAATTCAAACATTCCTGTCAAATTGCTATACATTATCCAGACAGTAAAAAAAATCAACCTTTTAAAGCATTTTCTAAGTATAAACTACATTTTAAATAGCTTATTTGTGAGAGTAAAGCTAGTATTATGTGGGTAATCTCCTCCATGAGGATGGTGTCATTAAGACAAACAAAAGGTGTTCAAATGCAGTATTCTGTCCAACTTTTGCTCAGTGTGGTAAAGGCAGAAGGGTCTTGATGGTTAGTTCTATCCTCGCTTCTATGCTTTTTCTCAACAGAAACAGTGTCACTGTCAAGTACAGGAAGAACATTGAGGATAACTTCATGCTAATCATAATGTATTCCATTTCCACCTTTTGGGTGTATGTAGACTTTTATTATGGATCCTATCCAATCCTCTATAAACGAAGCCCCCGCCACGTCTTTTCAGAGTAAAACAGAAGAAAGCAAACTCATTTTCCCTCCTCTCAAATTGGCAGTAACCCACACTTAGTGACTTGAACTTTTGTGTGTCTTGTTTCACACTTTAATGGGACTTAATCAAGACAACCATGAAATGCAGTACAATAAAGCTTCCAAAAAACATCAGAGCAATTGCAGTTGTGCAATTTATAGTAATGTTCTCAGTAACAACAATAAAGAAATGTATTTTTTTCTTGCATCTTGTTCATGAGAAAAAGCATACCATAAAATAGATTCCAGTACATGTTCACATGTTTACCAGTGACACCAGACAATCCAACAAGACAGCAGTTACACTGATCACTGGCCTACTCTGTGTTTGAGTAGCCATAAAGACAAAATTAATTTAAAGACTTTCAGTCATTCAATGAATTTCAGGCATCAGTTAACATCTGTGACCAATCATCAGAGTTGACTTTGCCCTTTGTACACCTTCTTCCTTTGTGGCAGAAAGCACGCCTCAAATAGATATTAGGAGGAAATGCGTGGTGTCATTAGAGAATTGTCCTTGAAAGACTAGCTGCCGGTTATGTTGGTAATGAGGTGGTATAGCCTCTTGAAGGGATAATTTTATACGTCTCTAAATAGACCCAAACTAGAAGCCTGTGACTTAAACAAATGTGAGATTATCTTTCAACCGTAGCGACACCATGGCTGACAAAATAACACAAATAGAAAATCTATGATTTTAAAATAGTATTCATATATTCACTTTGTAGATAGATAGATAGATAGATAGGTAGATAGATAGATAGAGAGATAGATAGATAGATAGATAGATAGATAGATAGATAGATAGATAGATAGATAGATAGATAGATAGATAGATAGATAGATAGATAGATAGATAGATTACAGTATTTATTACAATATTGTTGACAGATTTGAACATTTTAGTAATTCAATCCACTAAGATAAATACTTTATATTGAATAATTACACATACACCGATGTTTTCACTTTTGATAACTTTGATAACTTACAGGTAAGATAAACATGGCATTTTACATTAGAATTCAGAAGACCAATGATTGATTAAAAGTCTGTTTATTACCTATTTTTAATCTGACAAATGAACCTCATCACAGCTCATGTTCTAATTTCTGAAATATGAATACATGAATATGTCAGATTCAGCTAAAAAATACACAGCATTTCAAATGAGACATTTTAAATATTGCTACAAATGTTTGCACCTGAATTTAGAAGTTGCATCTAAGCAATGTTAAGCAAAGTGAGCATCCCCTTTACATGTGCTTTTAACTCCTTAATTTATTTTTTGTGAATTTCACATCACATTCTTATGTTTCACTGTCATAGTGGAGCATTTCTGTTGCTTTTCTGCAGCTTCTATTTACTTTTGTAGAAGTGAATTATGTGCCATTTATTTGAAAGTCTTATGACTTAAAATTTCCTGCACTGCAGTGAATTGGCAAAATATTTCCACAGCTGTAACTTTTCAGGGCATTTTAAAAGGGACCCTGTTTGGCATAAGTGCACACAACCAGAAAGTTACACTCATGCTGACACATCTGTAGCAACATTTATAGAGGTTATAAATAACTGTGTTTAATCCCACTTTACACAACCTGCTTACCTCTGTGTAATTTACTGGTGAGCTTGAATGTAAATTTCAGTCACAAGTTATTAGAAAAAATGAATCAAATCCCCTGCATAGAAAAAACACTGGATGTTAAGAACAATGACATGTAATTTCTCAAAATAAGCAGAATTAAAAACCTTTTTTACCTTTTCTCTGATGAAGTACTGCACATGTATTTTTGCCTTTTTTTTGCTTTCAGTGTCTTGATGCATGAGCTATGCCTGTAGAATCTATTTGCATGCAAATTTTTACATTTCCCCACGCCATCTATGATACATGCACTGTTTTCCAGAAGACAGACATGGAGAGAGTGAATCTCAGTCATAATGGCTCGACTTGTTCCTTTGTGATTGTTTGTGTGGGTCGGCATGTGAGCTGAGCAGGATGGTAGAAGGAAGAGACTGAAATCGGCACCGAAGGTGACACAATGTGTGTTTGTATTTAAATTAATGTATCCATGCTGATATGTTGTGTTCAATCTTATCTGCTTCTTTAGGTCATCAAGAAAATTCCTCCATCTGTGATTTCACGCCCCTTCTTCTTTGCCCTGGGTTCTTTGAGGTAAATCACCCTCCTTTACATTCTGTTATGTTCCTCTTAGTCCTATTTTAGCGCAAATGTTTAAAAACACTATTTGAAATGTTATAAATCTAAAACCTACTTTTAAAACATTTAGATGTTTTTCATGTATTACTTTACAGGTAAATTGTTTATGCATTTTTATTTCACTTAATAAAAAGAGCAAATTTCTTTTAAAGTGTAACGGTGCTTTAAAGTAAATTTTCAATGGAAAACATTTTGGATTTTGGCAAAATCCTTCTCAGATGTGTTTCACAGTTCAGAAAATAACAATGGACAATCATGTATCCAGTCCTCCTTTTGAGTTCACAAAAAAGTCCAACACATTCACAGACAACACAGTTGTAAAATTTCTGCCATGCTTGATGAAGAGTGTAGCCAGCAGATTATAGCCACCATTCAAATGTAAATTAAATATTAAGATTTTCTCTTTTGTCTCGGACAACAAGAGAGGGGAAGAGTGAAGAATGGGCTGCTGGGGCTGAAATCAATGCTGTGAGAAAGAGACCGTGTGTAGCTAACCCGATTGTTCCTTTAATGATTTCACTTAGCCATGAGACACAAGCATGACAGGATGTTAGCTTAGGCATGACTTTTCACTGAAAGTGTAGTGATCTTCTAAATTCAAGGTTTGTATCTATTCTCAGTTTGTGAACTACAGTTTAGTGAAGAACCCAATTTGTGTGTTAGTTTTATTTTATTTTTTTTATTTTGTAAACAACTATCATTCCTTTCACGCTTTCCACCAGATCTTACTTCAGACATATTAAAATGTATACAGCTACATTTAGACTGTTGATGAATTATGATTGTCATAATTTATTACTTCAGTTATGTCAATTCTAAATAAGTATTAACATTTAAACAAAGAAAAAAAAGACCTTGATGCATTGCATTTAAGTGGAAATTAAAACATAATTTTGTTTCAGTTACCAGTGAGAAAATGAGTAGGAAGAGTGGTACTCAATGACTTGCGTTGCTATAATTAGCAACACAAGTCAGTAATTATTGATTTATCACCATCTTTTTTTTTTTAGAATGGATTTATATCAACAAACTAGGTGGTAAAACAGCATTATGCGTGTGACTAATTTAACTGCTGAAGCTATCACATCCATTTATACACGTGTCTGCCATATTCCATTTTAGAAATCTCACTTTTCTTGTTTGAATCTTGACCATATCAAGTGTAACACTTGATTTTACGGCAACTTTCAATATGAATGCACAGTGTCTTCATTGATGTTATGCTTTGTTTCAAATCAAACGACCTAAATACATTACACACATAAACATTTTTGTGTTTGTACTGATTTCTTCAGAGACTAGATGCATAAAGTGATCATGCACAAATATATCACAGCCTGTTTTACACACTCACTGACAGTTATAAAGACTGATGCTAACTGATATTTATAAAGAAACTAGAATAATAAATTGCATCTGTGTTCAGACTGATTGAATATAAATGCTTAACGTAATTTAGGTGGAGTACAGCTAAGAAAAGCGGTGAACAGGATAGAAAATTCCATAGTAAAGCTTTTGACAGCGGTTGCTTTTTTCCTCATTGTTACCTGAAATAAAGGCCATTGGGTATAAGATTTTTTTTCCCACTCTTGAGGGAAAGTTTGAATCTGTGTTGACACAAGAGGAGTTTTAGCTGAGACGTTGCTTTCGAGTTGCTGCAACTATTTTTGTATTTTGTTATGGACTGTGTCCACCAACTGATCTCAGAGCTAAAAGCTTAAACTGGCACATCACCTTCAACCCTTTAGTGCATGAACAGAAATAAAACTCGAGATTAATGGAGTGTAGCTAGTAGACAGATGTGATATATTATTGTACACTCCAGTTTGAGTATTTTCTTTAGTCTTTCTACTTTCCTTTCTGCTGATTATTGGTCACTACAATCTCCCCCACAAATGGTTTGATCTGGAGTTAAAATAACACTGTTATAATCTGTATTAACAATTTACTCATAACTTAGAAATGATTTTTTTTCTCTTGCCTATATACCATTTGTTTTCAGAATTCAAACTTCAAAAATGAATGTAATTTTTCCTCATTCAACAAGAATTTAAAAATCACATTCAGCAAGATTGTTTCTTCTCAAGTCATTCTCACTGTTATGCATATGTTTTAGTAACGTCATAAATTCAATATAGTAGCACAAATTAGGCTTTTGGATAATAAACAAAATTTCACAAAAATGTTAATTATATGCAGGGGTGGGGCTTGGTGTATGAGGTCATCGGTTGGAGTTTCATTCTATCTGCATGTTGGAAAGTTCTTGAGAAAGGGATTGACTGAAATGCAAGAATGACTAACAATATGTGATGTCACTTAGCAGCGTATTTCTGAAGAAAATATCAACTTTGGTCACTTATATGGAAAAGGGCAATCTATTTATCTGTTTAAAATGTAACCACAATTTCAAGGTTTACAAAGAACAGAAAAAGATTAAATGGTGGTGTATTTCATAGAATCTGCCATTAAGTACAACTCCATACACTGATATTTGTAACAAAAATAACTACACATGTAAAATATTACTCTCACAACATTCAAAAAATAGCACACTTCTCAACCTTAATTGTCATAATTTTGTCTTAAATGAAAGGAAAAAAAGCCTTTGGTGGTGCTAGATCTTGAAATAAGTGTGTTATATTTCATGCCTTTTTTTGTCGTCTTAGTTATAAATTGCTCCACAAAATCTATGGTGGTACAACTTTTATTTACAGTAGGAGTAAACTCTCCATGCCATGTGAAAAAACTTACCTTGTTCAAAATTGCTCTCCAATCAGTTAAGTGTAAATATAGAGTACTGCTCGTAAGTGTGCCTCTAAAATTACCCAAGTGAGATTTATATTTCTGTCTATGTAATGAGTTAACAATAATTGAGTCATGACAGGAAGGGAGACAGTGTGGAGACGAGTGTCCATGTGCAAGTATTTGTACTGAGCATTGGTTACGTGATTGTGTCCACGTGGGGTGCGGGATTAGTGGCTGGCCTTACTCCAGATTCACTTTACTTCAGAAGGGGGGGCAGGACAAAAGCCATCCAGGATGACAAGGACGAATCTTCTTTAGATTAAGTGTTTTAAGTGCTGTGATCCCCCCCCGCCTCGAAGTCATCAATGTGAATTAGGTGCCCTCTGGTCACTGCTACGGGGTGTTGAATATAAACAATGCCAAGAGAACGGATGTTAAACGAATGAAAGTGGAAAACCATGAGTGTGTCTATCTTAGTCTGCCCCATAAATCTCACTTTCCCAGCCATGCTGCTGCACTGCTCTGATGCAGCGCTTTGACAACCTTTCATCTGAGCCAAGACAGAACAAAAACAGTGTGGTTTCGTCTGTCTAGTTGGCAGAGACCTTCTCCAAAGCGGATGCATCGGGGAATAGCCATCTCTTTGTTTTATTGAGATCCATGCATATAAGAAGCAAGGTTGGGTGGAGGTGGGCTGAAGGGTTGATGTACAATCTGACCACATAGCTCCAGGAGGACAGGGTGAGAAATGTACATGGAGATCCAGGTGTCCTTGCCTTGGGAAAGAGCATCCTGACTCCATCCTGGAAAACTGAGAACCCACCAGTGTCACCGTGTCACCATAGCACCACTCCTCCAGCTCAAGAACAAAAGTTAGGACTGGAGAAATATACAGGTATACAGTGGTGTGAAGCTGTCAACCTATTTCACCTGCCACTGGTTTAGTATGTGTTATAAAGGCAGACTCACCAAGGGGGGTTGCCACACCAAGCAAAGGGACTGTAGACTTCAGAGCCCAGCAGGGAGTTGAAAAACCTAGAATTTGCTGACAAAGATATAACTCCAGGTGCACATGCACTGTAGGAAATAGACTTTGGAATAGGAAACTGAACACAAATATAGATACATACACATTTTTTGGGTTAGAAAATGTACAAGCATGTGATCACATTGGCACACAATACGAGGAACGCACTGGTTCAGTTGTGAAAAAGCAGTGCATGTGATAACAATTGGATGGAAATTTCCTGAAACAGTAAAACTCTGGCACCACATCTCATCAAAAGAGAATTTGGGTCTTTAGAAGTTTTTTTTCTGTCAGTGTAGTCAATTTATACATGTTGTAAATGAAGTCCTATGCATGTTTCCAAAATGCTTACCACATGGCTGCATGCTAACAGTGATGGTTCCTCTAAGACATTTGTATTACAGCATGCTCTATTTCTGGGTGCCAGGATGTTGGTCTCAGTCACTGAGGGCAGATGAAATCGATCCAGATTGACCTGTCATGTGAAGGAGAAAATGAATGAGGTAGAGGAGGGGAATGCAAAGACCATACAGAGTAAGGGGGCAGCGCAGAAGTATAAAAACCACCCTCTTGCCTCCATATGGGTCAAAAGCCAAGGGATGATTTATTCAAGACTGGGTGTTACACCTCCTACCCCCTCTTTCTTCTTCTTTGCTCCACCTGCCTCTTGGAAAGGAGTGAGAAACTGGAGACTGCTCAGGAGGAGATGACTATATTTAGCCTTGGTGACCGAAGACACTGTGGTCTAAGTTTAAAGTTAAAAATACAGATATCCATGTTCAGTCAAATGAATCAGTTTTTGTATTTAGAGGCAACAGAGTATATAGTCTCAGGTTCATTCAAGTCAAATTCTAAAACAACTTCAGAAGTTTAAATGCATTACTGCTTTTAGGCATCACACTAAACTGACATATGTATAACCTTTATGAGTATTTCAAAAGATTAAGTTCCTGGGATCATGAGTACAGAACTTCAAAACATAAAACTTGAATTCTAAATGTAAGTGTCAATGCAATAATGGCTGGAAAAAATAATAAAGGAGAAAGCAAAAAAGAGAGAGTTACAGCTTACTGTCACAGAGGAGAGGAATTAGATTTAGTCTCAGTTTGGACTGAGCTCCACTTTGTTAATTATTTTCCTGTGGCAGTGATCTCAGCATGGTGCTACTTTCTCACTTAGTGACGAAAGACTCAGTGGCAAGTGCTTAGTCAGCCCTACTCTGGGGTGTGAGATGCTGCGGGGTCTTTGGTGGACTGTAGAGAAGGAAGAGCAGCATGGAACCACAACCATGGCAAGGTGAATTCCTGTAGATTAGGGCAGGCCCAACTATTGTCCTGTAGAGTGAGGAAGCTGTGTAAAAGAAATGGCATTTAGTGCAATGACCAAGATTTGTTTTGGTTTAATCTTATTCTGTATAATCACAAGTGACAATATTGAAATTTTACATCATGCATTTTTAATAGATTGATTGCTAGGGGATGGCCATGGACCTCGGCAAAAGCTGGTTTTGTCAACTCATAACTGGTAAATAAACCGATTTTCCTAAAACTATTTAGGATATTCATCTATGTGTTGGTATTTGTCTTTGAAGGAAACATATCTTACTCATATTGCTCTTTATGCAGGCTGCAATGACAAACGCCCAGCTTCTCCTCCTCCTTAGGATTTCTAGCTATCTCCCAAATGGTTATAATCCTTCTGTTCTTGTTCTTTTTTACCAGCGTCACCCTCCCTCTGCCTCACACTGCACCTGCTTCCCTCCTTCTCTCCGTTCCCTCTCCAAACGTCACTTTTCCCCTGCTTTCCTCCCCTGCTTTATTCTCCCCCTCGTTAGCTTGATGAATGGCTTCACTGCGGGGAAAGTGCTGATTTTCATTCCTCTGTCTGATTTCTGCTGGCTGTTATTAATTTCAACCACTCTCAGAAAAGCAAGTGAGTCAATAAATAAGGAAATGAACACACTTCATTCTGCCATACTGCAGCCCTCACAGTCATTTACTCAGATTGTGGGTGCTCATTGCAGGCCAGGTTTGCATTTGCACTGATAGAGTTCAGCATCACTCTTGAATCCAAATATGTTTTTCTATTTTCTACACTGAAAGTAAAAATGGCAAAATATCAGATGCTTCTGGAACATTTTTAGTGTCTTGCTTTAAAAACTACAATTGAATGGAAACCAAATTGTGCATAGTAAGTTGCTGATAGGAGCATCCTTCATAGTTCACTGTACTGGGCTATTTAAGAGATTTAAACAAAAAATGGCAAAGGGAAGAAATATGGGAAATAAGAGAAGCATAGAGAAGTAGCAGCTTAACAATGTTATTGCTGGACATTAAACAATGCTGTCCATGGAGTGTGGATGGGACAGCAAGTCTAAGTGCACATTACTTACATCCCAGGCCTAATGCATTGTTCTGGCTTGTTAACAATAGACACAAACAGCCTTTGAGAACAATGCAATTATTTGATTCTCTTGCTGCCAGGAGAAAAATCTTTGTAATGCTTCTTTTTATTCTTTATTTCATGTATGTATGCAGTTCAACTGCTAAAGGTGTTGAATCATACTTAGCATTCTAAGCATTTATGTATAGAAAAAAAGATAAACAAGAGTAAGTGTTGCCACTGTAATTACTGTTTAATTACACAACACACAAAGTCAAGAAAAAAAAAACATCTAACATTCCCTTTCTAGACATCTTATACTGTACCATAGGTAATATATTCAGTTTTACTGGGCTGGTAATTCTTTCAAAGCATGTCCAAAATCATAGCAAAACAAGTGAGACATTGATGTCATTGTAAAAATCAGTTTAATCTGCAAGTTATATTAAATATTTTACTTCCTTTATCCGTCTGTATATCCAGTATAAATGGTGAAGCCCAAATTATTCACACCACTGAGAGATTTAGATTCAAAATATTTCCAGTCAATCCAGAAGTTTGTTTAGGAAGTGAAAAAGGGATCCCAAATTTAATTTTCTTCCATTTTCTAATCACAACTAAACAAATTCTACCAGGAGTACGAATAATTTTGGTATGTAATAGGACATAATAAACAGTACACATACTTTATGTGCAGTCCAGTCATTTGTGGGTTGTTGCATGACAGGGACTCCAATGGAAACATAATTTGATTGCAAACATGTTCAGCAGTCTTTACTGCCTTATAAATATCTTCACGGTAAACAACAAATAAGGAATCTGAATGAAAACCAAAATCATCTTGTCAATTATTTAATGGAAGTTTGTGATTGTGCCAAAGTGGGAACAAAGCAAAAAAAATAAAAATTCTTCTAGAAAGTATTTATGCTTGCATGAGTTTACATGAGCTTTGTATACTAGTCTTTAGAACAGCATTTTGATTTACTGCCACACTTGACAAATTATTATTCGCATACAAAAACTACTATTAGTGGGCTTTTTTGGATGACGTCCTGCCTTGTGAGCATTCTGCTTAGATGCATTTCCAGCTGTGAAAAATGCTTTTCCAGCATTAAATGTCCCTTTGTGAAGGGCATGTCTTGCAGTGGAAGAAGACTGAACGGAGTCCATTTTCTTTTGAAAATTTCACTCATGTGTGAATTGTTCTGGTAAAACACATTGCCAGTTTTACATGAATGAAATGATACAGACTTTTGAAACAACAACAGACTCTGATCAAAAGCATTTCAAGGTTGGAAAGTATGTTAAAAATGATAGAATGTTTGTATTTTCTCCAGAAAATCACAAATCCACATCAAACAGATTCAACATTAAATGATTATGTAGAGTAGTCAAAGCAGAATTAAATTCCTGCTTGTAAAAATGTTGGGCATTTCTGTCTAAAAATGCCATACACAAAACAGTGTGCAGGTCATAAGCCATCGGACAATGGTCACATTTTATTGCTTCTATAAATAAAATAAAATCTATGTGATAGACCAACAGAAATAGTGAGTATTTGCAAAGTGGAATAAAATAATACATATGTTTTTCAAATTTCTTTACAAAAAAAAAATGAAAAGTGTGTCATGCAAGTGTGTTTAACCTAATTTACTATCAAATCTACTCTGAGCAACTCCCTTCTGAAGTTGACTAAAAAGTTAATTTGGAAGAGTTCCATCCATCCATCCATCCATTTTCTGTTCACCCTTGTCCCTAATGGGGTCGGGAGGGTCGCTGGTGCCTATCTCCAGCTATGTTCCAGGCGGGAGGCGGGGTACACCCTGGACAGGTCGCCAGTCTGTCGCAGGATTTGGAAGAGTTTCAAAAAGAAAACTATTTCTAGAAAGTCATGAGAATTTAAGTTAAGTTTAAGTGTAAGTGCATTGTGTTAGTGTTAGTGAAAACACTAACACTTTGCCTGAGCTTGAAAAGGTCACTTTAACAGGAAAACATGGGAGTGGAAGCATCATGGTGATGGGAAGTTAATGAGAGTTGATGTGAAAATGGATGTAGCTAAAGAGCATCCTTATATAAAACTTGTTACAGGCTGCACAACACTTAGGGTGGGGGCAGAAGTTACAAATACCAACCATACTTTTCCAAATTGAACTGCTTTGTTCGAGTCTGTTACAGTAACCCCAGTACAAGCATGTGGAACTCAGAAATACGTTGGATAAAAGTTATCCAACGTATTTCTGAGTCCGTTTGCAAGGCACTGAACAATGCCTGACACAATTTAAAAGAAGCCACAAGAAATACATTACCTCCCAATAACCTATTATTAGACATCAGTGCAAACAGGTCTTTTTATTGGTTTCAATCTGAAAAACACTGCACATTTGTAATATAGTACATAATAAAGGGGGATTTTAAATCCATCACTGTTACTAACCAGAATTACATGTAAGGTGGAAATAATGAACATTTAGTGTGGGTAGAGCTGGTGCAAATTATATCTAATGAGTTAAATATGTGGAGCCCAAGAGCAGTATATTTCACTTCAGCACAGATGCTCCATTTTACCATTTAAGATGAGTTACACAGGGCATCTGTTGCGGTTTGATAATTTATTGGCTATCAAAATCTGAAGTAAGTTAAATATTAAAGCTATGCCCATTTTATGCTTTAGATTTCCTAATGTTTTATGTCCAACTTAAAAAAAAAAAAAATCCAAACTGAGCTTATGGTAGCAGTGTGAGGTAAAGAGGGAGAGGAGAACAAAGGGGAGCCAATATTACTGCAGTTGTAGCTGTAAGGGTAGTGGAGCCTGTATGTCTGCTTCATGGCTCTGTAAGCGCAGACATAACTATTGTGTTTACAAGGCTGACTTGCTCTTACTGTTAAATTATTGAGGTGGGGGCAAGTTAAAGTAGGAGGAACAAAATGAGGGGGCTGGAGGAAGTAAATATTTGTTCCTCTCCCTCATAGTTCTGGTTAACCAGACGGAGGAATGCTCTTTGAGTTTTATAATTACAGAGTGTGCTGTAGTGTCACCCTCAGAGAGAACATGGCCTCAGAGACCTGAAAGAGCAGAGTTTTCTGTAGACAGTGTAGAGAGTTTGTCTTGAAGTGTTAGAATTTCAGAAACGGTACACTGCTACACTTCGCCACTGACAAAATGGATGTTTTGTTCAGGCGCATATCGCACCCCTTGCCTTGAGCATGGACAGAAACAACAACTATAAATCATGTTTGTCTTCATCTTCTTCATCTTCCACATGGCTAATTGAGGTTACCTTACAATCATCCAGAAGGTCAGGTTTTTACCTTCAGAAATTTACAATCATGCCACACTTACTGTGGTATTTATTTTTTATGTATTGTAAATTAATAACTATTTCCCTTATATTTCATTGAATTGTCTTTTTAATAACCTTGTTTGGGTAAGTGTTTTGAATATCCTTTCATAAGCATCTCAAACATAGTTCAGACAGAAGGTGTATAACTGACTTGGGATTGTAGGCTTTCTTGCCCACACAAACCTTTTGGGCTGAGCCCAAAAGTTTTCTATGGGACTGAAGTTATGGTTTTGTAATGGCCATAACTTAACTGAACTTCCCCTGACCAAAAAAGATTTGAAAAACTAAGTTTAAAATATAATATCTCTTGATTTTATATTTCAAGAGATATTATTGTTTGTCCCATAGTTGGCCGTTTCATTTAATTTGATTTCATTTCACCACTACTATATCTATTGATATAAAGTACAATCAATCAAATAAGGCTGTCAGTATGATATTGAAATCAAATTCATTCAAAGTCTAATTACAAATCTGACTAAGGTGTTAAGCTTATAACCAAAAAACAAACAAACAACAAAACAAAACAAAAAAACAACAACTTGTTTTTCTCAGTGTGCAATGAAAGAGCTAATTAAACAAAGAAGAATGAAACTCTGGCCATAGCATCAGAAGTTCTATCATGTTTTGTTTTTTTACCATATGCTCTCCAACTACAAAGTACAGAGATAAATAAACAATGTTAGAGTGTATTTTCAACAGATGGCATGGTGCAACAATATTATTTATAAAAAGTGCCTTGAAATGGTGCCAATATTTAATGCCCATGGAAGATAATGAGTAATTTAGTTGAGATGTGTATATACGTTTGTATGCATTTTCCAATGTTGCGGTGTGTCAGACCTCTCCTAGTCACTTTTCCAGAGCCTTGGTATGTTGGCTCTGTTTTCAGAAAACTGTATCTTCTCTCTCACATGACAGTGCAGCTCATTTATTGAGCACGTATAGCAGCTTCAATGCCTTCAAAGCTCTCCAGTTATTTTTTCCTCCTTCTTCCTCTCTTTGACCTGGTCTTTAAAGGAGAATGATGAGTTCACAGCTGATAGTGTCTGGTTGCGAGGAGCGGAGAACAGTATAGGATGACATTATCGGAAGTGGCTGCATATAGATGCAAAGAGAAAAAAAAAAGAGACACAAATAGAGGGAGAATACTATGGTGCACATCTCTGGGTATAAACTTCTGTCTACTTGGATTACATTAATGACCCCTGACGAACCATAATAACACAGATGCACAGCATTGAATTCGAACCACAGCCAAAGGAATGACAGTGTTTGAGCTCAAGTTTGACTTACTGCTATCATAGTTTTGTCATAAAATAAATAATCACTAGTTATATATATATACTGTATATATATATACTGTATATATACTGTATATATGGAATAAAATTAAAGAAAATGTAACACACAGTGAAACCCAGCATTCCAAAATTGCTATTAGTGACAGGAATGTGAAAGGGGAATGATGGAAGGGGACAAATCTCTTCCTCCGTCCCTGCAGCTAAAGTAAAATACTTGTGGTGACGGGTTGTGACAGCCTAGGGAGTGAGGGAGCAGGAGGGGAGTGTTACGCCAAAATCCCCAGAAAAAAAAAGAGAGGAGGGAAGATTAATTTAGGATGAACTGCCACGAGAATGCACTCTAAGAAAATCTACCTCTCTTGTCTTTCTCACTTTTTGCACCGAAGCTCATGTCAGTGCCTTTTTTTCCCCCTTCTGACACAAATGCTTTGGTTAATAGATATTTAGTGTATAAATTCTCTTAGAAATTCTCCACTCATGACATTATCATAATGACATAGTCAATAATTATAACTACAGCTTCTCAGGCAGAGTCCCCTGGGTCAAAATTAGACATACGTCAAACATGTATGTCACACCAGAATTAGATGCACACCGGAGCAGCACACTGACTCTCATTTCCTTCCCTCGTCTCTTGATAGTGTCCCTAATAGACCTCTCTCCCAGTGGCACACTGCTATTGCAACACTCACCTACTATTGCTTTAATGAGATTTCTCTGCTGTTTTCTGTATTTGTGTGTGTGTGTGTGTAGGGGTGTGCACTGTTACATCTGTGTGTGCTTGAGGAAGAAAGATGTTAGTGATCCTTGTTGCCCTGTTTATCTCCACCCTTCTGTTGAAGTGGAGGGAGGTCAGAGGCAGGGCCGCCTGTATCCATCTCCATTCCCACGGCTGCCGTCTCACGAGTGCAGCGGTCATAGGAGGATGTAAAGCGTATGGATTTTTTTCTCATCCTCTCTACACTCACCAAAGCAGGAAGATTAGACAGAAGATGAGCGCAGCCTGGATGCTTTCATAGCACAACACTAGAAACATCTGACCCACGCTGGGTCGGATGGAGCACATTAAATACGTGCAAGCACACATACGTGCACACAGAGTTCAAATACAAGATGATTTATTTTGTGTTGTATTGTATTGTTCGCAGCTTGGTTAATTTTTGCACGTTGGACACTGAAATCATGCACTCTGTTACAACTACGAACTACATTAAATTGTTTTAACGACCAGAGACCAACCAGGCTCACTGCTTATCAAAATCAAATCGGTTTAATAGTTTAGCAATACAAGATAAACAACTCTACTGAAGATTAATTTTCAGATATTTCAAACTATATTCATAAATATAGAGATAAGATTGCCTTAAATTTTAATGATTATTATTTATTTTAAAAATAAACATGGAAAATTGAGCATTTTACTAAAGGTACTGGAAAAAGATTTACCTTAAACAGAGCCATTTACACACAAACTCAAATTTGACAGGGTCGAGTGGTTGGGGTCGGATAGCATAACAATGAATTAAAGAATGGTATAAGACATATTATAATAAAGTAACTATGTTGTGATTACTTATCATTATGACAGACAAGTTCCTCTTTAAGCTTATGTTGGTTCAAAGCAAACCAGACCCCTCAAATGTTCGAGATATGTCTGTTTTCTATATCTGTACACTTTGTATCTGTTTTGATACAATGTGCAGAGGTGTTTTGCAACATGTGAAAATGTTATGATTCTTTTCACTTTTTTGTAGATATTCTTACTAGATGTCATGATGAATCTTATTACAAACAGGCCAAAACTCCAAGCTTCTTTCCCATCAAAATTAAAAAGGAAGGAGAAACAACCTTTTTGGTCTTACACTTGCTGTGGTATTCATGGCTCACAAGGTTTGTTGTATCTCCAAAGATATTAGTTTTGCTCTTTGACCATTTCTTTGTCTTAAGCCAGATGTAAAAAACATAACTGCTTTTTTCACTGTCAGATACAGTGCCTATAAAAAAGTATTCACCTGCTTGGGTTTTTTACCCGTTTACTGCTTTTACAAATCAGATCAGCAAATGTGTCTTTTTTAACAATAAAGTAAAAAATAAAAAAATAAATAAATTAGACACATTTAAAAAAAACTTAAATGTCAAAGTAAAAACTGTTTTCCACAAAATGGTGACCATTATATACTAATATTTAACATAAAATAAGTAATTGCATATACATTCAACTCTCTTAGGTCAGTATTTACTAGGTGCACCTTTGGCTGCAATCGCAGCACAGAGTCTGTGTGTATAGATCTCAATCAAGCTTGAGCGTCTCGTCACTGCAATTTTACTCCATTTTTGCTTTCAAAATTTTTCAAACTCTGTCAGGTTAAGTGGGGATCAGATGTGAACACCAAACAGCTCTTCTCAAGTCCTGCCACAAATTCTCTTTGGGATTGAGGTCTGGGCTTTGACTGTGCCACTCCTGAAGTTCCACCATGTTGTCATCAAACCATTTATTTGCAACTTTAGTTGGATGCTTTGGGTTGTTGTCTTGCTGGTAAATAAACATTCTCTGAATAAATAGAGCGTTTTATAGATTTTCCTTTCTATCTTTCCAAGCCTGGTCTGTGGCAGAGAAGAATCCCCTCAGCATTACTCTGCCACTGCCATGTTTCATGATGGGTAATGGTGTGTTTGTGATGATTGTTGATCAGAGTTTTAGGTCTGATGAGACCAACAAATTCAATTTAGTCTCATCAACTTAAAGCACTTTCTTCCACTTGGTCATGGAGTCTCCTTTTGTCAAACTATAGTGGAGCCTTGACATGAGTTTACGTCAACAGTGACTTTCTTGTTGTTACTCTTCCATAAAGCTTTGAATGGTGAAGAACCCGTTCAATAGATCATGTGTGCAGACTCTCTCAACTCTCAGCTGCTGAAGCTGGTATTTCCTTTAGTGTAGCCCTGTGTCCTGCTGTTCTCCTTCTTGGATGGTCACTCGGTTGTGAAGATGGCCTGATCTAGGTACACTTATGAATTGGTCCAACTTTTTTCCATTTCTTGATGATAGATTCAACTGAACTCCAGGGGAGGTTCATTGTCTTGGAGATTTCTTTATATCCATTTCCTGACATACTGTTCAGTAGCCTAGCACAAAGATTTAGAACAATCATAGAGCAGATTTTGAGCAGATTCAAGGCCACATACAGTACAGACCAAAGGTTTGGACACACCTTTTAATTCAATGAGTTTCCTTTATTTTCATGACTATTGACATTGTAGATTCACACTGAAGGCATCAAAACTATGAATAACACATGTGGAAATATGCACTAAACAAAAAAGTGTAAAACAACTGAAAATACCCCTTATATTCTAGTTTCTTCAAAGTAGCAACCTTTTGCTGTGATTACTGCTTTGCACACACTCTGAGCTTCAAGAGGTAGTCACCTGAAATGGTTTTCACTTCATAGGTGTGCCCTGTCAGGTTAATAAGTGGGATTTATTGCCTTATAAATAGTCATGAAAATAAAGAAAACCCATTGAATTAGAAAGGTGTGTCCAAACTTTTGGTCTGTACTGTACATACTTAAATATTAAACTCCCCCTGTACAATTCTGGTCCAGTGCAAAAGGGGAACATGTCACCGGATCCTTCTGTTTTATTTATTTATTTATTTTTTTTTTTACTTTTTGATTACATGGAATTAAGATGTGATTTTCCATCACGCCAATTATGATTTCCTCCTCTTCCAAACTTGTGAACTTGTAATATTCATTCCTCTTGGCCATGGTTGTTGTGTTTACTATGCTGTTGTAAATCACACGGAAAAACTCCATGATCTTACTGAAGCAGGACGGAGACCTCAGCAGATCTTGTAGTTCGTGAATAGTTTGTGCAAAAATGAACATGCAAAAACCACAACACAACAATTTGACTTTGGGCGAACCATGCTGGAGCCTTAAAGATTAGCCCACAACCAGTAAGAACATTCTCTGCCAGTGTATTGCTATAAACACAAAATACAAATTCAACTTTACTTCAAAGCACAAAAAAAGATCTTTGGGAAAATGAAATATGCAATGAGTTGTAGAAAGAGGCCTACGATCTCTCTTACCCCCAGGTTAAGAGATGCAGAAATATTTGCTATGCACAAAAAGAAACAATTATGAAATTCAAACCTTGCTGGTTTCACTTAAAATTAAAAATGACTTGTGTTAATCAAAATAGGTCGTAGCCATCTTTTAGGTTCAAGAAAATAAACTATTCTGTTCTCCTCCTACTATTTCCTCAGTTCATTCCACATCAGAGGCCGCAATGACTAAGAAATTGCATCACTAACTGCTCTGTCTGACACTTCCTTCATACAGTTCAACACAGATTAAACTTTTTTTGTTTACAAAAAAAACTAATGTTCACACATTAAGGAACTGTTTGACAAACAGGTCAATGACTCTGCATCTTAAGCTGAACATCAAGACAGTTGTAACATATCAAGGGTGATTATCTGATGCTCATAAAGAGAATGTTGTAAAATATGTTATTGTATGTTTTTCAGTCTCTGTTTTTAATCTAAGATTTAAATCCACTTTTTGTTTTCCACAGTCTGTACATGAAAATGTTGCTTAAAAAAGCCACACTAGATGAAAGACAGAAGCACACACATAGAAAGTGTGGGCGTCCTGCAAAATGAAACTGAACCCTAACGTTATTTGTATTTTTAGAGTTTTCAAACCCCAAAATAGCAGAAGATAAAACTCACAATACTTGTGTGGGCAGACCTTTGAAAAAAAAAAACATGGTGAAGTTCAGTGAGAAAGAATCAGTGAGAAAATTGTAAACTTTAGAAATCATGCAGGCTTGCTTTGAAACCAGATCTGTTAAAAACACAAATGACTGTAGACTACCTTAACAGCGTGTAAAACCGTACTTGTTGTTTTTACAATTGGATATATTTTTGCATGAGTCAACCTTGCCTACTGAACAACTGGCTCAAATAAAATGTTAGAAAGGATAGAAAAAACTAGTACATAGGATGAAAAAGAATAAGAAAACGGACATGGTCATTTTTATGTGTATCAAATACAGAGTTTACATAGGTACACATGGCTAGTTTTACTTTATAAATAAACTGATGACTAACTTTAATTTTAATCTAATAGAATGAATGTGATGACTAAGTTAGATAATAACCAATCGTGATGTTTTGAGGTGCATCTGTTTCTCTGTGTGTACACGGAGAAAGATTTATGGCTAGAGCAAGGTGGAAGTGCATGTTTATCTTATAGGAGATTTTTTGTTTGTTTGTTTTTGTAGACACACAGAGGGCAACATTCCAGGGAACACTAGGTGGGTACAATGACATAAGCAGGGCACAGTGCCCCTTCCATACACGATGCTCTCGCAACACCTACATATGGAGAGGTCACACACATCTTATTTTGCGCTGTAAAGCATTCATGTAGGAAGACTGGCTATACACCATCTTTTATTTTGAAGATGGCTTCACTTGCAACATTCCTTTGCATTGTCATTGTGTATGCTATTTAGGGTGAATGCATTTTTCCCCCAACTGTGAGCAGCTACAGTACGTCTGGTTCCACACACTTGGCAGCATCCTGCACACACACGGAGTGAGTGCTGTAAATAGCCAGAGTGTGTCGTGCATCTCTGCTGTGTTTGGACCTATTTTAGAGCTGACACAGGAAACAGGGCCATTCTGACAGCCACCCTGCCAGCCTGTACAGCACACAGCAGCCCCAGAACCTTCTGTCTCTCTCTATAGCTCTGTCTCTCTCACACACACACACACACACACACACACGCCTGCACGTGCACCCCCGCACGCACAAATAAGTGTGTGAATTCCCAAACACAAACAGGCGTGCAAGCGGATCAGATATTTTGCATGTTAACAACTTATCTGTGCTTTATCCTCGTATTATACTTGAATAAATCTGTTCAATTTCTTTCTCAACTTCTCAGAAACTTCCTTAGTAAACCTTCCATTTTGTCTTTAGAGTTGTTCAGTTCCAGCCTTGCTGTAAGAGGAAGAGAAGCGTCTACCTGTTTCTGAGTCAAATTTCACTGCATAATAATAACTCTGGCAGGGAGGAGCTCAATTACCCAAGACACAGGTTTCTTCTCTCATCTGCATGAGGCAGCTGGAGACCAAGTTAATTTAGAGTTAATTTATGTGGGTACCCGGTTTTGCTTCTTTAGTTTTTTGTGTTTTTTTTCTGTCCACCAAACTGGTGTAATTAAATACAGCATCTTCACAGTTCATCTAATGTGTAAATATTTTGGCACAATAAGTAATATAGAAGCAAAAAGTGAACAGGTTTAAACCTAAATTAAGCTGTTTTGCAGTGATATGACAGTGCTGGCTCATTTAGGGACTGTTAGCATACAGACATAAATGCCTCTTCAAAAGAGGGAGCATGAACCTCTCTTATTTAGGGCGAAAGATAAATTCTGCAGACTGCCTCTGCCTTCGCAATGTAATTATGCTCACAGCAATGTGCCTTTACGGCCTGCCTAACATTCGGAAATTATCTCCTTGGAATGAAGTCCAATTAATTTTGGCACCTACAAAGCTTACCTGTGCACAGAAAAGCTGTAATGACACTTAGAAATTGGCTCTTGCAGTAATAGTTTATAAATAACGTGAACGGTGAGGCAACTGTGCACTACATGATACAGACAAATATCTATCTTCTTTCTGTACCTTTTAAAAACATGCGCACAAACATTCACATACACTTCAGTTCACTTTGTCAAATGATGGCCTTTTTTATAATTACCCAAAGTAAATGGGCTGTATGTCATTCTTATGTCCTCTTATTTTTTTGACATTTATAGAAAATATAAAAAAAATATAGACATATATAGATGCCTTGTTAAAGCATCCACAAACATTTAACTTTTTGCAGCAATGGATTACATAGTTTCAACATGTTTTATAAAAATCTAAAATGTCTGTTGTTCATGCAGGATGTAACTATGGAAAAAAGTGGGAGCAAGTTGCTGGAGCAGAAACTGAGGGAAAAAACTAAAAATAATCAATTTCCAAAAAAAAAAATCAAAAGGACTTTTGTGTTTTTGCAAAAATATAATTGAAGTCACAAAGAAACCAGCCATTTTTTTAAATAGCAGTTTTAGAAGTTTTAAAATGGTAGATTTTGTTCTTGAATTTAGCTTGTTTATAGAATAAATCTAATCCATTTTTGGGTGTGAACTATTAGCTCATTAATTATAACTGGCTTTGTTTGGCTATTCACAAGCGTTTGTTACTGGTTTTGGCCAAAAAGATTAAGTTTTGAAAGGAACACATGGCTAATTTGCATCACCAACACATCATCTTACTTCACACTAATAACGGATCCTTGGAAAAAGAGACCTCAGCCCAGGTCCATTTATGGCTCTGGGACAAATGCTCACCTATACGAACTATGGAATCCAAAGATCAATTCATGCCACATGAATTGATCTTGTGGCATGAATTAATTAACTTTGACTGAGCCACCCTAACACATATGCCTTAATCTTTTGTTGTAATTACCTGTTAAAGGCTGAAAATCGAGCCTTTAACAGGTTTTCTTCCTGGTTTGACTTGTATTTAGTTCCATCTACCTTTCCATCAACTCTAACAATTCTCTCAGTTCCTGCTGATGAAAAACATCCTCACAGCTCAAGTGCTGTCATGACCATGTTTTATTACGTGGATGATACTTTCAAGGTGATGTGCAGTAATAAGTCTCAAATAGTGCTACATATGCAGGATATAAAGTTAAAGTTTAGTTTTAAAAGATCAGAAATCATGTGTAAGAATTAAGTGTAAGCCAGGTACCTTACACATATTTGGAAACTGCAGGTAGGGTCAGTGGTGTGCGGTCAGGGGAGGCAGGTGAGGTAGTGTGTCACCTGTAATCCTGACAAGTAAGATACGTACAGTACATGACATGAAAAGTAAAATAGATCCAAACAGTGATGTGAGAAAATCAATTTGTCTTTTTCTTTGCTCCATATATATTATTTTTTAATAATATATATTTTTATGGTTGAAAAAGTTGAATTCTTGCAAATACATGGAAGAAGTACAGGGAGAGGCAGTGCAGTGTTGTGTCTCACCTCTGTTGACGCTGTGTCACACATAGTGACTGAAGCCGACAGTTGGCGTGTTCCCATCTCTGTCTCTCTTTATATCACCAATATAATTGTTTAATTCTACAGTCTACATTAGTGTTCCACAGTCTAATATATTTTATGAATGTGAGTGACATATTTAGTCTTTCTGATTGGCTGTACAATGAAAATGTGTAGGGTGAGGCAGATATGGGGCGGTGCAGAGCACCATAAGGACAATACAGGTGCATTTCTTCTATGCATTGAAAAGACGGAAAATAATATTTAAAAAATACAAGTCTATCAAGACCATGCTTCTCAGTCGTCACCTTTAAAGCTGGCAGATTTCTAAAAATGAAAGGAAAATGAGAGACAAGCATGGACATTTTTGTAAAACAGAGTGACAGAAATATTGGTTGCGAAGGAGCTTATCTTTAAAACTAATCTTACTAAAAACAGAAAGGTCTGTAAACGGAAACAGTGGTCTTTTCGGGCCAGTGACATATTTTGCCACACCACAGTGGCTCTCTATTGTAGGGCACTCTGTGATGAGTCAGTCCTTTTGTAGAACAGCACCTTTTGTTTTTGTCCCAGGGAGTCTGGATGTTTTGCACTTTACTACTACTACTTGTGACTGAATGACAGTCACAAGTCATTCAGAAATTATTTTTGACACCAGAAATATACAACTATATTTTTCATCATTATTGTAAATATTGTATAGGTTTTGCACCTGGTTTGTTCTTACTTTAATGACTTGAATTAATTGAACTTATTTGAAAAATTATTTCACTAAACTTGTGGCCTTTTAAATATCCAGTGTTTAGAATTTGTTGGTATCTAGTGGTAGAGCTACACAATATGACGAGACAAATAACTCAGTCTCACCCTCTCATCTCCCAACTTGTAGTATCAGTTTTGGTGACTATGACAACACAAAACAGCCACCCAGAATTGGATATTCAATTACCCTTTTATGACTTACTGACATAAAATGAAAGAGAAAAATTTAATATAAAGATAATCTATGTGATCTAAATACTTGTCTTCCATTTCTCTTCACAAGGACACTTATTAAAAGGAAATCAAATAAAGAATTTGATGGCTGGAATACTTGACCCAGTTGCCTCCCCATCAGCTGCCAGGGAGTCAGGCATTTTTACCAATTATAGGGTAAATTATTAGCAGGGATCTCATGTCTTCACATTCTGGTACTTGGATTAGCTAAAATGCTTTTGGAAAGTAATGGCTTATCAGATATCCATGAAATCCAACGTTATACAAAAGTATTCTTTTGTGTGATTAAGCTAGACGAATCGCGTTGGGTGCTACTGGGTGCTCTGAGATCTTTCAGCTGCATGTTACAGGTTGAAAGAAATCAGTCACTTTTTTTTTGGAATTGAAAGGATTCAAGCCTAAAGCTCCCTGATCTCAAACATAATTGTGCTGATCAGACTGCCTTTGCTCCGTCAAAGTTCTAAGCAATGCTAGTTCTATCAGTGTTAGGTTATATACAGGTGCTGCTGTTAAATGGTACAATTTATCTACTTTCAAAATTAATATTCAAAGGTGTTTCTTGGTATACCTTGGTATTCTCATTTGTGTAATTACACATAGAACATCATTGACCAGTGTCTTGTTGCATGAACACCAACTATTTAGCCATTCAGCTTTGCAATATGGTACATAAATGGCAGAGGAGTGGTGTACTGGAATGCGAGCTTGGCAGACTGTGGCTACGCTATTAGCAAGCGCTAACAGTTTTATTATTAGAAAATAAACTGTGCGCTGCAAAACTCTGAATGTTATTAACACCTCGCCATCTGGGTCTGACAGCTGTGTTCAGCCGTCACTGTGGCTGAACTGCTAAAGTCAGTATCTGAAATCTCCCGGCCTTATCTACAGCACTTTCATTCTGTGTGTATCCGTCAGTGTGTGTTCTCCTCTTTCTCTCGTTATCTCTCTTTCTTCCTCTTGCTGTTTTTCTTGCAGACGCAATGGTAATGAGCGAGTCAAAACTTTTTATTTCACAATTTCTCACGCACATAAAGTGAACAGGCAGCAGAAGCATTTACTGCTTTTTATTGTTTAATTGCATCATGTATGTGGTCTGTGGGACATCCTGTTGGTTTTGCATAGCTATGTTTTATTAGAGTAAGTAAATTTAGACTTCCTAAAATCAGTTACCTTCTTTATTTGTGCAGAAGCTTTCTATAAAGTATTTTTTTTATCAAGACCTTCCTTAAATGGTGCAAATATAATGTAAACATGCTTCATAAAAGATAAATATTGTATTTAACCACCTATATATGACTTACTGTATGTGTTTATCTCTGAAGTTACTTCCTTAGGCATGTCCTCTATAGTGTTTCTGCAGGGATTATTTAAGATTTGTATTCTTCATGTTTGTTTTCTTACCCCCATCAACCAGCTCTTCAAGACTTTTTTTAAACAGACAACCTGCAAACTCCGAGCATCATCAAAACCCACCCACACCACTTCTTGGCTTCTCGTCTTTAACAATAATCTTTGTTCTAAAGAAATGCCAAAAGATACACATTTAATTGTAGGCACCGCAGAAAAAGAATCATTCTTTCTTTGTCTTTGTCTAGACCTGTAGAAAATACTTTTCTCTCCTTAAACAGGCCAATTGTTTCTTAGGGTACATCACCCATGCTCCAGCTAATCTACATGGATACTTACCTTCTTTTAGATTTAGGTACATTGCAACCAAGCAGCATGAAGGACTCTGGACGGCACAGTAATCTATTTCACATGTAGCTGCACAGAGTTAGTGCGCCAGCAGAGAAATTGCGTGCTTTCAGTTTCACTTCTTGTCTTTTTCATTACACCATGGTTACCCATTGTCTAAAACTATTTATCTATGTGTTTCCTCACTGTCTACTTGCTTTAGACCAAATCAGACTTTTTTTTCAATTAAGAAACAGTTTGAAGATAAGAAAATATCTTTCTCTTGAAATGGATAGGAACTTTTAGAGAATTAGAGTAAAAAGTCTTAGACACACAAATGTGTGGTTGTATATTCTCACTCCATACTTCAGACTTTAAATCAATACATCTAATGTAAGAAAAGTGAAGAATGATCTCATAGATATCAGTGAACTGACCACAACCCCACGGTACTGCATTATGTGGTGAAGTCCTTTAGTTTGTTAGATTTATATGCTGGCGCCACATTGGTGTTGCCAATCCCTCATCATTTAGTCTTGTTTCTGATCTTCAAGAGGAAGCTTGACAAGGGAAGTAGAGCATTCATCACATTTCCACTGTTTTTGAGCATCCAGTATGTAATTTGGAAACACAATCATGTTAGAAGCACAGGATTGCCATGTTCAAGTAAAAAATATACTAATATCCTCCTCTACAGGTGAAGTGATATCTAACACTCATACCTCAGACCTCAGCTGGTAACTGAACCCAGGACTGTCTTGCTAGGAGGTCAGAGGATGAACCTCTGCTCTGCTGTGTTAATTTCTTTTTAAACTCCACGTATTAAGAAATAAGTCCCAACAGTTATAAATTTGAATTGTTTCAAGACAGCTTGAAGAATAGAAAGTTTCATTCTAAGTCAAATAATTCTGGCTGAATTGAGTCATCATTAGCACTTAATGTTCATTACTCAAATGCACAGTGGATCTGAAATGTTCAAGAGATGCGTTCACACCCACTTTATCTTGAAGGCACCATGTGTTATGAGTACATCTGATAATTACCAATGATTATGTTTGTAAAAACTGCAAAGAGTGTCTTGTTTGCATCGCAGGATATGCACTGCACTTACACACTATTTTAAAACTGTTATTTTTAAGCCTTAAAACAACAACACCTGCATTGGTTGTGATTTCCAATAGCCTGCTTTTCTTTTTTCTACTATTCAAAGGTTGAAGAAAGTTTTGAGAAGACAATTTGCTCCAGTTTATAATCATTACAGGATAAGACATTTGGTTGTGAGGAAAGAAAGCAAATTAGCTGGTTTATCTGAGAGAGAACACTGAGTCACTGAGTCATTCTGGCAGCAGAAGAAAATGTCCTTGTTGAAATACTTAACACAGTAACAGCAGAACAGCATGTTGGTAATTTCTTCAGCAGCACACGTCTGTAGCCTAAACAAACAAACACCTTTTGAAGTGTCATTAAACTCCTGACAAGTTAGCACGCTCATTTCACCCCTTGTGAGGTTTGCAAAATTACCATTTTGTTCTGAGGGTGTATAAATGTATATGTTTGTGCAGATAAATGCCTGCATCTATGTTCTACATGGTTAATGCACTTCACTCAAGCCTGACCACAAATCAAAGTGATGGTTGTTGAGTACCACATAAGAGAAGAGAAATGAAGCAGATGAGTGTTAAGATCAAACAAACCATCCCCCAGTTGAAAGCTCCTCTAACGGGGTTGGGGGCTGCATAGCGTCAGTCAGTGTATTTCTCTTTTAGTGGAGCCGATACCACAACCACTAATGAGGTGATAACACAGAGACGATAAGTTGTTAGGAAGATGAAATGAGATTTGTTAAGTCACTTTGCACTCTTACGTTCTGTCTTCCCCTTTTTTTTGTTGCACGTTCTGCAGTACTGAATCTTCTTTCAGGGAAAATCCTCAATGTAAAAACTGTTAAAATGCAGTACTTCAGTTAATGTATTACATATTGGTTTGTACTCAGATCAGAACTTGAAGTTCTCCAGATCCAGCAGACAATGGGCCTCTGAGGACAGATTAAGTGTGGCACTGATGAGAGGGTTCTGTCACTGGATTGGCTTACAGCCAGTTTCCAATGTGGACTGTGTTGGAGTTTGATGAGTCTAATTTTTGTTTGTGCAACAGCCAGGTTACAGTGTTGTATGTAAGTTCAGGTCACAACTATAATGCATTTATTTATTTTTTGTCTTTTTTAACTGGTCAACTTTGTGATTTTCTTTTCACATACAAATGAGTCCTCACATGCCTGTTATTGTTTGCATTCTGAATTTATCACCAAAATATTGTTATACAGTCAACGAATGCTCAAAGAACAACTGCAGATATGTTAGGATATCTGGCAATGGAACATTCATGTTATTCTGAAACTGGGAATAGAGCCCATTAGATGCATATGTGTGCAAAGTATTACACCGAAAAAATCAAACCCACCTAACTATGTGCACACTTCTACACAGTTTCTGTAACTGTTGTACTGTACATTTATATATGTAATTGCTTTCGTTTGAGAATCAGAGTTGTAATTTCTTTTGCCTTATACAGCAATTAAAACCCTTTGAACATTTTCACATTTTGTGAAGTAAAAACTACAAACTTCTTTGGACGTAACTGGGTTTTTATGTTAGGTCAGCAAAAAGTAGTGTGAATAGTAAAAATGATGCATAATCTTCAATTTGATTTTCAAATAAAATATCAATGTAACATGTTTGTATGTACATGTATTTGGCTCAAAACTAAAATTTTGCAGAAATACCCTTCATTGGGGTCAAGGTTGCCAGTCATTTTGGGGAGATCTCAACTAGTTTTGCACAAGTAGAGATTCAAAATTGTAACTCATTAATTTTCTTAAAAAATAGCTCAAGCTCCTTCAAATTTAATGTAGATAAGGCTTTACATTTGTTCATGTTTGGTGTAGTTGTCCTGCTGGTAGTGAACTTTCCCCTCAATCTCAGGTTTTCTGTTGTCTCTCTCTTTTTTTAATGTTCCTGTCTCTAGCTCCATCCTTCTTTCCATGAATTCTGACCATTTAGCTAGACAGCTGAACTGTCTAGCTAAAGGAAAACATCTCTACAACAAGATGCTACCACCATGTTTCTTTATGGAAACACTATGATCGGGGATCAACTTTCCAACCATGTATAAGGGGGGTTTGTGTCCCACATCTGACCAGACCACCGTCACTCATCTGTTTTTGCTTTGTTGACTCGACCAAATTGTAGTTTTGACTCCACAGTCCAACAGGACTTTCAACAGGGAAGTAATCTTCCCACATTTTTATGAAGGCCAGATCTGTGAAGAGCACAACAGTTTTCCTATAAATAGATTCAAGGGATATTAGTACTTTTGCGATGCATTACCTGAGCATGAATATTAACTGCAGTGATCCATGCTGTGAAATTAATCTGACCAATCACACATCTGTTTCGCATCCACATAAACACTATTAAACATTTAATTATTTAAGATCATCTGTGGAAATAAGTTGCCTATAAGCAATATTTAGTATAACATAACATTTTTTCCAACATGTGACCTCTTCTGTCATTGTCTATTTTGTCTCTATTTCACTAGGAATTGTTTTTTTGTTCTGATTCTATTAGTGATAAGGTGGTAAAATCAAAGACTACTTCATAACTGTTTTTCTTTTTAAAATTATTTTTAAAAATTATCTAAATTATTCTTTGGGACAATTGCTGGCTAATCTTCCACGTTATCTCTGTGTGAAAAACTCAGAGCACTGAATACAAAAGCAGACTCTTGCACTTGAAATAGTTTATGCTGAGCACCTTCGCCACATGTGCTTCACAGTGTAATAATCTAAAAACCCCCTTAAGGTCTCCAAAGAGGCCATATTTGATAAGCTGTGTCTCTTGTGAAGGAAATGTGGGGTGTGTGTTGGGTATGAAGGGCGTCATATGTCAGGGGCGCTGCGTCAAGAAAATGTTATTATATAAATGGACTATGCACGACAAAGACTCCGATATTATCATAATTAAAAGTGAACCGCACCATATGGTGAAATGAAAAGCTGCACATAAACAATCAAACTGAAAGCCTCTCAATGAGCAGAAATACATGAAATGCTCATTTTTCAGCTGCAAGAACTAACAAATTGAATATACACTTTTCCATAACCTTCTCCTCTCCTCATCTTATGTAGGAGTGAATGCTTGGTTAGTGCCCTGGGCCCGTTAGGGGTCTACTGTACTATCCCGGAATAGTCCTGTCACGTGGCTGCTCTGTGGGATCTGTTCCCCAGGCAGGAAGCTGTTATATGGTTACAGTTATTTTTGTTGTCTGTCTGGGGATAGTTTTTACTGCGCTCCAAAGGATCAATAATCGTCATAAATGGACTGCGTCACACAGTGCCCTCTTTGAGCAGGACAGTCCGAAGGTTTGAGTAGGTCAGAAAGGTTTATGTGTAAGTGTATGCAAGTATGTAAACATCTATATTTCTACTGTCTTGAGGTATGCAAAATTAATTGCACCAAAGTGTGACAGAACATCTTTGTGTTTACTGTGAGATGGCAAGAAATTTTACTTTTATATAGACAGACTCACTTTGTGGATATTGAGAAATGTCTATGCTATATGAGGAAAAATGAGTTGCAGACATTGTGGATTACAACGTTCTGGAGTCGTTTTAGAGGGATTACAACATTTATCATCTGAATCTGACCACATGCAGATTTTATGCGTGTTAAAATCCCACCTCTTGACCCGTCCTGACTCTCTGGTCTTGTCTGTCCCCTTCTGACTGAAAGGCAAAACGACATCCTTGCCTTAGCCATGTCTGTTGACCGTCTGTGTCTAACGTACAACTTGTCTGCTGTACAGCCTATGCGCTACCACGGCCCTGAAGCTGCAGTCTCCCCCAAGAGACTCAGAGAGAGGAGGCTCTGTAACAGTCTAGGCAACGGAAGCCGTCTTCTAGCTAATTGGTTCCTGTGTTTGTGGCACACACAGACAGTGTCAGACTCAGCACTTTCTGTCCCTCTTTCTCTTCTTTCCCCCTTTTTCATCCTTGTGTCTGCCAACTATAGATGCTGAAGGTTTGACACCCCTTCAGGACCCAAGCATGATCTAATATGTGCATTGCTGAATGTTTGCATGTGGCCAGACAAATTAGATGTTTCTGATAGTGGACCGGCCGTTCCAAAGTGAAAAAAAACAACAACAACAAAAAAAACAGGTTATGACAAATTACAATTAATGTTTAAAAATAATGAACAAAGATAGCACTATATCTGTTCCTATCAATAATAGTCACACCCCTTGAACTGTTATATTTTTGTCATGTCACAACCATAGTCGTATGGTTATGACAGGTATCTCCACGACTGTGGAACCTCTGGAGATGATTATGCAAAGAAGGATTCTTCATAAAATCAAAAATTGACCATTCTCTTCATGAGGCTGTCTTGGGAAAACAGAGATTCTTCTGTCAGAGACTTCTTCAAATTTGCTGTGATACAGACCATTACAAAAGATCTTTCCCTCCAAAATTTGTCACTATCTACAACAAATCTTTGAAGAATTAACATGACATACAACAACATCTAATTTCTCTGGGAAATCAGTAAAGTATTTTTAATTTGAATTTCAATTCTATTTGGTTTTCAGTCATAGATCAACACAAACTTCCACATAATTGCAACGTGAAAAAAAGTGATCAATGGTTTTACTTTTTTTTTTACAAAAAGAAAAGATGTGTTCTTGACATGTATTTAGTTCTTTCTTCTGTAATATTTTTAAATAAAATACAGTGCCACCAGTTCCTTTTAGAAGTTATATAATAAATAAATCAAGTCCCATCTTGTCTAATTTATTGTAAGTAAAATAAAACCATAAAACCTCAAACACGTAATGGAGAAAATTAGTGGACAAACAGCATCATAAAGACTGTGAAGCCAATTCCTCCCAAGTGACATGTGCCGCTGTCGAACCTCCACTTGCTTTTCCAGCTTCATTTTCTGAGCCTTACTTATGTCTTTACGAGCCTTCTTACTGGCCCATCCACATTGAAGCGCAATTTGCTCTTCTTAGAATTTCCTCAAACACAAAATGCCATAGTGTGGTTCTCTATTCCTCCACAACCCTAAACAAACAGCTAGAGTGACAATGGGATTCTTTAAGTGATCATCCATCACTTAAAATCACACAATCGAAACAGAGAGTCTTGTTACTTACAGATTTTGAGCTATTTTTTTAAAGAGGAATGGGCAGAAATGCAATGCTTCAGTTGTACAAAATTGCTAGTGACATAAATTCAAAGTATCTCCATAGTACTGATTTATTTGTAGTCACCATGGTGGCTGACTACAAATGCAAAACTTTTCAGATGTTAATTTGAATTTTAAAAAAGTCCCAAGCTTGATTTCCATCCTAGGTTTCTTTGCTGCATATCTTCCCCTGTTCTTTCTGGCCCCTTCTTGTCGGACTACTTTCAAAAGAACACCACTAGTGCCAAAGAACTTAGAAAATAAAAAAAGAGTTAATATATTCTTTCCATTTCCAGATTAATCAGCACTTTGCTTTAGGCTGTTATATAAAATTCCACAAAACATATATAGAACTTGCAATATGTCAACATTTGAAGAGTTTAAATTGGCATGAGTACATTTGCAGTACCACTTTAAAGACAGTGCCATCCTTCTCGTTGCTAACCTACTCTACACCTGCAATTTTTTTCCATCATCGTTTATTTCTGTCCTTTGTACAAAAGACCCACAGACCAACAGGCAAAGTAGTCGAAGGTCACCGTGGTTCTCTCCGTATGTGGCCCATCCCCCTAAGAATGCTCTGTTTTTTTCACGAATGGCCTCAATGACAGAGGAGGTAGACTCTGGTCCAGGTAATCACAGCTTGTGTCTGTTTGGCCACTAAAATGTGCACCGATGCTTCCACTGTGAGTGTGTGCGACCTGTCACATTGTGAAATGAGAAGACTATGAAGTGAAACCCACTGAGTTCGAGTGAACTGGCACACACAGGCTTCTTCGTGCTCTGATCACAGAGTAGGTCCCTGGATGGCCACTGCCTGATGTTATGTGTGTTTATCACCTCAGGATGTCCTCTCGTAAACAGGCTCAAACTTTGCCAGTGCATACTCATATATAGTATCCTACTCTTTACTGTCTGCACTACAGATATTGTATGTGTGAGCATTACTTTCTTGCAGTAAAGTTAATGGAAAATCATTCCAGACACTTTGTCTTCACACAGGAGGCTTGTAATGGAATGAATTTGCATGACTGTGAAGTTTGGTAAAAAATGAATGTTCTATCCCACAACATTTTATCACCTAAAACATTTCTGTGGTCACCAAAGCAAATCATAACAATATCAGTGATGTCTCAAGTGAAAATATTTAAAACTGTGTATTTCTGATGAAAAATTTGACTTTTTGTTTTCTACTCTTTAGCTGGATTAAGAATTTTGTGGGGACATTGAATCGGACAGATTTCTTAGGCACTGTAAAACAGAACTTCACATGTTGGATTTTAGCAAAAGAGTAGAATAAAAGGGAGTACATTGTGATAATTTTTAAATTCAGTGAAATGTTTTGTTCTTTGACTGTCAAAAATTAACTAAACATATATTTGAAGACTTGTCCGAACTCCATGGAAACAAAGCTGTTTGTGCAAACGACTCGGACCTGTAAGCTAGCGCGTCTCCCACGAGACGCTTTGTGTGACAGACTCTTGTCTCCTGTCAAAGCCTTTAAAATCGCTGTGTTCGCCCTCTAGCCAGTCAACTCCAGAAATGACCTCCTCTGTGAGGGTAGCTGGCCCAGCTCGGCCCTTTCTCTGCCCCACTGCATTAAACATTGATGGATCTCTAAGAGAAAGCTGGAGCCTGTCTTCTACTGTGGTCTGGCCTTTGCCTATAGGAAGTCTCTTCTCTGGCTGAAACATCTCTCCTTTCAACTTCTCTCCCTCCTTTTCTGATTTGACAACATTTGCTGCTGCTGTGGTTATTTCAGTGTGGTCAAATGAGGCTGTCTGCACCAAGCGCTGCTCAGTCTTAGGAGGCACATCAAATCTCAAGAAATGAGAATGATAAGTGTCTGCTACTGCGGCAGCCTGTGGTCACTTGCACAACCGTGAGAGATGACTTCCTGGAAATGACTCTGTGTATGTATTTGATTCCTGTATTTGCATCATTGTGCACTTATGTTATGCATTATGACTTACCACAGAGCACAGCTATATGAAAGGAAGTGGTAGGAGACATAACACGGTGATATTTCCCTTCCTTTATCTGTGTGTGACTGTGTGTTTCGGTGCTGCATGTTCTTAGCAGTATTGTCATATTTCTTTTGCTAAAGCTCTGCAGATGTGTTGATATAGTATTTGGAAAATATTCAGAATGTTTACAATACAAAATCCTTTGTAAAAATATTCACACCCTTTGAATCTTTTCACAATAGTAGTCCAGACTCTTTACTGAATTGTAATTTTTTTCTTGTTAATTATTTTTACTTTAATTTTTGTACATAGACCAAGACAGAGTTTCAAATATATGAGAAGTGAATGGAAAAATACACAGGTTGAATTATAATATATATATATATATATATATTTTTGCAAATAATGTGACACGCATTTGTATTCAGTCCCCGCATGAATCAGTTCTTTGAAAAACCACATTTTATCGCAAATACAACCAGTCATTTGGGGAAAGTCTTCAGAGTTTGTACCTCTTTTTGGCCATTTTCTACAAAATACCTCAAACCTTACCAGATTGGATAGAGAGAATTTGTAACTAATATTGTTAAAGTCTTGCCTCCGAATCTCAGGTGCATTTAGGTATGAATTAACCTATGAATGTGCATGGTTCAGTCTTTTAATTAGTTAGGCCTTCATAGAGCATCTGTATCTAATGAGACTAAATTACACATGGGGTAGTCTATTTATTTATTCTTCTGAAGCACAGAACTTCACAAGGGGACTAAGTAGAGGAAAAATCCAAAACTTTTTATATTTTTGTTTATAAAATATCTTGAAAACTATGTCCTTTTTATGCCACATTGCAAATTATGGGATTCTCTGTGTTGCTCTATCCCATAAAATGTTGTTAAATACTCATTGGGATCAGAAAAAATGTAAAAAAGTTCTAGGGTTATGCTTACTTTTGCAAGACAATGTAAGTGTAGAATTGCATATCAGTTAAAATATATGAAACAATGTAAAAAGAGAGCCCACAATCAGAAAACACTTATTCTATGACTTTTTCTTTACACACATCAACTACTGATGTTTGGAAGCACTTAGAACTGGTTAGTCAAATTTAACAACATGCAATGTTATCAAAACTTGGGTATTTGTGGTTGAGAAAATGAGTGTCTGGTGTATCTCAAAGAGACTATTGACTGTATTTTGAAGAAATCTTACTGAAAGATCTAATGTGGACCTTACAAAACTAACCTACTAAGCAAAGCTCAGGACACAATGTGGATAATATCTTTTCACAATTTCAGCAAACAAATATGATGCATCTAGCAAGCAACATCTTTTGAAATCTAAGATTGTGATGATAGAAAAAAGAAAGCACATGAGATTGAAAAATAAAATTATAAAAAATCTTTCCTTAAGCTAATGTAAGAGTCCTCCTCAGAACAATCAGACCAGGCTTTGGTTTTTAGAAATTTGAACCGCCATTGCTCAGCTTAAGGGTGATTTTTACTTATTTTCAGCCTCTCTGATGACTTATGTGCTTTAAGAAATGAGAATCACATGAGAATAATGCTAAGTGAAATAATCACAGCTCTGGGCAAAAGCAAATGGGGATGAATAAATAAGACTGACTAAATAAATGATCAGTGATTGTTTGGCTCTAAGTAATGCTGCTGTAGCTTAGCATCCTGATTTAGTCGAAGCCTTCAGCCATCCCTCAGTGGAGCTATGGTCTTAGCGGAAGAGAACTGGCTAAAAAGCCCCATTCTTCTTCATACCTTCAATATTCAATGAGTTTGCTAATTGCACTGTGCTGAAAGAAAGAAAAAAGGGAGGAGGGGAACCAGTAGGGAGGTGGAAGGCATCTGCTGGTTAATGGTCGCGAGGGGGAAGGGGCGTAAAGAAGAGAGAAAAAGAGGGGGATTTAAAAAGTTAGACATATCCTCAGGAGGTTCCTTCCTCTGTGTTTTTACCTGTGCGTCTCTTAGCTATAATGTTAATGCTCATTAGTCAGTCTGTGTGATATCCGCTGAATCGTGGCTACGGTTAGCGACCATCACCAGGAGCATTCTGGCAAAGCGAATGCATTGACTGGTTACGCACAGGGCGCTCTGTTGTCAGCTGGAATGTTGCTCTTTTTTTCTCCTTTTTTTTATTTTACCTCAAAAGTTGGAAAGATATCCTGAATATATTTGCTCAAGGTGCACCCATTTGTGAAGAGGAATTGGAGAATGCATATGCATTAAAAAAGTCTTTGTGTGCATAAAGTGCCAGCACAGCACTTTAGCCTTCCCTCATCCTTCCAGCCCTGTTTTTTGCTTTAATCTTTTCCCTGAGTTATAATGCAATAAGTTCATAAAATCATTGGATCTCTTTGTCTCGACTTACCTGGAATGCATGTATGGGCTGTGAGAGGTAAACAGGAGAAGGAGGAAGTGGTGAAAACAAAAAAAGGTGTAAACATAAAAATGAATCACGATAAAACAAATTCAATTGCATCTTTAATGGATTTTTGAAATTGAATATAATAGTTCTGAGCACGAGCCTCATCATGTACAGCATGTTTCAGTTCTCAGCTTTGCTGTCTCCTTTTCCTCCCCCTTGTAGTCAGCCTTTTCACTGTCCCCTGGCATACGGCAACTGAAATACTGCTGAACCAAAGTTTTTCTCATAAATCATGCCATCTACCAAACAAAGCAATAAAGATGTTTGTTTGCATTATTGAAGGAAATGTATTGCCTTGGGTCAGCTCTTGTAAGAGATGTGGGTGTGGATGTATGTGTGTCTGTGCATGAGATCTCAAAAATACATATTCACGTGTTTTTGTGCTTTCTGCTTGTGCAAATGTAATTTGCTGTTAAAAGCATATTTTGTTGACTTTTCTCTCCTTTTTCATACAAGTTAGAAATATTGTTTCTGATTGCTCAGCTAGTCAGAGATCAGCTGCATGTGCATGTGTTTTATGATAGACATTGCTGAGAGGACGGTAGTGTACACATCCAGATGGAAAATATATGTTTGGCTTGGCGGTACATCAGTGTTTGTAAGAGTTGGAGTTCTTTTATGTCCCAGTTTTGTCTTTAGGGATCATTTACAAGTCTTGACAATTTTAAAACAACCCATTTGCTGCTATTTATATTGATCACACAAGCTGCCAAGCTGCAGCTTGGAATAAAGGCTTCTCTTGAAATGTACTCTCTCTGGGCTTTAAGCTTTTTTTCTCCCTTTCTCTCTCTCTTTCTCTTTCTTAGATCTGTTCCTAGACTTGTTTTTATTCTTAAAACATGACTTGTACATATTTTAGTGGGACATTTTGAGATGGAGAAATACAAAGTAGTGTGTGCTTGTGAAGTGGAAATAAAATCACAGATCAGAAGCATGTATACTGAAATTGAATTACGCAAAGATAAACCACTTACTAATTAGTGAACTGTCAAAGGCAATTGATTACAATTGCCTGTGCTGAACGTTACATGGGGGTGAAAGAGGAGAGGGCTGAATACATAAAAAGTGTGGTATATATATCAGATATACATAGAAACTTTCACCTTTAGCTGTCATTTATCACTCTCTCTGTATTGAGCCCTGAACATTCAGCGAACTAGAAAACCCTCTATGGCAGGAAGGCTCTGTATTTATAATGTGGTCTATCGTGGTTATTTAAGTCACACATAATGATATTGAAAAATTTGATTCAGTCAGCGCTATCTCAAAAACTAATAAGTCATCCTAAAATAACTCAGCGTCGCAGATAATTAAACGTAGAAAACTTTGCAGCCAGGCCTTTGACATAAAATTTAACTCCTCTTTCTGTTCACTGGTATCAGTCAAAACTTTCTCCCTCACACTAATTAAAGTGTAACTAGACCCAGGTCTCTATCAATAGAACCATCTGCTCAGTTGGTCACTCAAAACAAAATGGTACAGTAAACTTGAACCTGGTACACTGATTAAAACCAAACCCTAGTCTTTGGTTTGTGGTCTTGAGGCTTTTTTACAATTCAACACTGCATTTGTGTGTGTGTGTTTGTGTGTGTCTGTGTGTTGTTTAAATGCTAAACCCCAGCTGTGCTGTAACTTAAACTGGTCCATTGGAGTCTGTTCTGAACTTTGGTTGTGCCTTTTTTTCATCACTTTATGTTTGTAAATCATTTAACTGGATATTAAGCCCCAGTTTTTAACAGTACTAATTTCATAATGATAAAAAAAAGGTCTTAATATCAGTGGCGATTTGTGCCTTGTATAGTTGGGCCCTCTCCCAAACAACCCAATTCCCAACTTTTGCCAAAGCCTCCTCCATCAAAGTACAATCAAGTATTCCCAATACTGAAACAAGAACAGGTCACAAGTATAACTGTAGACTTTTAAACTTTAAGTAAATCATTGCTTAAATTGTTTCAGTGAACTCCTACATTTGAAGGGGATCTGTGGTAAACTGCCTACTGACATTTTTAAATAAACAACTTGCATCACAATTGTTTCCAGGCAGACTATCCTATGACCAACACGAAGATCTCATTTAGACAAGAATGTCGTTTCACTGCTTTAGATCAATATATTTCACCTAGTTTAAGACCAAGGAAATCTGGACTGAAAGTCGTGTAAGCTTGGACTTAGAAATTTTTAAAATCCACAAAGCATATGTTCATTTGATTTAGTTATTTTAAAATTTTTGGGCTCTAGTGACCTTTACTAAACAGTTAATGGACAGGAAGTAGGGAGGAAAGAGAAAGAGAAGACAAGTAGCAAATGGTCCGAGACCAAGAAACGAACCCAGGACAACAGCGTTGAGGACCACAGCCTCCACACGTGGTGTGAGCTCCACCAACTGAGACAGCCAGTGTCCCTTTTATTGTATTGACAATTCAATGCTAGTTGTTGTAATAATGTAAATGTGCAGGAAAAATATGCCTACATGTTTATTCTTGTCACTTTTTAATCTAAAGTGTCAGTAAAACATAGAAGGTGAACAGTACTGACTACTTTCTGGCAGCAGAAGTGCCTATAACTGAGTTGCTCACAACACAACATGGGCAGAATGCGTCTGAAATAGGTAAGAAACACAGCTTTTTTTATTGTTTTCTAAGAAAAATGTCATTAATGTTGTTGCTAAAATAATAAATATTTGAATAGTACACAAAAAAGTCCTGGATATGTATACCTTACACAGCATGTACTAAAGTATTGTTTAATTAATAAGAAACTGGGTTAGAGCTTTGGAGTTTCAGACTCTATTGCCACTTTAAAACATGTCTACATTCAAGCCTCTTTAGTTTATTTTTTTAAACATGACGATAAATATATAGATTTTTTTTTATCTTATGGTCTAATATGAGTCTTCTCTGAATGCCCTGAAGGCTCTTACGGAATTGTGAAAGTAAAAAGCAAATCATGAAACTGTTGGCAAAAGGGGGAGGATGCTCTCTGGGGTGCTCTGAAAGACATTTAAGAGAGACATTATCTGTGTGCCAGCCACCTACTTTTAAACTTTTTATGATGCTGTTTATTCCGCTTCCTCATCCTTCCTACTCCTACTGCCTTTCTGTCATTCAATGAGTGATAGTAAATGGCTTCCAAGAGGATGCAGCAGAGTGAGGGGGTGAGAAACTACCTCCTTTTGTTATCTTAACACCCCTCGGCACACGAGACGACCATTAAACATCCCGCGGCATATTTGACAAGAGCAGACTCCACTGATATGGAGAGACCTGAGAGTGACATGGTTGGTTGAGTGTGCTGCATCCTGGGCCTGGCAGCTTTACGAGTCCAGAGGGACCATAAAGACACAGGGCGTCAGACCCGCTGCTGCTCGATGGGCCAGTGTTAGAAAAGCATGAGGGACAGTGACAGAATGTCACTCCGCTAAAACAGAGTCTTATATGAGTAAGATGTTCCTGAAAATGTATAACGTTGACTTTTTTTTTCACAAGTAGACTAAGATTTGAATTTGTATTAACAATGATGCAGTTCTAAATGTTAGAAACAAGCACAGTATTTTCCAAGTAAAAGGAAAACAAAGCTGCAGTCTCCACACAAACATGACCAAATGCCTGCATGAGCAGAGTGTAAAGAAAAACCATTTCCTGGACTTCACATACCTGTGGCATGTCATTACCCAACGCTCGGGTCAGTGTTTGTTTTAGCAGGCAGGTCTTTAGATGACAGTGGGAAACTCTGGAAGAGCTCTATCAGTGTTTAGACAGACACCAAAGAGCCCTCAGGCCGTCAGGATGCTTCTCATGAAGCAACAGAATAGCTGCAAAATATGACAATTAGTAAGTTCATGCTGTTGAACAATCTGATGTTGCAAAACACAAAGGATTTTTTGCTGTGGATTTTTTGTTGTTTTCGAAGCTTTTATTTAAACTGCAGGTGGCACTTGGCAATCACACAAACATCATGTTTTATACAGTAATCCTTACTGAACCAATCTCCTCATGAAAAAAAGACTCAATGCAACTTGGAGACAGTAAAATGCCTAGGAGTATTGACACAATGAAAACATTCACACGGCCCAGCATTGGCAGCTGTTTCTACTGATGGAAAACAGACTTCAGGATTGACAGTGTGCAGTAGTAGCAGTAGATATGCACAACACACATTGAATGCTTTCTTGCATTCAATGCATATGGTCAAGTTCAGTGCATGTCTTGCAGGGCATGTTTTTTTTTTATTTCCTTAATACTTAACTGGATATTTTAATCCAAAACTGTCAGTTTGCATGTCTGTTGATGTGACTTAATGCGACTCGCTGAAAAGTAAGTGGAGAATATTTGAGTCAACGTCGATGTTTCAGTTGACAAAGGTTTCCCTATGTATGAGTGAGTGTTCCCTTCACATCCTCTGACAGTAAAGTGTGAATCATCAGTTGTTTCATCATCATCACACTCCTCCCTCAGGGATACGAGACGGGGGTTGCGACCGCTGCAGTCTTGTTTTCTAGTAATGTGTGAGCCGAGTAAGACAAGTGTGCAACATTCACATTTTACTGCCTTCTTACCGCCATTCCCCAAGTTCTCTGTCACTGTCTTGATCTCTGTTTAGGCTTGCATAAGTTTACATTGTGTTCTTTAAGAAGGATGCGTGATACGAAACAATGCTTGAGTATTTGATGTATTGCAACATCAAAACCAATTTGAATTTTGAACAGGAACCCTTTTTTCTCTATGAACATTTCCTTCAGGAGGCCCTTTACTTAAAACTGAGTTGGCGAGTAAACAGTGTAAACAATATTGAGTGTTCGCAGGGGTACTCATAACAAGTGAAAACCTAGTTTCTCTAACTGTTAAAATCTGAAGCCTAAAGGAGGAAGGGGAAGGGTGGTGGTGGTGGGGAGGAGGGGTCTATAAAAACCTTGTGGTAAAGGTGGTCACACTGAGGTTCACATATGTGTCTGAGAGTGTGAGTGCTGTATTGTTTATCTGTACTTGGGTGCAACAACAGGCGCAAACCAACATCCGTGGGGGGCCGAGGAAGCAGGGAGAGAGAGACAGACAGAGAGAGACAAAGAGAGATAGAGCGAGGGAGAGAGAGAGTGGGAGGCATGCAGTCAAGTTTCTGTTGCATATAGTGTTTCATTTTTCAACACCTCAAAAGTCACCGGAATGTGAGACTGCTGCAGCTTCTGCGACTGCTGTGCAGAAGAAAAACACTAACAGACTCTGAACATCTAAAATGCCCGCTGACATGTTCCGCTGAGCGGGCTTACATAATGAATGTAGGTTTTCAGCAAACTGTCTTGACAATGCATTAACTGGATTTATTGCAACAGTACGTGGTGACCCACGCTCTCTGCTGTTAGGAACAAAACACTAATGCATCCGGTTATGCCGCTGCGTATATTGTGGGAAGGTGTTTTATTCATGCTTATAATGTCTGACATTTCAAAGATAGATAAATAAATAAGTGAATAATAAATAAATGGATGGATAGTAAAAAAGGGAATGAATTTATTTGAAACACTGTTTTCTTTCTGTGTAAACAAGTGTTTGTACAGTGCATTACCAATGGGATTAGGATGGTGTTATGATATTTGTTTGCAAAATATCAGCAAGGATGTTTATCTGGTTGCTATGTGAAGTGAAATAAATGCATCTACTTTACGCAAGCAGAAAAGAGAGATTTGTACCTCTTTCATGCTTCCATCTGTATACATTTGTGTTTCAGTTATTGGAACATATGCTATCATAGGTAAATAACATTCCACCATCATCTTCCAATGCATTTGACACTGTAGCAGACATATGTTAACAGACTACACCAAAGTTCTTAGACAACTATTTATATATTGCAGCAATGACACAATATCATTATTTAATCTCATGCAACACTGTTCAGACATGCTGTCTGCGCTGATGAAGATTGCATCCCTTTGACATGCTGAATTTTTGAACTGATAGTGAGATCATTACAGAATTTCCCCTTCTTGGTGCAACTGAGCTATATATTCCCTTGATCCCAATGCATATGCAGAACTAAACCCAGGATGAATGAAAATGGATAGACATTCTTTAAAACAAATGAAAGGCCTTAATGTTTTGCATACTGTGATCCCTGTTCTCACTTTTATATAATTTTCAGAACACCAACAAGCAGTAAGGCAGCAAATAGTGTGACAGTAGAAAAGAAATTCATGATTAAAGGTTAGGGGAAAAAAATAATTAAACAGATTTAATGCTGGTTCAATGACTGCTAAAATTAACTTAAAATACCATAGGGAAAAGAAAAGAGTGATTGCTTTTATCATCAAAACAAAAGAGTTGCGCTTGTGTTGTTTTCATTTTTGATTGCAAGGAATTGTCTATAATTAATACTTTGTTTCCAGCACTTCATCTGTCACATATAGCAGATGAAAGAAATCCCATGGCCACCAAAAAAAATTGTCTTTATATTCACGTTTTGCTTAAATGAGTCATCAGATGTCTAATTTCTTGTCTTATAGCTGTGTTTGTTCACTTAGGCTATGCGATTGTAGGATATGAGGTGCATCTTTCAAGCATTACGAATGGTATCTATCACTTCTTCCTGCCGCAGCCTATAGCAGGCACTCGTATCTTCACATACCCGCATTGCTGAACTCTCTGGGCCAATATCTTTGTCAGGCCTCGCAGAGTGAAACACCGTTTCCTGTTTGGTTGTCCAAGCTTTGCCTTCTCTCTTTTAGAGGCTGATATGATGTTCTCACTCAACTTTGACCCTACTTAACTGAAACCATTGTTATTTTCTTGCTCTGCTCCAGTCACAGGAAGTCATGTTCTGAACTTGCAGCTTCGGAGAAGGCAGCAAAGTAAATTATTCCAGTATATGCATTCGCAAAAAAGAAGTGTGCATGCGTGTAATGCACATTGCGCAGGTGAGATTTTGCAGCCCCTTTCGGATGACAGTTTCAATGTAATCTGAAGTCAGTCTCAGATGCTCACTTCTTCTTTCATTCACTCTTTATTGTAATACATTGTCCCTATCATTCTATGTTCCCATCGAGTACTATTGTTTTATTCTAAACCCTTTTTCTTCCACATAGTGGGATTTAAACCAGCAGAAGGGTGAAACAACAAGCATATAAAAGACAAAACTCAGATATCTATTGGCTTAATTACAAGGCAAGTCATACACAGCTGGTAGAGGCTAAGCCTCATGCTGACTCTGAACACAGAGGAAGTGAGCTCCTGCAAAGCTCGTTCTCCTTAGCTATGATGTTGAATGTCTGTTCTCCTGTTCCAGATCCCAAGCTGAACTACCTGACAAACTATCTATTGAGAATCTTTGATGAGGTAGTTCTGTTAAAGAGACGGAAAGGAGCAGGAGGAGGTGTGGCAGGAACCTTCATGAGAGCATCTCAGTGGGAGTGTATAAGGGACAGTTTAAAAAGATGAAGAGGCTGAAGATATAAAGCAGGCACACATGCTACTGCAGACCAATGAGTGTCTAAAAAAGTGAGTGCGGCACCGTCACTATCCGCCTTAATAGAAACATGCAGCAGCCCATTATGGATAGGTGTTGGAGAATAAATCATCTAAGTGGCCCCTTTTCAAAGCATTACCCTGTCAAACCTAATCAAACCTACCACTGCCTGCTTCCCCCCTCCCATTTGGCTCCATGTTCCCTGTCCTCCCTCCCTCAGTGAGCAAAGCCGTTTGCTGCCTCAGGCAAGGGCTGGGAACATAAGAGCAAAGTCAGAGCAGAGTCACGAATTCAAGTCACCACCACAGTGTCTCCTCTCAGACTGCAGGCTTCAGTATGCAGAAGAAGGTTAATGTTGTGAGCTTAACACTCCAGCTTAACTCACTAATATCCATTTGGTCCCCCAACTTTGGCCTCAAGATTAAATTAGTAAAGAAAAATGCTAGAGCCTTTTGGAGCACCAAAGGGAAAACAAGTTAATAGTCTTTGATGTGACCACTGCTGCAAAGAGCATGGATGAGAACCGCTTTCCTTCTGTCTCCACTCTGTCTGTCACAAAGAGCGGTTTTTACCGCAAGACACATCCCTTATCCTTCTGGGAACCATAAGGCCATCTTTGAAAACAGCATGCCAAAGCAACAAATATGCCAGCTTAGAAAATTTGACTGTTAGAAAAAAAACTTTTAAAAAAACAAGAAGACAAATTGTGCTTTTAATATTACTTAAGAAGGAACTTTTTCTTGTATTTTTATTTGAAGCAGTTAGGTCTGAGGTGGTAAAGTTGTATTTACCTTTTTATCTACATATTTAGATTTAACAATGTAATGGCTTGGCAGTGCATCTGACACATGAGAACTGTTTCACACAGCTCTGTACTTCCTTTCTCACTTAAGGACAAGCCCCATTGATCGGTTGGGATATGGGGCCAATAAGCCTTGTGTGTTTTTCCATGACTCCCTTCACCACTGAAGCAGACTGATGCTCAGGGTTGCTATGACTGAGATTGCTCAAGCCACTGACTGACAGCACTGGATAAGGGATCGTGTGTCTGTCCTCAGTGCCAGCACAGCTAGAAGTGATAAACACTAGCAACCCGATCCAGAGACAAGAGACGCCTCTGCCTCCGGCAGAGTTCAAACTTAATGCACTTCTCTTCTTCTTGGCCAAGTCCAGATTTGCCAGGCTCGCTCATTCTGAGTTCAACACATCCTGACCACATGGAGGTCAGTGAAAGAAAACCTCTATGTGCCAGTTTCTTAGTACCATTTTGATTTACGCTCACATTGAATACCTGGTATAAATAAAATACTGAGAATATGTCTGTCTCTACCTTATTATAAAAGCCACCTCAATATCCATTCTGCACCAACAGGACCTGGGCATTCTATTGGGTCTGCAATATTTATGTAAAAGTTTTTTTTTCTTCTTTTTATTGTCATATATATATATATATATATTTTTTTTTTTTTTTACTCTTGTGTAAATAGGCCCCCATAGAGTCTCTGGTTCCTGCCCTTGCAGTAATGGCAATGTAAACATGGGAAAGTAATTTGAATTCTAACAAAGTGGAGATTAGCTGGTGACAGTTTGTGGCATGGGCGATTATTCCTAAAATAATCCTGTTTTGATATGCATCTGCATCCCGGCAGGGATTTTCAATTTGTTTTCCCATTGCTGCATGTAAACAAGCTCTAGTGTCTCCTTATCGTTGCGTCACATGGACAAGGAACGAGCATATGCCCCCTCCGCTTCCTCCTCCGTCTTCCATCTCACTACACAACCTGTCTCCTTCAGCTTACATCTGGTAAGAGTTGCTGAGCAGCACCGCTTGTCTGGGTTTCAACAAGTCTCTTTATCGAGCGACGTGGCTGTGGGGGGTAGAGGAGCTTTATGTGTGTACTTGCAAGTCATTTGCAAACATGAAGTCCTCAAAACGCACCTCCTGAATGTGTTCTGCTTGAGGGGTTCTGCCCATTTCCTGTCTGAATGGGCAAATTTGCAGCATAGCAAAATGGCCTCCTGTCTGGCAAAGGAGCCATCCTTCTCTGAGGCCTGGAGCAAGTGATAAATGTTTACACCTTAATTGTGAAGTAGAAGTTATAGAGAGAATTGGCTGTTTATCAGAATGACTTTGCATTAAAAATCCACTTTAATTTAAAATTTCAATCCTTCATACTATTTCTGAAATACACAGCTTAATAAAGATTTATTGCGTCCACTGTATGTGTTAACAAGCAGTATTTCACGTGTTATAATTTGAGTCGGTGAAACCACATGAAGTGTTAAGCAGCCAAAAATCTTCTGTTTATCATATTTCTTGTGTATAAAAAGCCAAGGGGCTATTTATCGCTTGTAGATTGATTGCTCATGCTGGAAGCTAATCAGTTTGTAGCTTATTGTGTCTTGATGTTTATGGGGATTATTGAAGGATAAACATGTTAATCTTCCGGTGTTGTGCAGGACTTCTAATTATGATGTTTACTCACCCAACAAAAGGTCGCTAAAGATTTAAACTCTTAATGCAACCCAAACTCAGAAAAATCCCCCCCCCTTCCCCGTGTAGATTTCACCAAACTTCAAATCTGACACAGGACCTGGATTTAAACCCACCAGAACCTGTCTGGATGTTAGCAGTGACTTATTTGCACAGCGGCAGGTTGTGACTGAATCTGACTGGTGAGGTTAGGCTGTGGTCACTGACGTGGCTGAAGCAGGCTTCCTTACAGAAAGAGATAACAGGCAGAGGTGAATGTCTAGTCCATGCCGACAGTCTGGATCGATAAGGGATGGATCACTTACAAGCAGCAATCGTTACAACCCCACCCCATGGCTCAGGTGGAGCCATGTAGTGACTTACAGTACCATGAAGAGGTGATGGTCTTGACTGGACCATGCCCTTGTATGGATTACAGTTTCTTGTATTTTTTTTTTTTTACTGCATGCTTTATTCCATTTCTTTGTTAGAGTTGGCATTTATGTCAATTTACATTGAAGTGTTTGTGTCTCTGACTGACAAAAACTGCATGATTGATAAACCTTCCCTTTCCACGCCATTAAGGTAGTGTAAAAAGAAAGGATGCGGACTGGCCTGGCTTTCAGTGCAAGCCACATCTATATCCTCCCCTCATTAATCTGCTCTAATATATTCACTGCAAAGAGCTGCTTTCCTGGGGAAGAGCAAGCAGGCCTTAAATTACAATACAGAGGAGTGGAATCATTACTACCTTTAATGTTCCCAATCTAATTGAGGCATTAATTTAAGCAGAGTCTCTAGTGAGGATTATTCATAACTGCTTTTTAATTTAGAAGGGTGATCAGAAGAAATATTCCCAGATCATGGACAAAGTTTTCTTGTCAAGTTTTTTCACCTGTTTGCTATGATTTAAGGCAGGGTGTGAGTCATACCAAAACCACAATGAATCTCCTTTTGTGTCATAAAATGCAAAGAATCGTGCACTTTTTCCTAAAGATAGTGTGTATGGCTTACAGCCAAATGAAACACTGATGCAGACTGACAGTGCCCCTGTGAAATCTGTTTATTTAATCATGACTGGGTGCCACTAGTCTCTTGATAATAAATGTGTTTAATGTGTCAAGAGAGAGCAGTTAGTAGAATGGCAAGGTTTGTGCTTTACCATAAGGAAATCAGAAAACAAAATCATCATAAAGCAAAATAAGTAACCTTTGCTGTTAAACACTGTGGATCAGCAGGGAGAATTATCAGTAATTATCTATATTGAACCGCAGCAGGCAAATTTAGCCAAAGGGGAAATATCAGAAGCCCATAAGATAAAATCTTTTTATTATTGGATTCCCTAAAGCACACAAATAAACAAGAACACTTTAGGGACAAGCACACACACTTATGTGCACAAGTTAAAACAAGCCCATACTGTACATGTGTGTTCACGGACACAGAGCGTGCCCTGAGGCATTGAGTCACACCAGTATGTTGCAGTCCCCCCTGTGGCACCAGAACCAGGCATGGCATGCCATCTGGAGCTGGGAGGAGGGTTTGTTAGAGGGTTGTTGAAGCCGAGTTGTACATGCCTCGACCGTACGGCTGGCCATCTGGCTTGGCATGCTGTGTATCAGTAACTTTGAGCAGTCCTAGAATAGAGGAGCAGGGGAGATGGATGGAAGGAGACAGAGGGGTGGATGGCTGTAGGGTTAAAAGCAGCCAGAACACGGTGACACCAATCGGATGAATGTACACTATCCCATATCCTGCTGTATTTTGGTCACTTTGTTTCTCTGTTCCTCTACTTTCATTTACTCAGGAGCAACACTTGTCAGTTTTTCAAACATGCTATGTACACTTTAGTGTTCTTGTTTTTTGTAATTTTTCAAATTGTTTGCTGCTCTAATGTACACTATTCAGAGCTATAGTCACTCTGAAAAATCACAAAAAAACTCGCAAGCTTTTAGAAGATCAGGTCCTCAGTCAGCATGACTGAATAGTTTTAAACTATCAAGAAAAAAGACAGAGTGTAATATGGTTAATTTCCTAGCAAGCATTTTCCCCAGAAAAACGGCTAGACATTAACATGTGAAGGTTTTAGTCTTGCTTCAAACTTTTAATTAAAAAAATCTGAAAAAAAGCATGCTGGGTATTTACACTGGTGCCCAATTACTGACCAGTCGAAAGGGCAGAGGGTTTCTGAGAAATGGATGAGATCTGATATTGCTTTAACTTCAAAGCCAAGCTAGAGTATAGAGTTCCTAAACACATCATGAATTTTGCAAGATTGTAAAGTCACTCTTTCTGATCTGAAAGAGAAACTTTTGAAGAACCCTACCCCACCTCTTTAAAGCCTGCAACTTACAGTAGCCAAGCGGATGGGCAGTCCATTAACTATTTAAATGCACAGTGAGATACAAGAAGAAGTGGCCAGCATTCTAATGAAAAACAGAAAGCGAATTGGCTCCTGACGGGACCACTCTGTTTCTGATTAACATTACTACGGTCAGAGTTACATTTATGGGTCTGGTTGTGATTAAAGTTACATTATCATTTTCTTTTCGTCTTTCTGTGTCTGCATAAGCACTCTCTTACCTCCTTAGTCATAAGTGTTTCTTTAGCATTAAGGGTCTGCGTAGCAGCTCCATATTTATATCTGCAAGTCAAAACAGTGACAAAGTGCTACTAAATCAAAATAGGGCCTGAGTAAACGCCAAAGTGTCATCTATCTTTACTGTTTTCCCAGAGGGGTTTGTCACCTACACAACACTCATGGTTCTATCTTTTGCTCAAGTAATAAAGAACTCCCCATATTAAAGCTGGGTGAGGCCCTGTTGAGGATTTTAGTTCAAGGCTATGCAGGCATTCAAGGAGACGCTGTCAGACTGCAATGAGATATGGGGATAGAATATATCACGCTAACTGCAGCTACGTATAATTAAGCACAGGACGCTATAGCATATGGTCTAGACTTCCTAATGTAAATAAATGTAAGATTAATATCAATCGAGCCCCCAAGCAAAAACAGCAAAGCACTACTGATATACATTTTAAATAAAAGCAAAACAGAAATTCTTTGGGTTTACATGCATTGTTTAGCCCATGTTGGGTGACAATGGCGACTTTAGGCCCGCAGCTTCAATTAGTCCAATGTCTAGGTGGCAAAAAAACTTAGACTGTGAAAGAAAACATCGTTTGAGCAGTTTAACATTATTTATTTAACAAACACGTAACGGGACTAAATAAATCCATCAACATATAATTGAGTTTTATCAGTGTGTATTTGTTGATTTGATTACTGTTCAACGCAACTCACAATCATTTGTGTGACTTGAGAATAGGCTTTTTATGTCTAGTGCAAATTATGTAACCAAGGTGATGAGAATCAAGTAAAATCTGTATTCCTGTATCAAATTTTATAATCTCTATTTTCATGGATCTTTGATGTTTTCTTAATGTAAAACATTTCAATATATATGCAGAACAGGGTTATTGTCAATGCTCAATGCAGAGGTGTTCAACGTGTGATCCAGCAGCCACTGCACAAAACCATTGGAAGATTTTATGCATCTCCCCACACCAATTGAGGAATGATAAAATTTTGGTCCACCAGCACAGGTTGTTAAAACAAATGCAACCTTTTTTAACCATTTCAATGACAAATAAAAATCTGCAATGCAGTCTTTTAGTCACATTTATTTGCTTTCACATTGACTCCATAGTCAATTGGACTAAAAACAATATATATATATATATATATATATATATATATATATATATATATACTGCTAAAAAAATAAAGGGAACACTTTAAGTGTTAAACACCTGTTTAAGTGTTCCCTTTATTTTTTTGAGCAGTGTATATATATTTTTCTTTGTCTAATATGAATTTATAATAAATAGAAACAACAAGATGCAAACTTTGGTGACGATGTTATTTTGAGTGATGACAGCAGGGCCATGGACTGTGGCAGGGACACTGCAGTTTCCTCTTCTTATCTCAAAGCCCTTACTCAAGCTTTCCTGTTGCTCCTGCTTTTTTTCTTTCATAGTGGAAACATCTGGATCCTACTTTTTTGTACTTGTACTCCAGTAGAACAAAAGTTTACTATGTTGCAGTGTTTTTGCTATTACACAAACAAGAAAAATACATAAATTAAAATATCAATATTTGGACCTTCTTTTTGTAGAAATCACAACCGGCATCTTCTTCATACTGTGTTTCACAATCAAGAAATAAATTTGCTACAATTATTACACAACAAAAACAAGATAATTAATGCAGCATTATAACTCATGTCCGTCTTATGAGTCTGGCTACCTGTCTTTCATTTACTGAAGTATGCTAAATATGATATTTTTGAGTCACTGAGTTGTCATAAAACTAAGGGTGTACTGACTGTAGATTTCTGGTTGATTCGAGATTACCAATCTTTAACAAGTCTGACCAGCTGATTTCGATTTGGGTCAATAAAACATTTTTTTCCAGGAAAAGTCACTACAAAGTGTCTAACCTGGCAACTGTGGGGTGGCTTCTTCACAGTGCAAGGAAAGACATGACCTGGTGGGAGGTACAGTTAGTCGGCCCTCTCTCTTGGCAGAGCAAAAGGGGACATGGCTGATTTTCAGACCTAAGATCGGTGAATAAAATTGATTTCTCATGTATTTGTCTGTCGATTGTAGAAATTAAGGAAATTGGAGCTGATCTGAACCAGAAGTGCAAGTTGGTTTGGAGAATAGAAACAACTTTCTCCTGATCCAAAGTATGGCAATCTTTTTCTATTGGATTCTGGTATTGTGAACAGATGGGCCCAGACTGGATTTGTCTCATTTAACTCTCACTCTAAGTCCCAAAATAACCCCAGTAATTTTAAGGCTGTAAATTATGCTGCAAAAGTCCTCCATTTACACTCCCTAGTTGAGTAGGTTTGGCATTTCATCTGACCCACTATTGACTTGTGGAGTTTGAACTTTTTTGTGCAGTCTTTTTAAGCATGAATATCATCAACTATTTTTTGAGCTTTTGACAATTTTGTTTATGATCCAACTCTTCCCCTACTATCAACATGTCAAAAAAATGTGTTTTATATATTCCTGATCTAACAATGCACTTATCTTACCTCGTGAATGTCATAAGACTGAAATTATTGATAGTGTTTGTCTTGACAGTGTTTAAATCTAGAATGTTTGTGTCGTATGAAATGATTAATAGGTTATCCATTGTATGCTTTTACGATCATGCTGAAATACAAAACTTTCAAGTGCCATACATAGACACTTAAAGTTCAGTTGTAAATTCTCCTCTTTTTCTGAGTAATGTGGTGCTAAGAATTTAAATCCCTTACATGACCTTTGTTAGCATAGGCTACTTTTAGATAATCAATAAACATAACTTGCAGTTAATTGCCATGTCACAATGTCATGGACACCACAGACTCCCATTGAGGTTTGTGTGTAGAGTAGGGGTGGGATTTGTAAGAGGATTACAGGGACCAGATGTCTGCCTGTTTAGTTTTGGCTTTAGCCCAAACAAGTTCAGGTCAGACTGACCGCTGCAAGAGTTCTCCCAATCACAAAACGGTGGGGATGGGTACAGATTGGGTGAAACAAAAATCTACGTATTATTATTCTTAGTCACAGTGTTCCCAGCTGTTGATAGTTTAAATAATGAAAATCATAACTTAAACATGGAGTACATAGATAGATATTGATGGCATGGGGAAAATGTATTAATTTACACCTCACTTAAAGTGTTATATTACCTGGATATAAGCTGTTTTCTTAAAAAGGTCAGGGTCATCCTTATGCACTTTGAGAAACATAGACTGGTAGGTGACATCTTGGAGGAACAAAGATTTTGAGAGCCTTGAAAGGTACAACAGGATACCCGAAATGTAACCAGTCACACAATATTTCTTGGACAAAATATAACAATTATTATTTTTTTATTATTGTTGGTGTTCTGAGAGAGAAAATGTATTGTGAAGTATATGTTTGCAGAGAATATTAGTGAAGCTACATTATGAAACCCAAGGAACACATTAAAAAATATCACAGAGACACAGTTGTGGAGAAGTTTAAAGCTGGGCTAGATTATAAAACCTAGCTTTGAACACCTCACTGTTCAACCCTCTGCCTGAAAATTGAAAGAGTAGAGGTTTAATCTATTAGGCCTGCACTCTGTGAATCAAGTTTTAAATACAAGAATGGCAAGATTGTTGAATTATGGAAAGAAAACCATAGGATATCCCCCCTTGAGACTTTCAAAGATATATTCCATCCAATCTGACTGAGTTGGAGCTATTGTGCAAAGAATCATTCTCCCTTGACATACAGTTTCCCAGGTTTTCTTGGTGTGCAGGTCTATTCAGCCACCTGCATGCCAACTGTGAAGGATTTTTTAAAAGTACCTGTAATTTTCTTTTCTCTTCAGAAAATATGCACTACCTTGCATATTGGAGTTTAGGGATTTTTAGTGTTATAAAAACCCAAAAGGATATTGGTTAACTGGCTATGTAACAAAATGCAAAGAGGTTCAGAAAATATGATTTGTTTTGGAAGGCACAGTATTATCACAAGCTGTTCAGACTTAAACCTATTCATGTGATAAGAGAGGTGACTGAGGATACAGCTGTTCTGGACACAGTGAATGATTAGAGACTGGTGTGACTCCTGAGGCTTGTACCTGAGACTGAGGGCACATATCTGTCACCTTTGTTACCCTGTCACCATTTTTTTTGTGAATGATGCCCCCTCAGGCATGTGTGGACTACCATTACCTCTGTCCGCATTCTGGGAATCTCCTGCCTATTGCTTAGGGATGTCATTCACATCAGATTGATGTGCAGAGGTCTAACAGTGACCTGGATGACTTTAACTCTTAGCACATGGACTGATTTACTCACTTCGTGCAGGATAGAGGAGTCTCTAGAGATGTAGCAAAAGACAGAAACTGAGACGACTGCTTTAAAAGAATGACTTTTTCTAACTTAAAAAACATCCATCCGTCCGTCCATCCATCCATCATCACGTCTAAGGGTTATCAGAATATTAAGACTTTGAGGGAAGCATGGATGTCATTCTTACAAATGAAAGTCCGCTCTCAATTCTTAAATGTTCCCTGGCCAAAATATATATATTGTAACTCTGCTAAGTTTTGTGTCTGCCTTAAAGTCCCTTTTGAATGAGATATGACTCGAAGACCTTTAAAACAGAAGGCCAAAGGATTTATTCTAATCAGATGCAGATCCTTTCAATGCAGAGGAGCAACAAGGTGAGCTCAGCCACCCTACAGAAGGAGCTCATTTTTGTCTCTTTTGTCTGGGATCTTGCTCTTTGGGTCATGATTAATTTCTTATGATCATAGCAGGTGAGGGTTGGAATGCAGAGAGACCAGTACAATATTTTTTTGCTCAGTTCTTTCTTTACCATAACAGACCAATGCACAGCCAGCTGCAGGTGAGGCTGCAATGTGTCTTGCTCTCTCTGCACCTCCGTCTTACCACTACCTTGTTCACTACTTGTGAACAATATACCAAGAAGCGTAAAAGTGTAACTTGGAAGGAGCAGTCCACCTTTTTCCTATTGAGTGCCTCAGCGTTTGAGGCACTGACTGTGGTCTTGGTCACTTCATAGCTCCCTGTGAACTACTTCAGCACACTCTGGATGATCATTTTATAAAGATGCGAAGAAAACCACTTTGTTTGCACAAAGCAAATATGAGACCCAGAGGGTTACACAAAAAAAACAAAAACAGAAAAAAACACCTGGTCTCCGTAACTATATATTAAGATCCTGTCCATGACTACTATAATAAGGAATAGGTAATATTATTTATATAGCACATTTCAGCAATAAGGCAATTCAGTGTGCTTTACATGAATTAGAAGGAAATACAACAAACCAAAAGAAAGAGCAGAAGAAAAAAAAACATAATCTGTTTATTCTTTACCCCATGGTTAAGAATAAGTAGTCTGTGATTTAGAAGCTAGTGGGGGTTTCTCTGGATTCTTGTTCTTATAACGTTGATCTAAGGTAATGAGTAATAGGGACATGGGACAGTCCCAACATAGTCCAAATTATACCAGAGAGGAAATTCTTGCTTAAGTGATACCCTTACAAATATTTACAAGTAGCACCTCGATGATCATAAACCTTTTTTCCAGATACATGCAAACAGGACAGTGGAACTTTGATTCAATTAAAATTTAAAACTACTTTTATTGATTCCAAATGGAAATTAAATGTTTTAACTCATATTAATTCAAGACCTTCAGTTCTGCAAAAGTGTAGATCTGGTGCAATGTTTTACACATTGAAAGCATATTAATTCATATGTTTAGATATAGCAATGAGGAGCTGTAACGCAAACGTATTTTCAATGTGGCTTTTTGGTAGGTAATGAGATGTCACATCTCTTTGATGGGGACTCCACTGTATTGTTCAGAGAATACACGCCACATTTGTGATATTTAAAAAAGCAGAAGCACACTCATTACACGCATACATCTAAGATATGTAAATCTGCTCCATCTAGTCAGGGAATTCTTGCATTCACTCTGACTGAACACAACCAGTTGTCAGTTTTTGGGGTTAAATTAAAGTCTTGTTTTTTTCTTTTTTATTTCCATTGGAGAAGCACCACATGCCCCTTCGGTGAGAGCTAGGGCTCTGTAATCAGTTTCCTGTCTCTGCTTCTACATTTCCCTGTCTTATGTTTTAAAGGCAGCTAGAGCTGACAGCCTCTTACTTGAAGAATGGGCTTTGAACCTTGGGGCTCCTCTCGGTACCAGAGGCTAATTGCTACTTCATAACCGGAAACTGCATTTAAAAAACCCCCCCCAAAAAACATTTACTACTTGTTGTAAAGTGAGGATTGGCCCCTAACCATTTAGGTCAAAAGCACTGTTTTACAGCACTGGCCTTTATGGGAGCTGGTTCCAGAGATGGACAAATAGGATAACAAAACCTGTCAGGCGTATCAGCAGTAGCCAAAAATGGGGATGTACTTTAAACACTATTTCTTGGTGGTGAGCAAGAAGCTCATAAAAAGGACGTTTGACCCGGTGTGTTTTTGTCACAGCTATGTTTGACTGTACAGAAACGGAACCAGACCAATCAGGGCTATGGACGGATTGCTCTGATCTGATATACTTTCTTTTGCCTGCTGTCTCCACATAACGTGCTATTATGGGTGTCTTTGTATCAAGCATAATTATATGTCATTTGTCAACAATCTGAATGTATGGTTTGATGACTGTGCCCAGTGATGCTACAAATTTTGAACCAGTCTAATAACTAAATCTAACAGGGTGTTATTTGTGGTAGCACTGAATGTTTCTCTGCCTGCGGAGGAAGGCTCTCCCTCTACACATGCTCACACCTTTAACGACTTCTTAAATGTCACAGAATGTCAAGTCAAGGGATAAAAGCATAAGACCTCGTCTTGCCTGCCAGTGATCCTGAGTAGATTTTTACTATGTTACGTTGCTGCTGGGCAGGACATATCCACTCAGGTGTGGCCTAAACTTATCCCGATGGGTTGGTGACATGATTTAATATATCTTATACTAAAGAGCCAATGGGGGAGAGAGGGCAGCTTTCTCCAATGACAAAGCATTGAGTGAGCACATGATTTGCAAATGCTAGTCAAGAGAAAATACCCTGTCACTCAAGTTTTAATTTTCTCTGAAAATCTAACTTTTAATTAAAAGGCGTATTTGCAGATGTCCAAGAAAATTCATAACCTGAGGTGCATATCTCCTTCCTTAGGTATAAGTCATTGTAAGCTGGCTGTTATTTCTTTCCTTAGGTACAGAGGTTGGACTACTGCTGTGGTGAAATGAGCTTTAACTGCTCAATTTTCCATTCAGCTATCCAGGCAGCGCTTCTCCATTAGTGTTACTCTAACCATCTACGCTTTGGCTTCTTTAGCTGTGATCTCGCTCAAGCCTGCTGGGTGTTATGAGTATGTGTGAATGCCTGTTATTCCGCGAGAGCTCAGCGCTGTGAGCCCTACAGCCGTGAGAGATCTGAGCGTAAGGCCACGACGGGGCTCTGTTAAGCTCAGCAGTGTGAGCCTGTATCACTTATGCTGCCACAGCGATACCGACACAGCGTGCAGTCCTCAAAGACAAAGACTTATGACCATCCAGCTACTCAGTTCCTCTGGCCACAGTCAGCAGGATAACCTTCAGAGAAAGGAGACTAAAGTACTGGGGGAGAGATTTAAGCAGACATTTTTAAGCATTTTAAGCTTTTAATGCCACATCTTCACAATTAATCTAAACCAATTTAAAATTAATCCTTAGATGTAATATTTTGATTGAATTAAATTAAAGTCTCAAATCAAAAGTGAAGAATAATAGATCATGGCCTTGACTTAATTCTTTTCTTCTCCTGTTTGTCTTGCTAACTAAATTAAATGTTCTGAAAAGCGAAGGCTGACTCAAAGAACAAATGCTCTCAGATGGACTCTGTCTTGTTCCATTGTATGGATCAGTTCTTACTCTGTAGAATGAATCCATGTAGTTCTATTTTAGCCTTTTCGATACTTTTGTACGTCTACATTCAAAAGCTCTCAAAAGGATAGCTGGAGACTCTGAGGACTCCAGGGTTTGAGAGAACTTGGAAGAAAAACTGTCATGCATAATTTGCATGGTATTTTCCCTCCGTAGACTCCCGATTCGAGAAATGACTGCCATATCAACCATACAGCTGTGGTCTGTAGAAGATGTGTAGGTGTGCGTGTGGGTGTGTATGTCGTGGTAATGAATGAAGGTAAATGGCAGGGTATGAAGCACTTCCTATCGTAATTTCACACTTGTCAGCTCTCGTGAAGAAATTTCACCTTTACACAAGGATAGCAGAACAGACCAGGCCTCGGAAAACACAGAGAATACGTCTTGGTGTTGTGAGAGGAATTCTCTTTGCAAAGAATTTCCCTTGCAAATATATTCCTCTCTGCGTTCCTCTAAAAAATATGTCGAATTTTGCCCAAAATATGCAGCCTAAACAATCCATCCGATCCACCAATTCATAAAAGAACAGTATTGTTTTAATAAATTATGTACATAGATCAAATAACAATATTGCTTTAGTATTACATGAGTGAATAAATTTGTACATTTGTATTTATTTACATTATTTGCAATGTGTTTGCTGAAATACACCTTGCACAATTAACTGTCTGGTATGTAATAACAATTTAAAAGGGCCATTACTGAAACACTTATAGATAATATACGACTAAAAACGTGAAACACACATGACCCACACATGTCAGGTCCTTTTTGGTGTAATGTGTCCATGTGAACATTTTTGTTTAGGCTTCATTTGCAGCAGTAGAAAGAAGCAGGGCAATTATGCCTGAAACTTGATTTATGATAAAGAAATCCTGTTTAGTTTGTGTTTTTCTTCATCCTTTTTGTCTTCTTACTTTTTCTGTATTAATCCTGAACAGCACGTTAAATAGAAAATGTAAGTAAAAATATGCAATAATACGTGTTAATGTTAACATATTTACACATTTTTATTTTCTTGTCAACTTTATTAACTTGTTAGTTGAAATGTCAGTTGCATGAGTTACATATCTGTAAAAAAAGAGGAGACAAGGAATGTGTGATAAGACAGAGGATATGAAAGCTTCTTTAGGAGACCTTAAACAAACTGACTAAAGTGGTCCTGTTTTCTGATCAAGCACAGAGAGGAGAACATTTAGCACTGCTGGAGACACTTTAAACAGTCACTGTGGAATTAGCCTCTTACTGGGAATTTAACGGCTTTTGTGCTGGGCCACGTACCCAACAAAGTCACACTAAAATAAAGCAGCCAATAACGAGCAACTTTCAAATGCACTTCAGATATTATCCTCCAGCCATAATCGCTTTGTTGCCATTGCAGGTGTACAGAGATGTTCTGTACAGTGTGTAAACCAATAAGCACGATGCTCTGCGCAGTTGTCTCAACCCGGCACAAAGACATAAACTCACATAACCCGAGGTACCAGATGCACTGCTGTGTCTCTCAGGACAAGCAGTGGATAATGAATGGGCCCCTCACAAATTCCAGAAAAGTGTTGCATGTGACTACAAGGAAAATATGTTTCCACTAAGGAAAAGCGGTGACCTTATTCCTTCGCCGTACTTATGCAAAGTTTGTGCGCATCTCCAGGTTTGGCTCAGCAAGGATGAGCTTAAATTTAGACCCCATGATGTCAACACAAACACAGAATAGAAAGTTCTTTTCTAATTAGATATCCCCATCCCATTCCCCCTTTTTTCCTAAAGTTCATTTCAATTAGTCCCACCTCGGCCCCACTTTCAGGTCTCAGCGATTTGTCAGTGCCTCAACTTCTACGCGGTACATTGTGGTCACAATGCAGCATAGTGTGAATGCGCGTGTGTGTGTGTTTTGTTTGTTTTGTTTTTGCAAGCATGCTACTGTTTATTTATGTGTGTGACCTTGACAAAAAGTGACTCCTGTGCCCTTGACATTTACTTGTTGTTGTTATGATGAATTGCACAGGTTATTTACTAGTTCACAAGAGAGACTGCTGTTTCAGGCCCCAAAACTCATGCAGGATGCAGAGACATTCTTAAAAATAACCACTTTGGAACATTTGCCATGCCAGTTCTTTTCAATTAATGTTATGAAAAAAGTTTATAAAGTAAAAAAAAAAAAAGGTATTCCACTAAAACAAATCCTTTTGACTCGAAACACTTTACAAAACCTATTTTCATGAAAAATAAAATCAAATTGAGTGAGGTCATTTTTATTTGAATAGTGTTATTTTTCATTATTTGTATAATTTAGGATTGTTAAACTGAGTTCAATCTGTAACAGATAATTTTAAATCTAAACATGCAAAATCTCAAAGATGTAACAAATGTCATCTAGAAGATGTGCTGTACTCACCTGGTTGATATCTGTGCCAGTGATAGATGGCCCATGTGTCCAATGTTAGATGCTGAAAGCATTTCGTCTCTCTCCATTTCTTGACACCCTCACGTAAGCTGATCAATCAGCTGTAATGAAACCCATCAGGTCACCTTTAGAATTTATTATTTTTGTGTATGTAAACTGAAACCTTCCCTTGATGGTATGAAAGCTAAATTTAGGCTACCTTTATGCTAACATATCTTCATACCCTTGAAAAAAGGAAGATATATAAATTATGCTGAGATGCTGGGAACATATACTGTACATCTGCACCTGCTTGCCGCTGAAGTTTAACAATATTTTTTACTTGGTTGCGAGTTTGCAGGATTTAATAAATGTATCACAGAATCTAAAATATTTCAATATGAACCCATTTTTGTTGCTCAAAACAGACTGGTTGTTTTCTTCCATGTTTCTGTTACTTGCTGAGGTTTGAGGTACTTAGCGTCACTTGTTTGCACACAATCTGGCTGTGATTATTGCCCGCTTCAGGCTTCACACACACTGATGCACCTACTCACAAATGCTGCTTCATTTGCATTTTTCAAGATCGTTGAAAGTGTTCATCTAGACATGTTAAGATGAGTAATCATAAGTACAACTTGTGTTGCAGATGATGTAAATATCAGGTGGATGTAAGGGGTAAATTGACTTTGAAAGTGCGACAAAGACGCAAAAGTCCTCATGAATTTATTCTGATGTGCTTTCGGGAGTTTCAGGCACTCAGTTTTCCACAGCAGTTTTTTTTTTCTTTAGTTTTGATATCAAATCTTTTTAATTTAACTTCAGGTTCAGGCTATACTTCATTTTCTGCAGTCGGCACACAAACAAACCTTATTCAAGTGAGAAAAAAATAAACATTAGCTACTTGTTAGTTTATTTATTTATTTATGTTTTGTCATTGTCATTTTTTTTCTTGCTGAACACAGCTGCTTGGACCCTACCATGCAGAAAGGTCCAATATGGCTCAGCCTGTAAATCGGAGTCTAGGGGCCAGAGACAAAAAACAAGGGAGAACCACCAGGCGAAATTTAGCGCACGATGGCTCCCAACGGACATCATTTGGGGACCGGAGATCTTTTTTCCCCCCTCACTCTCTCATTTCTTTTTCCTGCATGGTGAGCAACTTGGAAAGCACAGTCCCAACATTGCTGCTGACACAACCACTCAGGGACGGCTGTAACAGCTCTCTTAGCGTGGCACCTGTTATTGAGCTATCAGAGATGGAGGGAATGAGGAAAAAGAGAATCGAGGAGGAAAGGAGAACAAGGGAGGGAGAAAGAAGACAGAGAATGTGGCAAGAAAGAGTGAATCACAATAGTAAAGTCAGAATTAGTATCTAATAATTCACAGCATGGCTTCCTTTCCTCGCAAAGATTATATATTTGCTCATTGTATGCACTTAATTTTTATACTTTTTAAGTAATTTGAATATAATTAGATTCTTACCAGGTTACTTCAGAAACAAGGCATGTTTTTGCAGAGTGATAAGACCTTAGTTCCTTGTGTTTGGTTCCCCCGATTTCTTCAATTGTTTCCTTTCTTTTTCAATAAATGTAGAATTATTTTACAAACCAGTTTCTATGCAGCCCATTTTCATTTGTCTTCATCTTCTGAATACAATTGGCTTTTGATTTGAAGTGATTCATAATACTTTCAACAAACTGGTAATGATCTTAAACTGTCCTCTCATCCCCAGTCTTACAAAGATAAATGACCCGAGTATAGTAAAAGGGGAGATATTAATAAGAAATGACTATGTTTTTTCTATTCTCCGTGAATTTTCTTTGACTTGATTCCTAGACATAAGGGCAGGAATATTAAAGATGTTTTTTTCTTACAGACTACTGTAACTGAGCTGGTTGTGGAAACAAATACCCCTAATACAAGAAAACAAAGGAGAAAAGGAAAAACAGTGCAGCCTTTTTTTCTTCTCTCAGCTAATCATCGGAGGTACACAGCAAGCTGCTGTCCATTCAAGCAAGGCAACTGAATTCCTCTGCAGAGCAATCAAAATGGATTAAACCGACCACGCTCCAGCTGCCTCCACGCAAATCAGATATGCCTGTGATGATGATAATCAATTCATAATAAAATAACACAACATAAATCTGATAGTGTTGTTCCAACAATTTTAATAACATAGATTTAAATATTGCCATGTGCACTGGAGTGATTTACCGGTGAAAAAGTGCCATCAAGCTTATATACAACCTGTTTCTGGTGGCCCGCCAATAATACCATTAACTGCATTGTTCAGACTCATTATGCGATGAGAAACACAATAATAATCACAGGACTACAAACACACAGCTTCTCCTATTGAACTAATCAGCTCCCCCCCACCCACCTCCTTATTAAGCTCTCTTCCTTACCGTCTCCGGCCAGCTCAATTTCATCATAAATCCTGCGAGAGGCTGCTGTGTAAATCCCTAGAGTTGAATTAGTATTGTAATTTCTGGTATCCTCGCATGCTTCACTAACACAGACCTTGAAGTTATTAATCTGAGGTGACAGGTGTCACAGAAACAATATGCTGAATAGTTCGATACTGGGTTAACCCCACTCTGTGCCAAAGCATTCGGTGTTTTCCAAATTACAATGTATGGATTAAAGCCAAGTTTTAGTAAGAATTAAAAAAAAAAAATCAAAATCAAAATCTTATTTTTATTACATAAGTTTACAGCAAAGTTCCAGTAAAGTTGGGAGAACTGTGTAAAATGTGACTATGTACACTATTTATTTACTTGACAATCTATACAGTTCAGACCGATATGTTTCATACAAGTTTTGTTTCTATATTTAACATACAAGGAAGGGGTGATAAATATCCCACAATGAAACTGAGAATTGTTTCTTTTTCTCTTTTATTTTCAATGTGACAGTGTTACAGTTAAAAAAAATGAAACTGGGTCAAGAAAGACAAAGAAACAAAGTGGATATTTGTAGTTTGTACTGATTTTACTGAGTAAAGGTAAGGCCTTCAGCACATAAGGACTCCACAACATAAGCCAAAAGGGAATTTGTCTTTATGGGATCTTAGAATACTTTTCTGGCATGGAACAAGAACTTTGTATACTCTCACTTCTAGACCTCATTTAGCATGTGTTTCTACCTAAGAATTGCATTTTTAAATTGTAGCGCTTTATTAGCAAGGTGTCAGTAAATTTGGATTCTGGTTGTAGTGTACAGGAGCCTGTAGCAGCAGTGGTACGATATGTGGGCCTGTGCAAGGCCATCAAAGACTTTAGAGCTACAAAGGCCATTTTTAAAAATAATTCCCAAGCTTTGTCACCGAGCAGCTGAAATTACCAATCCACAATCTTCACGCCAACAAGTACAGTGGCATTAGTTGCATGTACTACGTGCTTTCTGGAAAAGGACTAAAGTCTGTGGGGCAGCACACACAGGGTGAGATATTTTTATATGAAACATTTACTCAAGCAACAACAAGATTGCCATACTGAGTTCATCTGCCATTGCTCTTTTGAAAATAATTATGCAGGAAGGCAATGCTGATGTCGATGCTACTCTACACATTCTGTTGTCCCTGTATATGTTTTGTGAAGTCACAGCTCTGCAGGATTACACTGTCTCCACTTTAGATTTATGAATGGACTGAGGGAGCTCAGAGGCAGCTAGTGTCCACAAGTTTATAACTAAATTGTTTTTTGTTTTTTTTGTAAGATGTTTCAATTTGATGTGAAGGGCGATTTAAGTCTTGGTTTTTTGGACTGAATATTGCAAAACTGTGACTATTTTTTAAAGCCGAATGGATGTAAAAGCATTATTCTAAACGTTACAACCCTCCTAACATTTTGTAAAAATAGGTTCATATGAAGTTTAAAATAATGATGGACAGTCCCTAAATAATTTGAATGTTATAATTTAATTGCATGTACCCCAGGTGATAATTTAACTCAAATGTACACTAGAATTTAGTAAAGAATAACTGTCTTTTTCAATATTTCCAGTTTCTAATTAGGGTTGTTAAGTACCATGCTATGCAATATGAAATGATTATTTCCTTTTTGGAGTAGGCAAACTTTCAAAACACACTTATGGCCCTCTGACAAACATGACAGAAGAAACAGTTTGTTTGTCTTTGTTTAAGCCCTAGATCCTTTACTAATACAGCCTTTAAAGTGATCAAAAAGGGCTGGTGATATTTGATGTTGTTTGCGAAGAGACGGTGGAAGGCAAAGGAGGTGTCATCTCGTGATATACAGCTTGAGTCCTCTGTCACACAGCACAGTGTCTGTTGGGAAATAATCTGACATCTTGCGTTTGACATATCCAAGTGAGGAATAGGGAAGAACGGAGAAAAAGGGAGGAGGTAGAAGACAGAGCGATGGGACAAAAAGGGGAGTTGAGGGAGTGGAAAGAAAGAGCTAGAGAGAACACAATCAATTCACCAACCCAATCTCCATCATGTCATTGCCTGCCAGCATAGATTTAAGAATAAAGCTTTTGAGAGAACTACCAGAGCTATAGTCTGATCACTGTCCTGCCAGTGTTGGCCCAGATGCCGTTGACATGCATCACACTATTCCTAAAAACACAATTGACACTTTTGTGACTGAATTACTGAGAACTACTCAGACCCAGGAAAGCTCAACAACATCACAACTGAGAATACAACCCAAATCTGATTGGAATCTTATGCTGTACAATTATTGTTGTGTGCAGTGGTGGCAAACTAATAAACTACAGCAAATTAAAAAAAAACTCCTGATAAATAAAGTTCTTCTCAGAAAAGGGTTCATGGCGGCCACACAGGGTTAAGAAACGTAACTCATTTACAGAGGCCTTAGTACTCGATGTGGCCGAGGGTTCGAGTCCCAGCCTGATGGCCTTTGTCACAGGTCTTCCCCCTCCCTCACGACCCTCTCTCCTGTCTGACAGCTGTCAAATAAAGGCCTCTAGAGCCAACAGAACTTTAAAAATGATAAAAAAGAAAGAATGGAAACTTGAAAACAGTAAATATTTAATACACAAGAAAGATAACATAAAGGCACAATAGGACAGTCACTAATTATTTTCTGTTTATCTATGTTGTCTATGTAGTAATACATCCATCCATAACACTCAAGGATCCATTTTTATTACATAAAATGATATGATTCTAAAACTGAAGTACTTCACTTAAAATGTTACTTTTTGACAAGAGAGATGACAGGCTTTGGACCAAGAAACATAGCCAACAATATTCTAAGAAGAGTATTTTCACTATAAATACAATATTTACCAGCTAAAAATTCAGAATTGCACTTTTTCTGTTTCTAGCAGCATTTACTGTTTTGCACACAACAGATTGCACATAACATGTTAACCCTTTCCCCTTTACTATCAATGCAGAATGAAAACTGGACGAACATATGGACAAAATCATTTATAAAGACAGACAGCAAGAAAGAGATTGTGACAAAGTGAATAAATCGAGTCATTAAGCATGTATTTGTGGGACCTGGCTCCCATATGACAGCGAGGGGTGGCAAGAAGCTTCTGCCTTTTTACCATCAGCAGACAAACAGATTGGCTCAATTGCCTTTTCTCCTCTGGGCAACTCTTACATTCTGCTTTCTAAGGGACACTTAGGAGTTTCTTTTCCCTCAGGCTTCTGCATAGACAACTGCTTGTGCTTTGTTTCAAATTACAGCACAACCTTAATGACTCAAGACCTCTGCTGAAAACAAGTCTCAATGCAAGCTAATCCCAACATGTTTAGACAGGAAATACTGTAACTATGACTAAAATGTATCCATTTATATATTTTTACTGTTTGAAATGTTCAAACAGTTGAATGAGTTGATGTATAGTTTAAATAAAAGAAAACCTATTTGGGGAACAACTCACCATTTGGTGTCCACTTTTGGAGGAGAGATGAATTTGCAACTTTTAAAACAGGATTCTTTACTTAGACTATAAGAAAAGACAGAATCTTCTCTCCATTCTCAAAAGTGGAGAGAAGTGGGGGAACTAAACCTTTCCTATTTTAAGTCAGCTAGAATGTTATTTTCTCATCAAAGACATGTGGGTTGTTGCTTCGATTTATTCATGCATGTTTGAAGAATCACTGAATCTCCTATGCAGCCATTCAGAATCACCTAAATATTTGCTCTGACAAAGCACCGCCATTTCCCACAAAGCTCCTCCTTGGAGCTGCAATCTCCAGCCAAACTTCTGCCCTGCTCTGCCCATGTCCCACACAGCTGTTCTAGACTGGCACCAGCCACAATTAGCAAACATCTATCATGCACATCTGCTTATTTTGTAGGTGTGCAAGCACCTCTCAGTTCAAACGGTTGTAAACGGCAACATGGAAAGGCATTGTTGTGTTGAAGGCAGTGTCGGAAAGAGCAGAGCTTCTTAAAGAGACGGATGTTAAGATGCAAATTGAGAAGTCAAATTTCTTTTAAGTTATGGTTGATATATGCAGCATTTTTATAACAGCTGAAGGTAACAACTACTTGATTGAGCTATAAAATAAAAATACATAATACCTCCCTTTAAACACTTATTTTTTTTACAGAACACTGTTTGTGCCATTTAGGTCTGTATTCAGATATATCTGCATTAAATGTGTTTTGCACAATTTGTTATGAGAAGCTTGCAAAAACTATCCATAACATTTAACACAAGTTACGCTATCCAAGCGCAATTCTCCCAAAAACAAAGAAAATATAGAAAAAATAAAGAAACAAAATAAGTGTCTAAAAGTCAATCAGTTTCTTGATATTTAGCAAACTAAACAATTTTGGTAATCCTCAGAGGCAAAATATAGGAAAAGTTTAGCTTTATTTAATGTTACACTTTAAGAAAAATATGGTTTGTCTCACTATTGGTTTAGGCTGCATATCAAATGGCTTAAAGGACAGAGAGGATGAAATGAAACATACACAAATCTTGGCCTTGTCCAGGACATAATGAAATGTTTTAAGTAGTAATATCTGCCTATAGGGTGGAACAAATTTTTCTTTGGTGAGTGGAAAGTAGATGTTCCTCTATGTGGCAGAGAGGAAAATCTACCTCTGATCTCAAACCGATCTTTCAACATGAGATTTTTTTTTTTCAAATATACACTACCAAGTTTCATAGATGATATTGAAATTAAATACCCATTTCCTCTCCCAATATTTGTCTTAGGCATGCGGGCTGTTATTTTCACTCAACTGCCTTTACTTTCGCATATGCAAACCTCTACTACCCACTCGCTCTCTCTTGTCTTTTGATTTTAGCATGGAGGCCGATCGTTACATGAGTGATGGTACCCATCAGTGTAGTGCATGTGCTGTAAAACTGTCAGCTGCTGACAGATTGACTGACACCGTCAAACCTTCGATTACCAGCACAAAGCAGGCTGGGTCGGAGGAAAAACTTGGTATAGTGAAAGAGATGAACCGAGTAAGAAAAGGAAACACAAGTGCGTTGAGATGGTTATGTTTTATTTCTGCTTCCTTCTGTGATCACAGATCAAATCTGGCACTAAACTTAAACCATAAAACAAACATTGTTGGTTTTTAAAGAGAGCGCAATGAAAGAGATAAAAAGAATATTGATATAAAGACAGGCAGCATTCCCTGTGTAATTTCTAGCAGCTGTTGATTCAAAGGAAAAAACTTTATTTGGTCCAGATGGTCTCAGTCAGTCGCAGAATGAGAAAGCTGACTTCATTGGCTCCAGCCATGTGTTTTTCCTCCTGACAGAAATTAAACTGGTCGTTCGTTTGTCACAGCTCACTACGCAGCTTAAAATGTAGCAATGAACGTTCCTTGGTGATAATGCACCATAATTACTCAAACGCCTGTTCTTTATCTGCAGCACAGGAAGGGCATAGGGAACGCTTTCCTCACGTGCGATTTTAAAACCTTAAAAGTCCGTGTGATCTTCAGAAAAATATCTGAGACAGTGACAAGTATTGTTCTCTTTGAGGTGGCAGAAATCTGTAAGCCTGTCACTTTTTCACTTAGGACTTTACAAGAATAAAGTAAGGGTTAACAGGTTCTTTCTCATGACGATTTTAAGGTCTGTTGTGCAATATAAGTACTGTAAAAAACTCTTTACCTTCAATTATAGCATGGCATACAAATTATTGATAGGTGATACATGAATTTATTTTAGCAGTGTGATGATATTGATTTCCTCTTGGTCCCTTTGCAAATGAACCTTACTGCACATTGCAGAGAGAGAGCCTGACCCCTCACGAAACAGGTGAAAAATCTCTTTATTGTGTAGGTGTGGAAAGCTTAACGGTGGCCTCTTATAGCCAGTTCAACAAAAAAATCTGTCATTTATCGGAAATAAAAATAAGATATTCTCAGCAGCTAAGGAGGTGAAAGACAGTGGCTTAAAAGAAGCTGAGTCACAGCAGCTGAAACTGACAAAGTTGAAAAAAAAAAATCCACCGGCAGACTTTTAAAGTCTATGCTGCACATCCTATCATGAATAGGGCGGAAAGAGACAGGCATGTATAACTGATGTCCGGATGTGACCTGCGATGCTTTGACGCAAATTTCCACTACATCTCTTTCCTGTCACTGCTTGGTGAATCATGAAAAGCTATGTTTGAATATGAATGCCCCAAACTGGGCTAGAAGTTCAGTCTGGTCATGCTACTTTGTGACAGAAATGACAGAGACCTGCTTTATAGCCAAGTTTCACTCCAAAATTCTTGAATCTTTTGAACTCCGCATCAACTTACCTCCCACTCTTTGTTAGAATAGAGACCGATGATTCATTTAGCCATTTCAGATGCCTGTAGTTCAAAAGCTGCCAAGAAAAAGATTTGGTTTCTAACCAGAAGGTTAATGGTACTTCAAAGAAAATCACATTCATGCTTTCCTACGACATCAATTATTTATTTTTTTTTTGTTTTGAAAAAATCAAAAATTTGGCATATGTGTCATAGTCTTCACTCCTGATCAAAAAAAGAATGCTATTGTTGTATTTATGCTTATTATTTTGGCCAACATGAAGTAGCAAAAAAAGGTAAAGAAGTAGGATATGTGGTTTTAAAAACCTCTGGTTTCAATTGCATGCACATTCGAACTATTAGAAAATTATCAACACCATGTGTCGTTTCCCTTCCACTACACAACTTAACAAAATTTTACATATACTTTTTTGGTTGTAATCTGAAAAGATTTGAAGAGGTTCAATGATAGTTTACATGATTGTGTGTAGACACAAATACGTATTTAAATACATACATACATCAACTAAAAAAGAAGGACATGACCGATGGTAATTTTTCAACTTTACTCTTCAGTAGGTGTAGTGCCGCCCCAGATTGTGAAACACGGGTGTCGGCCACATTGTACCCTATTCTAAAAACACAGGATGTGATTGGTTAATTCTTTCTTTCCACTTGTCTATCTTTAGCACTGACTTGCCCTGATGACCTACGGATCACTCGCTAGAATAATGCTCAAAACATCCTCCAAGATAAGACCTGATTGTTGCATAAGTCATGTCTAATATCAAGATGGGAATTTCCATGAAAAGTTCTTTATGACAAGCTCTTATAATCTCTTCCGGTTCATAATTTATGTTCGATTAGATTGTATAGTTAGAATTTACATTTCTGTTAAAGAAATTACTATTGGACACCAAAATAAGAACACTTTTAATCTAAACCATGGTGCATGGTTTATTCCTTTTATAACAGGAACAGTTGCATATATGTTGACAGAAATGAAAACATGTACATGTATCTTTTATTTAGGTATACACCTTTTTGGCCCCAAATGTGTTGCTTGTTTTATCTATTTTGAAACATAAACCCCCAAGGCAAAGCAGTTGTTAAAACTCTTTATTTATAAGTTAAATACAATATGCTATTTTTCTCTTATTCATTCCTTTGCTTGAGTATTAGAAAATCTAACTGAATCAGTGAAAAGAAAAACCATGTTAAAGGCTACTGACATGAACATGCATTTGCATCTCAGGAAATGTGTCAGTAAAAAGGGACAGTCCCCAGACCCCAAGCTTTGGAACATTTTAACCTTATTTCTTTACTGATGCTGTACAATAACAATTGAATAACCGTTGAAGAAAAATTTGACTTTTTTATTTTAAGTTTGAAACTCTAAGCCTCAGCAGTTTTTTGTTTTTTTTAATCTTTGCTATTTTCCATCATGTTACTCAATGTTATATTATCTGTTTCCCTTTCCAGTTTCATTGCATTAAATTTCCAACAGTTGTGATCTGTTTTTCCATCTTTCACAGATCAAGAGTTCACAAGCTCTTTAGATGAAAAATTATGTGTACAAGATAAAGCATCAGCAAAAAATACATGACACATTGCCAACGTGCTCTTGCTCCTGTTGTCGGTATTAATAATTCAGCTACTAGGTCATAACTTTATTTTTAATGTATAATTGAGGCCGCCAATGATGACTGTTCTTCAGCCATTTATACTGTGAGTGATTTTTAAACAATAAGCAGCAAAGCCATTAAGCTTTTAACATCAACTGTTTTTCCCACTCTAGAAGATGGAGGAGTGGGAAGTCTAGGTGGCTTGTGGCCTGTGAACTGTTTCAGTTCTGTGCCTTCTGTATATTGATGTGAGTAGTGGGCTGCTTTGGGGTGAAAAAGTCTTTGTAGTTGTTGCTATTGTAAACATGGAAATGTTAAAATGATATTTGTGGGGAAGCTGCGGTAAGCAAAGGAAGAAGTGTAGACTCCACATAAAAAAAAAAAGAAGTGTGGTTTGAAAAGGAAGAGGGTCTCAGCTGAGGTGTAATTTTAGTTCATGGATTCCTGAATACATCTGAGGCATGGCAGAGCTTTTCAGTTTACTTGGGTGCTTATTATTTGTTTATTTTTAAAGTTTGGTGGATTAAAATACACTGTCTGTGAATGTAAATCTTTAGTTCTCTGAGCTTTGCTCAAAACAACTTTAAAGGATACTTCCTCAATCACACTAACATTTCTTTTTTTTCCTGCCACTTAATAACCCACATGGACACAAAAGCAATAAATGGCTGGCCAAAGTGAGAGTTCATTTAATAAAGTAACTGAAGATGACTGTATTTATGAATACAAAGTTTATTTATTTATGAATACACAAACTAAAAACTGAAGTATATACATTTTTAATAAGTGCATTTCTGAACATTTTATTTTATCAATGTTTTGTTGTATTACTCCACTGATCATCAGAATAATCTATAAATCACTCGATTACTTGTTTACAAGAGTCCTACTGTCAAAACAATGATTCATGTTTTTTCATAAAATTCTGACACTCCTATCATAATGTCACTGTTACAATTGACACTCATTTATCCCGTCACCTGATATGATTTGACTAATTGTAGTTCCAGTTTTCTGTTAGTATTTGACAGTAGTGTTGTCTGGATTGGACTTCTTAAGCTGTTGTCTTACATAAAAGTCCAAAGTGTTATGCATTCAGAGACGGTATGTATTCTGAATGTCTTTCATTGTAGCAAGTGGTTATTTAAACTGTTGCATTTTTCTAATGTCTCACACCAGATTGTTTGTTTTCTTCTTACCTATGTCTTCAGCAAAGCATTTCCATCCATATTTTACTGGATAATTTGCTTTTTTCTTATTGTGAACTGTAAACTCAAGAGATGGTTCTGCCTGAAAATCCGAGGAGCTCAGCTGTTTCTAAAATATTCACACCAGCTCGTCTGGAAGAAACAACCACGTTAGATTGAAAATCACTCAAACGCCCCTTTTTTTTATTGTGATACTTGGCTTACATGTCAGTAAGTGATCTTCCCCACCATGATGCCTAAATGCATGGAGTTGTGGTCATGTGGTTGGTTGATTCATTAGTAGTGTTAAATGAGGAACTGAACAGGTATGCCTAATCAAATATCTGCTGGATGTACAGTTTTTCCTTCATATTCTATTTTTTTTCCACAAAGAAAATTGTACTAACTTATTATTAAAAACAGGAAGAAAAAAAGCTACTTCTTCAATCACACAGAAAAGCTGGTCAGAATTTTGAAGTTTACAAATAGTTCTAGACTGAAATTATATGTTTGTTTCAGTAAACTATTTTTTAATAATATTTGACATATCAGATAATCAAATTTAGACAGTAATAACAGCAACGATTTCTCCTGAAAAAAGGACCTAAGAAGTGTTTCTCTTTAACTCTACTCAACACTCTTCGTAACTGTACTAAAATATTCATAAATTGATGTTATGTGAAGTGTGACTAACTAATATACTAAAGGGAGTTCATCAAACTTTGCAGAAAATTAAGTTCAAGAGCTTAAAATAGGGATTAAAAGATATGATAGACAGCAGTGCTATTTATGTCTCTTTGTTGCATTATCGCCAGTTACTTATCAGTGTACTCTAAGAATATACTAAGTAGAATTTACTTTCTTTTGCTTCTTACAGTACTGTATCATCCTGTTTATAAATGTTGATTTAGTCATCTGTATGAACTCATCAAATCACCAAGTGAATGGCTTTATCAATTTTGGTATTTTATTTATAATTTTACTGTTCTTTTTTTCATGTGGAATGATAAGAGATACAAGAACTAAATTAATTGTGGATTTTGAAAAGTTAAAAAGGGATAAGGATATACCCTAAGGCTTTAAAATACACATACATTTTCCTAAATAGCTTTTCTTTCCCCAAAACTCTATTTCTCAAAAATGATGTCCAGCATGTTTTAGATGTTCCCCTGTTCACCACCCCTTAACTAAGTAAATGGTTCATCACTAGACCTTTGAAGATCCTGACAGAGGAGATAATTAATTCACTAATTAATCTGTGCCGCAAGTTCAACCGTGCTTAGGGACAGTTAAACTTAACAGGGAGTTTACCTGAGACACTGTATTGGCACCACTGAGATCTTCAACAAGTCTCTGGAACTGTGTGTGATTACATCCTGCTTCAAGTCCTCTACCACCATCCTGGTTCACAAGAGATATTCAGCTTCAGGATTGAACACTGAGCCACCTTGATATCTGTTGTCATAAAGATCTTTAAACTGGTATTCCGGTGGAGCAGGGGAAAAACATGACACATGTATGGAGGCCTTGGTCCTCCACACCTATGCTGAACGTGTTCCCGCTCTCTCACAGTCTGCTTTTCTGTCTGCCCACTCTCAAATAAAGGCCACTAGAGATGATAAAACCTTTTTTTTTAAAAATGTTAAACACCTGTTACTGAAGCATTTAAAGGTAGCAAGTGAGACTCACCATCTTCTCCTCCACAAGAACCAACAGCACCCCTGGTGGGTGTTCTCTCCACACACCTCTTCTCTCTTTATACAAATGATCTCACCAGACCAAATTATGAAACTCCCACAGTTTGTAGATGACATTGATCTGATCCAGGACAATAATAATCTGCATACAGACAGGGAGTGAATTGACTTGTCAATTGGTGTGGACAGGAAGTTTTGACCACACCAGGAAATTAATAGAACTTAACCCTCTCAAGACCATGGACATGAAGGTCAACTTCCTGTGAACACCCTCCATGCCACCGCCCCTCACCATCCTCAACAACATAGTGTCTACTGTGGATCATTTTCGATTCCAAGGATCCACTCTTCCTAGGGAGCTCAGATGGTCCACACACATACACAACCACAGTAGAGACTGCTACTAATCTTCTACACTTCCATACTCTGACATGTGACTGACCATCACGTGGCTCAGCCACAAAGCAGGACAGGTCCAAACTGAAACCAGAGAGGCCTGATCTTTCCTACATTTGTACAGACATAAGGTCAGGAAAAGGGCACCTAAAATATTTGAAGACCTATCTTCCACAGAAACTGTTCCTCAAAACTATGATGGGATCTTTTATCATGTTCAAACTCTCTGTCCAACATATACCGGTTTATTGTGTTTTTATACTGGTTTATTGTGTTTTTTTTTAAATGCTGACAAAAAGGCCAAAACTAGATAATTATAAAATCCAAAAAGCAAAAATAAGACATGGTTCAGTGAATCTCTCCTATTTATTAATCTTTTGTTTGACACTGATGTTATTACTTCGTCTTTTGGACTAAATACTGAAAACATTAATACTGCAAATTCCTTTAAATATTTTTATAGTCCTGAAACATACAGGAGTGTGTGTTTGGGAATAATCTATGCTGTATCCTGTATTCGCTTGGTTTGTTCCTAAGATCAAGGTTTAATTGAGCCTGTACTGGACCTGGGCCTAGGAGAACAGGCAGATGAGCATTGATAAACTATGAAATGGTTCCAATAAAACCAATCAATGAAGCTTTGTGAGCAGCTCCCACAGGGTTTTGATTTCTTTCTCAAACAACAATCCAGGATTTCTGCTCTTCAAAGGCAAACCCCGTTTTCTCCATTATTGTTGTTCCTTTCCCCATGTTTGAGTGATGTCACCCAGGTCGATTTCATCCATGTCCATAAAGGCTCTCCCACACTTGAGTCACCCGGGAGACAGCTTCTGTCAGTCCGTGCAGTGGTAACAACAACCAATAAAGGTCAATCTCCCATGGTAATGGCCAATTGGGTTTGTTCCCATTATTGGTCCTCTGAGTTGTGGTCAACAGATGGAGGGCTGGCATCACTGCACCAAGTTGCTTACCAGCCTTTAGAAAACAGAGCTCTGTATCTAGGCATAGCTGTGTGGTTGTATTCTGTCTCTCTCCTGGTGTGCTTTGGCCTGTACATTACTTCATCATATGCAGCTTCTGTTTAAGCAGAACAATCGCAGTGAAGTCATAGGAGTTTTGCTACTGAGGGCTAAGCGTCTAACCATTTCATCTAATTGCCTCATTAATGATTCACTGGTGTTAGGCTGCTCTAGCACTTCGCTGTGGGGAGCAAATTGTTCTGATTGGTTTGCCTCTGTCAATTATTGATGAAGCAGAGAGCTGAAGTGCTAACACCTGGCTTTGGAGGTCCAAATGGCCCTGCAGTTCTATCACACTGCTATCACACAGTCTGAGAGAGCATTCTGTCTTGAAAGGCTTGAGACCTGCTGATTGTTGTTCTCAGTCAGTGGTTGGAGAAAGCCCCATGTGAACAGCTAATATCTTGTCAGTTGAGAAGATATTAAATGACAGAACCAAGCTGGAAAAAACACAGTAATTGTTGGTTGGAACCATAAAAACCCAAAGGCTGCAGTGACACAACAACAAAATCTATTTGGATAACTTAAAGGTTAGGTTACTTTATTCATACCGAAAGGTAGATTTGTTTTGCAGGGGTACAAAGCATACATATCTATGCACAAACACTGTAAAATGTAAGAACGCATCAAATAACTATTCACAAATATTAGTGATATAGGCTCTGTCATTATCAAAACGAAGCAGGACAAATGAGAGGAGAGTAAAACCTGATTTTTTTTACATAAATAACGTGTTGAAATAATAATTGTACTATTAGGTAAAATTTGTTGAGCTATTGAGAGCATCAATGTCAAATCAGTTTGTTCATTTCAATAACACCAGTAGGAACAAAGCTGTTTTTAAAGCATCTTGTCCTACATTTAGGGACCAGGGACTCTGTGCTTCTTCTCTGACCACAGAGCTAAAGAAGCTAAAACTCCCTGTAAAGGTGGTGAAAATCTTTTAAAAGAGAAAAGGCCATCTGCTGTACCTGGCTGATGTACAGTGATGTAACTGATTGTTTAGACAACAGCTTAATCTGGTGAAGAGCACTGTTTTCACTCAGTGTTGCTTGACCAAACCATGACACCAAGGGAAAGGATCAAAACTGATTTAATTAAAGAGCGGTAAATCATGGTAATTATGGTTTGATCAAAATTAAATATAATCTATATAGTTATGGCACCTAATCTTATTACTTGTTATAACCTGAGCTACCAGGAGCATGTAGATATCAAATAGGCAGGGATCTAGGATTGAATCTTGAGGTACCCTGCATGTGTCCACTCTGATGAGAAGTTACCTATTGAACCAAATAAGGTACTGCTGTTTAGATAAGATTCAAACTAGTTATGGACTGTACCAGAGAATCTGATTGTGTTGTGGTCGACAGTGTCAAAAGCTGCACTGAGGTCCAACACTGTGTGTATGTGGATAAAATTAAAAACTTGCACTGGAGCATTCTCAGTACTGTCTCAGAATTGGACTGTCTGAGTACTGGACTTAATGAGATCCAAGCAGTAGTCTTTGCTAAGAAACTATTTGACTGTTGAAACTGTTTTTTCGGTAATTTTGCTGATGAATGAAAGGTCAGAAATTGATCTTTAATTCGGCAGTGGTCACTTGTCCTTTTTTATCAGCCCTCAGACTTTGAGAGAGAAGGTGAGCAGGCAGAGGGACATACAGCAAAGATCTCAAGGTCTGGAATCAAACCCCATACTACTGCATCATAGATTATCAGCCTCCATATATGAGGCCCACACTCTGCTTCTACACCACCCTATCTAGTCTTTCTTAATGGTGAATGCTGAACACTGACCTCACCTTAGCCAGGTGAGACTCGCAGTGCAACATAAGGTGTTCTGAATAATTTTGTGACATCTTTAATGAGTTACTGATGTGATCTTGAAGTAACTGTGGTTGATCAGCATTTTTTGTGAGGGTTTACTACTGCTCCTTTTTTGAAGAATTATTATGTGGTCCGCTGGAGTCTTAAAGACAAGTACATCATTATTCAAAATATTGAAAAAAGTTCATAGAGGAGAGAGAAGACCTTTACCATCTTTTAGTTTGCCATGTGTAGTCAAACACATTGTGTTTCATTTCTTCATTTTACTGGCCTGGAAACAATCAGGCCTGGATGCAGCTCATAAAATTTCACCAAATAATTGGATTCAGTTGAGTCCTAATTTTGCAAGGGGGAAAATAAATATTTTCACATGGGGCCAAGTTGGTTTGGATTGTACTATTTCATTTAATGAACGGTATTACAGAAGACTACTCTGTATTTACTAAGGGTATCTTTAGGTTAAAATTTATTTGATGATCCAAAATGTATGACAAAACAAGCAATAAAAGAAGAAATACATATAGGGAGGAAATACTTAATCAGAGCATTGTACATGTTTATATATTCATGATTTACAGGAATGAGGGGAAGTGTAATATGCAGTGTCAATAGTTTCTTTGTTTGTGGTGATTTATAATAGGTGCAGGATGCACCTTTACAGTAGGGTCATGTAATTGGATCTCCAGTAGGCAGTAGCTGAATTCCACTGCAGTCTCTGTGTCTAATGGCCCACCCACAGGCACTACTCCTGGCAACATGAATCATCCTCACACACTGTGTGTTGTTGAACAATCACACTGAACTTTGTATGGTTTCAAACACAAATCTAGTAAAAAAACTATACTTTGGCTTTGTATTTGGATAAACCACAAACAGATTGAATGATATACAGTAGATATAAAGTAGACACGCTGTTCAGGAATTTGCTCGTCTTTCTTTGGCCTTAATTAAAGCTGATTAAGGAGTCACCCCCCATGCTGATACCACTGTCACCCTGAATCTCAGCCAAGCTGGCTCGCAGTGTACACTCACAGGGTGGTCACTCTGTCTTTGTTTTTAAACTGGCACTGGTGACAGCAGAGCCCACGTCTTTCTCAAAATGCAGTGCTTGTGACTCACTGTATGTGTGTGAGCATAGACCCTTGAAGACAAGACTGAATCAAGGCAATTGTCCTGAATATCTCATATTTTGGAGTTCACTCACTGTGTCGCAGTAGATCTTCTGAGTGTGTTTATTTCTGAGCATGCATTACTGCATAACTCTATAGTGTGAATCTCAATTTAATGTGTTTTCCTCTTTCTGTTATAGATAACACAACAAGGATTATGATGGCATCCAAGTGGCTGACCAGTTGCACCAAGAAACCTACAAAGCACAAAGTTAATAATGAAGAACTTCAAAGAAGACCATCTAGATTCTCTCAAAACCCCCACATTGAAGATCTTGAAAGTGGCATTTTCTCTGAATTCCCTCCTTGATATTTTACCTGCAGCTTTTTGTACAAAACAAGACAAAAGAAAAAAAATAAGAGACTCATAATCATGAGATGATTGAAAACACCAGATAAATACTTTCGAAAGACTATTTTCTTTTGAGTGCGAAGATCAATGATGCATGCTACTGTAAATAAATCATGAAAACAACCTTTTTCCTGAAACAGGCAGCATACTCAATTGTTGTCACCAAATTCATAAACCTTATTACTGTGGAGTGAGTGCTCATGAATTGATTTACCTCACAAAACCTGAATACATTTTATGAGTCAAAAGCCCATGAAATGTTCATTTTAAGTATAATTTTATTGTCTTTGGTATCATTATTTGATATGTAAAAGTATCGCTCTTATTTTTATTTTTTAAGCAACAGCCTAGTCTTCCTATCTAATATCCACATTAGTATATGTAAATAGAAATGAGTGAAAGCAGCAGCATGGACAAGACTATAGTTTGCATTCCCCGAATTGGTAAACCACTCAGTATCTCAGTATTTTATAATTAATTTTTTTTTCATTGTATTTGAGTAGATGCATAAAGGGATTAATTATAGGTCTCTAACACCAGAAATACATTTGGTTTTGTCTCTATCTTGTAATGGGGAAAGACAAGGTGAATGGGAAATGCCATCAATCCACTGGCCTGACAAAACCACAATGTTCAGCATTTCATCTATGATTTAATGTTAGTATTGGACATTTTCTCCTTGTATGTAATTTGTGTATTTCCAATGCAATAACTGTGCCCTCCTTCTAAATGCCCATAACTGCTGTAAGCAAAGCTGCTGTCTTATTGGGACACATTTTTCTTTGCACGGTTCCAAACTGTGCTCTATACCTGAGCCTACACATGGGGAAGCAAAATGGAATTCCTGCAATGTGGACATGAGGAGTTATCCTCCGTCTTCCATGAACTTTGATGATAACCAAATGCACTGACAGATGAAACACCTAGCCAACGAACAGATGACCTCAATAATTAGTCCCTCACTGGCGAAGGCAGATGACATTTGCATGGACAACAGAGGAAAGCTATTGTAACTTGTTGGACAGCAATTCTCCGCCACCGTGCATCCTTTCTACCTCTTAAGAAATTCGTGTCCTACCAGTGACTCCCTCTGTTATCCCCACAGTCCACAATTTTGCTGCATGAAAAAAATGAGAGCCTCATGAAGGAAGTTCAGCACTGATTCCTGTATAGCAATGGAGAAAACATCAAATATTCACTTAAAAACTAATACACTCATTGCTTGTTGCTGTATATATGTACACTAGGATGAGTCTGTGTAGTCTCAGATGCTGTACTCTGCATGTTAACTTGTAGATGGAACATAACAACTACTCATAGTTGAGTACATGCACATAGTCAATCAGTTGACTGACTGAACCAATGTACACTCTTTCTTAATTTTCTATCCCCTTTTTTCTGTTTCTCAAAATGTACAGTAGTGTACAAAAAACAATTTTTTTGTTCCCCCCACACTTACCTGCAGAGCTGATAAATCTAAACACATTAAAGGAAAGCACACCGTCCCTTCTAATGTCAGGCTGAAACTTGGCCATGGCAAGCATGAGGAGGAGAATAGAAAGGGGAGGCAGGCTGGGTTGCTCCAGTTAAGTGGCAGCAAACAAAGTGGCATGCGGCGTCCTGCCAACAACTGTCTATTCATCTTGTGTCAAAAGGATTTGCACATTTCAATGAGTCTACACACTGACAGAGAGGTCCAAGAGGAGAGAGTAAGAGGAAAGGCAGGGCTTTAGAGAAAAGATAGGGAGGAAAATAACTAAATTTACTTAGAAAACGTTGAAGAATTTTAGGGATTCAAACAACTACATGATCATTTTTTTCTGACCTCCTTGGAGAGCTCAACAACCCCTTGACCTCAAACTGTTACACCATAATGTAACTCTCTGGGCTACTATGACCTCACGTCCTGTCTGAGGTTAACTTTCTGTTAATGAGCAGACCCCTTAGCTCAACCAGATGTTCAGCCTTGTGGTCAAATACCTGTTACCCTCTGTGATTTATTTTTTAAACCCTGACAGCTGCATTTGCTTAAACTTCTAGAAATAGTGACAGAACTTCCCCAAGTAAAAATAAAAATGACTAAAGGAAATACAGTATAAACTCTTAAGACTCTTGAGATCAAGAGTTTTTCTTTTCAGACAGAAAATGATACAGGCATGACTAATTCCTGCGCATTAATTCAGAACACACTCTAATACACAGATGTTTTTAAGCAGAAAATTTGGTTAGATGTGACGTTATGTTCTACTGTTGAGACCATGAAGGTACACAGTTTTAGTCAAATTTTGCACATTGAATAACATGAAATATTTACAGTCAACTCGTAAACAAATTTGGGCTCATGTCTTAGCAGTGATTAGTTAAAGAAGATTTAAAACACAAAAAGGATGAACATGTCAGTCAAACAGGAAACAGGTGAGAAGAAACAAGACACTGAGTGAGTCTCTCAGACTCAAGCCTTCCACGCTTTTAGACATTAAACAAAGTCCCATTTCTTTTAAGATATACCAGTATGTGACAGGATAAGATGTTTTTTTTCTAATAGATTTGGATGAACGCTTCACACTCACATGGAGAATACAGGGTTGGACACCTCCACATGTAGATCTGGGTGCACACAAATACACAGTAAGTATTTCCCTGGTCTTTGGCTTACACAATCTCATATACACATGTTCAAACCATGTTAATCAAAACAGCAAGACTATATGTAAACAGATCGCCTACATAATGGGATTGTTCAGTGTGTAAACAATAGGCTGTTAGCGTAATCACAGGTCAAAGATATATTACCCAGAGAGCTATGTTGTATGTATATTATCATGATGGATATTGTAGGAGGGAGGAGGGGTGCAAGGGCACTACGATATTGAGCCTTACTGATTCCGATTTACCCCCTATTGGGCCCCATCCGCTGCCTTCTCTCGTCTGCTGCCTTATTCAAGCCTCACTTAATCAGCCTCCCGTTTTTTCTTCATATTCTTTCCCCCTATTTCTTAGAAACTTGGCTCCCCTTTTTCTCAGCCACTGATTTTTTTATAATACCAGATTTATGTCTTTATCAACTATACCTTTTATCCTTTCATCTCTTTTCCATCGCCCTCTTTTTCTGGACAGATATAATCGGCTTCAGCAAAGTCATCAATCCCTCTCTTTAGTCAGTGGGGTACCAGGATAAAGAAGCCCCTGCAATCTTGTTTTTTTCTGAGTAAGCTAACAGAAGTCTGAGTGATATTGACCTTTTTAAGTTGCTACACCCATGTCTGAAAGATAAACAAGAGCAAGAAGCAGAAAGATGTTTTGTTGTTCCATGCTGGATGATTAGGAATTATTTTTACAGGCAGCTATTCTTTAAGCTCAGTGCTGGTTAACTTTTCTCCACTTTACTTGACTACCATTTTCCTCATATATTTGGGTAAATCAGAACATCCAAAGTCCAGGACAGATATAAAACAAAAATGCTCCTTGAAGTTGCAGCTTGAACTGTGAAGTCAAAGTTTGCACATTAGCTCCCAAGTATATAATCTGTTATGGCTGGGGAGAATATATGATTTAGTAAAATTTGTAAGTAATAAATTTTTGTATCTCAATAAACCAGTGGCACGCCTATTACAACATACCTTTGTTGGTGTAGTATATAAAAAATGAACAGGAAAGAAAATATATTTTAAAAAATATCTGTCATAAATGCTCATTTGAGGTAGCGCCAAAACAAAAAAAAAGGAAATCCCAACGCTTTCTGCCTTGCAAATATAATGTGTTCAGCTCAGGTGTAATGTAACTTCTACTTCCAAAACAAACTTAAGACAGCTTATGTCCCACAGTGCATAGGCCTAACCAGTTCAGTGGCAGTTGTTTACGTGACAGCAGTGTAATACTAATCTTGAATAATCCGTTTATAACATAATTTTTAACAACATCCGCCACTTAATACTGCTTGGCCACTGGTTTGAGTGAGGAAGTGGGAGTGGAGTCAAAGGTGAAAGGATTACACAGAGCAGCAACCCATGTCAACCGCTTTTGTTTAATCCTGACCAATAGGCTGAAGTAAAACTTCTGATAAATGATTCACATAAACAATCTCTAAACAACCCAGGCACCCCAACTGTGTGAGCTGTAACTCATTTAGCTGTTTATGGTAAAAAAATTTAAAAAAGAATTTAAAAAAAGAGCTTGATGAGTGATGCAGAGATACTATGGGTTAGAGCTGCTTTATTAGACAAGCCACAGCAAAGACAGAGAAGGCCTCCTTATGTCACAGAGCTAATAACTGGAATGAATAATAGACGTTGTAAAGCCCTTACTCCCTCCTTATTCTGCCCCATACATAAACTTGAGCTCTATGTGGGCAGTGAGCCACCAAGCCCTTCGCAAAAATGAGATGGGCTCCCAAGAAGATTGGGGGTGAAGGTGGGGGTGGAGAGAATCGGATTAACCAAAATGCCTCAATTGTAGGAAATGCTTGGGGCTGACCTTAGTGTAATGCCACTGACAAATGCTGTAAACTAAATCCTTAGTTTCTGATTAGGCAATCATGGAAACCAGAATTAACTGTGGTGAAATTGCTCAAATCTGTACGTATGTTTTTCTATGCAAATGTTTATAAAAGACTTGGGATTTATGCTTAATACCTTTATTGCCACTGGAGAAACAAATAAACAGGAGAGCAATAAATTGCCAGAAGCTGTCAAAAGGTACCATTTCAGTCAGCACAGTTTGACTGTGCAGTCTGGCTTCTGACAGCTTTATTTAGTCTTTAGCACCTGAGCCAGAAAGCAGAGAGCAAATTGTTGGCACAAAAAGTAGCTTAACTAGATTCCAATCTGCCTTCTTTGAGAAACAATTGATGTAGCTAATGCACATGAAAAACAAGGAGCAGGTTTTTGGTCTGTGTTTACTTTACTTGAGGATCAAACACAAAGGGCCTGGAAGAAAGGTAACAGTCTAGATTTAATTTGAATCTTTTCCTGCTATCTGAGCCTGATCAGATGGCATGACTACTGAAATGATGTTTCAGCTTGTCTTCAGGGTGTAAAATACAGATTAAAGGGGCTCAACTGCTTCTTTAATGGAGGCGTGCTGTTCTCCTTGCTGTGATCAGGGTGTAATCCTTCAGTTTTAAAAGAAGTGAAAAGTTTGTGGTGTCCAGAAAGTTACAAATATGTCTCTTCTGGCCCCCCTACAGAGCTGAGAGTGGTAGACAGCAGGGGATAACCATATGTCTTCCAACTGTGTTTCAAAGCTCCCATCGTTTGCTAGCTAAATTGTATGATATCATTATATACACCTGGCAAAAAATAAAGAGCTACCGTTATGCATCTCAATGTGCAAAGTAAAACGTAATGTTTTCAAAACTAAGGTTTCTTTAAATAGCAAAGGGACGTAACTTTACTTACTTTATGTTGATCATTTGGAAGGGTCAGCTCATCACTTTGTTTTTACATGCTTTTAAAATACTGTTGCTCGTGAACAATTAAAAGTTTATGATATCCCACCACTACGAGCCCCTTTGCTGTTGCTTGAGGTTAATTTGTGCTCACCCCTCATTTCAATTGTTCTGTGGTAAATGTCCACATTATTTCCCACATGTGCCTGAATGAGGGGTATGATTATCAAAAGGTAGACCTTATGGGTAGCTGTTATATTATCAAATGGGTTGTAAGCTGCAGTAACAGATTCTGGGGTCTTATTGCTATGGCAATCAGCCCCTTGCCACTTGGTCTTTCCTGACCCCAGTCAGAGATAAGCTTTATGGGAAAGCACATTAACATACTCTGGCAGTCACCTCACTCCTTGATCAAAGGCAGTCCTGTGAAATCAAGTGTTTATGGACCCCTAGTGAGAGGACAGTGCTGCTGATTGCCCATATTAGAGGTTGACTGTAAATGAGCTGGAGATGGACAAAGGACTCGTAGCAGTGGGGAAAACTGAGGACGGGATACTGATGTTCTTGCTAAATGAGCAATAATTTTAATGACCCATGAGCAGGATACTCTTCCCTAAAAATACTGTCATTAGAATCACTAAATGGAAAATGTTTTTTTTGTTTGTTTTTTTAACACTGGAAGTAAATTTATTTCATTCATTATTTTAGATAAAAAAACAAAACAAAAGTTTTTCATTAGCTAATATGAAACATGCCTATACAACCTGGTACTGACACTTTGGAGCCAATGCATTATATTGTAAGTTTAAAAGAAATTATTTTATTTTACCATTGTCTTTTTTCTATTAAGATACATTGACGCTAAATGTCCTTTAGATTTTTTTTAAAATTATTATTATTATTTCTATTTTTACTCTTTATTTTAATACGGGCATTTTACTTTGGCTACTAAAAAGCATAGCATTTAAGAAAATAAAACGATGTTAGCTGCTGTGAGTGCCTGCTTACAGCCTGATCACTTGTGTAAAATCCTCTCAGCGTGTCTACAATGATGGATGGTGATAGCCCTGTGTCTTTGTACACAACAGGGGGGACCTACTGTTGTCACCGGACAGATACAGGGAGTTGCAAAGAGAAAGATGTAACCACAGCTTAATGTCCTTCTCTGGTGCTGTGCATGCTCTTTCCTATTTGCTTTTCCCTTCACGGCACGGTTAACATCGTAAATTAACCTTTCCAAGCCCCCTGTGCTTACAAGCTGGCGCACAATACAAAGGAAAAAATAGATCTTTGTTATGCAATGCGGATGGTGCTGGTCAGAGACACAGCCTGTTACAGTGTTCAGTTATTTCTTTTTTCAGTGATGGGGATAAAACAATATAAGTTGTTCAGTCAAGCATACTTTATGTGCATGTCCTGTGTACTCTGCAAATCCATACGAGGCTGGTTTCTGTTCTCCATCTTGGAAATGTAAATGAAACACATGAAACAAAATGTACTCTAGGTCCTTCTTTTCTTAGGTCAATCTTGTAAATAAAATGTAAATAACAAACAGCTATGCATGCTAATGTACACGCAATTTGTTCAGGTACTTTTGTAATCCAGACTGCTCATATGGCATGTAATAATGACAAAAAGCAAAAGTGGAAACAGCATAATAAATTGTGAACAACAATATGGTTTGTAATGATGTCAAAAAGGGAAAAATATGTCTTAGCTGGTAATGTTTTCTTACTGATAAGTATTGCATTGGCCTGCCATTTACTCCAGTGCTGTGCTCATGTTACTTGATTTTTTTTTTTTTCCAAGAGGTGAGGTAAGGGCAAATATGATAATAAATTACCAGTCTGTGGAATAGTGTAAGTAGCAGTCAAAATGAGGACAAGCTGGTGTTCTGGCTGTTTTGTGTTTAATTCTTGATTGCCACTGCATGCTGACATGCATACTCCTATTAATAGCTGAGTATGAAACACAACAAATACAATTTTTCAAAACTGAGCTGCCATTAGAGTTGTGTCAGCAGAAAAGAAGGCACATCACCAGCTATATCAAGTGTAGTTTTGAAAGGATACGCTACTGGAAATAAATGCAACTTACATGAATAGAACAATTATTTTTGCTGATTCAGATTTTTCCAATAATTACTAACATGGAAAGTGTACTCAAGTAAATAACTTGTTTTTTTTTCATTTTGGAATTTGTTTCCGCTTTTGTAAAACAATGTTTAGTTAAAAAAAGAAAAAAAAAAGATGTATATCCAAAATTTCTCTTTGCCCTAGAAGCTCTATTGTGACATTGCATGTAAGGAGCAATGGAGAAAACTGGATTTTTTTGCAGAGGGTGGGTGGTGGGGTGGTTTTTAAGAGTGTTTATTGTAAGCCATTTTAGAACCATGTTAAATCCCAAGGCACCCATGGTAGACAGAAGTATCTAATTTCTAACCTGTGCTAAAGATATTTTAAATTTAATAAATAAGTATTGTAACAAGAAAACATGTCAAGCTGTGTGATGTTTTCTCTCATTTACCCTTTAAATGTTTCCATGTAAAGAAAAGAAGAAAAAATAAGTTATTGAACATGAATGTAGAAACTGTAAACAACCCAAGCTTATAAAAAGTTTTTTTTTTTTTTAAATCAAATTTTGACTTGCGTTTAACTATTATTTTAATTACATCTATGATGAAATGTAAAAATGGAGGAATACTGCATTTCACATCATCTCAACATATTGTTGCATATTAGATTGGACAGTACTGAATTAAATATACCATCACACTGCCATGCTTAAACATTTAATCTAAACAAAATATAATCACCACTGTCACGATATGCTTATTCAGGGAAAGTGATTTTTTTTTTTTTTTTGACAAAATCAGCGACTTTTTCAAACAAGTCAGGTTGGTTATTCCCACGCTTAATTCTTACTCGGGTTATTTTAAATATCATGAGATAGAAGAAATCATTGAACAAACATGCTTAATGACATTGTACTCGTGATCAGATGCTGATATTTCAGAGTGATGTCTAAACAGCAATTCATTTTTCCTTTATGCTCAAGGCATATCTCTTATGGTTAAGTGAAGGTTATCAGACGCAGACTTCAATCAGTTAAACCATTCATGGCGTGGTATGTTTGTGTTTTGCTCATTCCCACAAATTGTTCACAAGAGGACACATTCAATTAGTTATTTCATTATTGCCTCGGGTGAAATCAATCGACAATGCCGATAACAAAGCCACATCAATTTGTGAGCGGACTCCAGCGCATTTTTCAAAATGACTGAGGACCACTTCTATTCAGGCACCCACAAGTCTTTGTCTGACAGTTTAGCACACACTCTCATGATGATCCGTTTCATCACAAACTCTCAGAGTCTCCAGTTTTTTGACTGTTGTGACCACAAATTCCACATGTAAAGTCCGTCCCAAGTCCCTCAGTGATATTTGGCATTTTTCTGTCACCCTTACCTCTCTCCTTCTGTAGCATAGATAAACAACACGAGTGACAGTCTCTCATCACTCAAGAGGCTGAATATCTGGCCCTGACCCGATAACATCAAGTGTGTGTGTCACCTGTCAAGTGGCTTCTGTCACACTTCAGTGGGAACTCAAAAACAAGACTCCCTGTGCATGTGTGCGCCTTAGAAACGGACTGAGTATGTGAAGTTAAATGGGGGATGGGGTGGTATAGGGCTGTGGGTTTAAGAGTGCCTGTTGGCATGCAAGTGCAGGCGTCTTTAGGCATGAGTGGAGTTGAGAGAGTTGAGGGGCTGGGAGGGTGGTGGTGCTTGTGAAGGTAAGCCACAAAACAGAAAAAGAAATAGGGGGGGTGGTGTAACGACCCAAATGGGAAGGACTTGTGCAGACACTGTGAAACTATCTCATTTTGTAGGCTCTGCTGGTCTCATTCTCATGTTCGGAAGGGGCAGGGTGATGTGGGAATGCAATTATTTTCACCTATAAAAGGCAACATATGCCAAGATCATAAAACTTCTTATTGGACAGTAATTTATTAAAGCAAGTAATAGAAATGGAGAGTGCAAAGACACAAGCTATAATACGAAGGTGTCGTTCTGCTTCTCATTAATGACCTAGGTGTCAGTGAAATTCAATATTGTAGGTGTCTGACATCTGAGGGAGAGATTAGCAGGATAGAAAGATATCCTTTCTTCACAAGATCCCAGGGAAATGGGAACGTTCATTGTGTTATACATAATATCTAAATCTCATTCTCAATACATTCCCTGTGTTTCTCTAACTCACATCATTAAATAAATCATTTGACTACTTAATTAAACATTTATTTATTTCATGGTACATTTAATTAATGACTTAATAATTTATTTATTCATTTAATTGTGTCACTTCTAACCCTCCATATTTTAGTGTTGGGATTCAATTAAAATTTTTAATCAACTTATTTGCAGGGTTGTAATTAATTACAAAAAAATGTATAACAATTTCAGCAATATCTTCAATTTGAAAAGAATTTTTCCTGCTAAATAATTTAGTAAATAGACATATGAGCTTAACAACAAATATTTATCCTGTTAATCGGGTTACTCAAACATTCAGATCAGTGCAAAATGCTACAGGAAGTCCTAATCATTCATGTAACTTCTTTGAAAAATCTTTGAAATCTGGAACATATTCGCTGATATTAGCGTTGGGGACATATGCGTTTGCTGCAATAGGTTTTGCATTCAGATGGTATTTTAGGCTTGAATAGATTCGGTGACAGGCCAACTCCTTTTTGCATAATGTCTACACAATAATAGTATTTTCCAGTGTCCCATCAGATATCACATCATTTTTCTGAAGCAGAAAAGAAAACCAGTGCGCCAAGACAAGTGGCCATTGATTTACAGATGTACTAGAAAGAAAAAAGACAAAGAAAGAACGTTCTGGTGTGCACCAGATGCTATATTGTGCGCCACAGATACTTTCTTGTGCGTACCAGATAGTATCTTGTGCTTACCAGACACTATCTGGTGCACACCAGATACTATCTAGTGAGAAAATAACTTTCTCACATGAGAAAGTTATTTTTTTGACTTTTCTTCTATGTCCCTTTAGAGGTTCCATAGTATTTCTAAGTCGATATAATTTATTGATCAAGATTATATTATATATAGAGAGATACATATGATTATATGTGGCCCAATTACATGTGGCCCATGAGTGCACACTCACTCCAAATCAGGTGGCTTTGGTGTGTCTCCTTTTGGTATTTTTGGTTAAACATGCATGCGGCTTTTCAGTTGTATTAATGGTGTTAGCTTTGATGCCAACAATAGTCAAAGCGGTCCAAAGCAGCAAACAGCCGCTACCAAACAGAAAAAGGCATAAATGGATGAGTGATCTGAAACAGCATCCTTCTTCGTCTGCTGAAAATGTTTAAATCATTGTTGAGCTCTGAATGAGCCATAATAAACTATCATTGTGATCCTCACAATGCTAAATGATGTGGATTTGCCAGTAGGGGAGAAGGCTGTATTGAGGAACTTATCTGCATCATCTTCTTATCTAATACACCAAGTGGAGGAGGAAATGATTCTACCATGGCATGTCTTTAACCAGAACAACGGAAATGAGTACAAATGAGCCAGGCGGATATATTCCATTGTCTGAGGGCATTGTAATGGTAATATACAGGTTTTGTAGTTGTAAATGACTCTTCATTCAGACAGAGCGAAGGATTTTGTATCTGTTTCTCAGATAAATACCAACACAAATGAGGCTGGAGAAAACAAAAGCAGAAGAGAGAGAAAATGGCAATTGAGTAAGAAAGAGGGAAGGTTTTGTATATTCCCATTGTACAAAGTCTGGCACACACCTTTGTGTTTGTTGTCAACTTCATGGTGACAACCATGTTCTGAAAAAACTGCACAAAGGGAAAATAGGCTCCTTTAATTGTTGTAAACAGATGTCATATTGCAGTGAGTTTGTAGAATAGTAAATAATTCCTCAGTGGTGGAAGGTTAACAAGTACACAGAAACACCCTCTTTTGGCTGATTTTGGCAATTCGAAACAACCACAATTGAAAAGTTTTTTTGTCCTTGGGACACAATGTTATCTGAGATTTTAAACCAGGTGCTTTCACAAAAGACCATTTTTATGCATATTATTTTCACAACAGAGCATCCATCATTATACACAATGTTATGCTGATTAAGATTCAAGTTGTACTAATGTGCCTCAGCCTTCGAAGTATCCAGTAATATTTTTGATTTTCTACAAGGCAGTTTTTTGTGAAATGTTTTCAAAGGTGGTAGGTAACTGTGCTTTTTCAGGTCTTGTAGTTGTTTGGAAATTCCATCAGATTCATGATCAGCAATCAATTTACTTGCTGAAAGCCAAACAACACAAAAGTTGTTTGGCTGAAGAAAAAGCAAAAAATAACAATAAACCTCACATTTGTTGGGGAAAAGAATAAGCACTTAATGTTTGCTGGTAAAGCATTGTGTCATAAGGGTATGACATTTTTCACTTTGAGTTGTTTAGAATTGCTAAAATCCAGTAAAATGGAGAACACTGATTATTTATATCTTGAGCTTTCCACCACCTACAGAATTTCATCACTTTTGTACAAACTCAAACATCTAATTTAAGGCAGGCAAATAGCTGGTAATTTCAACCAAAACTTTACTACAAGAAATTCAGCTGTTCCCTTTGAAATCCACTGATGTTGTTTAGCTGTTTTAAATATCTGATTAGGTGTTAGCTTCTCATCATGCCAATGAAGTCTTGATTTTCTACTAACGTCACATTAGAAAACCAAATTTCCAATGATTCCAAACAAGAATACCTCTAAAAAAAATCTAAAACCACTTTCAGATACAAGCACTGTTTTGCATTGCAGCTCCTACATTACCTGATGTAACTACATAAGCAGACAAGTTTTACTGCTTAAAGTGAAACTCAACCCTAAATCAACTTCTTTTTCTTGACAAACTGTCTAAATAGGTCATCTATAGGGTTTGCTCTATGTTTCTGTGCAAATTTGGACTACTGGCCTCATGGTCAGACAGTCCTTAGGCAGCTGAATTTTTCTATTGGTTGCAGTGATACAGTTTGGTACAACTTTGTAACTTTGAGTATAAAAGTACAGCACTCCCTCTACCCCCACCTCTTTCCAGCCCCCGGATGATGAGTAAGGGGTTGGAGTAGCAAGTGGTGACTGGCAAACAGTGATCGATAGCATTACTCAGCTTTACAAATGCGTGATTTATTTGCAATGTGAACAAGGAGTGGAATGAGTCTCTTCTGTTCTGACTATTAGCAAAGGTATAGTGTTGAACGGATGACTGTGTGAAACTGCCTGCAGTGCTGAGAAAGTGGGAAAAGCTAATGGCTGGCGGGACTCGCTGCTCGCACAGGACAGACAGGTCGTTAGATTTATCTCTAGAAGAGTCTGAAACATCGATAAATATAGCGACAAAGTGGATAAGTCGACAACAGTTCTTCTTTCATCTTGATCACAGCTCCAATCACTCCCCCCTCTCATCCCCACACTTGGCTGTCTCTTGGCTCCGCCTACTTTGCTGTAATATTTCAATATTTGCCACAGCCAGAGTTTTGCTTTCAGAGAAGGTAAAGTAAAATAACCATTCATACCAAAAAGAAAAAATGCTTATGCTTTAATTTGCATTGACAGAATGTACATTTGCTTTTGTAAAATCCCAACTCCACATTTTCCCATAACCTTTGTGTTCTGTTCAATCAGGGATTGATCCAAACCTGGTCAAGGTTCTGCAGGCCAACTGGTCAGTCTGTCGAACATGGCCACATCATGTCTGCCAAACAGAATAGAGAACACAAGGGGGTCCAATCCCTTGTTTGCATTGGAGTCAATATCTAATTGATCATGGACTAATTATATAATCACACCTGAATTAATAAGAGACTGAATTGATTTCCAGATAACCTTTCCTTTTGTAAAAGTAAAGTAGCTCACATTGCGAGGTAAATACAGAAACTCCTCTCTAATGTATGTATGTATTTTTGTTCAAAAGCCAAATGAAGGAAGCCATTTGAAGACCCACAAAGAACTTCATTAGTCACAGGCATGCACACGCGAACATACAGATGCACATGCAACACACACAGTTTCCCCTATGTTTATATATGGACACATATGCAAAAATTCATGCAAGCATACAGTTCCTTGGACATGTCTCATTAAATTCAGGTGAGCAGATTAATTAAAATGATATTTAAATCCCTCTGGACTGCAATCTACTCAGCTCAGGTGTGTCACACGCAGACACACACTCGCACACCCCAATGAATACATCAATTTACGGATGCCAACAATGCATATGAAAAGATAGTAATTATGACACAAATTATTTATGGAACATAAAACCAAAATTAAAATCACAAAGGAGGAATTTCAAAACGTAAAAAGAAAAGAAAATTTTCTGAGAATTTTCCAGTATTTTTGATTTTTTTTCACCTTAGTGAATAAAGTAAAAATGTTTCAAGCTTGACCTTGTCTATTCCTTCTCAAAGTCTGTAATCAGTCAGGCTGTTTATTCACATCTCTGACCTTAACTAGAGCATTAATTGTGAACCTCAGGCATGCTTTGTAAAAATCATACAGCAACCTACATGGTGCAAGAATGTTCCAGAAGACTGAGTGGTTTGGGGAAGGAAAGTCAGAGGTAAGAAGAGAAAGCGTAGATCATGCCTTTGTGAACATTTTAAGAATCTAAATGTTGGCTACATCAAAGAAGGCTGCACGTCATGATGATCAAGAAGGATTTCATACAGGTCCTATTCGCTGAATATGTAACCCACTTAAAAGTACATCACTGCAATTTCTTAAAGGAAAAGAACGCTGACATCTACTCCAAGGTATCTGCGTTCTCATTCTCACATAATATTGATAGAGTGTCACTGCATGTTAACACAGGGAACAAAAGTGTTAAGTAGGAGGTGTGTTTCACATAAAAGCTTGCCTACTTTCCCACCAATCAAATCAAGATAAGAAGGAAACTGAAACCAGAAAGCAGCTCTTGTACGTGTTTCTAATCAAGAGGAGTGATGACAGCAAGTCATTTTAATAATTTATTTTTTGACCTTAAAGAATGTTTATTTTGTTATACAATTGCCAGATTTTTGCCTCCCACTTAGAGCAATGCTTGAACATGGACACAGGGAAAAAAAGAGATCACGCGTGAATTCAAAAGAGGAATAAAAAAGGAAGCCATCCAATTTTGTGCTGCAGGCCCCTTCTTGACCTTCACCTGGTAGAGAGGCAAATTGCATTAGAAAATGACATGTCATTCATCTGGGCCATACTCAGAGGATCATTTAGTTAATTTAATGATTAATAAGTTTAACACCTCTTAATAATTTCATTTGGCCCTGTGATTGAAATCCTGGGCTGAGCACGGCAGGAGGCAGATGAGGATGTCTGGGACTAAGACTGTCTGTCTGGAGCTGAGCAGAAAGACGTAGAATCTCCCCGAGGACTAGAGATCAGTCTATTACCACCGTGACCTTTTCTCTTCACTGGATATGCCATTAGAGAGGAAATCTGAAAGTAAAGCCTTGATTAACACAGTTATTCAACATGTTGAAAGAAAAATGGAAAAGGAAAAATATGTCCCTTCATTAGGAAAATGTTCTGCATTATTAATGTCAGAGAAGCCCAGCTAAGTGGACCTCGGAGCATTATAGATTCTTGGTTTAACCAGATGTGATCACTGTAGAGACTCACAATAGGTTTCTATAAACGTGTAAATGAAGTGTTTCCTGAAACCTTCCCGCTAATGAATGCACAATGATTCACCTTCGTATTGTTGTGACATTTATACCAATTTGATGATTACAATGATCTTTTTGATCATTTTTTTTATTTGAATAGTGTCAAAATGCACTGGAAATGATGAGAATGTTCATTTTCACCTGTTGTGAAATATAGTTTAGTACTCAGAAGTTTCCACATCATTGGTACATTCTTTCAAGCACGTTTTTTGTTTCCACCTTCAACACACTGAGGAAGTGCTGTGTAACTACATTAGCATGTGAGTTCTCACGATCTCAAAGCTTTCAGAAGAAGAACTAGTTAGGCAACAGTATTCTCCACTGAAACTCATGACAATTTCTTGCGGGGGTGAAATCAAAGAGAAGCCAGCCTGAGTTGTAGTGAGAATACAGTCAGACCTGATCATACAACACAGCAGATGTTGTAGGTGGGGTGAGTTAAGCTGTGAGCCACATCCAAACACACACACACGCACCCCGACACACAAGATATCAATTGCCGCTCTCGAGCTTTGTTTCAGAAGTCACAACTTTAACATCCTCACATATCCACTTGTTGACCTTGTAAGGTGATAAACTTCCTGCATTCATATGAAGTAGCCACAAAAAGGCTTGCTCTTTTGGTTGATATTCAACTTTGGAAAAAAAAAAAACAAACAAAAAAACATATCTATTATGCCCTTATCTTAAGACCAAATTTAAATGCCCCTCTTCTCTTTCTTACCCGTGTGTCCAAATCTCCGCAAGTCATTTGCAGAGGTTCTTTTCAAGTAACCAAATAGGGCTGCCTAGACCAGAGAAACACCATGACCTTGTCCTTTGCTTCTTTGAACCAAATGCTTTCCCTCATCTCCATCCGACTCCTTGTGGCTTATGGAACACAAGGTCATGACAGATCCTCACTCGTTTCTTTGCACGTCCTCTGAGAAGTCAGCTCTGATGTATGTGTGCGTGAATGCCGAGCTGAACATAGAAAGACCTCCAGACAACCTTGAAGAGCCCGCTCCAATCTATACAGCCACAGTTGATCCTTATCTACAGTATGGCAGGAAGGAGACCTTTCTAATTGTCTGAAGCCACATATTGTCACAGTGGACAAAGAGAGTCTATTAAGTCCATGCTACAATGTCCAGGAGAGGCAAACTAAAGACGTTGACATCTGAAAACCAGGCTGTCCGCTATTAGCTTTATGAACACATGTGCTGTTCAACTTTGTAAACATATTTTTCGAAAAAAAAAACAACTATGAGGCTTATCCTTATACAAATAAAGTTCTGAGACATTGACCCTTTCTCATAACTATGTTGATAACATCAATCTGAGCCTGAGTGCCTAGAAGCTAAAACGTTTCGCAAACTCAAAATGCTTTGCTATGTTTCTCTCTTTTTTTCCGTGTGTTTTCTCCACGTCTCACAGAGAACCTGACCTGCAATAGTAGCATGGTCTTCAAAATAAACCAGCTTCCCTGAAACATGCAAGTCTTTGGAGAGAGGAAATGGCTAGGATCTCTGTGATGATTTTCATTGGACGTTGCCACACATCATGTGTGCACTTAAAAGCGCTGGTGAAACTCAAACCTGTTCAGAATCTACTCAGGAAAACAAACACAGCTCCCACTCCAAATAAATGTCTGTTTGAAATAAAATGCTGGACCAATATTTTGGATTTGGTTAGAAAGAAATGAATACGTTTTGAAAATGGCCTTTTCATAGAACTGGGAATTCACTTTGAGGGTGGCGTAGATCAAAGGTTGTGCACTGCCTGTTTGTTAGGGCGGTCTACCAACAGCCACATTACTCTGGCACCAGTGTTTTTTTTTTGCAATAGGTTGCACCTGGAGAACACTAAGGCCAGTGTTTTGGTGAGTCTGCAGGGTTGCTTTTAGTGCCTTCTCCCACCATTTAAAAAAAACCTGAAACACCTTAAAGAAAAGTCAGAGAAGTGGAAAGTTTTGTACATCAGCGCATACGTGAAAAGATAAACAACAAAGAGATGCACATAAAGGCAAAGAAAAACTACACACCCCTGTCCTGCAGATTTCCATGTCATTGAAAGATTTTAGGTTATGTTTTAAGTTTTGTATGATTCCAAAAATTCTAATATGGATTTGACTTTGTAAGTACTTTTTCCCATAAGCCAATTTTCCTCTCATGTTAAGTTTTTATTGGTGATTCACCCAAATCATCTCAGCTACTCGGGTTGTTTTTTTCACATCTTCACCACTATTTTAATTGCTTGTTTCCACCTGTGGAGAGAGAAGAGGAGAGGTTTTCCCCTCTCACTGACAAACACCGGCAAGCTTTGAGATGTCTTTCTAACGGGCCAATGACAGTTTCCTCCTGTCACAACTCTGACTTCCTGTATAAGCATAACCTCATTAAAACTGCCACCCGAGTCTGTGGGCGGGCCTCGTGGCCCTCCCCTCCAATTAAGAGTAGTACGGGATGTCGCGCTGACAACTCCCACTTTGAGTTAAAATCCTGGAGCTCTAGGGGCTAACGCCATGTGTCAAAACATAATTATGATCTCACCCATACCTCTGTCCAAAAGAGAGGAGTGAGTGTGCAAGAAGTAAAGGTAAAACAGTGAATTGGAGGTGGAGAGGGAGACAGCAGGCTTGGGGTCAGAGATTGGAGGCTGTGGAAGGAATAATGAACTGAGCTGAATAATGAGACTATTTGACCACATAATGTTATTCCTCTCCCTCACATGACTGTGCCTTAAAAATAAAGGGTGATATTTATTCTGTATACATCTACGCTGGGCAAGGGCATGTTCATCACCTGTCTGCCGATGCTCTTTCCACCGAGCAGCGAGAGTGAAGTTCAGCAGTCGAAATGTGCAGAGCCTGCTGGTGTTACACATGTCTAAAAATGACACAAGATGATACACCTTTTTTGCTCCCTTATTCTTTTAAATTTCCAACACACACATGCCCACACAAGTAGAAATGTGCACTCCAATGGATGTGCAGCTACACCATTATAGGTAAACCTGTCCAGTTACTAAGTATGCATGATGAAGGTGACTTGCTGATCCAAACAAAACATCAGAATGGTCAAAAAAGGAGATTTTAATGATTTTGAGTGTCATGTAGTTGTTGATCCCAGAAATGCACATCTGAGTGATGATAGCAACTACTACTGGATTTTTTAAAAAAGCAATATTGTGCATTTTCCAGGCACATAGTGCCATTTCATATTCACAACCAAGCAAGTATCATACCTCTTGTCGTTAAAAGTGCTGTATACATTTAACACTATTTAAAAGAAATTAGACTTTGTGAGCACCTTGTAATTAGGCCCTTTGTTTCTTTAAGAAGCTGCTGCTCTGTACAACACTTGTACCACAACAACATTCCTCTATTACACCTTTAATGTTCTTTTTTTACCAGCATTGCACTGAGAAATAGTCTGTTTGATGAGCTCAGCAGATGTGCAGTTCCATGACATGTTTGCTAATTACAGCTGGTGCTAGTCTGAAGGAGTTAAGTGGGGGAGTCGCAGGATAGGGGTGAGGTGGTAACTCAACTTGTAACCTGCAGCGCTGAGGAGCTTTGTGGAAAAGGCACCGCCTGGTGAGATCAAACATTTCTGCAAACAGAATGGCTACCAAAGGAGATTAAAGGATTTCACAAAGATGCATGAAAGAGTCAAAGCAATAACCATGTATGTTTTTGATGAGGGAAGAACATTATAACAAGATGTAAAGCTCAAAAAAGTTGAATTTACATAATGTTTCCCCTTTAAGCCTTTTAGAGCCACAACCATTTAGAGAATGGCTCAAAAATCAGAAAATAACCACATTCAGATAGTAGAGTCAGAAATTGAGCTGGATAACAAAAGGTAAAACCCTTCTGCGTTGTGTCAATGATTTAGGCAGTTGGTGGTAGCGTATGGTATAATATATGATATAACGGTGTAATGGTATGAGGAATATTTGCATGGCACACTTTGGCCATCTTAGTATCTTAGATTAAACGCCACAGCCTGACTATTTTTGCTGAACATGTCTATCTCTGGAAATGAGTTGACTGTAATCCAGTGGCCTACACAGTTTCCATTGATTCATTCAATCAAGCTGGTTAAACATGCGGTGCATGTCTGAACTGACCAACAGGCTTCACATCATCATGGTTGTCCAGCTGACCGATCTGCAGCAACTGCATGATGCTATAATGTCAACATGGAATATTTCTGAGATTTGTGGTGCAAAGTATTGGAGGTTCTAAAGACAAGGTTCCAGTCTGGTACTAGCAAACTGTACCTAATAAGTTTTTTTTTTTTTTTTTCAGAAGCTTCAGAAAAAAAAAATCACCCTTTCTAAACTTTTATCGCACCATGGAAGACAATTTTCGATTTCAAGTAATCCCTCCCATGGCAAAGCACACAAAGATGAAGGGGGTAAACAGGGTAAATGGAAGAAAGAGGTCACACAAGATTGACACTAAAGATGACCTCCTGTCTGCAGTGTACAGTGTCCCAATGAGGCTTCCGTGACCCCACCAACAAGACTCTGCAGGAGCTAACACGCTGCAAGCTGTGCCAACTGTCATAGCTGCCAGTCAGCTAGGTTTGATCACTTTAAAATTATGTCACCTTACTCTTCTACTTGAGTAACACAATAACGTTTGTACTTTGATGTAGAAATTTAAAAACTGCAAATGGTAAATGACCCTGCACTAACATAAATTAACTCTCAATATGCAGAATGCTTTTTATTAAATTTTCAAAAACATCTAAGCCACTTTTGGCCTCCCTCTTGCTCTTTTTGTTATTTACCCCACTTTTTGGATGATGAGGGGGATGCAGGCTCGCAGATAGGAACAGACAGGTGTGAGGTGTGAGATGTTTGACATGCTCACACAGCATGCGTTCATCACAGAGACAAGACATGTTTGACAGCAGTGACTCCCTGACCATGACTACATTATCTCTTGGTGTGTTGCTGAAGGTCAGGAGAGAATCCTGTAATATTGAGGAAAAGGAAACACATGATGTGACTGTAAAGGACAGATGAATGAAAGCCATCCTAAAGGGCAAATATTTAATAAACATTTTTTTGTTTGTTTTTTATTCTATTTAACACAGAAAATGATTTTGTTTTTGCTGACTCAAATCCTTTAACTGTATTTATTAATCATTTTTGCCTTTGTCAGGCTGGTAACTTTAATAAACCAATATAATGCAAATTCAGTATTGGCATCCTTAGCAAAGATGTGTACAATTGTTGCTGTGGAAACACTGTAAACGCCAAGAAGATCTGAAGGTACATACAACCTTCCTGATCACACTGACTATGCCTGGTGAAAAGATGAACTTGGCTTCTCGTCTAATCTCGTTACTGAAATCTCCAATAGTTTTTAACTTGTTGTAGACATAAGTGTAGGAGAGGAGCTGTTCCCAAACTTATTCAGCTCAGTTCATTTATTTATCTCATGATTTGTAGAGGTGAGCAGTGGATCAAGGCGGCAACGGTAGTGGAAGTTGTAATACTAAACAACTTCTTCTTTAGCCAGAATTGTAATTCTTTTGCAGACTTTTACTGATATTCCTGTAAAAGTCTGGAATATGGGGGGAATATTCAGCTTCCCCCATCTTCACGTCAACTCTTGTTGTTGTTTTTTTCTTCCTATTGAAGAATTTTAGTATTTCACTGAAGCAGTGATGTATTCTGGGTGACAGTCCATCTTAAGTATTAGATGTAGGCCATAAGGTTTACTTAGGGTCTTCTGACCACATCATACTCTTCCACGTTTAGTGTGCTTCCTACTTGGCATTGAGAAACTGGATTTTGTTTGGCTGTTTTTCTTTGATTTGTGGAGTAAACACATTTTTCTCAGCAGATTGTTGCATTTGAGTTATGGATCTTTGCAGCTCCTCCTTAGATATCAAGGGCCCCATGGCTGCTTCTCTAATCAGTGCTTTCCTTGGCTTAGCTGTTGTCTTGGTAAGATTGCTGTGGTGCCATATTCTTTCCATGGATTTAGCACCATGAATCATGTAACTTCCACTTCAAAATATGCAAAACACTCTTTCCTGTATTGCATTTCAGATAGAATATCAGTAAAATAAATAGACATATGTGCTTGCAGCATAACAAAAGGTTTGGTGTGTTTGAATAAATAGTAGTTGGAGTAAAAATATCTTCTGAACATTTAATACCAACTGATAAAAAAGTAATCTAAGAAAGCCCAACATACAGGTTTGACTCAGTATGAATGGGACTTATGAAGACCAAAATATGTTTGTTTTACTTAAATGACATTTTCTTTTTTTTTTTTCATTCCAATTTTGAAGAGTGACTAAGAGATATGGGTCATTGTGTCACATCATTTTAATGCAACATAAAGTCAATGATTAGCAATGAAAAAATACTCAGATTAATAGTTACAGATAATCCAATGAATTTTTGATTATGTGGAATTGAGCTTCCAAAAGAAACTCCATCTTCATGATGGTGTTATCAATTGTCTAATACATTCTAAGGACATGAGAATTTTTTTCGAGATACAAATCAGGCAGAGCAAAACAAACATTATTTGAACAAAGATGTCAATTACAGCAGTACACAGCCATTATGTGGCATTTCCTCTGGGGTGGCAGTATGATTGGAGAGGGAGAAAGTGGGGGCATGGGGATAAATGGATCCAGTGTTTGTAATGGAGAGGAGCATGGCCGCCAGCCAGGGATTTGAGTTAGCAGGCCTTGTCCTGGAGAGGAACACTTCACACTCTGCCAACTGGGGCTGCCCATGCAGGGAATGACATGTAGAGACCTCTCTTTTCTCCACTGTCTTTCCTTGTGTGTAAATGTGTGCACATTCTTTGCCATGCGAGGGTGTGCGCCTGTGCCCTTGCTTGAAAGTGATTAAGGAGAGTCCACTGGAGCACGTTACTCAGTCCTCCTCCCTTATGAGCATTGACAAAGAAAGCTCGGCTGAAGCTTGCTTGCAGCAATTCAAACTCGGGCTGCAGCGTAGCCATGGCAAACTTGTGGAGAAATACCACTTTCTGGGAGATGCTATCTCTCTGTTGAAAAGAGGCTTTATTGGCTTTAAAACAACTAATTTCTACCATTTGTTTTTCAAATACAGGTTCTGCATACATACACACACCCACACACATGTAAGCAAGCCAGAGAACACAAATGCACACACCCTAATTGCTGTAAATGAGTGAACGTTTGAAGCGGGTGGACAGGTCTGGCTGAGTGGACGGTTTCACGCGTTCATGCACTGCTGCCCCAGCAGCATAATGAGGTGTGACGCATCAGACTAAGTGGCTAATGGGGTGTGAAGTCATTAGAACACTGCCTGTATCCCTCTAACCCTTTGCTGTCTCTTTCTGTGCAACTCTGTCTCATTTGTTTTCGCTTTCACCACCGTCCTCCATCAGTTTTACCATTTTTCTTTACTTCCTTTCTAATAATGTCATGATAATCTATGCTGTTTTCTAATTCATCATTAACAGTGACTAGGTATTATATCAAACCTTCCCCTTCTGTTTATGACCACCACATTTAGAGATTATGCCAGAGAGCTAAATGCAATGCTTTTATTCTGGTAATAAACAACAAATGGATGTTCACCTATAAAAATCCCTAAAAACCTCTTTATAGTTAGTGGTTATTTTGCTGAGAATTGCAAGTTTCGAGATAAAGAGTAAAACAGCTACATTTTTATCTAAATAAAATTTTAAAGAAGGAGCAGCAGAAAATACAATGCAAGCATGTGAACAATGACAAATGCAAATAGTTCAACACATGCCGAAAAACATAAACTGAGCAGGAGACATCTGTTCACCGGAATCAAGCACAGCTATATGAACATGGGACAGATTGTAGACATTAAAAGGAGGAATCTCTGTCCTTCTGTCATTTCGTATTATTAGTCTTTCTAATCCTTTGTCCTGTACAGTTTGGCTCAGACAAGTCATGGTCACCCTCTGAAACAAAGCAACTATGTTTTCTACATCCAGATTATTCTGTCGGAGTTACAGGTGGACCAGTGCCTATCTGCAGTAGTCAATGTGCAAGAGTTTATCGTAAACATACTGGACAGGCAATGTATGCACACACCCACACCTAGGTGTGATTTAGAGTTGTAATCTAACATGATTTTTGAACTTTGGAGGAAAGTAAAAGTGCCCAAAGAATACATGTTAATGCACAGAGAAAACTTCAGACAAAATGCCCCTGGCTGAGATTTGAACCCAGGATCTTCTGGCTTTAAAGCAACCAGTCTTTCTGAGCCAAACGTTGGCTTGTAGAGAAATTTCCACAATGGGTCCTTGGACATTTTTTCTTCTGTGAAACTTAAAGCAGTACGTAACTTTCACAAAAATATGTATTTTACACAATTGTTAAAAGTGTCAACATGTCATGACAGTATAATATGAGACAGATAATCTGTGACAATATCAAACTCCTTCACCTCCTCCCAATGCTGCCAGTGCCATCTGAAGAAATGTCAAAAACAACCAATCAGAGCCAAGAGAAGTGTCTTAGCGCAGTCATTCATCCCAGTGTATGCACCGCTAAATGTGTTAATGGCAGAGAAACAACTTACTGTTCCAGGAGAAATGTTTATTCGAATTTATTGGTGGGCATGCTAAAAACTCTGATAATTCAAAGCAGACTTCATTGTTGCGAAAGAAAGGGGCAGGGTGTGAGCAGCTCATACATGAATATGATTGACAGCACAAAGACCATCATCCTGGCTGTGACTGGATGCTTCTGGTGGAGAAGTGCGGTTGTGCAGATGACAGCAGGTCATTAGGAAGAAGGCACAGGAGCTCAATTTTTCCTCAAATTAATTGTCCCCTATTATGCTCTCATGACAAAGTGATAGTTTAACAAATCTGTGAAAAATACAGTATATGGGTTTTTATAAAAGTTACATTTTGCAGCTCTAACAGAACCTTTTCATCTCCCCGTGTTATGTTGTATACGCGTGTGTGTGGGGGTGTGGGCGTGTGTGTGCATTTCGACTGGGGTTGTGAAATCTGTATCGATTATGTAGATAAGGTCCCCTGCTAGTGAACTGGTCCACCTCTGGTAGGAGTACTGCAGTGATCTGGTGACACAGATCTCTGCCCACTTCGGCTATAAAGTTCATAATGCTAAAAATGTATTTATTTGTTATAAATTATATGCCAATGTTGTAATATAATAAATTAGTTGCACCAATTGCTATGCCTATATAGAAAATAAAAATGAGAGAATTTATAATATAGCATATTCGCAAAATTTTGAAATTAAGTAAAACTAAATTCAACTTTGAAGAAATATGTAAAAATTCACATTTCTTTGAACCTGCAAGATATGCTGTGTATGAACATCCACACAGACATCCTGAGGTTGCTGCAGTGTGTCTGCTCCATTGAAAGTTAAAATCTGCAAATGGTCATCAGCCTGGATACCTCTGCTCGCTTTATCCCGTATGTCAAAGCACAAATTAAGAAAATATTTTAAATATTTATAATGTACAATTTCTCAAATATGATAAGAGCTTTGCTCTGTCTTTTCCATATTTGTAAAAAGATTGGGAGTGGAGGTTCAAGCCTCTGAATAAATATTTCCATGAAGTTTGTTTGATTTTTATAGATGTATTTGAATATTAATTCTGTGAACACTGGTATTTGGCATGGGTGGCTGGGCTTAATTATGCTTGCAACAACAACAACAACCGCAACAACAGAAGTCCATTCAGACAATTCATTTGACAGTTATACAAAATATGAACTAGAAAGGAGTGTAGACTAGACGATTCATAAAAATGCTAGAGAAATTCAGTGAGTGAGAAATGCCTAGCCTCATCCTGCCACAGTGCTCCATCTTTAGTGGAAATCTATCCATTTCCAGGGTAGATTTATATTCATTTTTGAATGATTTGGCTCTGCTTTCAGCAGAATATTCATATGGAACTGACTACTCTCAGCCATGAAGAAGACATACTCTGCAGTGGAAATGCACCTTCCGTTATTTCTTGTGGAACTGTTAAAATAATGCAACACTAACTGTGCATTAGTCTTGGTCTTGTTACATGCTAATCTTAGTCTTGTAACTCATCTTAGCCTTGTAACATAGTATTATTTTAGTTGGGTTCAGCAGTGACAGAAAATGTTTGACAGGGTTATGAGAAGGTGTAACAAAGCAGTCTGGTCTTCTGAACTCCAAGCACAACCTATCTAATACTAAGAAAAATAAAACAGCAAGTGTGTGGATTTAAATTGCAACCAAGGCACACAGTCTGTTCTGTTTTTTGATGCTCTGCTCTTTGCGTGTGTGAGAGAGCACAACACCAACCGTGGCACCAGCTCCTTGTGTAATTTCATTAACCTTTACACAAAGCAGTGCATGTACAGATCCTCCCAGCAGATTATAAGAAGCGAATCCTCCCACACATCTACTGAAAGTTACAGCTGTGCTAAGTCAGAGTTAAAGGTGATAATCTGCAACGTTCATTTTTCCCTTATGATTCTAGGTAAAGTCTGCATTTCTGAAATGCATATACAATCAAAATACCAAGTTAAAGAAACGAAGTAAACATCTTAAAAACTTAGTGTAAGATCTGTCTATCTGAAGTAGTGGGTTTAGATTTCTTTAAAAAAATAATAACATTAAACATTTTTTTATGCAGTAAATAAAAGGGATAAATTGTAAACATTACATAATAACATATGACAAATTGTCATGCTAAGGCTGTCCAGATACAATTATATGATATTGTAAAGCCTATCCGATTCATTCTTCTCATTTTGAAAAATCTCCTCAGTGAATTCAGCTACATTTTCACACCCTATAATTTTGTCAATCAGACCAATATTCACGTTAAACATAGCTTGGAGATCAAAGTCTTTCCTACAGATATTTTGACATGGAGGACATCTCTGGTCTTCCATTTGGAAGAAGGCCACTTTACCACTTCAGTGGCAGGGTTCCAGAGCCAGCTCTCCTTGGCTCCTCCTCCAGTGCTCCCACTAGAGCTCCCCTGTGGGTTCCAGTGTTCCACAGTTTCCAGAGCACCAACGTGCGTTTTTTTCCACCATCTGCCTCTTTTGACAACATTCTTTTTGGGCTCTCGATGCCTCCTTTTGACCCCAGGGGTTCCTTTGCCTTCACCACTGGGCTCCAGACCTCTTTTACCACAACCGCTAACCTCCAGATTTTTGCTGCACATGTCTTGGCCACCTTCTACAGCTTCTTGACTGAAGGTTCCAGCCATTCCAGCAGAGTATGGCTTGACCTCCCAGTGCACCGTTGCTCTGGTGTATTGGTGCACCAATGAGATTATTGTTAGAAAGGTTTTACCATATCCAGTAATTGCTGTTGTTCTTCCGTGTTTGGTTTTTCACTTTGTTCCTTGTGTTCTGTTCTTTGTGCATTTGGATAAATCTTTCTTGGATCAGTGTTGTTCTATTCCCTTTGATTTGTAGTTTATTTGAGTCTTAGGTTAGCTACATTGGTGTTAGTCTCTCTCTCAGTTTTCCTGTTTGCATTCTGAAACAGTTGTTTGTGACTGCCTCCTATTAATCTTGTTTCTTTGTCATTTTACCATGTTTTTTTCTGGTGGATGTTGTCATCTCTGAAGTAAGGATGCACGCCTGTTGGTTTCAAGACGAATTCTCATGTCCTACTACCCTATTTCGGCTGCTAAAGAATCCATCCGCATGTCGTTCTCTGGAGATAGTTTGTGACTGCACGATAGTGTGGAAAATTCTCTTTTCTTCTCTTGTAACAGTAACCCAGGGGACATTGATCAATGTTAAACCATGAGATCTAAACACAAAATTTATGTCATTTTGATTCAGTTCTGTAATCGAAGTAAAACTAAAGTCTGTAAAAATGCTAACTTCTTCAAGAGGTGACAACATATTGCAGGTCTAAGTAAGGTTTTGATTTATGAAAAGTTTGATCTGGGCTGAGAGGCAGATGAAACCACAATGTTCTTACTGGAATTCTTCCTTCCTTTTCCCTTTCAAATCATTACGTAAAAGTTAGGTCAGGTAGGCAGTGAAATGACAGAGTCCAGCAATGAACATAGAAAACCAGTAAGCTCACTGAGGCAGGAAAAAATGCCATGGGACTATACTTATAATCAAAGGCAAGTCTGCATTTTACAGTTTCTCAAGCAGTGAGTTTCATAACTTTTATTGTTTTTAGAACTTTGAGCCTACAGAAATCTCCTCAATTTCATTAAGTACTGTTCATTGGAGTAGTTTCGAAAAAATGCGTTTGTTCCACGTTGTTCTTTCAAGGAATAAAAATAATCTGATATTCTTTCAAATTATTTTATACACATCTTTTTGACGGGGAGTAGCTTAGTCAAAATTAAAGACATTCTTGGGGTTTTCTTCTAAGCAGAAAATCCCAAGAATGCATTAGTTTCAAAACCAACAAACCCAGGATAGCCCATCATATCATCAATGGACTCTTTGATAAAAAAAAAAAGTTTAACTAACAGATTCTATAAAATAGACACATCAAATAATAAGCAACATTTTATGCCAAAGCTACCACAGGACAACTCCAGATTTTCTCATTCCTGACTAAAAAAGGTTACACAATATAATTTTGGTGGTTTCAAGGTTATAATTTTCAGTGTATGTGTGTTTTCTATGTTCCATCTTAAGTACAAACCTCAATACTGATCCAACATGAACACAGATCCGAAGAAGTGATTTTACCATGAATTCAGAGACTAAATTCTTTTTTTGTAGGGGAGGGTTTTTGTAAAAAAAAAAAAAAAGACTTTTTGTTTTTAATTTACTTTCCCGACATAAAGCTTTTACACAAGAGATGAAAAGAATGCAAAATATAAAAGTGTTCTCTTTCTATGGTAATGTGTCTGACAAAAGCCTAATTGAAAGGAGGTCAGTTTCCTGTGCAGATGTCTTGCACATTACCTTTGCCGACAGGCGAAGATAACATGAACTCCATATTTACAATATTTTTATTTTAATAGCACTCAAGAGAAATCCATTTGTAATTAGATCAATACTCTCATTTTCTTGTTTAGCATTTAATATAGAAAGATTAGAGCTGCCCCCAGAAGGATTAAGTGTTCATTTCAGGACCACTTGTGTGTGGGCATTTTTCTTGTAAGGATTAGGTACGCTAATTAACCAGAATTAGCATCTGGGAGTGACTGGGTGTTTACAGTCAGACAATCCTCAAATCTAAGAAGTCATTTTTTACCCTTTCTTAAAATTCAGACAAAATAAACTCAGCATTAAATGATAAACGAGATGAAATGATGGGATCACATTCACAAAACACAATTACTGGAGCTTGATTAAGGGTATGAGAGAATGACTAAAGGCCTTGACATACTAAAGTGCTGAAATCGGTTCTTACTGATGTACATGCATGAAACCACCTGCAGAAAAGTGTGACACTCTCTGACGGTTTTGTAAAAGCAAAACCGAATATGCAGGAAGGGAACAAGGGAGGTACCCCTACAGGTTAGGGGGTGATGTATCCAGAAGTGGGAGGGGTTTCCCCTAGAGGGTCTGTGGCGTTGCATGAAAGGTATGTGCCAAAACCATGTCACTGTGCTTCAACTATTCTGCTACAGATGAAGCATGTTGGACCCTTATATCCCCATAATGAAACATTTTTTGAAGAGTTGGGTCATCTATGACCAACCACTGCTGTGAGCAATCATATGCTTTTGGCTGTCATGGTGTGGTCTAGAAGTAAGACAGAAAACCAGTACATTGTTTGATTGGCACTAAAACCAGGGAAGCTGCTGTACTCTGCAGGAGTCACCACCACAGAAGATGATTCCTTGACATGCATATGGCACTGAAGTCAAATGCTGCCAAACCCTTGAGAGTTAATATCCCCCCAAAAATGTGACCATAACAAAAGAATGTGACAAATCAAATTACATGATCGTCCATCTTCTCTCTGTTTCTTTAGGTTTACATTGCTCCAGCTATAGCTACTAACAGAAACCAATAATGGCAAATGACTCATACTTCAAATCTATTACACCGATGGTTCCCCATTCTATTACATCTCTTTCTATGATATCCTTGGTCATAACAGGCAGAGTGAAATTCACCTGCCATCACAGTCTTACTGTAGTCCATATGTCGGAAGAAAGCTTTATGGCCTACCTATTGCAGACAGGTCAATCTCTCAACTCTAATGGTTTCTTTGGATCACGTGACAGCCAAATGCTCTGCAACACTCGTTACAGCAGATAGAAGCAGGAAATGATTATCAAGAGGTCAATTTATGCAAGAGAGAGGCAGAATGACAGAGTGAGAGGTCAGACCATGTCCATATCTCTAGGCATTAAAGATTGACATGCAGAATCTGAGATGGCCCTACACTGCCTCACTCCTCAGCACACACGCACTTCTCCATTTAAATTTCTGACAGACGATGAAAGTGCAGCCATTAAAACGTCCGCTGAGTGCTTCAGGAATGAAATGGGGGAGATAAAAGAAATCCCCTGGGTAATCAACAGGGCTATGAATTAACCGTGAGTTTTAGATTGGGGGGTAAGAGGATTTGGTCCATGTTTTACTCATTTGTCATCATTCCTTCTCAAAACATCAGACCAGGCAAAATCCTAAAACCCGTACAGTTTTTAACCATAAGGTCAAAAGAGACGAAGTTGGTTCAGTTGCAATCGCATATATTTTATTAAACTTATTATTATAATTCTTGAAAATACTTCATGAGGCAATGTGTGATAGTAGTGTCAAGGTTTGAAATGAGATTTTAAAAATATTTTTAAGAACATTAAAATACAGAGGAACTGGTTTACAGACTGAATGTTGAAGAATCTGTATCCACTTAGAACAATTCAGTTGAGGTTTGAGATCGAAGAGTAATGCATTCCTCAAGCAGACAGACAGCCTGTATTGTCAATCATTGAGTAATTAAATATTCTGATAGAATTTGCACTGTTGGTTCACAGCAAAAAGATCTTCGGCAACTGGTACAGGTTCCCTCCTACAATCCACATTGTTACACTTTTAAATCCTTCTAAATTTTAACTTTAGAAGTTAGTCATGTAAATGTATCATCGTGGCATAATTGTTAGCACTGTTGACTTACAGCGTAATAGTCCGGGGTTAACATCCCAGCATGGGATGTTTCTGCATGGAGTTTGCAGTGCTTTCCCTTGTATGTGTGTGTTTTCTGTCTGGGTGCTTTGGCATCCTCCCACTGTCTAACTGTTTGTTAGATTAATTGAGCTCTCTAAATTGCCCTTTAAAATGATTTATCCTGTGTGTGCATGATTGTTTGTCTTGTGAAGGTCTGGGTTTCTGTCCAGGGTCTTACCTCTTAAGATGTAAAAAGGTGCATGTAAGGTGATGCTAGATCACAGAAAGTACTCTCCTGAACACATAACATGAAATGAAGCAGTTAGCCAAGCCCTCCCAGTAAGTTGAAGTACTAACCATTGGTCATCTAGCCAATTGTTAACTTGCAGTCATTAATTGATGATGTTTTGCTTGTCAAAAAAACAAAAAAAACAATAACATAAGTACCTTTCTCATATAAAATAAATGTAATACAGTCTCACCAGCCATATTCTGATAAATGTAACTGCTGACACCAAATAACCACAATCATTTGCAGCATAAAACTACTGTATAATATTGCTAAGCACAAAATATGCACTTTCAGAACCAGCACTTATGGTGTTAAAGATGAAGCTTGTCTCTGAGGTGGGCTGGACTGATGCTGGCTGTGGAGGATGACTGAGGTGAAGGGGTTAGGATAGGAGTGAGCCCAGCTACAAGGGCCTCTGTCCCAGGCCAGTCTGCGAGCTGCAGCCCTGTGCTGATAAGACTGTAATAGTCCTCCTTAGAGGACCCAGGGCTCTGCTCCCCTTATTAGTCATTTATCACACCTGGCAGCCTCACTGAACCATAATTACTCTTCCCTTATCCCCCTGCACTGTCATGTCCATAAGAGCGGACAGAGCAGAGGGGGGAGGGAGAGAAATAACTGTAAGAAACCGTGTTTAGAGAGAGAGTGGACTGAGAGAAGAATGAGAAAGATGGAAGAAGAGGGGGCGGGGGAGGAAATAGTAGTAGCAATAGTAGAAAATAATTTTGTGCAAACTGAACAGACACATGTAACATAAGGCGGAATACCAACCTAACCGACACAAAAGTCATGTCTCAAACACTGAAGAACACCAAGAAAAAAAAGAGAGAGAAAAAAAGAAAACTGGTTGCACAAACCTTTTAAAATCCCTCTTTAATATACCATATGCATGCAATGATGGAAAGGAATGTAATCTCACAGATACACCCCTTGCAAACAGAGCAGCCCCTGTGCAAGAAATGAGAACCAGTTGTTCACATTAAAGCTCTCCTGCTAACTATTCTAGCAGACAGGCTACAGTCGAGAACATGTTAGGAAACTATCTGAGCACAAACAAGCTTTATTAACTCTAAGTGACACAAATTAATTTTCAGCTAATCAAGTTTAAACAGGCAAAATAATTGGGGGTTTTTATACTCAGTGGTATGCTTAGATATTAAAACAGTCTGAAGTATTCCCAATTATATAATGTTGTTTTGATGTTTGAAAATGTTGCATCCAGTATTGCAAATATAATTAATTTAGTAAGATGAATCTGTTATTTTTGAACAGATATAAAACAGAAACTGGCAGATATGGAAATCAATACTGGCATGCTTGCATTAGCAGTGGAAAACTCTTCTCCTCTTAGCACGAGCTGTTGAACTTTGCACAGGCTCTCCTTGCCTGTCTGGTACAAACACAATACTGAGCTTGTCAAAACTGCTTGCCGCACTAACATTTCTTTCATGATTGAGCTACAGGGACATTTTCTCTGCAAAAGGTTTTATTTTGTTGCCACGTGCCTGGCTGTCATGAAGGTGCTCCCCCTGACACTGTAAGCAGATCCAGATGTGAGCCACATGCTTCCAATCCCAAGCTGAGGCTTGCCAACTATACACCCCCAAACCGCCCAGACCTTAACAACTGAAATCACCTCTCACACAACAGTTAGTTTCATTAGCACACTGGTTTCGCCTTTCACAAAAACAACAAGGTGAATTTCTAGTTATTCTGAGATTTCTTGCTATATAAATCTGGTCTTAATTGAAAATACTTTCCTTAAAATAACTTGAAGCACTATTGAACAGTACACCAAATGGCCAGAAGCCAGTCCCTGCAAGACATCACTGTCAGCACCTTGGTGAGTTGTTCCAGTCTGAACTGAAACAATCTGGGTCTAGAGAGAGTGTTTCACTTATATAAATTATAAATATAAATATAAATATATTTTAAACTTTTTTTATTGCCTTAGTTTAAGCATTAACGTAAACACTTTGGTTCAGGAGGAAAGAGCAACATAGACACACAACAAAATAAGCATTTAATAACAATGTAGAAGCACACACTCCCTGGATGCCCTGTCCAATTGTGGATGCGACCAGGGAGAGACGTGCCAACAGTTGTATCGTCCTTCACAGATGGGGACCACATCAGGACACACACAGAAAAGTCCAGATGTGTGAAAAGAGGGGGAACAGAGGGACTGCGACAGGCAGGGAGGTTGGGAAAGCGGAAAGAGAAATGGGATTGCATGAATTTTGCTGTCATTAAAAAAAACCTAACAGATGTGTAAGTCCCATAGGAGAAACATCTGGCTTCTCGCTCTCTCCCTCATACACACACACGCACACCCCCACGCACACAGAAAAACTTTTCAACAACCTTGTATGGTGAGAAAATGGATAATGTGCTTAAGATCCGTACTGCTGCCTTTCTCCATTTTAACAGGCATTTTATGAAGCAGCTTCCTTAATAGCCACTCACTTATAAAACAAAGCGGTAATGACATGCAAATGACTCGCAGGGAAACACTGTAAAGAGGATGTGATGTATGGGCCGTCTGTAGATCACAAACACACGCGCACATACTGAACAGAATGACACAAACAACAAAGAAATGTTCTAGAAATCCTTTTCTTTTGTCCTTTTGCCCATTTAATTACACATACAAATGAAATATGTTACCTGCAGTTTGACACTATATAAGGTGTACTATATAAAATTCATAAGGTGTATGAATTTTACTTATTTTAAAAAAGTGGTTATTGTTAAACTAAGCAAAATTCATGCTGTCTTTTTGTGACTACAACAGTGTCCTAAACACACAGTCCCAAATGGCAAAAATTCTGTGTGTGCAGAAGAGAACTATTACATACTGCAATAAAGCCCTGTAAATAAAACACAAAGAAAATGACAGAAAATAACAGCATACCAGACTAAAAGCTAAAGTGTTTCAGAGAGGAACAGCATATGTGACTACTACTGCAGCTTTTACATCATCCAATTCAACTGACTTGGTGAAACAATGTGAGTTGTGGAAACAATTTTTACCTTAATCTACCGGAGTAATTTATTGGTAATGATAACCATTGTATTGTAGTTCCTAAAAAAATAATTAATCTTGATACCTAAAGGCAAATTCATACGACCCAGTCCACTCTACCATCTGCTCGACCTTGAAGCCATTGTGATATACTGTAAATGCTGGTCCTCGTCTGCTTGTCCGCCTGGACTGCTTGGTAATGTCAATGTGCAACCCACATTTTTCAGACTGTGCCCACTGACATCAATGAAGCTTCCCATCAAAGGATGGTAAACGGCAAAAAAGAAAATGGCATAAATCATTAGCAAAAGGAAAAACAATAACGCTGGCTTATAAGTGTGCTTCTACACCAGAACATTGTTTTTGTTTGTTTTATATCTTCCAGAGTTATTTTTTTCAGATTATCTAGTCTTTACTTTGGGAGGTGTGAAAGCCATCTGAACTATGGTGGAGACCCCTGTTTTCACACTAAAACAGCAGTCTCAACCCACTTGGAAGAGAATGAGGTTCTTACAATGGAAAAGCAAACTAAAACTAAAGAAAGAAAAACTAAGCACATCTTACTCCATCTCCGTCTTTTTCTGTGATGATGCATTCACCCAATGCTTACAAACTAAAATGCAGATAGTTTGCTTTCTCATCTTACCTTAACAGGTAATAATCAGGCAGGATCTTCAATTTGAATATCCATAAATTAGTTTTTCCTGGTAGAACTTAATGAAATATCCAGAATTGTATCCCTCTTACCTCCAATTAACATTTCTGATTTCTTAGACATTCTTTCTAGGACAACTGGGATCAAATTGTTCATTTATTTGCACTGGGGATACAGTTGCTCCTTTCCAGGAAAATAACATTCTTCCTATCTAGGATGAACACTTGAAGAGATTAAATTGAATTTTAATGAGGAAGAACTCTCACACCAGATGACTGTAATTGGAAATTAGATATAAGTGAAGCCTTTATTATTAAATGTTAAAATGTCTTACCGACTTCATTGCTGCTTATACTGTTAAGTTTCCTGTGATTGTTTCCCAAATGAGGAGTTGTTGTAAGTGCATGGAATTGTCCAGAAATTCTGATCCACCTTCAAAGGTCAGTGTGAAAATGAGCCAAACTGAATAAAAGTGTTCTGCAGCAATCTCCACCCAATCAAATCAATTCTGACGTTAAAGGTCCATAAAATTTATAGTGTATATAGATTTCCTGTTTTCTCAATTTTGGATAAATTATCTGTCAGGTGTCTTACCAGGTGAGATTAAGAGAGCTCTGATTCTTTTGAATTTTGTTTCTTTCGAGTTCTTTTTTTTCTATTTTCAGGGCAGAGTTGAACTTAGATCTCAGTCCAAGTGCTGCCACATTTTTCTCAGTGGTTATTTAGCATTTGTTGTAAACTGATGCAGCATATGTCTGACTGCAAATACAGACAAAGTAGTAATTATGGAAGGTAAAATGGGAACAACTGTGGACACAAAGTACTTCTCATAAAACTATTTATTATTAATAAATATTTATTATAATAATTATTATTTATCACAAAATTGGCAAAGTAGATTGTGTTCCAATGATTTTCTTTCAACTTTTATTTGAATTTAAGAAAACAAAAACATTCACAGATATCTCCATCATATTAGGTGCCTTTTACACAAATCTATTAATGTAAAAAAAATAAATAAATTTGATTTAAATCACAAGTCTTCAGATCTCATAAATAGACTTCCCTTCATTTATCCTCCCCCCTCCTGTGTCAATTCAGTCACCAGAAATAAAGGCATGAGTATATATGTTGCTCTCAAGCTGCCAGAGCATCTGCATCCTGACTCCAATTAGGAGAACAAACCACAGGGAGGCCTATCCACCATCAGGAGTTCAAAGGTCAGCTGACAGGAAAGAAAGAAAGAAGGCAGCCAGAAAGGCGGTGTGTACAGTAGACAGAGTAGCAATGCGAGTCTTCCCTCTACTGTAAAACTGAAATAATAAGCCAAAAATCTCCCTCTCTTTCTCTGTCATACTTGCGCTTTCACTCTGCATGTCCCTGTCACCTCTTCAGTCTGCTTCCTTGTTCCTCCTCTCTTTTTTGTTCTTGTTCTATTTATGACTTCCTCTGAAATCTCGGCATCTCTTGCACACTTATGTGGTCCATAAATCAGGCTCTGAAAAGGACAGCGGACAGGAGGAGGGAGAGGGAGATGGAAAATCAGAGGGAGACCTTCGCTGTTGTCTGAGCAAACGTTTAAAGGCCCACCTGAGAGCTTTAAAACTGAAACCTGCTGGAAATATAGTAATAACCTAGGTACGCAGGTGATAGGACCAGCAGCATGAAGCATTAAAAAGTGCCACTGTGACAAGCTGTAAGTGTCAAGTCGTCTCTGCGACATTACGCAAGTGCCATTAATTCCTCTCAGATGGGATTTAATTACAATACATTTCAGATAATAAGAGCCAGATCTATTTTTTTTTTCCCTCTTTCACAACTTAATAAAATGCTCTGTAGTGTTGCAGCAGTGTGCTCACTGGAACCTGTCTCCAGCATGACTGAAATTGGCCAGAGCAGTTTCGTAGATGCATGCCAGAAACTTGTATTGGACTCTGGGGTGATTAATTTTTTAAGTATGTTGTAAAGAGCTATGAGATCCATAAACAGGAGAGTACACAACAGGCAACCCCTGGACGGCGACCGGAACAAAAAAGCCCACAAAGCGCTATGGTCACATATAGCCACAGCCAAGAATCATTTCTCCAAGTTACAGTTTAATCAATAGCATTGTTAACACAGGAATTAGAATGACATTGTATCGCATCACATTTTGTAAAAATTGAGGGTTTAAAGATATCTATAAAATGACTATAGAATTTGCCTTGTTTTTTGTAACTTAATTGCTGACTTGATGTACCTATGGGACAACATTATTGGATATTAAATTCTTAATCATTAACACTAGGATGATATGGACATCTAGAGTCAATGCACAGCTTCAGTTATTACAACTGAAAACCAGCGATCAGGCCCGAAACCTGGGAGTAGTAATGGACTCTGACCTGAACCTCCAGAGCCACATAAAGACAGTTACAAAGTCGGCCTTCTATCACCTGAAGAACATTTCCAGGATTAAAGGACTAATGTCTCAGCCAGATCTAGAGAAACTCATCCATGCGTTCATCTTCAGTCGTATTGATTATTGCAACAGCGTCACAGGTCTGTCCAACAAATCAATCAAACAGCTGCAGCTGATCCAGAATGCTGCTGCTCGCGTTCTCACTAAAACCAGGAAGATAGAGCACATAACACCAGTTTTAAAGTCCCTCCACTGGCTCCCTGTAGCTCAAAGAATAGACTTTAAAATACTGTTGTTAGTTTATAAATCACTGAACGGCTTAGCACCACAATACATTAAAGATCTGCTGTTGTTGTATCAACCTTCCAGACCTCTGAGGTCTTCCGGTTCTGGCCTGCTCTGCATCCCCAGAACCAGAACCAAACGAGGAGAAGCAGCTTTCAGCATCTATGCACCAAAAATTTGGAACAAACTTCCAGAAAACTGTAAAACAGCTGAAACACTGACTTCCTTTAAATCTCAACTAAAAACCCACCTGTTTAGAATTGTATTTGAAATGTAATCAATTACAAATTTATGGATGGAATTTGACTTAATGCTTTGTTTTGATTATTGATTCTATATTGCATTGTGATTCTGTGTTTGTAATGATGTAAAGCACTTTGAAATGTTTTGCTGCTGAAATGTGCTATACAAATAAAATTTGATTGATTGATTGATTGATCTAAAATCATATTTTTGACCAAGTAAAGCTAAAAGTCTAGAAAGTAAAATACAAATAAAATATAATTAGCCTTTTTATTGGTTCTCAAAATTATAATTATTATATATATTTTTAAAACCCTTTTCAGAAAGAAACATGCCCACAAAAACAGGAAGGTTCTGCGATCGATAGATGATGACTTATCTGGAAATATCTCATGGCAACAACAGATCTGATTATTTTCTTGACCTTTTCAATGAGAATGTGTTGAATGGTTACTTGTTTTTGAGACAAAAAAAATGAGTGGATTTTGTTTTTATTGAGCCACCAGAAAGTCTCTCCATTGGAAATACTGTTCTATCCCAAAATAATGAAGCAACTGTTAACAGACAGCTGTTATTTGATAACAAAATGAAATTTATCTATCAAGAATATACATAATTTTATTAGAAAGCAGTTTTCTTTTCTCTGTGTCTGAGCAAAATGAAGGAGAAAACATTTGCTACGACATGGTTAGTCATATTTGAGTGTACAGCCTCAGTATTCTAACTTCCTTTTAAATCACTAAATGTGTGAACATGAAAAGCTAAACAACGTGTTGCTTTACGAAAACTGACAGTTGACAGATTTACAGAGTGGTGAGACTGATGGTGTTTTATGACCAATATTTTTTCTAAGTATATTGCTGTACTGTATTTAAATCCTCACATATCATATAAAACTTGGAATAGTTATATGGATAAAAATAAGACATGGCTGCTCTTGTATGAACCATTTGATTGTTTACAAAAATGGAAGGACTGCCAGTGTAACAGAACTGGAGAAGAAATTGCAATATGTAACCCACCTATTGTCAGAATTTTGGTGTTTCGAAATAAACATTTTGTCACAAGCAGTTAATCACTATTGTCATGAATTACAGGCAGACTGAGTTCACCATGAAGGATTACCAAGGTTCTTTGTTGGGTCCTGACTCTTCAGTCCTGCTGTCTGCTGTCACTCTTTAAACACTCACTTTATTTACTACAATCTGAGCTGGACATGTTGCCATCACTACTTTTGTTTTGGGTGAACATCAAGTTGTGCACTGAAGCCCCTGTTTGACCATCCAGCCATGACGTCATCAGTTTTTAGTGTTCTTGACAAAAGACCACTAAAAATAAGCCATAAGCATGGCTTTCCTTCCATGCTTATTTATATATTTGTCAGTTGCTTAAATAGAAATAAATTTGACTATTTCAAATTATAAGCCTGAACACTGTCAAAAACATAAAAACAAGTTAAAAGAATGATTAAATATGCCATCTAAGCATTACTTATAATGCAGGTGACGTGAATAAATTTCAAAATAATAATGTGTCACTGTTTTATTCATTCATATGCCCTGGTGACTGATGTAGAACAAAGGGGGAGGGGTGTTTATCAGCCTTCACTAAAAGCCCCTCCCACCTCCCCTTCTCTCACTAGAATGTGTGTCCATCAGGCCTCATTACTCTAATGGCAGTGGCAGTGATTAAGGTTTCCTGGCTGCAGACCCCTTTGTTTGTTTGCCTGTGTTTCCCCCTCTTGAAGACAGCTTTCAGGATGCCTGCAGAACCGCTCCCCCTTCCACCACTTTGCTCTCATGGGGATGTAGTCTTGCCAGAACAACCCTAGACCTTGGAGTTATCACATGGGTGCTGGGACAGGTTATCACATTTGGAGAGAAGGAAGCGAGCAACTGTTCAGGTCCTGCACACAGGCTGATATGGTTTGCTGAAGGTACTTAGCTGCAACAATACTGGTCTTGTATTCTTTCTGCCTTTCATCCAGGCAGTATCTAAAGTTTCCTTCAATATGCGCATGGAGTAGTACACAAACACACACGATAATTACCCATAAAACATGCGACAAAACATACACAGGAACGACCAAAACTGAAAAGAAAATGTAAGAACAATTGATTGAAAAATAAAGTCTTGTTTTACTGATATTGTACTTTTGCAAAAACTTGAAAAAAATAAGATACAACGTTTCAAACCTCCTCTTTCCATTCACTGAAAACTACTTCACTAACTTACAAAGGAGACAGTTTTTGATTTCTATGTTTGAATCGGTTCCAATGTTTTTGATTCATCAAAAAATGAAACATTTAAAAAATCCTTCCAGATAGCTGTGCAATATTAGATGGTTTTATCTGCGCCTCCCTAACCCCCCACCTTCTATCCCATGCACAACAAAAAGGGAAAGTGTAGACATTTATTGTTCTTTGTACAACATTACTAAAACAATCTTGTCTCAGGACTTAGTCAAGTGCTCAATGAAGTGGGGCACTCAACTCTGCATTCTTCAGTTTCACTCTATTCAGTCGTCTTTCTTGCAGCTTCATTCATAATGGATAGCTCTTTGGGTAGCTGTCACCAGAAGTCTATCAATGGCTTAACAGTAGTCAGTCATGGGCACAAAATCCATGGTGAGGAAAGGCGGAAGTAAAAAGGGAGAACCAAATGAAAAAAGTTTTACTCTATTTGCATCCTAATAAATGAAATATTAGGACTAGAGTAAATTTACTCTTTTCAAGAGTTTAAATATCCATCACATTTCCACGTATTACTGTCTATAAGCAGTTTTACAAAATGCTTAGAGCAGGAGTGTCAAAGTGATTTTTATTTCAGGCCTCATCAATATTATGAATATTCTCAAAGGGCTGGTTTTGGCAGAATGTACTGAAAACTGCACATTAACGACAAAATAAAATATGTGACGCACCAAGAGAAAACCAATAAATAAAATAAGAGCAGAAACCGAGGTAACTGAAAAAAGATTCCACAAATTTCTACGTTTTTTTTTTTTTCTTCGCAAAATATGCTAGTTGAAGTAATTTGATTTGAATGATAAAATAATTCTTAAGCACTCTGTTGTCTTCTACAGTCTTAAGGATCACATAAATAGCTATGGTGGGCGGGATTTGGCCAATGGACCTCAAGTTTGACACATGTGGCTTACAGAGTGGAAATAAAAGAAATAGTTCTACAGACCAGAAAATATTTTCTTGCTCCAACTTTATGTGAGGTTACTCTCAAATTCAAAATATATATTTTATAGTCATCCTTTTATTCCCCCGACTCTTTAATTTTCAATAAAACTTATTGTATGAATTTTTGTTTGTCTACATTTTTCACAGCATGTCAACTTAAAAAAAATAACAAAAAAAACAGACTATTACCTCTCTTGTGGAAAAGCTACAGACCTAGACATCAGGTGCAGTCTTGCTTAATACAAGAATTAAAACGTAATTGTCTCATAAAAATGCTTATTGTGGCGTGACCCAAAACACCCCAGGAGGACCATCAGCTGCCAGACACAAAAAGTTCATTATGATGACCATGCAGAATAATGTCTGTCACAGGAGACCATCAAACAACAACATGTACTCAAAAAGCAAGCAGACAAGCACAATACATAGATAACAACCAAGTGTAAACAAAGAGCGGTACATGTTTGTCGCACATCTGAGCCGTCAGCGGCAGAGCCCAGGACCTGTGCACAGCTGTTCTCCCCTGTCCTGTCAGTAGGCTTCACCAGACAGGGCCTGTCCCAAAGGCCTGTACTGGGAGGCCTGCACACAGTCTGACATCTGGACTACACAGGAGGGAGCGATTGTTCCCATTCTCAGATTTTTTTTTTTATCTTCCTGCCTCTTGTTTCATCTTACTCTATCCATCTTTGTCTGCATTTGTAACTCCAATCCTCATTCCATTCTCTTTTTTTCATCTCTCTATTCTGTTACAGGAGGGTCCACAGGTCGCAGTCACCAGGGAAAGGATGATGAAAAGCTCTACAGTTGAGCCAGCTGACTCTTTAGCACAGTGCTTTCCCCTTGTTCCTTTCATTCTCTCCTCTTCCTCGCCATCATTCTCCACTTTTTCTAACTGTATCTGGTCAATGCACACATCCCTCTTCCCATCCTGCCCGAGCTCCTGAAGCAAAATGCTATGTGTAAAATCCTTAAAGGAGCTTGAAAGACGACATGAGTCCAAGAACATTCATGTCATAATTCATAACTCAATGTATTATAAAAAGCGAGCAGCCAGTAAATTAATTTATTTGATCCATTTTACTGGGTTGTTCAAACCTCAGGTTTTAAAAGTTTTTCCCTTTTCGTTGTTCCTAAAATTATTTATTGGAAAAAAAAGTTTTTTCTTCCTCGTGATCAAGTTTTTTTTTTTTTTTCCATCACTGGTTGAGCAATTTCCCTTTAACTCTGAATTCAACACAAAAAAAATCCCCCTAAAAAGGTAAAGATTTTTTTTTCCTTTCTCTTTTAGATTAAATCAATTTTTATGCTTTCACTTAGGCTAATGTCCCAAGAAAGCAGACATATCCTTTGAGGGACACAAACGCTGCATCATGTTTGGTATACTCCAGAAGCCATGAGGGTTTTAAGGCTTCTTGTGAAGGAAAACTGATAATTGAGGATATTTGTGTCTTTGGCCTTTATTGACATCTCTGTAAAGGTCCAAAGTCCTGTGCTCCCTCACTAGCTTTATCTAAAGATATGAGCGTCACTGGCTACATTGACTTTGTTTTTTACTTCCACAAGAGACTCAACTTATGCTAACACCACCGCAATGCTTTAAAGAGCTGCCATAACCTTCTGTTATTCTTCAGGTTCTTTGTTCGTGTCTCTTACTTGATAAGGCATGGCAGCCGCCAAGGTCACAGAGACAGGAGAAAGAAGAAGAGAAGAAGAAGGAATAGAAGGGGGTGGGGGGAGCATTTCTCTGGTGTAAATGAGTAGTTCTATCTCTCTCTCTAGATGAAGAGGAAGAACCTCATCAAAATGTTGTCTCATCTCTTCACAAAACAAGACCACATTCAAGTCAGATAAATGAGAATTGTCACGCTCAAAATCATAATTACAAGCCAGCGTATTCCCTCCAGCACTGAGGAATGACTTTATCAGGCACCCATTGGTCTGTTAGCTCGGGGAGGATCCGCTAAGCTCTTCTCTTGTCTGCAATCTGTGATTGTTGAATTCCAAGGGGGGTATCAGGGCTGAAAGGACTGAATTTAACAAACCTAATTATCATGCTTTAATTAGTATCAGGGGTAAACCTCGGTGGGACACCTGCAGACTTAATTTATATCCTGACAAGCGGGGAACAAGTGTTAATGTGCCGTATTTATGATGATGCCCCAAAGTGCGCAGGAGGTGCTGGAGGAACCTCACCTCAACTCTTCCAGAACAATGTGAGAGGCAGGTAATTACAGAGAAAGGGTCTGAAGTGCTCAGGGATCAGCCTTGTCTCATTGTGTTGATATACTGTCATAAAATCACAACAAGTGAATTCTATAACAAAATGATTGCTTCTTTATTGGGAGCCGTGAATTTTCATAATCTTGGAAAATCAGAAAGTCAAAATGATGGAATTACTTTGAAAAGATTGAAAATCTGTTATAGACAAATGAGATGCATGATACAAAACGGATAAAGATTTCAGACAAAGAGGGATCAGGCAGCGTCTCTTGCAGAGGCCTATCTAGAGGCCCTTCATTGTGAGAAATGCTGGCCTTCACAGAAACTTCTACTCGCACAAATAAATGGGACAATTGTTGTCCTATTAGTCAAAAATAGATGTGCCGTTTGTCTGTTTTGCTACCACAAGCAAAGCTTTGCGAATGATAAAATAGGTTAGCAGGGCGGGGAAGAAACCTGGAAAATTATGCATATGCTGTATAGAGGTTTGTATACACTGTTGTTAACCACTGCAGACATCCGCCTGGCCTGAGCGCTCTCTGCACCGAAAAGAAGATGTATTCAATCCATTATGGAGGTCACGCTGACGATGTTCTGACAAAAACACGCGATAGAGCAAAAAACAATAAAAAGAACAAAAATTATATTTGAGGCAGAAAGAGACTCATTGAAAAAAACTTGAGAGAGGTAACTACTAACTTATAGACATCATCAAATTCTGGTTTAGAAGAAATTGAATATTTGGTCAAGCACAGTTTATCACCTCCCTTTTCAACTTTCCTTTAATTTTTAAAAATTATTATTTATTTAAAAGGTTATCATTTTCCATTTAAAGATTTACTTTAATATATTACTTACCCCATAGCTAACATAGCAACTATTGGCTTTAATACATTATTTAAAGTTTAAAAGTAAACCTAGGTAGGATGTGAAGCACATCAAGAAAAACAAACCTTTCCTAGCATTTTAAAAAAATGAAATGGCCTTTGAAGTAGCTTGTGTGTGGGATAATGTTGTGCATGAATAGAAAGGTGAGCGAATGCTGTGATAATACAGTGATTACTCCAATTATTTTCAAAAATGCTTAAAGTCTCTTTCAGTATGTTTCATCTGAAACTGTATTGTCTCTTTGCAACTTCTATATTAGTGTGTCTGATTTTATTTCACGTTGTTCACATTTTCTAAGCTGTGGGCTTTCTGACATGTCACCCTATAAAGGAACCACAATGAAGGTGTTTGTTTTTACACACCGTACAGTGACCTAATTCTAAAGTGTTTGGTACTTTGAAGTACAAATTAGCTTTTAAGTGAAAGAAATTTTTACATGTCAAATGAGTGGAAATAGCATAATGACTTTCAAAATGAGTCATTATGTCAAGTGTGTAATAATGCATAACACCTGTGTGAGTGTTTTGACATTTCTAAAGTGAATCTTTGTGTTCATTGAAGATTTTATGTTTGACAGAATCTGCTACAAAGAAGGTCTGCCTGATCTTATTTCCAGTTCTTTCAGACAAATTTTGCCTGTAGATTTTTGTAGTTCAGCGGAACCTCATGCATTGATGTTCACAGCAATGGAACCTTGGAAAATTTTCCATCCTTACAAAGCTTAAACCAAACACCTGAACCTAAATGTTCTAGGTGAACACTGTGGTCCTAGTCTGAGCAGGAAAAATTGATGATCTGGAACTGTGGAAGATGAAGGAAGTAGAGGAGATCAGAGATGTGATCAAAAGCAAGAATGGTTTCCGTTGGTACATGTCTGGGATTTGTGTATCGGAAGAATTAGGGAATAAGAAAGGAAGTTTTGAAGATATCTCATCAGCCTTGAGAACTTGAGGGGAAAAAAATCAGTATTATGTAATATAGATCACTCTTAAAGGGGTGGTGTTAGGTATTTTCCAGGAACATAGTCATTTTTACAGCACAGTGAAGTAACTACAGTATGTTACCCCAGTTATAAAAATACTGTATGTATTAAACATGACTTAAAAGAAATTTTACTTCATAATTTTACACTTAGGCCTGTGTCTCTTTAAGAAGCTCTTACGCTAAGACTTATTGTCATCACGACGTTTCTCATTCTGTTATTCACCAACATTCTTAGGAGCGTTGGGCTGTGAAGTGGTGTGAATGTTAAGCTTGGCTGATGCATAGTTCTTTTATGTTGTCCTGAATGTTTGGAATGCCTGGCTGCAAAACGAATTTCCCCTTTGATGAACAATAACGGATCTGAACTGAAACAGCTGTTTGCTAATTGCTGTTGCCACTAGTCTGAAGGAGCTGACTGGGAAAGGACTGGGCAAGGGGAGCGCTGTGAGGTGGAAGTTTAACTGGAGACTCACATCAGTCTGGTACTATTTCTAAGTTTCTATGATTAAAATTACTATTATTGCTGTTAGTCTAAAAAATGTGTGAACTAGTTTTCAAAATATAAATGTTTGTTTTGATTTCTAAGATTAATTATACAGTTTCTCACAAACACACATCTTGATTTTTATAGGTAAAAACTAATTAAATGAAGTGCAGAATATATGTGTTAGTAAAAAAAATAATGTGACTACGTGAACAAAATGAAAGCTTTCACTTCTAAATGTACTACTGCACTACTGCTATTACTACTTCTACTACTCTAATAACTATAAGAAGAATAAGAATAATGCTGATGAAATTTTTGCTGCAGAAACACTGAGGATTGCTCTGGCTCCACTCCAGCAACTAAATTTTTAATAAAACTAAGAATATTTTTTAAAACATTTGAACAGAACTGTGACAATATTCCTGTGAATTTGGACACAATAAAATGATTTTAAAAACTGTGCAGTAACATCTCATATATAAAAGGTCTGTTTTTTTAATATTTAATTGAATCTATATGAGTCGGCAAAAGATTTAGTACTTAAACTGTTTTTTTAATGACTTAATCAGTATGTGGTTTCACACTTTTTTGTCAATTGCAAGTTTTGTCCTAAAGTTGCAATATGGAGTATTTAAATCTTTAATTGACAGCAAACACCTAGTTGCTATGTGAAGATGCAACAGTATATTGATGTTTTATCCAGAGCGTGGAGCCTTTCTCACCTTGAGCTTTCATGGTTCACGCTCACCAGGATGGCAATGATCAAAGTCCTAGCTTTTCCTCTACTGAATAGCACATTTACTTCAGTCAAAATGATTCCTATAAAGGCAATGACTCAATCTATAACCGAATTGCTGTGTGAAGTGTTTAAAACGCTGCATCTTAAACCATACTTTCAGCTTTAAGTCTAACACGTTGCTGATTATAGCGTTTTTTATCAGCTTTTTGAGATGGTACTGAATTTAAATTTATGAATAGTTTATTGAAGTTGCTCATACAAATGAGCAAAGAAATGAAAGTAAAATGGAAAACAAAAATACCACAGAGCTTCTTAAATTTAATATGCCCTAAGCATTTTGCTTTGTCTGACGTAGCAAAAATACCTCGTATGTGCCGTACATGTTACAGTTTTGACACTTTTTTCATGTAGCTGACAGGAGTTTGAGGTTGCACTTACTGTAATCTTGAAGCCACTCCTTTGTTCACAGCTACTGAGGTTCGGAGAAATTCTTCTCAGAGTACATCATGAAACAAGATTTCCTTAGCGAAAGTTTGGTTATTAGTTAGATTCCTTCCCACACCCGCTGAAGTGGGACTTTTGGTTTTCTGTTTTCTCCAGGGCTGCATGACTTCTTTGAGCTGACTAACTGTTGCTTGTGGGCTTGTTAAACTGTGAGATCTGATTGTCAGCATTGGAAGTTTACTTGCAGCCTTTTCTTTTCAGCTGCTTGGCTTGCAGTTGTGAAAAGCTAAAGGTGAAACTATGTGTCTTCTAACCTCCGAGCACCATCTCTGTAAAGCAGCACTGGTCATACCAGTATCAGGTATTGACAGATAGCTGTGAGGCCCAGCCATGGGAGCTCTTGGGGCAGATTGTGAGCAGCAGAAAAGCTAGATTGAGTAATCAGGCTCTTGGCAGGCAGACAGAAGACCTTCAGTAGAGTTGAACTGCTTTGAAAGCCCTATTTGCTGTTGTTCCCCGATGCGCTGGCAGCTTATCACCCAGGCAAATTTCCTTGAACCGTGCAGTCTATCCAGCACTCCCCTCCCCGACACACACACGCACGCACGCAGACAATATAAATCCCCTGCGTCTGAGAGATTAATATACTGTAACTCTATGTTACAGTTATGTTATGACTATGTTACTGTGGGAACAAACATGATCTTAACATCATCTTGATGGCTGCCATTAGTGTCATCCAAAAGTATGACACACTGAAAAAAAAGGCTGCTTCTCCAATCATAAGTTGTAAAGTTTACAATACAGTGATGTTACGATGATACCAAAGGGAACTGGACCGAAATTGTGATCACTCCTTCACATTAGGGTTTCCATGTCGATAGTACAAACAGAGCATTGGTCCATATGCACTCAACACCTGGCCCCTGATTGTGCTCCCAGTTAATCTCAACATTAATTATTGATTCTTAGTTTAATTTGAGAGGCAGGCACATTGTAAGCCTGGGGACACTGCTTTAAATAATGCATACGACCCATTCAGAGGTAATCATATTGTCATTGATTAATATACATCAGTGTTCTGAAGCATACCTGATGTGTGTGGGATTCAGACCCCGGGTATGATACAACCTGGCACTGTGACAGTATTTCGGGCCAGTAGTATCTCTTGGGTCCCATCCTCATTGTCTGATGTTTCAATCACAGTTTAGGAGCTGTGATGCATGGAAGCGTACAATATCAACTAACTGGATAACCCAAGAGATTTTAACAGCCAGACAGACTGGGAAAAAAATAGAGACAAATAAAAAGAAATTTGGCAATTTGGCAATGGAAGATCAAATAATTTTTCACATTTGCATTGGACTGTTGTTTTAACAGAAGTCACTAATTATTTACATGCAAAATAATGTGCAAATGTGATGATCATTTAAAGCTGCTTTTTTATTGGATTTATTTTAAAACAGGAGACATTTGCTTTCTTCTTTGCTCATATTGGGCAAGTATTCAGGACCAATTAATCTGGATTTAAACAAAAGTTGCCAAGAAAGTTGTTTACTGAAGGTAAGATATTAACTGCTTAAAATTTTCAGACAGAACCTAACTTATAAAATCTAAAAGAGTTCATTTGACTTGTAAAGGTACCATCCACATACCAGATGAAATTATTTGGAGTAACAAAACAGACTCCCTTTACTGTAAGTGTAAAAACTACATGAATACCTTAACCTTATAACAATCAGATGCTTTTCATTTACATAATGACAAGAATTATGTAAATGAATATTGGGATTCCAATATCCCCCCTGATACATATATACACATGCACACACACCTGTATAGAAACAGTGGAAACACTGATGCAGATTCCATGTCACCCTGAGTTTGGTGAAAATAAACACAGATCTGTCCAGAAAGGAGCTACGAGCTGAGGCTGCTTTCAGTGATGAAAAATTCATACACCGTTGTTACCTAAATGCCATTCATAGAACAGAGAGTTCAAAAACATGAACCAATTACAGTGTAAAACTCAGCTGTCTGGACAAAACACAGGCATTTTGATAGCTGCAAACTTCGACACACTCGAACCAATAAAAAGCCATGCCATGCTCACATTCTGTCTCCCATACACACACAAATACACAACCTCTATCGAAAAGATAAACAAATCCTGTCCAAGACTCTCCTTCTCTTCTTCAAGAGATTGTGAAAGCTTTGGCAAGTTAGAGTGAATATGTTGTTTTTGTTAATACATAAAGATTAGGGAACGAGTCTGTAGGCCGAGTCTCCCCCTGCCTTCCTCCTCTCTCCTTTCATCCTCCCCCATCTTCTCCCTGAGTCTGGCAAGAGATGTGGTCTTGTCAGACAGCTCTTCTCCTACGTACCACGGAGCTGTGAGAGGTGTGGAGCAAACTGGCTGAATTCTAGAAGGCTTCGGTCTTTCTTTCTTAAAACCTTTTTGAGTGCTGGAAAATACTCGCTGACAGTGGGCCTGTATGTGTTCTGCTGTCTGTTTGACAGGAAGGGAAGAACAGCCTGCACCAGATACAAAATACCACCACAAGCAGATACTTAACCAATTTGAGCAAGTTTCACAGGTTGAGTAAGAAACAATATTCTACAACGTAGGGACAGTCCGTTATATGTGGTTTATTTGAGACAGTTTATGGCCCTTTTTTAGCTTTTGCCAACCACAGTGATAGTAAGTATTGATAAAATGGTGACCTAATAGAAGTGGGTGGTTCGCTTATCTGGATCTTGTGGCATTGCTGCTGTGGAAGCATGTTTAAGAATAAGCATGTAAAAGTGGAGCATCAGAGATGAGGCCTTATTTCACTTCAGACATAAACGCTTTGAGGAATATTAACAAAGAACTCTGTAGATAAGGGCTCACTAGCATTTAGACTTGATTTTTATACAATTCAGAGAAGATACAATATATTTGTGTATTTGAATTGAATCTTTTCCCACCAAATAGTTGTTTAAATGTAGGAGAAAAAATTTTCATTAGAAATGCCCAACCAGTAAAGGGCTCTGAGAGTTAAAAGGTGACTTGAAGAAAAAGTGGGAGATCAACAGATTGGTTTGGTGTTGTTTCTGCAGTGATGCAAGTACTGTCTGTACACACACACACACACACACATATATATATATATATATATATATATATATATATATATATATATATATATATATATATATATATATATATATATATAATACCTACCTGGTGTAATGAACTGCACACAATCAGTGTGTGTATGACAACTACAAGTATGAGTCTATTCTGGTCAAAAAGACAAACAACTACTATCAGAGCCATGACTAGGGAGCAATTAGCTTCAGTTAGCTTAGTAAACTAACCAAATCACACCCTAAGAACTCTTTGCCTGCAGTCGCACCAATCTACCTGTAAGTGGCTTCAAATAACTAAAAATCACTGCATATCAGTTTTGGTGAAAATCATTAAACTTTTCATCTCTGTTACACTGTGGAGTAGGAAGTCTGGGGTTTTCTGATTGCATTCCGACCCCAGTCCTGGATTAAGTGGAAGATAATTCAGTGGCTGGAATGAATAATACCAAACATTTATTCCCTTATATCTAACGTCAAGTCGTTGTAGCTTACTTTCAAGATTTTAACTTTTTTCAAAACTGTAAACCTTTAATACGGTTTTCAGAATTGAAAAGAATTACAACCAGTTTTGGAACCAAGAAGATTCAGGGTTTTTTTTGTTTTTGTTTTTTTTTTCTGTCACAACATTTATACTACACAATTGCACATCTGCTGCAAAATCACAGCAGCTGTGACTCAAGACTCTGAATAAATCAGAGTCTTGAGACAATAAAATTGTCCAATCCCCCACTGTACTTTGGAGAAGCATCACTCAATTTGAAACAGCCAGCATCATAAGTTAAGTAAAACTGAAATAATTGCTTAGTTTTTTAATCACTTGACCAATTGACATAATGCTCAGGCATTGTGATGACAACTAACTCGGGTAGAGTAAACCTCCAACAAATAAACACGGTTATAAAGGTGGAGGAAGTGAAGGTCACATTGTTACATTTGGTGAGGAATTTTGCTGTTATTGGCCAGCATTATGTCAGGGAAGATAGGTAACAAAACTTGCCTTTCTCATCCATAGATATGAGACAAGGCAAGTGAAAAAAGTTTTTTTTGTAGTAAACCACACAGATATTTACGTTCAATCCAAACGGTCTGATCATAAAAGATTCCAAATAAGGAGCACCAAATTGCTTGTGCAAAAAAAGTTACATGTGTTGGGGCCGCCTAATTAATTTCCAGATATAAATCCAATCAAAAATATGTGGTAGGACTTTGTTATGAACTGGCTCATCTAACTGTAACAAAAGACAGGAAGAGACAGACATAAAAAACAAATAGGATCTTCAGCCTTACCTGTGAGCTATACAAGTAAACCCTTTTAAGATAAGCTTTTAAAAATAAAATAACAAAAAACTAAAAAGATGTGGTGAGCAGTAGGCACAGCTGCACCCAAGAGCTGGTGAAATATGCAAAGACTGGTTCAAAGGAAAGAGCCGGAGAGGCACCAGGAACAGCCACAACTAAGCCACCCATGAATCAGGCAAGACCTACTGTCGCCCACCTGATTCTACGTACAGGAGATGCTGGATCCTAAAGGATTTTGGGGGCAGCAGCTTCCGGTGTGCCTCAGAGAAAAAGGAATCAAACAGTTAGGAAAATAATAAAGATAGTCCATTGATTTACAGGGATTGCCACGGACTTGGAAATTACTGTTCACAGACACTCCTACCTATCTGACTGAGATGGAGCTATTTTAATGAGAAGAATGGTCAAATATTTTCATCTTTAAATATGCAAACCTGAATATACTCCAAAAAACTTGTAGCTGCAATTCCAAAGGTGGTTTATGGATACAGCGAGACAAATTCAAAAAGTTTCAAGAATTTTAATATTTTCGCATGGCGCTGTAGATAAAGGCTGGAAAAAAAATGCCTACTCCTTCCTGAAGTAAAGTCCGACTTCCCAAAGAGCATTTGTGGGTAACCATCCTTCAAAGTCTGATACCACATGTCTTCCAACAGACCTGTGAGCCACACAAGTAAACCCTTTAAGAAAAGCTTTTTATCATCCTAAGTGAGGACGAGAGAAAGGCCTAAATCACATCAGGGACAACACCAGCTGCACAAAAAAAGTTCCCTATTGAACAATGGAGCTGCCATGAGCACCACCTCTGTCTCCCAGCTGAGCCTAACAGTCAGGGCTTAACCAATCATTGAGGTCAGAGCAGACGCATGGATGACCAAAGTGCAGCCACCATAATGTAATTGTCATTGTATTGCTTTCCTGTGTAAAAGGCATCTCTTTTTTGGATTGGAGTGTGGATGAATAGGTCTGGGGTTCATGCAGGCAACTGTAAACTGATTTAAAGGAGACGAGTATGGTATTAAGATGCACTTTGGAGTAGTGGTGTTATTCAGGCATCACAATAGATCTCTGTAGGGACGATGCACTGATGTAATCAAAGCCCAACATCTCAGACTAATACCAATTCACCTGTGTCTTTACACGCACTAATACAAGAATATGCTTAAAGGTAGAAGAGGTCTTGTTGAAAAGGGAAAAATAACTTGTTATAGGAAACAAAACATTAAATTTAGATTTCCTTATTATAAAGAAGCAATATAAACCTTAAAAAATGTTCATAAGGTAGAAAATCAGCATATGGTGAAGTGAAACAGACCAAAAAAGAAAAAGAGACTAAACAACTTTGGACAATTTACTGCGGGCAGCATTTGGTGAAAAAAGAAAAAATGTCCCACTAAGTTTCCTATGTCCTCTAACTCAGGAATCAAATCTAGATTAATCTCCAACTCTTTTTTTGTTTTTGTTTTGTCTGATAACAAGCTTTTGGCCACTCTCATTAACTTTACATGAGCAGTTTATAGTTTTCCAACATAGTACGTATTAAACTACTTAATGATTAAATATACAAGAAAGCACATTCCTGAAGCCATTAGCAACATGATGACTTGTTAAAGCATTTCTACCAATTAATGTTTTACGGTAATCTAAATTTACCTAAAGTTTTGACAATTTAAGTGGTAACACTATAAAAGGAAAGAGGTAAAATAACTGAGGATGATAATAAGCACTGATTTTTAATTTAACATAAATTAGCAGGTGTACACCCAATCATTTATTCTTTTAATCGTCTGGGTTCTTTTCCGGCCTCTTCACATATGCAGATAAAAATATTTTCACATTTATTCTTTGAAAATGAAGTGCATCATGTCATGAGCAAAGCTACACTCAATCTACATCAATTTTTGCCAGAAAAATTCAACCATGTTTTTAAAACACTCCACAGTAGTGGCACCACAAGATGCCACAACGCATCAACACTCAGCTTCAGCCTCCTCCTTCATTAGCCAATGACACCTTTAGCTTATGGCCAGAGCAGCAGCTAGTGCCTATAGTGTAATGAAATTTACGAAGAGGAGCCACTTGGTATGCCAGTGATGCGGCAGCAGGTCCCTGTGCTCAGTGAAAACCACACGCTCGCTTTTATAGATTGCATAATGGCCTGCATGAAAATGGTTTCACACCAACATAAATCAAATGTCAAAATACAACCGGAGCAAGACAATTCCCATGGAGCGCACATGGACACACAACCACTGACACACACACACATAGCAGATACACATAGAAGAATCAGCCATCCGAAGTGCTTCTAGTCCTTATGCAGATACATGTAGCGCCTAATAGCACACATAATAATTTATTAAGAAATGTTAAATATTCATCAATATTGAATTAATCATTTACAGCAGATCTTTAAATTACAGGTTGTCCTTGAAGTTTTGGTTGTGAAATGCACCTTTAGAAGAGACAATTCCCTGTGGATATTTTAACTCTCAGGTGTGCACTAATGAAATAGTATTTTTATCTCTCTTTTAACACAGAAAAAAAAAAAAATATATATATATATATATATATATATATTTTTTTTTTTTTGTATTAAAAAAATCATGATTAATATGTTGAGCCTTAGATTAGTATTCTTTTCCACATAACCGCTGTTAAAAGAAAAAAAACGTGAACTTTTTTTTTTCCTTTTGATTGATAAGTTGGTTGTTTATAAGGTGGAGTTACAACATTCTCACCAGAAAAGTCATGATTGATGTTGCTGAAAAGAATATGACGAAGTAAACCAAAGTCAACTCTCCAAAATTAGAAAACCATAAAGGCTGCTAAATCAGAATATTAATAGTTTTTTTTAAGTATTTTAAAACTTGTTTTAGTTTCTCAAAGCAATAAATAAAAGGTAGTGAACTTTGTCTGAAACTTAGATGCTGCATTATATAGTACATATTAACAATGATGATTAAAACATCCAAAAAATTTAGAAAATAATGAGCAATCTGATACATTGAAAAATTACCAAATTTTGGCACAAAAAATGATTTTCATATTAGTCAACTGTAAAAGTACACACCTGCTTTTACAATTTCATACGACAATGTCAGATTACCAAAATAACAACTCAAATTATTTATACAACTGTGTAAAAACAAATTTTGTGATTTTATTCAATTTATAGGTGATGATCTCCCAGCTTGAATTCACTGACTGTGGTTCACGATGAAAAGCACAAAATGAAAGCACAGAGACTTGACTTGTACAAGTTAGTCACACTGAAAGCTATTGGACATATATAATCAAATACTTCTCCATAAAATGTTAACATAAACAAGGAAGTAAAATAAAATGTTACTATGCTGGATCTAGCATAGTAACACAATTCAACATTGATTTTAAGTCTTTTTGCCCCATGATTTGGAACCTATTAAAGAATAAACCACTTTTGCGTACAATATCATGAAATCCTGTGTTACTCTAGTAACGAGAAACTCAATGTTTGGTCACATAGAAATTGCTGATTTTGGGGATCTTTTTGTTTACATTTTTAGACTGACCAGAATTTGTCTATGATCCCTAATCAAACCAGTGCTTTCCATGTAAGTACATGGAGTTTCATTAAGCACTGTCTGTTCATGGCAGCATCTTGCATGAAAAGTCATGGCTGCCTCTTGTGAATCAGAATGGCTAGTGGAGAATGGAGGTCAAATATCCAACTTAAAACTAACTTTACTGTGTGAGCAAAACCACTATGAGAGTAAAACCAGACAGTTGAAGCAAAGGAAAAAGATTATCCGATTATCCAGGCTGGACTGGAGTCAGACACCCAACCCAGCCCACTATCCAATCCTGCCCCATTTCACCTTCCACAGTCAGGGACACTTGTGCTTCCCACTCCCCAGGGTAAGACAGGGTCACCGGGGTACTTTGTCAGGTACGCCTGTCCTTAGATCTGTCGCATCTTTGCTGAAAGAAACCGTATAAAACAACACATAGCAAAGATCAGTCAATTAAAGATTATATATACTAAATCTGTGTGAAAATTTTTTTTTTGTTTGTTTGTTTTTTTCACATTTTCTATTTGCCTTTATATCAAAAGGCAAAAAATACAGTGTTGTATTTTTTGACTTTTGACATAATTTCTCTGATCAGCTAATGTCCTAAAACAGAGAAGCATTGACTTAGGACTGCTCATCAGAATGGGTAAGAGAACAGTCTGAATACAAGGTTCGGGGAAAGAAGGCAGTCGTTAAAAGATTAAACAGCTATGATAGCAAATAATCAGCTAATTCATTGTGCCAGTCTATTCTTATTGGTCCGTAAGCCCCCTCATTACAGGACCTATATCTAGTTTTGTAGCTGATGGAAGCACTTTGAGGTTTTAAACTTCAGCACCATAGAGTAGAGACAGCACAGCGATACGAGATGTATAGAAAACAAGTGTTTTATGAGTTTGTGATTATTTTATTATCACTGGTGGTGAAGATCAATGATTTAACAATCTCAGCTCAAAGCAAAGAAGTTTAATCTTTGCAAGTCTAACCATACCTGTTATTTAGTTAATCCTGGTATTTTGTAAGTGTGGTTAATGGTCTTGTGGGTGTCTGTGTTTTCCTTGTGATAGACCTGAGATCTAAGATATCCCCTGAGGACTGAGAGTCTATCACCCAGATAAACCCTTTCACGGAGACAGTGAGAAATATAATTGAAAAATATATTATTAAATAAATCAGATATAATGACTGGAATGTCTTCAGACAAAATACTTTGTGTGCATTTCTTCCCTCATAGGATATTTATTTCAAGTACTTCATTCACGAAACTAAAAAGTTCAGTTATTTTATTTTTTCCACAACAATTGTCCAATCTATTAATAACTGAGAAAGATTAATGGACTTAGATTTTTACAAATCACCAAACTCTATATGTGTCTACTTCTAATTAGTTCTTTATCATTTCAGTGACACATTTTGAATTATTTGCTGGAGAATTCTATTACAGACATGCATAGATGTAAGGTACCAGCAGGCAAACTCTCATCCATGTACCCAAGACTTCACCATAAATCAGACTAAATTCCCTAGAAAGAGGAGTGCAGGAGGACACTGCATACTGAACTAAAATAGTATCACCCATGGCTACTTCTGATTGAATGTTTTATCACAGACCATCCAGAGTGGCGGAAAAAGAAACTAATTCATTCATCCTGCTTAAGTAAAGGCCTATAACAACCATGTAATTCCACAGAGATTTTACCTATTCCAGGCTCTTTGATTCATCATGTTATTCATGTCTTTTCATCTGTTTTTCTTCACTTGGCTTTGTGTGGCAGACATCAAAAGCCGGAACTGGTTAAAAGCATAAATAAAAAGGGGATGCAAAAATGCTACTACAAATTAAAAATTCCTGAGGTGACCAGTGCCTCCTGAGATTATGGGGCCTCTGGCTTTCAAAAACAAGGACATGGGCTCTTTAAAATCACTCTAAAGTCATAATGAAAGCAATTTATTGTGGATAAAATTTACAGCAAACTTCTAACAAAATTCAAATAGAGTCCATTAGGAATTGGTTAAAATAGTTTTTGTAGGTCTTAGAAAACTACCAAGAAATTACTTCCTGTCCCGATTCAAAAACTGTATTGCTTAAACTAACCCAGGACCAATATCCTATGTTTGTTTACAAGGAGGTGAGAGAATAAAAAAACAGCATTGTGGGAGTAAAACGTTAACTAACCCCTGCCTGGCCTGTGTGTGTTTTATCAACCAGCAGATGAACTAAATGCTCTCCTGGGTCAATGCTTAATATGGCAGGTTTTAAGCACGTAAGCTCATAGGACAGCTTTGGGATTTGGTAAGACAAAGGATATTATGGATGTCCAGCTAATAAATTTGCATCCGCTGTGTGGTGTTATCATATTAGTACAGACCAAAATCCCTGACAAATATTTATGGCATTTTGTTGAAGCGAGGTGTGCCTGAAAAAGTGTCTGGTGTAGTAATTAGACATTAAACCTTTTTGACTCCCTTAGCACTATTGCATATTATGCATTTGCCACTAGATACGTGATCATCTGCATTTATGATTCCACCTTTGCAAGAGGACACAATAAGTGCATCCAGTGGAGCTGATTCAGGGCATCCAACAACATCACATATGACGGATAAAATTATAAGAGAGTTGGATAAATAGACTCCCAACACAAAATATGGTAAAACCAAAACGGGCACGGATACGTTTTACTGCCGTTTAATCATCTACCCATGTTAGGAAGCTGGCAGAGGCAGCTTGTTCCTGTCCCGTGAGTGATAAATCGACTGACTGAAGTGTTGATATAGAAGCAAAACACATGCAAAGATGGTGCGTCTTCCTACAACACCAAAGAGATTCACAAAAAACCAACAAAGAAGGAAAGAGTAGATAACTGTGCAGGTGCAAATAGTTCAAGATTGTTCCTATTTCTGTTCGACACTTGTTTAAAGTTAAGCAGATACTTTAAAACATACACACAAAACATTTGAGGTCAAAGTTTTTTTGAGTAGCTTGTAGGTATCAGAGTTTCACTGGTTAGAGGTAGAAATTATGGATTTATGATCCTTTAAAAGGAAAAAAGCAATTACTGAAGGACAATAAAAACTCTGACAAACAGATAAGGTGTTCCCTGCATCTGGAATATCATGATCATGTGTGAGCACTTATCTATATTGATGGCCTAAGACTTTTTAAACCTAAGGGTCAAGATATCTCACTTTAAACTGGGTCATTAAGGTCATCTTGAATAAATATATTCATATTGTGTGATCTGCATGAACAGACAGTGCTGCCAGACCCATTTCTGTAATTCTGACATGATTGATAGTGATTAGAGATCTTGTCTTCATTCACTTTTACAGGACATTTCAGCATTTCATTTAAATGACAGTTAACTTCTCTCAGTACTAAAATGGAAACATAGCCCTTATAGTTAGTTAAATCTAATATTGTTCCTTCAACACCTATCAATGCACTGCCATCAAGCATAAGCGATCAAATACCTTTCTTTTCCTCATAACCTTTCCTTGTCTAAAGGTGGTATTCTGAAGGACTGCAACATCTAACTAAAGCCATGTGAAAAACTGCATAGAGAGAGAAAAACCAAGTCAAGAGGAAGAGGAGCAAGTAGGGAGCATTTTGTAACACTTGAAAAGACATTCTCACTAAAAGGGAAGCACAGCTTCTTTTATGTTTCTTTTATGAGGGGATAAAGAGTTTTTCCAGCGCACACATGGAGAGGTTGAACCTTTCTTTCATCCTGTTTCAATAACATTTACTGTTCATGAATACAGATAGATCATCGAAAAAGTTACGTTTTATTTTTTTTTCCACAATGTCTGGAATATAGGTAGAAGATATGTATAATTAAAAAAATTATCAAATATTACAGTATGTATATTGTTAGAAAAAGCAAAAAAAATATTCACACAGCCTGTTTCATTACATCAATGACACATTATAATGTTAATGTGTTACATGAATTGTGAATACAAATACATCCTTTTGTAACTGTCAGGCAAAACCTGCATATTTCCAAAAATTGAATTTTGAAATTTAAAAAAAAAATGTATAAGTTCTTAATCTAAATTTATAAATTTTAGACAGAGTCAAATCCATAATTGATACTTTTCAATTGATATTTATCAATAATATGACAAACAGATGTAAAGTGTAATCACTAGTTTTGGAGGACTTAAAACCAAAAACTATGGAACAATGAAACATGATAAATTTGAGATTATTATCATTACAGGATGACTTAATATCAAGGTTTTTTTCTATATTGCCCATTTCCAGTTTAGGATGACACATGAAATGCGGTCGTGAAAAATTCAATAATTTAATTAAATATATTTGTAGTAAAGTAGTATATTTTTGAGTGACACAGAGACTATCTCTTTCTGCTGGACCTGAAAGCTCATCTCACCTCTGTCTTATCGGAAAAACTCCCGGGTTGGGTTGAGAGGAGGAAAAGGCTGAAGCCAGGTCCTGATGAAAAACGAGGGTGTCACAGCATTGTTGCAAGGTTAGCACACCCACTAATGGAGCTGTGCTGGGCCAGGGTGCCCCGAGGATCGACCCCACCGAGGGGGGGCATGTACAAGCTCAAGATAAACTACTGTAGGGGGCATGGCACTGCCCCAAGCCCCTCTACTGCCCGCTAAGCACTCACATGCACACACACAACCAATCACCCTGGGCTATCCTTTTAACATTTATAGCTGACCATCAGATGCAACCTAGAGAACTTCACTGCTCTTCATATAGCTCTGTGTTTGACACAGCAATATTCAGTGTTAATAAAAAGCTGACTGATGTGATGCTGTAGCTGTTTGCTTCCAGAGTTTAAATGGAGTGCAATCACATCTTTGTTTCACTAAGTTAATTTAGGGAATATTAATTCACAATCACATTTGCCTGAAACCAGATTTTGATGTTCCCTACATAAAACAGACCACTTTTTTTCCCCTCACTGTTTGACATTAAATCACACAAAACCTTTGCCATTTGAGGACAGTTAGGTTCAGAGTTATTTCTATTTGCAAAATGCCAAAGTAATAAGTAAGAATTTTTAGGTTTTTTGCCCATTGTAGGCATTTACAAACTTTTCTTAAGTATTTGAAGAACTGAGGCTGCCTGTATGACTCAGGTCAAACATTTTTGGTATATTTTCATAACCTTTTGTTAATATATAACTTCAATTTTGTCTTATTCCATCTGACATTAATGAGGTGTTTAGCAAATACAAATAATTTGGTAATCCTAAATAACCTAAAGAAAGAAAAGTTAATTAGATTTAATGTAAGAAAGTAAAATAAGGGGTGCGTTTTTCATACAGTAAATGTAAATATTTGCCTTCAACTGTAAGTTAGCAAACTACTTTGACAATGGAGACACTAATACTTGTGTATATAACATTTGCATAGAGAACTTTAAAACATATGAAGTAAACTTAAATCAAATTCCTTTCAAATGTTTAGTTAAGGGAACCAGATCTTGAACTATATGCTGCTCATGGTTCACTGACATTAAGTAAACAGTGTTATTGCCCATTGTAAAGAAATGTCTTTCTAGCAGTTTATGGCTTTACCATATCCAGAGGAGACAGACATTTCTGTGCTGCCCAGGGAACATTGTAGACAGATATGTTGAAAATGGGCAACACTAAAGAATTAAACATATGGCTGACATGCTTCTCCTGGGTAAAACAGCACAACTAAATGGTCAAGGGTTAGGAGTTTAACATATATTTGAACATGAAGAATGACATGCAGTGGAAAAAAAAACTTCACTCATATGGGACAGCTGTGACAAGGAGTCCGTTTTGCAGAAAGCCCCCTACAGTAAGCAGAAATAATATTCTTAATTTCTGGCAGTCAAAAAAAAAGAAAAGTGTAAAGAAAATGACAGAAAGGTGGTAAAGCATTTTCAAGCCAGCCTTTAAGTGGATTTGCTTTCAGCAAAGACAAGATGATGTAAACTGATTTTCCTTCTGGCTGCATGCAAGCACATTTGATTTGTTAAGAGGGGATAGCTGTAGGCAACAGAGGTGGAGCCTGATTTGACAGAGAAAATGTGGAAAGTTCAAAATAAAATCCAGTAGTTGCAAGTTCTGAGGGCGTGTTTAAAGACGAATTAAAGTCTCAACATTGATGTAAGAGATACAAAGAGAGTAAGGGGAAAATACCTTTAGGAGTTGGATAACTCAGCCAACACCCAATGAGCAGAAATTTTATGGAGAATTTCTGCTCAAATTCTCCATAAACTGTACCAGGCCAAGGTTTGTAGATAAGGACCCCACCTTGCCAGGTCATCTCTGGCCTCCTTACTTCATTGCCATAAAACTCTAAGCTCCTGTGCCACAAACCTTCTGACCTGCTTCTTGGGATCTTCAGATGTCGCCATTTTCCTCTCGTCCTCTGTCGACATCCTCCTGAACTCTCCTGCAATCACCAGCTTACAGTTTTCAAGCTCCTCTAACACAGACTTCTGGTCTTCAAGTTCATTCGTCGCTCACCAGGAGGTCATCCACCACAACGCTTTGCCTCCTCAGGGCGATCTTCCGGTTATCCACCAGAGATCTGTAACTCTGAATTCTGGTATGTTTCTAATTTTTTTCACTCCTTTGGAGATCTCCTCCACCCAGTAGGTTTGGGTTGTTTTTCTGTTTATTTATGTTCTTCCTGCCTGGACTTTTGAAGGCATCTGGTAGCCGTCTTTAGGTGTGAGGAAATCCTGTTGTGATCCTTAGGTGTTAGAAACTTTGGCTTCATTTATGTTTCTGTTTTGAACATTTCTTTATTGTTTATTTGCTTTGATTTGACATTTTAGTTTATTCCTTGTGATAGTTCATTTATCCATATGGTTTTCTTAAGAGTTGTTTACTTGGATTAATGTTTCTTTCTGCTCACTGTTTATGTCACCTTTCCCTCAGACTGTCAGATTACTTAGCTTCCCAGCTGTTTCACATCTAATTTCCCACTGCCTCTACGTTCTTCTGATTAGTCCCTCTGGTTCTTATGCCACTTTCATCTCTCCCTCAGTATATTTAAGCTTACTGGTTGAGTTGTTCCCCACTGGTCCCTTCAGTAACATTTGTTATTCTCAGTGTCATCCTCTGTTGCTTCTTGTCCTTAAATCTTTCACCATGCACTACCCGAACCCCAGTCTGTATTTTGGTCTGGTGAAGAAGTCACCTTACATGACAGAGAATAAATATACAGTATATTTCATAATATGTTCTTCTCTCTCCTTTCCATGCAGCATTAGTAAGTCCAATGAAAGAGATTTGTCACAGCTTTGCTTGTAAAGTTAGAAGAACTGGAGGGATCACTAGTAGAAACTATGAAAACATAAACTCACTCATATACAGGTTTTAAAAGATTCCTCTTTAGCTGTGATGTCAGTGCAAGTAGTCTAAGCTGCTTTTGAACTGCAACAAGTCTGTGTGGGTAGGTTTCAGTATGTCTTTCTGTTTCTGTCTCTTACATTATGAAATAGAAGGTGACACAGCCTACTTATTTGCAGGACCGAGCCAGCCTAGAACACAGCTGATGATGGCCTGCTCAACAAGCTGCTGAAAATCCTCAGTCGCTGATCTAACAAAGCTCCTCTTATTCGGGGCAGCAGACAGAGGCCCACAGGGAGAAAACCTCAAAGACTTTAACAACATCTCAAACCCCAGCCTCCTTGACGGCTTGTTTCTTTCATTACCAAGCTAAAATGGGCTCTGTGGGTGCCAGTGTGAGCATGCCTGTATTAAAGAGAAAAATATGCCTTTGCCCACACATTATCGCTCACATGGCACCGACACCCACAGGCATTATTGCATGGAATTTTCCAGTACTAGTATCTCATCATCGAGTGTAATACGTTTCCATGTGTGGTGGCAATTACAGTGCCCAAATAAAAGTGGTAACAGAAGCCACAGTGGCTCCTAGGTGCTGAAGCTGCTGAGAATTTTTTTATGCTAAAAGAAGGTAGCTACTTCACAAACTGAGCAATAATATCTAATAAAACATGCTAAATATGCATTGAAATGCAGATGCTACACTTAATCTAAAAATACATGCAGGTGCATGCACACAAGTTTTCTTTAGCAATTTGCTTTTTGCAGGGCTTCATCTACTTTTCATGCAATTTCTTAGTGATGTGGTTTGTTTTTGATTAGTATGCAATAATATCTCATAGGGAACCATAATTCAAAATGGTAATCCACATTTGACGGGTGAGAACTCACACAGTGCTTTTTGAGATGATGAGATGAACTGCAAAAACCGGTGTTACAATTCACTCTCAAATGTTTACATCCACAAAATACTTTTACTATATTTTTCTAAAACTTCAATTGCCTGCACAAGAAAGTGCACTGAAAAGTCCCCATATACCTGCATAAGCCTGCAAGCATTTATTCCTGACAGCAACTGTACTACCGTGATGTAAATAAAAACAAACATCCACGCACACACAACAATCTCACATGCTTTAAAAAAACATCACACAAAAGAAGGTGGCGGTGCAACATCTACGAAGATTGCACAAGTGAAACACCCACAGAGCCACCACGGGACACATTTAACTTTAGCTTCTTTCAAAGCATCACTATTCCGATAATCTTTCCACCCACCCGATACCTCATGAGCAATGAGCCTTACCAATACTGAAAATGGACGTTAATCTATCATCAGTATACAGATCACACCAAACGCGTTGCACTCCCACTGCTCTCTGCAAGTGCACTGGTTCAGTCACTGCACTACTCTCATCAAACTATGACCACTTCACATACGCCCAGTGCACAGACGAATGACAACAGAGACCTTTCATTTGACATTATGATAGGACTCCAGAAGATGTGCAAAAGATTAGTTTGGGAATGGTAACTCTTTTAAAAGTGTATATGAAAAACAAACTCAAAGACTTCAGGTGGAGAATTTAGGGAAGAAATTAGCTTTCCTATGTATCTATCAAAAAAAAACATGACTAATCATGACCTCTTTCCATTGGGAAATTTTATCTAGTTCTAAAGCAGAATTAGATAAAATGAGAGAAAAAAATCCTAGTTATCTAAGGGCTGAAAGTCATTGTAGGAAGAACCTCAAACTTATGTGGGTTTTCAACACACTTTTTTGGGGTGTATTTTAGCTGTTTTCTTGTGGTTTGCTTTTAGTTAGTATGAAGTCTTGATCAGTGGTAACTGTTTTGAAACCTAAGGAGAGTTTTAGCAACCTGTTTTCATAAGTAAAAGTAGCAAAAGACAGTGCGCGCCCACCAGGAAAAAGGGTGCAGAGATGAGTTGTTTTGAGGGACAGTGTTGTGGGGAATGTGGGGTTAATAGTCCCGGGAAGACAGACCTGGCACCAACATGTTATAATAATACACTTGGCAGCTAGAATAGTGTCAACCCCTTAATTCCCCCTGGGAAAGAAGGACACAGCCTAATCTGTATTCAGTCCTGACATTGTCCACATCTGATATGGAACATTAGCCTCTAACTCTCTCTATAGACTAGTGTCCTTCGGTTTATATTACTTTATGTTAATAGAGAGAGAAAACTTCATGTGCTGTCATTTGTCATTGTTAGCGGGGGTGCTCCCAGAGCCTGTTTGAAATGCATTTGTTTAGAGGAGCAAGGGGGATATGGTAAACCTGTCTACCTGGAGAAAGGTGTTGTTTCTCCATCTTTATTGATCTTTGATCCAACCAAGGACCTTCCACAAACTGCTTTCTTTCCATGTTCTCCATTCCGCAATGCACATCTAATTTTTCTCTATTCTTTTGTGGCATAAAGTAAGCCCAGGTTGACCTAAGTACACAAGTTTTGTCCATTACACAAGAATCATCCAGCTAATAGTTATGATGGCCATTCAATTTGCCTCAATATAAATGTTTATATACCAGTGCCAATTTGTGTTTAACTGGGTTGAGTGAAAATAAAAGAATGATCCACTCATCACTTCAAGTAGTCAGCAGCAAGACTGCAAACCGTTTTGAAAATCATTCAGAGCTTCCAGTAGACAACCAATCTATAGTTTGTAGTGGGGAGAGTTTTCAGAATACAAAAGAAAAGCTAAAAAATGTGTTCTGATAGCAATATAAGCAAATATACATTTTATATATTTGCATAGCATAAGTTCTTCATCAGTCACTTATCTATACAAAATAAAGCTTATGCTGCTCCTAACTTCAGTCCATGCAATATTCTGCATTTGCAACAACTAATTAGACATGGAGAATATGAGTTACTTTAGTCAAACTTAATATATTTTTAGAAATACATCAAAAACCAGAACTGTCTCCTCAAGCAATCATAGCATCTAAAACATGAAATTGTGCTGAAAATATACAATCAAAGTAGCTCTGACTCCACATGGGTCTTCTGTTGTTTCAGACCAAAAAGCTTACAGAGATAATTATCTTACAACGGAAATGTAAAGCAAATCAACATGAATAAACATGTTCTAGGCAGTTGCTCTACAAGAGATGAGCCACCGGTACGCTGCTGCTTAACAAAGCTTGTATCATCTTATTTGAATAAAATAAAATGAGAGAGCGTCTGTTGAGGCTGGCAGAGAGAATATTGTTTAAGTCTGGCAATGTTCTCCGACTTCTGTTTGAATTAATTCCGCTAATTGTCTTCAGCCCAATTAGAAGTTATTCCCCCTCTGCAGTCTGGTGAAACAGCACTGAGCTAATTGGATTAAATCTTTATCATTTTCTGGAGAACACAGAGAAGAGGAATATGCAGGAATGCTATTGCTTTTTTAAATTAAAATTTACCTAATGACTTTTCCTTTATTAACATACAACTTCCACATGCTTTCAAGTTGTAATTTGAGCTGAAAATGTGAAGTGGGGGACATGTAAAACGGTTCTTTAAATAAAATAGTCGCCCTTGATTGCTTCCTGGTTATAACTATTTAGTTTTTTTTTCTATCATGGTCACTTCATTGTAAAACTGTGTGTAAAAAGCAGTACAAAGAACATCCATTTCCTTGCATGCTCATTTACATGAGTGACAATAATTGAGGAAATTGCACAATATATTTGAGCCTCTTAAACTATGCTTCCATTCTGACCTTTAAACAAGAGCTGTTTCTGATAAATGAGACACTACTTACCCTTCCTGGGAAACAAAAACAGAATGTGTAAGGAAACATTATTATAAGTAAATTAAAAGCAATATAAAGAAATGAATGAAATGCATGAAATCATAAAATCAGTTTGGGCAAGTGCCAGATCTGACTGGAAGAAGAAATTATCTTCCTCCTAAAGTTTTGGAGAGACAAGCATGAAGTGCTCTAATTGTGTCTGGTAAATGTCTGCACCGACTTTATAAAACACAATAGGCCAACAACAACAGATTACTATTGCTTCCCAAAGCACATTTCAGAGTGGTCTTGTATTGTGGCCAGCCCAAGGCACACCTGTGCAATAATCATGCAGTCTAAGCAGCATCTTGATATGCCACACCTGCAAGAAGGGATGGATTATCTATGCAAAGAAGAAGTCACAGATTCAGACAGATTTGTGAACAATATTTGAGAGAACTGGTTATTTTATGTACACTAAAAATATTTTAGACCTTTAAGTTCAGCTCTTGAAAAATAGAAGCAAAAACAAACGAAAACAAAGTTGTGTTTATATTTTTATTCAACATAAATCAAAATATTAGTTCCAAGAAATTTTACTTTGTACTGTAATGCCTTGAAATCGGCTTTAAAAAATACCTGCTCTTTCTGAAACTCTGCCTTCAGAAAGTCCTCAAGTCTTTAACATTTTTACCAGTATTTTGCTAAGAAGTAGCTCATATAATGAGCTTATCAGATGTGCAGCTCCACCAGGTGTTTGCTAATTGCTGCTAGCTAGTCTGAAGGAGCTGAATGAGGGTGTAGCGGGGCAGGGTGCTCTGTGAGGTGGAAGATCGGAAGCTTGGAAACTGCAGCACCACAGAGGAGCTGCGTCTTGAAGGCGGCGCTAGGTTTGCCCGGCCATTTTGCACAACTGAAGGATTGCCACGGCAGATTAAAGGATTTCTCAAACATTTGTGAAAGAATCAAGACAACACTCCAGGTACATTTTGATCCTTATAAAATGATGTAGAGCTCAAAAAAGTATATTTCAGAAAATACTGCCCCTTTTTAACTGAATTAGTGAAATAAATTAACGTAAATATATTGAGATGGGTCAGTATCTGACATTTGTAAAGCTTTTATTAGTTCTGTTACTTTTACAAGAGTATTTGTAAAAAAAAAAAATGCTACATAAAGAATATTTGCCCTGTTCCTTGTTTACAATGCAGTGTGCTTACTCTCTCGCTAACAAGAATGGCCACCAGCATAGACCATAAGAGGGACAGTAATAGGACCATTCACATTCTTAGTAATTGTATGTTTTTCATCTGAGTCTACAGGGATTCTCAAGCAAATCTCTGCTTGAGCAAACACTTCTTAAGAAGAATTTTAGTGAGCGGTAATGATTGTAAGAAAGACAAGGGAGGTAGAACCAAAGGGGGTACAACATTTTAAGTAGACCATCTTAGAACATAAATAACCTCTAAAGCAATCATATTTGAGGACCATTTACACAGTAATACGGCTTGTGCATATATTTGTTTTCTAGCAGGGACTGGTGGTTGCTAGGATGAACTGCTATGTAGTAAAATATGCCTCATGTAAATACCTGAAAAAACATCTGAAATAACTGTACATTGGTTTTTCTTTGTTTGTTTTTCCACATGAGAATATATGTGTAATTAGACTATATTAGAATTATATACACTTTAAAAAGTAAATACAGTTCCACATGTAGTCCACCTAAACTCCTATTCTTAAGAAGTTGGGTGTCCAGCACTGCTATGCTCCTGAAATTCATTCCCTTAAAGGTTCAATGGGAGAAACGGGAAGAGCACTGGAAAAACAAACAGCAAATCCAATGAGAGGAAGCTTGGGTTGATATACGGCCAGCAGGGAGTACTGCAATTCATTGCTGGAGGGCAATAAGGAGTATGGGAGGACCAGCTGGCTTTATGCCTCACGAAAATATAATAAAGAAGAACCAACAACCAAACAGCCGACATCTAGATGTTCACGCAAAAACAACCGCTGCGTGAAAGTATCGATAACAATCACAAAATGTTCATGAGCAGAAGAACTACATGGAGTATTGGTAATTCTATGGCCGTTGCATATTCACTCTGAATTAATACATTCAGAAAAGAAAACACAACACAGTTTTAAAGTTTTAAAATGAGTTAACACAAATGTTAATTTTGGCCTTTAAAAAAAGGTTTCAAGTCTTATGGTTCCATTTTCCCCTTAATGAATGAGCAATCTGTGCAGAGTGAATTATGACTAATTCAGTCACAATTTCACTGCCTGTCTACCATGACAAAAAAGCAAAGACAGGAAATATCTGAATTAATGTTCACATTAAATTAATGTTTTAATGTGAACTGGTCTAATGTAATGAAAGAATTCAAACACAAATGGTAAACTCTTTTTTTTTCACAATTTTGTAACTAAGCTTCCAGACAGATGTCTTAAAAGTGCACAATTACAGTATACAAACTTTAATTCACTTTCCTTAGATACTTACAATAACAGTGTGCCTATTTACTCAAATCCTAACCCTATTTTCAGTTACCAAGATTTTTTTTCTCCATTTTAAACAGTTTGTGAGAACAGATGGTAAATCCTGAGACGGAGATAAAGGGAAAAGCAGTGCTTTAGTTGCTTAGTTTAACGAACAATGACCGTCATGTCTGATAATGTAATTTGTTATTTCTTTTTATCACAAAATGAGACATGAAATATCTAAACCACATTATTTCATGCTTGTCTACACAGACACCTCTTTGGAAGAAAAAGTCACATGTTGACACTTTCAATTGGATTTCAAATATCTGTTTTGTAGCTGGGAAAATCCTTCATATATATTGAAAAAGACTGTGTAGGGAAATGGATGTCTGAATCTGTGAGGCCAAGTGACATTGTACAGTGCACAGAGAAGAAGGCTTGGGATCAATGAGCATCATAAACATAATACAATACAGTAATCCATTGCCATTCAAGCAACTAGGCTTGGCGTTGGAGGTCTCTGCAGACCATTCTTAGCACCTTTACAGTTGCACTCACAAAAGCTTTGATTGAAGACAAAGAGAACATTTTATTAGTGTGAAAGAAATTAAACGTTCACGAGTGTATGCAACCCTGCTCAAAACAAACAGTTCATCATGTTACCCAGATACACATTCCCCCGTGTGCATATGAAAACCCTAACTCACACTCCAAACATCTGGATTTGTTACGGAAATTAACTGTTGGGTTATTATTGCTATAATTTAACCTGCAAGCAATTGAGCCATGTGTTGAAACTTTTTCTTGGATCCTTGTAAGACAGCCTGGAAAACTGCCTTACAGTCATAAATCAACCAAATCCTTCTGTCAAGAAGCAAGTTTGAAGTTTTCTTCTATAATATTACCTAGATCACAATAAAATAATTTGTGATGTGTGAGTGGAAGTTTGTTGAAATTGGATGTTTTATGCTTTCATACTTGATAATTGATTTACTTTGTAAGATTGGATCCATTCAGTGCAAATGCAGAGAAAAAAAATCAATTGCTGTTTGGCACCAGATTTCCTATTTTTTAATAGCCCTCTTAAGTGTGGTACTTGTAGGCTAGATATCAAATAACAATAGATGAAGGTTTAAATTAATCACTAACATTCTCAAACAGAAAAGCTCTGCACACATAGCATAAGCCCTATATAATTTCAACCAGTGTCTTTGTAGTTCATAGCTACATTGAATCTGTCATTGATAAAGTATTTTAACTGAATGGTTGAAGTATTTTTGTTCATAAATTCCTATATTTGAAAGAAGTCGCTTGTGACAACTTTGGACGATGGCAGGGTTGAACATGATCCAGAATTAGCCTAAACTTTGTCAACAAAGAAAACTAGAGGTTCTGCTGTGCTGACTTGTGGTTTGAAGAATTTAACTGTTCTTAACCTGCACTGAGTGCTCAAATAAAAAAGCACAATCAACAATTTTATAGTATTTTGCTAAAAATGTACATAATACTACTATGTAGCTTTTTCAGGCAGCTCTTCAGGAAGAAGCTGTCTAGTGGCTTAAGTTCTTAGCTTTCCGTCCTTGGGAATCTCTGGACACACTTTAAATAATTCAACACAACAAAAGAGGAGTGGGTAATAGAGCTGAGGCACAAAGTAACCCAATCAAAGGTGACTGTCTGAAGTTTCCATCCTTGCCTTCAAAATTCACACAATAAATGCGCCCACCATTCTCTTAGGTCAAAGGCCATTTGTTGACCACAAACCACATTAAATAGGTTGCTCTGTGACCATGACCAGGGAAAGACCTGTGGTCTTCCCCTGGTCGTGGCCAGTGCGAGAAACATAACTGCTTTGTAATCATGTTACGCTAATATGGGACCACCCACGTTTAAGCAAAATAAATATACTTTTGCGCAGCCCTGACTGCATGCTTGAACAAGGTCAACTGTCAAGAAAAGATGAGAAATTGTAATTCAGTTGTAACACATTGCAGAGCTGCGTGACTTCAAATGTGATTTTCCTTTGACATAATAGAAAGTTCAAAGATAGAAAGTAACCACAGTTTCCTTTGAAGGCTTTCAAAATTCGCCTTAAACATGTGAATCACACACAGTGAAACAATCATTGCAGGTGTTTTTCTTTTAGCTGTAAAACAAGTGATCTACACCAACACACAGTAAATATCAAAATTTGTTAATCATTAATAAGTGCACCAGTGAGTGAACAGTCAAGAGAGCTTCCAGAAATGAATCAGTTTCAGTTTTTATCCATCGACTTTATAGCAAAAAAAACTCACATAAAGCTCCACTTTGATCTTTTTTTTTCTTTTTTTTTAAAATCTTAACAGTTGGTCTACTAATAAACATGGCTAATTGTTTTTACAGTGTTAGACTTTTGCCATTTTGAAATGTAAATTTGATGGAGATGTTAGTTTAGTTCAAGTTATTTACAGTCAGGGTACACTAAGGTACTCAATAGCTAGTTCATGGCAGCTTTCATAAACAGCTAGTTGGGTTGGAAAATTATAAATGATCATATAAATATTTGAACACTTCACAAATGATAGATTTTGATAGAAAATTTAAAACGTTCTTGACAGCAAATATGAACAGTGCCTTTGACACATATGAGAGCCCTAAGAGGGCCTACCAAAGGCCTATTAGGGGTGCAACTCATTTTAGATTAGTTTTGGAGATTTCTTTAACCTCCTTTGCCATTTTGTGGTCACAAGACAAACTTCTGTGTTACACATTCAGCCTATTGACTCATGTGGGCCTCATAATAAAACCCCAGGGAATCAACAATTAAATATTCTTGATTAACAGTCCTATTAACTCTTAACAACATGACAGACAAAAAGTGTTTCAATTATAATGTTACATTGATCCCTTATTCATTTCGATGTGTGATTTACAGTCATTAGAGTAATCATGAAATATCTGTTGCAGCAGTAAAAACTGAATCCGCCCTAAGTATGCCTTTGGAAAAAGGAACTATATTTTAATCCAGAGGTTGTGCAGGTGCCCTTGCCAGTTTTGCAACATGTTTAAGATGATTTTAAATCATTCCTATTTCCATGTTGAGTTCTAGAGGGAGGCAACAGGGCAGTTCTGGAACAGAGCAATGGTTTATTAGTTTGTTCAGTCTCTTTGAATAAGAAGCTCTGATGCTGCTGCCCCAACAGATGGCTGCAAAAGAAATCACACTGTTTCATCACAGATTTGTGGAAAATGCAGTATGTGGCATCTTTTTTTTATATTTGCAGTTGCCTCACCACATCCCCCTGTTCTCCAACAATAGGTATTAAAGAATGTGACCATTACTGGGACTGTGTCCTTTATACCTATTACTACAGTCCATAATCATCTTTGTTTACTTGTTGAATTCAACACAAGAAGAAACCATGCCAAAGTGACTTAGAACTACAGCTGCAGGATCTTTTGGGATTGTCTGTAGAAGCGACCACATAAGTAATGACCAAGTCTTTCTTGGTCAGTTTATTTTTCCATTAGCCACATGAATCACAATTTAATTCTCTAAATTAAACTAAATTTACAACTACAACAAAAACAAAATATAGGAGTCAAAATGTGACATTGGCCTTTCACTGTGCTGTGCTAGTAATAAACTCCCCAGCTTAGATCAAGCTTCTCATCCCCAACGCTTCATAAAAACCTGCCTGATAATATCATGTGTGCTGTGTTGCACTTTTTGAAAAATAATGAGTGCAGAGTTAAATCTATTTCTCTGGTCACTTTAACTATAGATTACTTATGGTAATTGATCACATTATGGTTGATTGTCTAAATTTTGAAAAAGCCTTTATGACGGTAATTAGTATTAAAGGCACAAAACACAAAGCGAACGAGCCAGCAAGAGAGAGAGAGAGGAAAAGAGAGAGAGAAAAAGAGATCTTGAAACAGACCACAATCAATTAGTCTAGCACTACAATAGCCGGGAAATATCATATTGGGGTCATGCATTCCTTATCAGACAGAATTTCACATGCTAGATAAAGCTCCAATGATTAATTGAGTTGGATGAGTAATTGTGAGAAAGATGAGTGTTATTTTCCTTCCTCCTGGCAACTGCTAGCACACATAGTTAACCTAAAAAGTGAAGATCACAGTTAAGGGCACGAAGGGCATGAAGTCCCCCCACACATGTTGCTAGATAACAAGAAGCTTCTGGTGCAATTATTCTTTTTTGCAATAGGTCTCAACACAAATACGTCTGCAGTGCACTTCTGCAATGAAGTTCCGTGAGTTTCTAATGAACAGAAGGATATCATTACAGTAAGCTAAAAATGTGCATATTCAACACACTGATGCAATAGTCTTTTTCTGGCAACACCATCTGAAGTGACGGTTTACACAAGCAGCTTTTGCAGATTCTCCAGCTGCATATTTGCTTCCAGGTATTGCACCAATGCATTGTGGAACCACAGCACAAAAGAATCAAATGTGTCCGCATTCTCTTCAGCAAGCAGGTGTTGTATGGGTAAACTGGCAATGGTGGACATGCCACTCTAATTTCATTGACAGGTTTACGACCTTTTATGTGTCCCAGCTGCTGTGTTTATGACTGGCTGACTGTGCGTTCATGTTCAACAACATTAAACATGCATAAGCTAGACACAGCAGACTGCCACACTGAAAGGAATGTTCTCTCCAAGCACAGAGAACATCAAACATGTCTTCAGGGGAACATGAATTGAATGGGAGCTATTAAAACAAGCAGATATTTAAATACAGAATGACACATGGTCAGACAGTATTAAAATAGCGCATGGTAAAAATACAAATCTAAGTCATCATGGAGTCTAATTTTATCAGGCTCTTTAGCTCAGGAATGTCACTGCACAACAAACTAATCTTGAATAACAAGATTAATTTGGCCAAACAAAATCAGAGAAGTTGGGTATGAATTCACTGGAAACTGAAATGCTGTGTCAGTGTTTCAAGATGTTAGAAATGCTTTCATTTAAGTTTTTGAAGTGGTTCAATTAGAAACTAACAATTCGTTGCTGCACCTGTTACCTACTGTAATTGTATAGATTGAGCAGCTTTGTCCGTTATTGGTTCTAAACACTTCAACCAAACATGTAATATAGACTTAAAGACAAAGATTTTACCATGTTTTATACTTACACTTAGATTACTGATTTTATTTGTGTATTATATTTTTGCAATTTATTTTTGTATTCTCATTTTTAAACCTTTGGGAATAGCTGTTCTGAATGTGTCAGCTCCTTAGAATAAAATAAGAAAAGGCAAATACAATAGCATAATCAGTGATCTTAATTCAATAACTTTCAGAAGTGTTCCAAATTTGGAAAGGTCCCTCTTTTAGTACTACAGGAACTCTTTCAGAAAGAAAAAGAAACAAATGTCATATGGATATGAATGAGCCAATGGAAGTGATTTATATAGATTGCTATTTGGCAAGCACTGCCGCTTTTGCTTTTGTATACAAAGGCCGTGCTCTCAGGAGCTCTGAGTGCTAAAGTCTTCAGATTTATTAGCGCCCCTCTTGAAACTAGACTAAATTTACCATTCATGGTTAATGTTCTTATTTATTAATAGTTTAATTATCCAAGTTTAGGTTTACTGAAAAAAAATATAGGTTTGCATTTGGAGAACAGCTAATCCTTTCCATTTTATTTTTCTCAAGAAACAAGCCACACTGTTAAGTTTGTGATAAAACAAAGAGATCAGAAAATAGGAAATACAAACTGAAAGAAAAGATCAAAACTACCATGAAGCTTTCATGGTAAAGCCCTCAGAGGAAGCATCAGTGTCACAGTCCATAACAAAACATGTCAGCATCATTATGAGCTCAAATATGTGATAAGAAGTGCATTTTGGCATTCACTGTACAAGTGATGATGTTTTGTATGAAAGACTTTCTGTCTAGCTCTTCTCTTCCAGGCCTCAAAAATATGCAATAATCTTGTCAGTAATTAAGACCAGACTTTACTAGGAGCCACTACATACCTATTGATTTTGATTGTTGTCATATTTTCAATAAATCTAAAACACTCTGAACACTGTCGATTAAAAACAAGCAAGTAACTCTTGGCTTTTGCTTTTGCATCATAGGCGTAAATCCCGGGGTGGGGGTGGGGGAAGGGGGGAGGGGTGTCCGCCAAAAAGAAAAATCATTGAAGAAACGTTTGCATTTAAATAATGTCAACGTTTAAAGGCAAAAGAAACAATGAACGAACTAAATCTGCCATTTATCTCAGAAAAAAGTAAGAATTAATTTTTAGTTCCCCCCTACCATTGTTAGAACAATGGTTCAGTCCAACTTGAAGGAGGAACAACAGCACAGGCTCTGTAAAGCCACTGAAGTGAGGAGCTAGCTGTTAGCTGTGGCTCTGCAGCACAAACATAAAACCCTCCAGTAAGTAAATACTTAAAGAAAAGACATGTAAACCTTTATTTACATTCACTGCTCAATAAGAAGAAACACATTAACAATAAAAATCAGACTGCAGTTTGTCATTTTCTTACTTTGGCTGAATCTTGATAAGCTGCTTCATTAGCAAAACTGCTGCACTGCTTTCATAGACTTAAGCTTTCAAAGGTAGCAAACATCTCATTCATATTTAACTCTTTATCTTTTAGTTAGAAGAGTTTGAAACGGGAGGGAGAGGCTGAGCAAGTGGACCCAGCTCTGTGTTTGGGAGCCGAGAACAGATAGAAAAAAAAGAAAGCTGCCTTTATTTTTTACTGTCTACAATGTAGAGCCTTTAAAACCACAAAATAAAATCTGAATATTTTTCAATATAAACCCTGGTGCTTTAAGTGTTATGTTTAAGTTATAATCCCCCCGATATTCATTTCTATTTACCTGCTAGTTCTCAGTCATCCAGGACATGACAAAACTAAAAAAGGCTTAAAAATAAAGCAACTTAAGTTATGATTTAAACAGGCCATAACTTGTATTGGGAACCATTACAATAAATCAATGTTTATGAGGAATTTTATTAAGAGCAGTTACTCATTAAAGCTTTTTTATTTAGAACCTTAAATTTTTGTAAAGGTGGAGTAGAGATTAGATCAGTCAAAACTCATATCTAAGCAACATTTGAATTTTAGTTTTACTTCAACAGGTTGCTTACTTAAAAACAATTTCTCTGGTGTGGAGAGCTTTAGATAGAATATGTTTATCAGCTTGTGTTATTGTGTGGCATTAAACAGCAATAAAAATGCATGCACACATAATTTGTCTTATGAGATTGGTGATTAATCATGCTTTCCCTATTCTTTTTCTGAATAAACACTCTTACAAGTGAGCTAGAAACAAATGCATGCCCTGTTTCACTACTAGTGGGTGGTATCTACTGAATCAGTTTCATCATAAGTCATTTTCCTTTAATCTAATGCAAACTGTCCAAATTTACACAAACCAATTAACATTTTAACATATTGCAAAAGTATCCAGTTGAATTTCAGTACTGATTTGTCAATTATTAAATATAAGGACATAAACTGGTTATAAAAGGCTAACAGATAAAAAAAAACAAAAATCATTCACTAACAAAGCATGCAGGGAGGATAAAAAAAACAGCTTTTTAAACAGGAAGCCTTTATTTTACAGTAATCCGACAGGAATGGGGCAAAAAGAAGCGGGGAAGACATGCCACAAAGGAACTGAGGACAGGAGGACTAGAGATGGTCGTGTCGAGATCTATAGCCTCAGTATGCGGCGCGCCCGTGCTAACCACTGTGGCACGCAACACCACTCTGCTGAATTTTAAAGTACTTCATTCTTTAGGAGCTTAACTGTGGGCCACATATGAACAATAAACCAGCTGAAGATGCAGTGCCACTTTGACACACATGCAGATGGTCGCATGCATGTTTTAGATTGTAGAAAAGGAGTTACTTTAAAAAGAATTAAAAGCAATTGTAAGCTGGTTATCATCTGCATAGAAAGGTAAGTATTTCTTATAATGGCTAAAAATTTTATTTATTATTAGTTGAACTTTATTTCTGTGACTAGCTTTGGTGTGAAGAAATATTCTTTATTCATAAGATCAAGCTTAAAAATTTTGATAAAAATCTAACTAAATCTACCTAAATTCCAGTCACATTAACAGGCTTATGTCATTAAATATTGTGATATGTTGCATGTAAAAACTTAATTTAAGTCTTGTAGGTAATCATAGACACAAATTAATTTTCTGAGACCATGATATCATTATTAGTAATAACTAATGGCAGGTTTTTTTTTTCAATGGGAGTTCTACATTTTGACAGAAACTCCTTTCATAGATTATCCCTGCCCAAATGGCAAAAAACTATACTGCTTGGTAAAGTAATATCACTAATTAAAGGATAACACAGAGAACATAATGAATAAACACTCTGATCAATTATCTAATGTGTTTAGCACTTATCCTAAATCATGATCTCCTCTCCAAAGGGAGATGGAGCCAGACAGCAAATTTATTGGAAACTGTGTTGCACAAATCACCCAAGTGTACAGAAAAATCAATGTCCTCAAACAGTGCCCCCCTTTTTCCATCCGATTGTGACAATACTGCTGACATGTAATATGCTGTAATTTGTAATTTCAGCAATTGTTTATTACTTTAATATGTAATATCTCAAGTCATTAACTGGAACACGCCAAATGTGGTATTACTGTGGTCTTAAAATGCGGGAAATGGATTTCAAAGGTAGTGCAGCATGTTGCAATTCAGCTTTTAAGTAGTGACTATGAGAAGACATGTTTTACATTTTATTAGTTTGAAATATAGCAATATCAGAACAGCTAACAGTGTGAAGTGGTTTCTTAAAGCTGTTCAGAAAGCATGTTTTTCTACATTAATTAGAAAAAACATTTAAGACCATTTAGTGATTACTTCAGAACTGTCTATCACTAAAATGAGAGGAACCAACTCAATGAATATCACAGAGTAGACAAACAGAGAAAATAGAGACAAAGAGACTTATGATTCAGGCTTAGCTGTCCTCATTGCAAAAGAGGCAAGATGGGCCAGGAGGTGTGGAGATGCTTTAAGCTGATTTATAGGAAATGGTAATAAAATGGGACCCCACCCCTTGCGTCCCTCCCCTGCCTGTTTAATATGCAAATATGCAGAGCATCCTATTTCAGACAACTCCTCATCAATAAAATCATGGCTGCAAGCGCAGGTACTCATACTTCATCTATATGAAAATACATGATGATAGTTTTACACAGAGCCATCTTTTAGAATGAAGCCCATGTGTCAAAGTAGGTGTGATTTGAAGGATTTTACAAAGTCATATCCTAGATAGCTGTAGTTTATTTCTGAGATACTGGAAAAACCAAGGGAAGAGGTGGGATGGAACCACAGGAGATCCACAACTGAGAAGATAAAGAGATTAAGCTGTCCTTCAAAGCTGGACATCAGTTTGAAAGTCTAAAAAATAAAAATCTGCTCAGGTGGTGCAAGAATATCAGGGTACACTAATGTTTGATCCCACTAATTTCTTTAAAAAACAAAAAGAAAAGCTAATTTTCCACTAATAATTGATATTTTTGTCTTATCTCAATGGCCCTACGGCCTCTTAAATGAGATATATTTATGTTATATATATATATATATATATATATATACTGTATATAAGCTATTTACTGTGTTATAATGTTATTCTCTTATCAAAACTACACCTGAAGTGGTGCTTTGATTCTTTCATGCATGTTTGACAAATTCTTGGCAATCATTCAAGGATGCATAAACAGTTGCTCAAACAAAACATTGCTTATTTTCACAAAGCTCCTTCTTTGAACTGCAGTCCCAAATTGAGCTTCCAACTCACAAAGCAGCCTCTCCCCCACTCAGCTCCACCACACTAGCAGCAGCAGCAATTACCTAACACCAGGTGAAACTGTGCATCAGCTGAGTCTATCATACAAACTACTTCTCAATCCAGCGCTCCTAATAACAGTTGCAAACAGCAAAGTGAAAAGGAATTGTTATGACGATGTGCTGAGGGAGGACTGACGAAAAGAGCGGGGCCTTCTTAAAGAGACAGAGACCAATTTAAAGCCATCAGATTACAAAGTAATTTTTTCCAAGTCATGTTTGATATGCATCTTTATAACAAATTATGGCATCGCTTACTTGATTGTGGTACAAAATAGAATTATGTTTCTGAAAAATACATAATACCCTTTTATCAATTTGACCAACAATGAAACTATCAGTAATGTATCTCCACATTTCAGAGTCTCATCAAAGCCATTCACAACATTGCATGTCTATCATACTTATACAGATTATAAGGTGAACATGGCTCCTTCTTGGTAACAGTGAAAGACAAATTAAACATTCTGAGAACAGATGTATTTTTATCCATTTATCCAGTTTTTCCCAACAACTGTCCCCATATAAAGAGGTGAACCCAGGAAAAAAAAAAAAGAGGGAAACAAGGATATGTCCAGCCCCTGGAGGCCTTGATATAACCCACTCTTGGTCCATGTATTTTACATGAACAATCCTCAAAGGGCACAAAGAATAGGAACTTCACACTATTTAAATACAGGATTTGGGACATCAAAGCCAGGCTGATATTGGAATAACAGAAATAATTAGGGATATGGAAGTTGCAGAAATAGCCACATTTCCATAAGATGATAATTAGTCCCAGGGCTAGCTAGGTCAGGACAAAGAATGTTTATTGAAGCTCTGTATTTAATGGAGGCCTAAGGCTGGCATGCCAGGTAATTACAGAAGAATAGAGAAGTAAAGTTGAAATCCTGATTGAAAATTTTCTTTTCAGTTCGTTTCTTCATAGTGCTTTTAACCATGCATGGAGCTGATATAATAAAGATCGTCTCAGTTTAAACAACGTGTTGACGCTACATAAGTGATACACACAAGAAGCTCAGCCCTCAGTTAAGTAGGTTACCACACTTTCATTACAGGCGGCTTTCAGTTAGTTGAGCGGAAATTATGATCAGGATATTTAAAACAGCAACTCACAATACCGTAGATAACAGGGCGTTCTTTTGATGACGCTTAGTGACTACAAAGGCCTATAAAACATGCGTACTAAATGATTATGTGGCTTTGTGAATCATTTGGAAGATGAAAAAACTGAAACCTCAATTAGCCCAAATCGCAAATCGGATCAGATCGGGCCAAGTCTACTGTTACTCTTCTCTCTGTGTGTAGTCATTTGGTTTGCCTTGTTCCATTTCCACTTATGGGTAAACAGGGGAGGGAGTAAAATCATTTTATTTTCTCCTGCTGAGAGGGATGTTAAGAGGGGCCAGAGAGTCTGTCTCTTTATCTAATAACCCTGCCACAAGCTTGCCAGCACAGGAAAATCCTGGCAGTGAGCAGGGAGGGAGTCACAGAGCCATTTAGAATCCAAGCTTGGCTCAGTCAGTGAAATCCACACTGCAACTCAAAGAGTAATGTTGGTCGCTTCTAGTCTCCCCCCACTTCCTCAACGGGAGCAGGTCTGATGCATCTGGCAGCATTTGGATGTCAATTGTAATTGAATGCAAGGCAGTTTAAATCACAGACCTGTGCTTTTATAAACAGACAGCATATGCCATGAAACCGTATTCACTTGCACACATTCAGAACTCTCCCCAGGGACTCTTTCACGATACAAAGAAAATTCAAAAAGGTACTTGGTGAAAGAGGGAAGAGAAATAAACCTTTTTCCTAGGATATACAAAGTTATGCATTTTGTAAGATTTACTCGTACGTTATATGATATTGAGTTTACAATCTTCCAGTCATTGATTCCATTTAGATTCATTATTTGGTGCTCCTGGTTAAAAGGAAAAAGAGTCCTAACATTGTGAATTATGATAATAGTTAGGCTCCAGCAGAGAGAAAAAAAATAGAAGAAAAAATAGATACCAGGGCAGAACTGTACTGTGCTGAACTGGAAGTTACTATAATTATTTTCTGATTAACATGGATATTGCTAGTGTTTGATTAATCATAAATAAACGTCTGTGTGAGAATGATGCATAACATTATCTACAACATTTGATTTATAACATATGATCCATATGATATGTTGATGTTATGACTGGTTTATATTGATACTGAAATTATGAATAACTATCTGAAAACTTTATTTGTTATGAATGACTTAAATTAGAACATACCTCAATATGGTTAATCAATATTATTTTTATTTACTTGTTGCAAAGCATTACTTTGTTTCTTATTGAACACACTTTCCTAATGTTCACTAACATCAAACTAAATCAGTATTAATGATTTAATTTATGTTATGTCTTGTAAGGACCGTCTTGAAAATGAGATGCTACATCTCAAAGACTTATCCTTGAAACAAATAAATTAGTCTGATTCTCAGTGTGCCATTATTTATCATACAAAAAATAGATCAAATCTATAGTTGAAATAATGTCTCATTTTTGATAGGAAATGATAAAAATAAGATATATTTGTGTAGGGATGTGTGTGTGAGTCTGTTGATAAAGATCAAAAATTACAATATTAGAAAAACAAAACACTCACTGACAAAGATACAAAGGTAGCCTGAGTGTTCATCTAACTACAACAATCAGCATTAAAAGATGCTTTTTTTTTCAGACCATGTTTACTTTTATTTTAATAAACTAAAAAGTAAGCAGTGAAATGACTTTGATCTAAGCAGTGAGCAATTACAGTTATTCAGAATGCAGTGAAGACATCAGAAATAATTACTGCAGAAAGAAAGGTAAAACGAATTAAAATGTTGCTCATATTGCAATACTTTAAACACACATAACCTTGACCTCTCTTAGGAGAAAACAGAAGTCCATACTTTAATATAAAGTAAATGAGACACTCACTGCTCTAGTAGCTCTGTGAATGGCCCCAGCAGCATGGCAGACAGTGTCCCCTGGTGTCAATAATGTCTCCTTTGTGTTAAAAATCAAATTTTAAAACCTCAATCCTTTGACTTATGAAAAAAAGCTGGCAAAAACATAATTCAATTACTCATCCTAATTTCAGAAGGTGCTCAGCAGTGTTTTAAGACATCATAATGAATTAATCAGATTTTCTGGTTAAGTTTGAAATGAGAATTTGTTCATACTTACTGGTATGTACTTACATACTTACTGGAATTGTTCATCCTTTAAATCATCCATCCAGTTATCTATCCATGCAATCCCCTGGAAATGTTGGCCTTGTCCCAGGCCTTCATGCTGTAAGGCACAAATGCCGACATCTGATACCTGCTGTTTCATTTCACACTGAATTAAGTCAGAATGGTGGTTAAAATGATTCAGAGACACAGAGACAAGTGAGCTCTCAAAAAAAGTTCATATGAACACATGACCTGCTCAAAGATAACAGTTTATTTAAAGCCAAGTGACTATTTGAAGTAATTCTTTTTCTTTTTCCTTACACTTCTTTACTTGAATCTCTTCACCTCTTTTCAGCACACCTGTTGCCAAACAGAAGAATGGCATCTGCAGACACCGCCTGGTTATTTTCTATGGATGGAAAGCTGAGCTCTGGACAGAACAAACTGCTGACTTTGCTCAACATTTGTTTTCCACGGAGGCTGCACATGACATCACATTATCCCCTGGGGCTGTGTGGGATCTAGAGCAGGCTCAGACTCTTTATGTGTCCAGAGCACAAGCACCCTAAACACGTGTCCTGGATCATCATACCTTAGAACCCTATTGTCCTCCAGTCAGAACATTCTCACAGAATGAGGTATTTTGGGTGAGGATATTGTCCACTTGTCATGGTTCAGATGTGTACTTACAAAACTGAGACACGTGAAAAAAAATATTTGCAAAACACCAATGATGACATGCTCACATTTCATACCACACAGCAAACACAAAATTGTTAGTCTTAAAAGAGATTTAAAATTATTGCTATTTGCTATTAATCTCACACCTTTAACATCCTCTATCAGATTTTGCTCATCCATTTGTCTCACTTCCGTCACATTTATTTTGTCTTATAAGTATTAGTTCCTTCAAAATATGTATACAAGTAAGCACAAACTGCTAGCAGTATTTACAACAATGTTAAGACCCTAACATCTGGCACAGGTCCCAACAACCCAACTCCCCTGAGGCAAACCATAGTTCTCCAGGTAGATGAGCACAGAAATACATCTTGAGAGAGAAGAAGCATCCGCCATCCCATGCTGTCAGACATATTTGTGACACTCTCCTGACACCAATCATTTCCACATGGCTGGCCTATCTGTGTCCTATTTACCAGAATCTGTTATTTCCATAATCCAGTGGGTGCCATTGTCTTGGATTAATAGATGAGTCTGAGTGTGCAAGATGGCAGGGCTTTGTAACCCCTAAAGAACGATGTCTGTGGTCTGATGAATGACATTTGGGTGGTAACCATGTCACTTCTTACATTAGCAAATCCTGTCCCATGTCTGCCATATCGAACCTTCACTTCCAGCCTGACGTTAACCTGATGCATGACACAGTCAACTCCCAGCGACACTTTAATAAGGGAATAGTTACCTCAGCTACACAGAACAAGTAATGGGGGCGAAGGGAGAGTTTCCCAAAAGCATATAAACAATTTGTATTTGTAGTATTTGTATTTGCATGTGAAAACATGTATGTGCTGCATAATCCCTCTTCACTTGTGTTTATTTATTTTTTATTTTTAAATGACAGAAAAGAATGCTATGAAATGAAAGTATGACATTTAAATAAAACATCAAATAATATTCATTTTGATAAAAAAAAAAAAAATATTATATATACCAAATATTACATCCAAATCATATATTTTATGATTCTTTTTTAAAGATTTTGGTTTCCAAATAAAAACTTCTTGAGCAGTTAAAAATTTTACATCAAATTATTAAAAAAAAAAGAATCTTGCTTGCAGAAATGTGAGTACCATGTAATACACAGTGGCCTCCAAAATTATTCAGGACTCCTTTTGCATAATGTACTGCATCAATGCGGCATGGCATGGAGGTGATTCGCTAGCCCACTTCCTCTCCAAAGAGAATCATTTTCAGTTCATACAAAGGTATAAAGTAATCTTCCTCAATTAGGACATAAATATAAAACTGAATAAACAAATGCACATGTAGTTACCAAAATACACAGAAATAATCTGTTAGCAATGAATCAATATTAATTTCACTTTTTGAATTGTATTGGATAAATAACTATTCAATGATATCCTTACTTACTCATATGCACCTATAGATTTCTTTAACCTAATGTGAAAATCTGAATGTGTCTTTGAGAGACCGTGAGAGGTGTTGATATGTGTGACCAAGTGGAGTTGAGTGCCATCATGACAGGCTATTAGTCACGAGGCTTTAGCCACTCACCTCCTATCACTAAGGTAATCCATACCTTAGACAACTATCCTACACATTTCAATACCTACATTGCACATAGATCCATTAACTCATGGGTGTCATACTCGGCGGAAACTATCACTCTGAGTAACATGACATGACTTACACCAAGGTCGATCAGGGCTGACAGGTAAAATATGAGTCAATGTTGGAATTGATCAATGAAGATAAGAAGCACCATGTGTCGGTCAGACTTATGTCCTCTCAACAATTGCCTCCTCAGCTTGAAGACACAAATGTTGACCTCTCCTCAACTTCAGTAAACCTAGTTTACTGAAGGCTTGAATTAGCTGCTGAATGTCAGTGACATAAGCTTTTGTTCACAAAAAAGAGAAAACACCATTTAAGGGAAAGATTATCACAGGATGTTTTGAAGCAATTTGAGTTGCTTGGAAACTAAAAGTCAATCTATTTTTTTTTTATTCAGCCACAGGGATCAAGTTTGGAGTTAATTGCAGCGAATCCAATTTTTTAATTAAAATGAACATCACGACGATCTGAATGGATTGGGGTTTGTGCTATAGTCATTTTTTTCCCAGCCTGTTTAATTTTCACTCCCCTGCAGGACATCTTGAAAGAGTCCTGTTGTTTTATTTTAATTGGGACAGTGATGTAATAGACCTACTCCATGCTGGTCTCTTCAGTTTTGGTCCTGGCATGTGCGACTGCATACGCAGAGAGGAATTGTTGTGGATGGCATGTCATTTAAGAAATTGGGTAAGTCTGAGAAAAGTGTGCCTAATGTCTCAGTAACATAAGAAACACGAGAACAGAAAATAAATTTAGGAAACCACAATGCTTTGTGACACAAGAAGAAATGGGAAAAGAAGCAACCAGCATTTTGGCACACTAGATTATTTTGTTGATTTCTGCATTATGTTGTCTTAATGTGTTCTCTTGACTTAAAGGCAATATGACAAATACATTAAACACAATCTATCAAAACATTATAGGCATTAAAAGTAAAAGGAAGCTTTAAATATAAAAATCATAAATGAGAGGAATAAAAAGCAAACGGGTGGTGTATCCTACATTATTTGAGTTGTGTCTCCATCGTCATGTAGTCGCTTCAGTAATTTCTGAAAACCATGTGAACATTCCTGGGCCACAAATTATTTTGATGCAAATACACAGACAGAGAATGAAAAGCAAAGAGATGGGGGGATGTGTGTTACAGGAAAGGAGAAGCGAACATGGGAGGAGGATTGATATAAAATACTCTGAAAATTCAATTCTTCATGCATGCTGTCTGCGCATACCTTGCTGAGCTGGCTCGGTGATTAATATTCATGTATTTTGAGTTCCTATAAATGCTTTTAACCACAGAATAGGACAGAGGACGGCAGGGAGCTTAAGGAGAAGAGATATTTGAAAACTGCTTTTCCACTCTTCATTCAAGTATTATGAACAATGTAGAGACAATGTGGCATTTATTGGTCAACCTTCTTTGTGGTAATGCCCCTGGTATTTCATTTCTATTGACATAGCTTTGGGCATAGGATCCCCTTGTCTAATAATATCACACCAATTAGCATATTCTTTGATTTTAAAGGTCACCAAGCTGACCTGATAGAACATGATATGGAATGCATCATAGAAGGCTATTTTCAGAGTCTTTTAATCCTTTTTAATCTATATTCAGTTTTGTTACACTGTATTTTTTGACAGTGTAACAAAAAAAAATACACTAACTTTTTCGGAAGTTAGAAATAAAAAAAAGTGTAAGACTTGACAGTTGGTGTCCACATGTTGTTCTGCTATCAGCCGATGTTCGCTTGTTCCTTGGACCAAGTCATGATTGGAAACTTAAATTCAGCTTCGTTGCTTTTGTCAATTAGATCTAAGTTGGTCTCGCCATAAAGTAAGACATTTTTTCAGTATCAAAAAAAATAATTATTAAGTATCAATGACCGCTTGGGCACTTGCACTTAATTCATAATACCTGAGGACATTAAACGTTTTGAATTTGTTTCTTGCTCTTCTGGATAGCTCACTTTCCAGAGTAGGATATCAGATAAGGTGTTTCTCTTATCTGATCTGAGGTTTGACGTATTTATGTGACAATGTGGGCTGTATTGCTTCAGTTCATTAGTAGGTGAGTCAAAGTTTTGTCTGTAAGCACGTATGCTTTGTGTTTCATCTATTAGAAAAATGACTGGAAATATACTCACCAACCTATTTATTTGCCACAACTGCTTGTAAGCAAATGGCAAATCAATCAATCGCATGACAGCAATTAAGTGCACTGACGCATTAGGAGACAACTTACAGAATTTCAGTATCAGAGTAAATAAGAATCAAGATTTAAGTTGCTTTGAATGAGGTATGATTGGTTCCAGACTTGCTGGTCTGGGTATTTCTGAAACTGGTAATCTGGAATTTCAAGCACAACAGAATTGGAAAAAAAAATCCTTTGAAAAAGTAAATAATATCCAGTTGCTAGGAGATGTTTTGATAAAAATGCTTTGTTGACATTGGCAGTCAGAGGAGAATGAGCAGACATCAACAGTAGCTAAAATTATTAGTTGAATAAAATAGCCATGATATTTTAATGCATTAACATTGGAATGCCTTCTCTGAGTGGACTATATGTCAAATCCTAAAGTAGATGGGCTGCAGCAGCTGAAAACATGCTTGGCTGAGAGCTAATAACAGAAAACTGAAATAACATTTTTTTTACATCCTTACTAAAATGGAACAACAAACAACATCTACTGGTTCAATTAATCTCAATTTCAGCAACCAGATTCAGAAGGTAGGGTCAGAATTTAGTGTAAACAACATGGAATGATGGAGCCATCCTGCCTCGTGTCAACCCTTTGCAGTGGTGGTTGTAGTGAAATAATGTCAGAAATATTTTCTGTGAACACTTTAAGCACATTGGGACCAATGAACATCTTTTCAAATGTCAAATGTAGAACATGTCTGTCCATTTAAAACCACGTTGTACCTATCATGGAATGACCACAAAGGTTTGGACTTTTCAGTTGAATAAAATGCCTCATTGTTCTGTTTTCAATAATACCGCTTTTTATTTATGTTTGTGTATTAGAATAATCCACACATTTCTCTCAAAGAAGGTGCTGTAGCATCAAACACAGAGGGATGAGATGCTCTGAATAAAACGTCTTCTGCTTACCAGTGAGTAAAGCTGGCTGCTACGAACACATTCAGGGCATACTCTGCCTATAGATGGTGCTCTGATTAAGCTTGAGGGCTATTTTAAGTCTCCCCTTACAAGCAAACCAACAAACATTGAGGGGAGCCCACATGGGAGTGTGTTGTAAACAAGTGGGTGTGATGCATCGAGTACAATCTCACTTTTTGTTTTACTGAAAATACCCTTCTTTCATCTAAGACAAACAAGCAGATCAACCAGCGCCCACACACAACCCATATTAATTACCCCATTCATTTATGATGTTTAATCTCTGTGCAAACTGAAAATGCAGCAAACAAACAAAGGTGAGAGCAGGATTTTTCTGTTGTTTTGTTTGTTTGCGCAGTGTAACATTTAGCTGTGATTCTTCAGCTGCAATTACAACAATGTCCTGATTTTGCCTATCTCTCTCACTTCCACAGGATATATTTCTGGCTTAATGATGCAGGTTGCTTAAAATAAAGTAATGCATTAAAATATCTGGGCTATGAACAACTTCATAAAAATAAAAGGAGTCAAGAAAACCTTTGTTTTGTATTTACTAGGCTGTAATGGTGTCAATACAATGAAATCCTACAAAGACCTATGAATCCTGGAAATGCATTTATTTATTTGCTTATTTATACATTGTTCATTTCAAATGACAGCGAGGCTGCACTCCAAACTTCACAGGCCTGGTCACCTGAGCTCTCTCAATTTATTAACAATAGCACACAGCACACTGGAACCTGAGGGAAATATGATGCTTGTCAGCTCCTATGTCCAGCCAGAGAAAAAAATAGCTGAAGTTTCAAAATTATTGGTGACCAGGCAAAAAAATAAATAAATAACAAAAATTGAATAATTAAGTAAGCAACTCTACACCTGAAAGACATTATGGGCCACTCTGCAGCTGCAGTCAACAAGGAAGGTCAAGGTATAAGGTGATTTGACTCTCACAAGATATTTTGATCTAATTTTACATTGAGAATCTGCACCAGAAAATTCATTTACATTACTGTATTTTCCAGACTATAAGTCATAATTTTTTTCATCATTCAGTTGGTCCTACAACTTATAGTCTAGGTTGACATGTCTTTTTTTTTCTTATAATTATGCTTTTTTTTTTACTGATTCGTTAAATGTCAATTCATATTGATGGACGTGAACCAAGGAATTAATATTACCATTTGAAGCCACAAGCTCAGTCAAACGCGAGCTAAAATGAAGACGGTCAGAGGTCTGGTACTTGCCAAGAAGGTGAATATATGACTTTCCAGCTGGGCCGTCTTGGTGTGACCGCTTCAATGAACACAACCGCTTCTCTGTCATCCTGGATTTACTGCAGATGCTTCTGCTCTTCACTTCGCCAGCTATGGCGGTGTGGAGCCGTTCTTAACCACCCTGATTTAAAGCACGGACATCGGTGCATCAGAGACAGCCAGCAAATTTCCGGGCCAAAGCTGAAAGTTTCCGTATGTTTGTTAAAAAGCAACCAACTGAATACAAAATGAGGCTGGAACCTTTCATCAACATGGACAAGGTCCCTCTTCATGTTTCACATTTTCTAAATAAGTGTGACTTACAGATGTCTTTTGTTTTTTTTTGCCTTTTCTCCTCGATGCATTTTTTGACTTATGCAACTTAAACTCAGAAACAACTTAGAGTCTGGAAAATAGATTAAATTGATTTTTTCAATTTTATTACAGCTCTACCCTTGAATGACAGAAAAAATGTCTTACACTGTTTTGTCTACAGTTGAGTATATTGTTTTAGTTCAGCTTAATATCTCCACAACAGAAGGAAGAAGTAAAAATTTGCTAAGCATTGGTAATTTAAGACAAAGTATGTTTAAAGGAAACACACTTTCTAGATTTCTTTTCTTCATCTGAGCTCTGACTGAAATAGGACTTTTAAAAGCTCTCTTGTGACAAATAAAATCATAGCTTTACTGGTTTTACAAAGCACAAACATAATAAAGGATATATTTACGGCTGCTATGACAAGGCTATGGACATAGAGGTTTGCAGTTGACATTGTCAAGCTTTGATCAGACTGCTCTTCAAAAAGAGAAAAAAGCTAACTAAGCCAAGCTTTGGCATCTGGAGGGAAGTTGTGTGTACTCAGTACAAAGACAGAGGAAGGAGGAAAAGTACAGCAGAGGAGGACACAGACACAAATGGCACAACATTTCAGTCAAAATGACTTGCCTCTTCCTGTCTTACAGAAGTATTACACTAATGTGATTAAAATACCGCAAAATGGCTCTCTTTTGTTTAAGTGAGAGTATAGAACAAAGCAGAACAATTTCCCCCTTTTCAGCTATGACCAGTAACCTGAAGGTCAAATTCTAAAACAAAAATGCCTTTTGATGCACTGTAGCATGAATCAGATAAATGTTGCCCTGACTATCTTAATGTCTAGTTATTATCAACAGAAGATACATTAATGTCAGACTGACATCCAAGACCCTCCAAAAAAATTAAGTATTCAACTTCTGTATTTTAAATAACTCAAATCTTTTCACTACAATTGTTTTCATAATAAAGAACTAGGAAACCCAAAGATAACTCCATTTGTAAAATTTCAGAGAAAATATTAATTCATTTCACAAAGTAAAAGGTAATGATTGTCAGTGCGCAACAGCCATAAGATAGATAAGAAGTAATAAAATGATTGTGACTGACTGACGTGAACATCTTCACAAAGCTCAACTTCAATTCTCTTGTTTCCCCTTTTCTTCAAACTTTAAAGAATTATAAAGTAGCTCCTGCATGTGTACAGAGATAAACAGGCGTTTTATGAAAACAATTTACATTTTTCCAGTGTTTAACAGACATCAAGAAAGAAATCCTAGATCTGACGCCTTCTCACCAAATCTATCAGATATCAAATATGACTTTCGCCCCTTCCTCTTCAATTCATTGTGACTTTGGTTGATTTTAAAGGAGGTACCTCTTGTCTGTAGTCAGAGAGAAAGTAGAACACGCCCCCACCATTGCACTTCTACCTCTTTTTCTCCCACACTTGAATGGCAATTAAATTAATTCTCTTTTTTTTTCTGCGCAATGGGTTTTGTTTGGACTTTTGTGTTACAGCGAGACGAGGGAGGAGTGACACATCTAATCTAACGCAGCTTCGTATCTAGAGGAAGACTTATGAAATGAGAGGAAGGGGGATCTTTATCAGCGTGGAATTACTGCTTCTCACTGCTCCGTCCAGGAAGTGTACGAAGGGATTCCATTATAGTAGGAGAGCCTTCAAAGAGGCCAGCGCAGCCAGAGGACACCTTGGGAGGAAAGACAGGACTATGTTGAGGAACAGGATGGAACCTTGCTGAACCAGCATTCCAGAGAGCAAGATCACAATCAGGCATTTACAAAAGACCTGCACAATTACCTGCTAAATAAAGGTCATTTTTATATGACTCTAACACTTGTATGGCTCAGAGAATTGTAGTTATTATGAACATAAATTGAAAGTGGGAGTTTTTTGGGTTTTTTTGCATTTACCCATAAATTTATGAGAATCCTGTGACAAAATGCATGCTCAGGTAATAGGTGGAATTTGCAAAGAAATTTCCATACGGCTTTGATGGTATCCCAGCAATGCTAATTGTCCCAATCAATATTTACATAACATCACATTTTTTATGTAAGGAAAATAGAACATTAGGATTAAACAATGTTGGACTGGATTACCGTTTCAGATTCTGAAAAGTCTCAAATCACTCCTAAGATGTTTCATAGCAATGATGGAAAGTAAAAAAGAAAGAAATCACACCAAACTCAGTATTCCTTCTCTATATGTGTGAGGTTGCTTTTGACAAACTGCTGTTCCATTAAGCAGTTCACTTACTTACACAACATCTCTATTCACACTGAATTAACATGATACACCTTAAACCCACCAAACGTTGTGCATTTTAAGTTACAAAGTTTCCACCAGGGACCAGAGATCTATCGACTTAGGCCTTCAGATGTTCTAAAGTTACAGAAGACTGTCATTGTGGTTTAGGTGATCTGGCCCAGTGGAAATGTAGACTTTTACTCATGGAAGTAACTTTACCTAAATGAGTGTATAAACCTACTGAGGGAAGAACCTTTTAACATTGAGCTAGTTTATTTTCAAGCTCTTTGGGGTTCTTGCTCTTAAAAAAAGGGGGTCTTGCTGCTAAAGGAACCACTTAGATGAATAGGATCCCAAAAGAGTGCCACTTCAGTAGTGACAACATCCTGCACAAAACCAAGAGGGTCATCAGAAATGATTGTGATGCCTTGACGAAACGGCAAATGGATGGACAACAAACCCTGCCGCCATGGCATCCATTGCCCATAGAACTGACCCTTAGGACACTTGTCAAAGAAAGATCAAAGACTAGTCTAAGTCCTAAGACCATCAGTGGTTGCCGAATTCAACATTAACATACACATAATGTGTATAAGAAAGAAAGAAATAGTTCTTTCTGACTTAAAAGCTGATTGTAAAAACAAGCCAGAGCATATGCGTCTTTCTGTTCAAAACATGTTGGCAATTTTTTGAAGTCGCAGCAATAATAGTTTGGCTGTCTTCAGATGCATGAGAAGCACAGAAGGAACGAACAAGTAAGGAGAGATGAGTGACTGTTGATTCTGCATGTGGTAGAGTGCTTATTGATAGAAGATGGAATTTTTTTTCTTTCCAAAACCACATGACCCTCATTCATCCAAAGCATCCACCCAGGAATACAGCACATGTTTGCATACGATGCAGTATAAAAGAATGTCTGAAAGACTGACATTAAAAATGTCTCCACAAAAGGCCCTTGTGTAGATGTACATGAATACTTACTGTATTTGTGCACACAGACTGAACAACACGAATTCCATGTTTATTGTTGGATGGAGAAAAAGAAAAAGCCAGGGTGCAAAAACTAACATATAAATAAACAACATTGAACAACTTACTCTGGAAATAGAAGCATAGTTTTGTGTTTGAGGCAGGAAAAATGTAATCTCCTTTTTAATACCTTGTATTGTATAGACAGAAGAGAGGTTGCTCAAATATAAATATTAGAAATGTAACCTTACGAAAATGGATTTTGCATTCTAAAAATATACAAGAATACTACAGGCATGTATTGCTACTATCAGTGAGAAAATCCTCCTATTCACTTTTTCACATTGTATAAAAATATAACTCAAAAAATATAAATCATTGCCAAAAACTAAGAATTTATTATCTATACATTACTCCATTATATTGCTGAAAAATGATGTGCGTCCTTACCAACAACCAATGGAAAAATATCCATCAATCTATTGCAATCATTAACAGACTTTAAGGTTCTACAGTTATTTTACAAATCTGATACTAAGACTGGATAAAGGACCAATGTATTTTTTTTCCTTCTTTTTAGCTAAACATCAACAGCTCTGCAGAGTGCTGTGTTAAGAAATGGATCTGATCTGCTGTTATATCATACTGTAAATAGTTGAGCCACAAAACCAAACAATTCTGCCAGCAGACTAATCACTGAGGCCGGTAAACCAATCCTCCATGGACATGCACCGCAAGTATAAAAGTGTGTCTGCAGTCCCGATTATTTATTCATTTTGTTTGATTCAGGATGATGTTCCTCTTGTGGATTACATTTTTTTTCCTCTTTTTTTTCCCTATCTGGTGATAGTGCTGGCACTATGCCCTCTGTTTAAGATATCAAAGATTTGCGGCATCTCATTGCCTCGTGCTGGCTCGCCAGGGGAGTTTCACTAAACATGAAATGGATAAAGTCTCAGTGATGTACTGCTGGAAAGAAAAAAACAAAAGAGGAGAGAAAGAGAGAGCCGGCAAGAGAGGGTGAGAGATTGAAAAATGAAAAGATGTAATGGGGTTCTTCTGTTTCAGAGAGGGAAGAGCTGTTGCTGCCTCCGGAAGCCGGTGCCTTTCCTGGGATGCAAGAGCACGGTGGTCTCAGGAGAGTGAGCCTGTGGGAACGATGACTTTAAAATATCACCGCTCAGGCCTGTGTGTTTCTGCAGTACGTGTATATTAGATAGGGTAGATTAATTGATTTTTCCCTCATCATTATGAGGTCCAACACAAACAGAGTAGCTAAATTTAAGAAAACACATGCAATTAATTATGATATATTTTCAGACATTATTCTAATGTAAGTCTACTTCCTAGTAATGAGAGGTGTAACCATACACCAGAAGCATTGCAGCAAGTAGATTAAGTAGTTTACATACACAAACCTTTAATTTTAGAAATCTTTTAGGAAGCAAAATCTTACAAAGTAAATCCTATCAAAGGTACTGCAATCAAGTTAAAGCCTAGTCCTTGCTTTCTCTACTAGATGCCATAAGGCTTATGCAAAGACCCTTTTAATGTTGAGATATAAGCAGCTCTTAAAGACATGATCATGTAGCTCTCAAAGTCAAAGACCATGTTCACACAAATGGAATTTCCACTGACAAGAGGCAGCCAGACAGTCTGTCCAACCTGCTTTTAACAACTTATTCCAGAAAAGGTGCACAATATAAAAGGAACGGTCAGCAATTTTTAAGGAAAAAACAACATGTCTATCTACTTGCCTGCCTACTGACAGTACCTACCTACTTACTTATCAGCAGAGGGGTTTATATATATATATATATGAAACATTAACATTAAACAGGGTCTATTACTGTGGTCATCAAGGTGCTCTTGAACAATAAGAGCACTGATTATTCCCACAACAAAAGCTGTCTCCTCCCAAATAAAATCTTCTCTGCATAATGGGTTAGGATAACAAGAGGAGCCACAAGCCTTTATACTACCCATGGTTTCTGATTTCCTGTCTAAATCAGCATAAAGCATCTTTCCTACAGATAGATTACCTGTCGGTGCATTTAGTACAACTTAGACCACATCTGACGCCACTAGAGACACCAGCATGCTCTTCCTGAGGCGCTTAAACCGTGGCCTCTTCAAAACCACAGAACTATTACATCTGCCTGTTAAAAGCTTTGAGGAAGACTTCAAGTCAAAGTCAGGGTGCAGTGGGAGCTTGTACAAAGGTGACTGGATCCATCCATCACTGTACAGTTTGCAGTCACTCCTGATGGAGCTCTTGTTTTGTTTTTGTTTTCCTGTAGTGCGTTAGTCATCACAGATAACAGTAAGAAAACAACAATATGTTTTCTCTACAGGAAGAATAAAATCAGCAGGAAAAAGGAGGAAATAAGCCAAAGACAAGTTTGATTAGTGGTTGTAGTAATGATGCATTCAACTTTGCATTAGAACCCTTTTTTTCATAAAAGGGTGTGTTAGCACACTCGTCTATGGCAATTCATTTGACATTCAAAACAAAACTCCATATCAAAATCAAACTATATCACAGTTTTGTGTGTATTAAAGGTGGGCCATGATGCAAGTGAACTTTTTTCACCTGTATTTCACATTATGATGTCATTCACTCATCAAAAACATACTCTGAGTGTTGCTCTGACTCATCCATGCATGTTTGAAGAATCCTTGAATCTCTCCCATGGTAGCCATTCAGGGGTGCCATAACACCATCCAACTTCTTATTCCACATACTGATGTGGCAGTGTCATAATATCTCAAATATGAGGATAGAAAATCCTTAGTGTTACACTGAAATAACAGTTTGTCTTATATTTCATCCTTTTATATAATATATACAGGAATGGCTGGCCCTAGTGGGGTGGTAGTGCTAAGCCCTACCTGGTGTTTACAACAACAATGTTTAAGCATTTAATAACTACAACTGAAAAATATTATATAACATTTTGTCAAATTTACAACAAAATTGGTGCCAAGCAGTAATGAGAAAACCCCAGAATCTTTTCAAACATGGATCTAGTAAAATGGCTCTCTTATACAATCAGCTAGTCGATCACTTGGCAAATTGTCCCCTATATATTTATCAAGAAACTTTATTTACTAAATGCTTTTGCAACATATCAGTCAACAGTGATGCAACAGAAAAGCACTTTGAAGTAAATGAAAAATAGAATAAATTCCTCTTTCAATTAATTGTATTGAAATTTTAAGTTTAGTAACTGACTTGCAGTGAAGTTTACAGTTCTAGCTTGGCATTAATCTTTCAGTACAAATGTGAGAAAATATTTAAAGACAGTTTTAAAATATTCCATCTTTTAGGAACAGTCTGAGGCTTAATGAATTCCGTCTGCATGATGTGCGTCAGTTTCTACATGGGGAAAAACAGCCAAGAAAAATGGCAGTTGTATGAATAATGAAGCTTAATAGAATGGTAATTCACACCGAGTGTCAGAAAACATTGTACTTTAACTAAGTGGGTTATTTCTCAGAGCACTTGACCCTCATGAGAAGGGGAAAAAAAAGTATGCATTATGTTTTGAACTCTATTTTGAGTCATAATGGCACCTCCAGTAAACATGTCATCATGAACCTTAGGTGCAATTAGAAGATTTCTCTCAAATGTTGTCTAGGAAAGGAAGTGAAACCTCTCTTCTTTGCCTGGAAAGAGCTAGGAAATAAACTTGACAGAGCAAGTAGCAAGTGCCGTTCTCCTGGCAAGTCCCAATGCTCATTCACAAGATTGTCAGACAAGTAGGCACGATTTGTCACTCCAGAAAACTGCTCTAAAGTCCAGCTGCAATGTCCTACAACACTGCATCAAATGTTTTGCATTGTATTTGGTCATGTAAAGTTTGTATGCCGAAGTTCTTTTCCATTAAGCTCACCATGCACTGCTCTCAAGCTGATCTGAAAGATAGAAGTTTGGAGGTCTATAGCTATTGACTCTGGAGAAAGTTGCCAGCCTGTGCAGACCACACCATTGACTGCTCAAACTCAGTGATTTTCTATGGCTCACCACTATGTTGCCGAGATGTTCTTGTTCCCACCAGTTTCATTTCTGAAACACTTAGTAATAAGGAAATTTCACCATATGACCTATTGGCCTGGTGTAAACCAATCACAGAACCACACTGGAAGCGAATTATCCCATGAGAGCAACTCATGTTTTCACAAATGTTTGTAGAAGAGTGACAGAGAAGATGGTTAAAAAATCCCTTTTCATGATTTGGATGGCTAAAACACTGGTGAATATTGTTGCCAATATATAGTATTTGAGTAATATATTTGTTAACAGTTTTATTATCCTTAATAGAGTCATTTATTAGATGACTAAAAAAGTGAAACATAATAAAGTATTTTTATTTTACATGAGTAAAAATATTGACTACTTTACCCACTTGTGCTGACTTGTGACTTATTGCTCAAAAACAGAGTAAAAACTATAGCTCTTTTTATCCAAGCCTGTTTAATCACATTACTCTTTCACTGAACAACATTCGTCTCTGTGCATCTCAGTATAAATTTAAGTTGAATAAATGTGTTGGTATTACATTATTACCACTTCTAAATAAAACTACAAAACCACCACAAACAACCCCTTCAGGTTGGTTTCAATAGAATTTATGTGCGTTTCATTATTTAGGTGCTTTATTTTATATTATATCTTACCATTTACCATTTATATCTCAACTGTAGTCTAAATGAAATATCAGTGCAAAATAGTCTAATAATTCAATTTGTGTACCATTATTCTACTGCTGTGCACTGGGATGTTGCCACTGTTGAATATATTTATACATAATCTAAAGCTTGTTTGTGGGATCTATAATTGATATTTAAAAAACTATTTGTAATAAGAAAGTATTTCTTTATTTAATATTTAAATGCAATTTTTAAATAAATGTTTCTTCTCTTCCCCCTCCCCCCAACAGCGTACCTTTGTGACTTATAGTGGAAGCTTCTCATTACCATCTGCAAATGGCCAATGCAGTAGAAAAGATTAACTAAGTATACATTTAGAGCTGAGGCAAAATGGACATGTCCACAGATTTACTGGCATTTATTATAGTTGTTCTTGTTTTAAGTGCAAATATCCCCCTAAACTGCATTAATGGATAGGCTGTTGCTCCACTGTGCAAAAACCATTAGAGGTAGAATTTATGCATTTAACATATTAGAATAGAAATGAATCCAAAACGAAAATGGAGTAAGGGATCACATTATCTCCCCTGTTGGCAGTTTTCTGGTTCAACATTTGGCAGCCTCGTCAGTAAAATGAAAGAATTATTTCAATGATTGTACAGCGGTGAATTATAGTTTATGGGGGGGAAAAGTGGTGACAGATCTGCAGAGCTATAACACTTCCCCTCCCTCTGGCTCCTCCGTCAGTTTTAATGAAGAAACCTCTCAACACAACACAAAGTTAAGCATATGCAGGGAGATGAAGTTTGTTTTTTTATTTATTTTGTTGAACTGAATAAGAATGTTTTATTTTGCCTTTATGGCCACCAAAGGTTAACTGGGACATACATGACTTTAAGTGACAAAATGAACCTGTTTCTTACTGCTGAACATTTTTACACCATGTCATCTCTTTAATAGTCCCAGTGCTTCTCTCTACAGTGATATGCTATAGGGTGTTAGGCTCACACCTTAGTTACACTTAAAAAAAATTATTCAGAATATGAAAAGCTATATTGATGCTGTACCCACTAAAAAGCCTAAGGGCAGATGTATCCTACTTATATTTGTATTAGCTCTCTGCTAGTGACTCTGTCCTTCTGCACAAAATGCTCTCTATAAATAGATGGTAAAAGAATAGGCCTTTCTAAGTCAGTGGTTCACATCCTCCACAGTAATGGTATCCCATCCATACACATATCAAATACCTTATCCCTGCAGCATTTTAGCAAATTAAATACCACCATCATTAGCAAGCCTACACCTAGTGGATTCATTCAAAATACACCCACAAGAAAAGCCCATATGCCACAAACGCTAGCATTCATTCAAAGACTAGCCTCACTCCTTGTACGTGGCTCACTGCTCTGAACACGCGGTGAGTAATTGCAGTCGACCTCTATGCCGCACTTCATCAACACAGTTGCACCATGGGGACAAATGTATAAAAATTCAACCAGAACAATTTGCATATTGGTCATCTGATCTGATGTGTAAAGTGGTATATGATGTTAATGTGTCATCTAGCCTCATACAAAGGTCACTTAATGTTACCTGGGAGAAATACCAAAGGAACAGTCCATTGTGTCATAAAGACTGATATTATGTTTTAAGCTAAAGCGTGCTCTTAGGTTTATTTTTATTCTTTATTTTAAACATTTGTGTGTTTTATTCCCAACTAGTATCAGTGCATTATGGGCTATTGGAATATTCTGTCTTTTAGAGACTGATTATCAAAGGCTACTCTACCCTTAAATGCCTGCACTGTCTATATTTGCTTCTTTAAAATGCTTTTAGGACTTTCTCGGGCACAGAAACATGGGCTGTTGGTATCAATGAACTGAATGTTTGCTTCCAGGTTGAGACCCACAGTTCATCACTGTACCATTGGCTCATTTGTCTCCATTCTCACCTTTGACCTGCAGGCAAATGGTGATAAAAGCACCCTTCATTACATTCGACAATAAAAGCAATAGGCAGTTCTTGAGTCAAGCAGCACAGTAAACAAACATAAATAAAAGAGAGTGGGAATCAATGAAAGAGGAAGCATTGTAAAGCAGCACACAAACTTTGAAGGTGATACAGTTAGACATTACTGTAAGTACAAAAAATTGCAATGGCTCAAAAGCAAAGGTACTGAAGTCTGTTTTCATTGTATGGTGTTAAATCCATCTATTATTATGTGGCACCATGAAAATAGTAGCCCCCATTTTATTTTTTCTGGTTTGTCTCTTGGGAAGGAAGGTGGTTGGTGATGGTGTTGACTCACTAACGCCACCTCCTGGCTGGCTCGCCAAAATATGTTGCACAACAGAAAGTGATGGCCTGGGGCACTTCTGGTGTAGCATGTTTATTTAGTTTAAACTGTGAACAGAAAGCACAGCGGTTAAAGTAGCTGCTCCTAATATTTGCTGTAAGCTGTTTTCTCAGCAATGGCGGACATCTTCAGCCTGCCAGACAGTCAACCGCTAAACACAATAATCAAAGAGCAGCACAACAGTAAACATACATACTCCTACTGACGTCACTGTGCATCTACTCCAACATAACATTCATTAACTAAACTCAAAATACACATATTTAGAAAATATTTTACGGCCCTATTACAGCCGACCAACCGAACCATTACTTTAGCCTGGTGCTAACTCCGGCTTCACATTCAGCTGGGCAGTTCAGTTCTGTTGAAGCACCTTAATTTCTGCCAGACGGTACTCATCAGAGGCTACTAGCGTTATAATCTATATATTTGATTTATGACTCAGCTTACCTGCGAACAGAAACCACAGCGGTTATATTAGCTGTTCCTAATAGCTGCTGTAAGCTGCTTTCTCAGCAATGGCAAACTTCTTCAGCCTGCCAGAGCGTCAACCGCTGTTGTATACGGCGCTGAGTGCCCTCTGATGGCGAAATTCGTACATTGTTAGGTATAATAAATTCTAACGCAAGTTTCTCGTTGGAAGTAACCTTTAGCATAAAAAAATAAAATAAAATGGGGACTACTATTTTCATTCCTTGTTCTCTTTCATGGTGCCACAATTAAGACATACATAGGAGTTTTCAGAAACCAAAGTGATAAATGTGGGCAAACCTAAATTTGTGTATGCTTTTAACTCTGAAACTAGACAAAAAGACAAATCTGTTCCTGAAATGGTTGGCAAATAACTTTTCTCTGCACTGAGAACCCTGTACTGAAGCCATTTGACCACATTTACAAGAGGTATAATGAAAGTGTTTATGTTTAGGAACTAGTGTTATTATTATTATTTTTAGCAAACATGATTATTTTTGCTTCCCACAGTAGCTGAATACTCTGTGAGGTCTTCATTGTGTTCATGAGAGATAATCTGGGGGAACAAACTTTCTCTGTGGCAGCTTGCTTTCACAAAAAGCATTTTGTGGCACCAGCCTGAAGGTAAACATCTAAACAGTTTGTGTCCAGGGTGTGTGGGGTCTGCAGAAAAGTTAGCTGTCTTTTTTCTGACCCTAGATGTATACACGTCCTATAGAAACGTGTATACACGTCCTATATCAGGTCTGCCATAACCCTCATGGCAGACCTGATTGTTCATTTCAGTGTGGCTCATCCACACTGTGATGGATGTGCACAGGACAGACTGAATAATAACAAAATACAAAATGACCAGCATCTCCTGTGAAAGGTTGTTCTACCTTTTTTTCTGCTAGTGGCTTGCTGTGTGCAGAGGAAAACAACAAAGCAGCAGTTTCCTCAGCTGCATTTCCTGGAACATTGACTAAATTCAATATGTAAAAAAAAACAACAACAACACATTTGCTTATGCCCTGTTCTCCACAACTATGACTAGTCATTTGATTTGAAATAATCCACCTTAAAGACAGTGTCTACCAGGTTTGTTATTAGTAGGGAATACGACAAAATCGTACTCTGGAACTTGGCCTTTTCAAAGTAAAATAATGTACAATTACTCAAAAATGAAGCAGGTTCAAGAAATCCGATCACAAGTGGTCTCTTGGGACTGGTAAACAATCTTTTGTCAGGTGACAAAAGACATGCTTATAGATTACTACACAAGATTACGCAATAGATATACTAATGTTAAAAGGCTCAGAGCAAGAGAAATAGTATAAATACCATTAATCATTTTAAATTTTTCTCTATAAAGATGTTTTTAAAAGAGCTATTGTCTATTTTATTGTCATGAGGAAAAAAACAGATGTCAGTAATAGCCAAAGTACTCCAAACACATGAATTCATAACTTAAGGCTATGACTATTAAGTGAAATTACACAAGGTATAAATATTTAAAACATGGATATATATAAAAGATGTGGATGGAGAAAATGAAGACTGAAAAGTGGCATGCAAACCAGTGCAAGTGTGAGGGTGAATGATTTGTGAATGATTTTGTTGTTGGCCAACCCAAATTGTAGTCAACAAAGAGCATCCTGATGCAAGAGTCTTTGTTTTGGTTTTCAATTTATTGCAGTTATATTCAGTCCTTACTGAAAAATAAATTGTTTCTCCTTGTGGTAGTGGAAAAAAGAAGCCTTAAAGTTTACTTAGTGTGTACTACCACTTATTGTTTCTATCATATAATGAACTCTACTTTAGGATCATAAAAATATCATAAAAATGTGCTATATGCATGTTCAGGGTTTATATGTTTGAGAATGAGCTACCTTCACCTTCTTCCATGAGCTCCACACATGTACAACATTCACATTTTTTTGAAGCATCCGATTTGTACTGAACATCTTAATTTCTGGCACGGAAAATAAAACAGTCGAGCCTGACCTTCCTCTTCCATCACTTTCCGTTTTCCTCTGCTCCAATCATCCACCCCATAACGGATTAGCTCAGAGGAAGACCCATTTCCTCCTTGAGGCTGCTAAAATATTAATCAAAACACAGAGGAGTGTGCAGTAGCTCCCAAGATGCATGTCTTCTAATGGTAATACATGGGGAAGGCAGAGAGGGAGGAGTGCTGCCTGTAATAGCATCAGAGAGGGGGAGGAGAAAAGGAGGGCCAGAGGTGACAGGGGGCTTTCACAAGGGACAAAGGGAACGAGAAAGGGACAAACAGGCAGGAAGAGTGGTAGAGGGACGACACGGGATGTGTGGAGAATCTGTGGACAAAATGAGCTGATACGGAGAACTTCTGAGAGATAGTGGAGATCAAAGGAGCATCACTGCCTCTCACAGCTAATTTTATGAGCTTACAAGAGTTTAGATAGCCTTGTGTGAAACTTCAGGCTATGAATAATAGATTATAAAAACATACAAAAAGTCAATTTAGATGAAAGTTTTTTTCTTGCTTACAGGGTCAAATATTTGTTTAGGTTCTTGTTCTTCTGACTGTGTTAGTTGTAAAGAGATAGAAAAGAAAGAAGCCCAATATTTTCACCACATGTCTTTTTTTTTTTTTTTACCTAAAACTCAGTTTTATGCAGGTGGTCTGTTTGAGAGAAAAAAGCCATCTCTCTTGTGGGCCTGCCTTTGGAACCTGCCTTTGGAACTAAGCCACTGCCACTGGGGAAATCAAGGGAAAATCCACACTAATCATATGACTAAGCTTTCTTGTGGTAAGAGTAGACGAATGGTGTTATTTTGGCTCATTTTTCACACTTGTCTTCTAATCTTTCTGGTATTAGATAATTCGAGCACACTGACAGTTGTCATGTTTTCTGAGAACGTTTGGCAAGCACATTAGCGTGATGAAGGCTGTGAAATTAGGCACACGCATGTGGCAGACAGCCTCCTAACTGACAGTTTAAGGTTGTCAACTGTATAAAATACTGGGTCTGTAAAGAACAACATGCTGATTTATGGGGAATGCAAACTGTATATCCTCTTAGGTCATCTTCAGCTAACATGCAAATGGCTGTGACTCTTCCCCTACCTGGTAATTAGGTAGACATGAAGCCCCCATGGGTTACACACAAGCAGCATGCTGTCATACTCTTCCTCTTTCGCACATCAAAAATCCCAGGAGGGTGGGCCATTTTGGGAAAGGTGACACAACTCAAGTGACCGCTGTCTACTTGACCATTTCGATAATGAGATGGAACTGAAGCTTTGTTGTATGCAAATGAAGCTGTGCGTGACAACAATGTTGAAGAGAATTGAGCTAAGGTTGGTACGCATTAACTTCTCTTAGAATAATAAACACAAAGTAGAAAATGGCAAAGAGGATGTGCGCATGTGTATTTGGTAAAAAAAATAAAAAATAAATCCAATCTTCAATGTTCAACACGTGTTGTATGCTTCTCATAGAAATGCATTGAAATCTCTGGTGAAAAGCTTTTGTCTCGTGTTGCTTTGCCTAATATAAACCAATAAAGCAGACTAACCTTGTGGGCCCAATCAATGCTTATTTAGAATACCATTGATTAACAGTTCTGATTATTGATTATGTCATTCCTCTCCACATATCCCAATGGTTCTGATAAGGGCATGCCCTGCAACAGATAGCCAACTATCAGCCAAGCTATGGGAATCACATGACATGATGCTTTTCTTTTGAAACACTTGCACTAGGTTTTAGAACTCATTTTTTAAATGAAAGCCATGTCATAAAAGTTTTGGGGATTTTTGCCATAACTGACTGATGTTGACATCTCCCAACCCAAGAGGTCTAACATAACACAGATCCATCTTTTATGGATGGGTCCATTGAGTGCTGAAAAATATTTTCAGGACTCATCCAAAAAGAAGTTCTAAAGTAGATTTTCCATGTACTTTTTATTTTCTTTAAACTGGCACAACTGGCAGTTGTGCTGATGTTACACATGTCCAACAAAGTTGTGACCAATGTCTGCAGGAGTTGTGTTGGTCTTGGGCCAGAGACTTTAGGTGACAGATGTTTACTAAACAGATCACTGTAGGAATAAATATAATAAAACTATAAGTGTGACCTCAAACAAATGATTACTTAAATCAGATTGGCATTCTAATTGTAGGAAGGTACTGTCCACTTTACTAAAAAGAGACAGTAGTGCTCCAATTTCCTACAGTTGATCTCAAAGTCCTGTTCATCAAAGCTCGCACAATCATCATCAGAATCTGTCAGGTATATCACTGTCCTCTTTAGAAGCTTCTAATCAGAACAGCAGCAGCAGCTGAAATATATATATATATATATATATATATAAAATAGATACGAATCTGCAGCACACGAGTGCTGAATGGAAATAGCCTATGTTTCTAAAATGTCCTGCCTGAGACTCTCCCACTTCGGCAGACGTAGCTCAAAAGTTTTTGCAAACACTGAGTTTTGACCTCTAATAAGTAGGCTGGCTCTGATGAGTGAAGGGAGCTGAACTGTAGAAAATATGATATAATAGCAATTATATTTCAAATAGTGAACAATTATTTTTCTGTGCAAGTGTAAACTCTAAGACAATACTATATGAGGTGAAAATCCAGATGACTGAATATGTGCACTCAGAAATGGCTAATGGACATTCACTTTTTCAGCATCTCACTGTGGTGTAAATTGATGCAAGTCAGACTGGATAAAGCTGCCATTTTTGTCATCAGTCCACCTACCCCTTCTCCCATTTTCTCCATGCTTGGATATTCTCCTTGACTACATGTCTTCATTCCACCCTGAACAAATGGGTGTGGGAGGTGAAGAAGTAAAACGAAGAGAGAGGAGTCGAGATAACCAGCTTATTCAGAGTTCGTGTTTCAAAACCAACTTAAAACTGACATTAATTGAATATGTTGTGACACATTGGAATCAACAAAACATTTGTTTTCCGTCAACTAACCTTTGTTTTCTATCGTCTTGCATTTAAAATTTGTAATATAAATATTAATGATATTACTTCAGCTTCAATTTACAATCAGCAATAATGTGTCATGCCTCCTTTAGGCATGATGGGGGGAGAGTGGAGAAGGAAGACACACCAATGAATCCTTGCTTATTGCTTTTCCAGCATGCTTCACCTCTCATCACTTTGCCTTTCTGTGGGTGGACTATAGAAGGTAAAACATTCCTACATTTTGCTGAGATGGATTTCCTGATCATATAAGTATATGGTTAGAAAATAAAGAAGTTGAGTAAGCACATTTGAGATACACCTTAGAGTTTTAAGTGAAGGACCGCTATTAAATGAAAAATTGGTATCTGAGAAAAGGTAAAGTAACTTGTAGGTGAAGCATGCACAAAATAAAACAGAGAATATTTGTTAGGACATATATATATATATATATATATATATATATATATATATATATATATATATATATATATGGGTTTTCCACTCAGTTGCATTGCAAAGCATTTAGAAGAATAAGTGACGTTTGAATGTTACACCAGATTTCGCATGTTTGCATATCTGGAACAGCAAACAGGAACACTAATAAAGGAACTTCATCCATCATAGCTGATGCGTTAAAAGACAACACTGATTTCCACATTGATGTTTTTTCTATTATGTCTGGTCTTTGCAATCCAAACAGACTTCAGCTCAACCCAATTCCCACATTTCACCATCCCCCCACAACACACACACGTGTACACGCCTATGAGTGTAGGACTCAAGCATGAAATTACACACTGTGGACTTCACAAAAGACAGTACGAGTTGTCTGGAATTCATCCTATTTATCTCTCATTCAGGTATGAACAATCTCTAAGGTAAACCACAATAATAAAAAAAAAACATTTACTGATCAGCTTCATGGAGGTCCCTTCTTTGCAGCCCAATTTCCTACATTTTATTGCAAGTGGAAAACAATTAAACAATGCCAATTTCCCATTGTTTGGATTTCCAACGTAATGTACTCAGAGGTCACGCTGTGCATTGCTCAAACAAAATGATCTATTGGCGTTAAAAAAATTTTAAAAAGCTGTAGAAAAGCACCAGAAGTAGAAAGCAGCCTTGGCCTAAAAAATTTTAATATTTAAAATTAAAATACTTTTTGACCAATGTCATAATGACAGACCAAAAGGGGCAAATGTTAGGAATAAAATCAAGCACCACAGATAATTACAAAAATATTTTTTCCACATATTGGAGGGTTGATTAGTTTGTTTTGGAAAATAACTTGGTTATCTTGCAGGTAAAGACTCTACCATGAAATTCTTCATGTATGTATAAATTTCTTCAAAAAACAGATGAAACTTGGCACACCTGTGGACATTCTCTGCATTACTACCCTTTGTCTCCAAAGCCTCCAATATAAAGATTTGGGTCTCCATTACCTCCTTATATTTCCCCCTTCGCTCTCTGATTAAAATTGGTTTCTGTGCTGCTAAAATTACGTAGTGATTTGGTCAAAGGAGAGTTAATTGATTTCTTAGCTTAGTTTGTTTTTCAACAGTCTATTAAATTGTCGTAAATTATGTCATTTTACAAATAATAAAATGACGTATAAATGTTTAACAAGTCTGAATATTGTTAACAAGCGGTCAGATAACTTTATTTTCTTAACGAGCATTTTCTTCTGAGTATCTTTCTGTTTTAGGCCTAGTGTGTTTAGTTAAACAAATGTACTGTATCATTGGCCTCTAATTGTGCACACATCACTCACAAGAAGAAGTCCAGAATCAGAATCACTTTTAGAACCAATTGTATTTGCCAATTTTGTGCAAATCTGGAATTTGACTTTAGTTCCATTGGTTCTCAATGATGATATTTAAATATAAATACAAAAAAGCTTGAATAAAAAAAACAAAGTTTGTAAATATGTATTTACGCAGCGTTTTCACAAGAGAGGAAGACCATACTGAATTTGTGCAAATTTTCTTGGTATAGGTATGGGCACTCTGTTTATCAGAGTGTTCATCAGAGTGACAGCCTGGGGAAAGAAACTGTCCCTGTGGCGACTGGTTTTCTCAAATGGTGCTCTGTCTGTCTGACTCCTGTTTGTATGCAGACTTGTCATTGTCCTGGATCAGACTACTAAATGTGGTGTCATCTGCAAACTTCAGGAGTTTCACAGATGGAGCCACTGAGGAGTAGTCATTTGTGTACAGTGAGAGAAGGAGTGGGATAAAAACACACCCTTTGGGGTGGCAATGATGGTTCATGTGTGGGAGAAGACGCTCCCCAGTCTTACCTGCTGCTGCCAGTCAGTTAGGAAGCTTGTGATCCACTGACAGGAGGAAGCAGGCACTGGAAGCTGGGTGAGCTTTGGGTGCAGGATGTCTGGGCTGACTATGTTGAAGGCCAGGCTGAAGTCCACAAATAGGATCAGGATGTGCGAAATGAAGTGCAATTCTAAGTTGAATGCTTCGTCTCCCAACATGTTTGCCCTGTAAGCAAACTGCAACGGGTTCTGCAAGGGGAATGTGATGTCAATAATATACTTCAACACCAGGATTTTATGTCAAGAGACGTCAGGGCGACAGTCCTGTAGACATTTAACCCCATGGTGGTGTGTTTCTCAGCCTGCTGATGAGAAAGATGCGGGCAGTCAGCCAGGTTCTCAAGCATGAGGGAGAAGCACCGTCAGGTCCCTGAGCTTTCCTGGTCTACTAACACTGAAAAAGCCCATTTACATCTTCCTCAGACATCTGAAATCCAGGAAGAAGATCTGAGGAGAGGAGGGTGACTGGTGCATGGAGAGCTTTTATGTCAGACTGAGATGTGGACGAGTTGAAAGGAGTTGAAAGGTTTCAAACCTGCAGTAAAACCTGGTCAGGTCATTTGCCAGACAAGATTTTGGTCAGGGTGAAGGGTTTGGCTACTGCAGTTAGTAATTGATGTCAGGTTATTTGCTGAAAAGTGTTGTTTTATTTTTAAGCTTCTCACTGTAGTTTCTCTTAGCTGTCCTGATCTCTGACCCAAAATGTCCTGACAAACACTGATGTATGAAGTCACAGTTTCAGCCAGTTTGTTCAGGTCAGAGGCTGAAGCTTCAAAACTGCTCCAAGCAGGGCAGTAAAAGGAGGCGTGTAACATCTGTCTTGACCCATCAGTCCACAACCTAACAGTCCCAACTACAAACTAAGATATTTTAAATTTCTGCCCATATGTTAGAATGAAAGGAAGCAGACAGTAATCAGAAAAGTCTTAAAATTGCCCGGGTGACAGCATGATATGAATATTTAAAAGCTATGTAGCAGTAGATCTGTGAGTTTTTATCTCTGGTGGGACACTTAATGCTGTCTGTACTTTGGAGGTTCATTGGAGAGATCTGCACAGTTAAAATCCCCAAGAACAATGATTAGAAAGTCTGGATGGTTTTACTCCAAACTGTTATCAGCTGAGCAGTTTTTTGGTTTTGTTTTGTTGTTTTTTTTATGTGCAAGCTTGTGGTTCGGATGGTTTACAAACTAAAAATCTGCTAAAGGAATATTTTCATACAAAGAATATGATCCCTAGTCTGTACAAGATGAGGATCTGCAATCTGGCAATAAAATCCTTTGTAGTAGAGTTGCTATAAAAGTGGGAGAATGACTCCATCAAAACTGTCAATAGACAATCCAAGAGGTACAATTGCCAGTGCTAACATTTGCACAGTGTGGTGTGCAATTAAATTTTTATAGTCAGTATGAAAATATATAAATAACTTTTCAAAGAAATGTAGACACACCATTTAAGCATTTTGTGATGCTTAAATGTGAAGCTGGACTTAGATAATATATTATTTCCATAATATTTCAGAAATGTGCTATGTGCTTCGTATGCATCGCACAATTAGACCTACTGGTTATTAAGCAACTAAACTCTGTACAAGGATTACAAAAACGCAGAGACTAAAAAAATTGATCACTGAAACAAAAAAACTCACATCCCAGCACCTCTCAGGTTTTAGAAGCTGAGATACTAAAATGTGTTATACAAAAACTAAATGCAGAGAAAAACTACTCAAGCCAGAATATTAAGCCATTCTGGATTAAAAGTCTGAGTACCTATGTGGAGATGCCATTTAAAAAATTACCCTAAGAATATCATGCAATAGGCTCTGCCATATGAATAATTATATCTTCACATGTGGGGTACCCCAAGGTTCAATCCTAGGACCCCTCTTATTCAATATTTATATGCTCCCACTAGCTTAGGTTATAACAGGAAATAATATTAGCTACCATAACTATGCAGATGACACACAGCTCTACATTACGATGTCACCAGGTGACTCAGAGCCCATCCAATCACTGAACAGATGCTTAGAACAGATAAATGTGTGGATGTGCCAAAACTTTCTCCAGCTGAACAGAAACAAAACTGAAGTTATTATTTTTGGACCTAAAGAGGAACGATCTAGAGTTATAGATCTAGAGTCAATGCACAGCTTCAGTTATTACAACTGAAAACCAGCGATCAGGCCCGAAACCTGGGAGTAGTGATGGACTCTGACCTGAACCTCCAGAGCCACATAAAGACAGTCACAAAGTCGGCCTTCTATCACCTGAAGAACATTTCCAGGATTAAAGGACTAATGTCTCAGCCAGATCTAGAGAAACTCATCCATGCGTTCATCTTCAGTCGTATTGATTATTGCAACAGCGTCACAGGTCTCTCCAACAAATCAATCAAACAGCTGCAGCTGATCCAGAATGCTGCTGCTCGCGTTCTCACTAAAACCAGGAAGATAGAGCACATAACACCAGTTTTAAAGTCCCTACACTGGCTCCCTGTAGCTCAAAGAATAGACTTTAAAATACTGTTGTTAGTTTATAAATCACTGAACGGCTCAGCACCACAATACATTAAAGATATGCTCTTATTGTATCAACCTTCAAGACCTCTCAGGTCTTCTGGTTCTGGCCTGCTCTGCATCCCCAGAACCAGAACCAAACGAGGAGAAGCAGCTTTCAGCATCTATGCACCACAAATTTGGAACAAACTTCCAGAAAACTGTAAAACAGCTGAAACACTGACTTCTTTTAAATCTCAACTGAAACCCCACCTGTTTAGAATTGTATTTGAAATGTAATCAATTACAAATTTATTGATGTAACTTGACTTAATGATTGATTCTATATTGCATTGTGATTCTGTGTTTGTAATGATGTAAAGCACTTTGAAATGCCTTGCTGCTGAAATGTGCTATACAAATAAAATTTGATTGATTGATTGATTGATCTTAATTCTGACATTTTCTGATTTAAAATTTAAATGAACAAAACATGGCTACTAGTACGTTTTGCTACGAGTCTTTGTTTCTAACATTTTCTCCATAAAAATTACAAGAAAAGTCTCATTCAAGTTGTTTATGTCTTATTAGGAAACCTGATGCCCTATTAAGGCTGATTTTCATTTAAGCACTTTTTTTGCTTTAGAAATTTTAAGTATTTTTGTCCAATTCCAAATCAATTTAAGGGACAAGTAAATGTTGATGCAACTTCAGCTTTGAAGAACTGAACTACACACAACAAAAAGACAGAAAAAACCCCATTAATCCCACAATGCACTGCATATACCCACTTTCAATTTATTTCATTAAGTTTCTAGGGGGAAGATGTAAAAGCTCAAAAGTAAATATTTAGTCCACTATTTGGGTGACCGGTGACTGCATTCAGCCTTAATGCTGACTTATTTACAATTCTGCAGAAGGAATCTTTAAATTACAGATTCCCCAAAAAGAAAGACTCTATCAGATAGAGTCTATCTGATACTGTTGCTGAACCAATGATACACCCACACTGCCCACAAGTGCCCAGCAAAGTGGATACTTGCCCCAGGGTGAAAGAATAGGAAACAAGAGGCATGCCAGTGTAGGAGTCCACATTCAAACATAAGATGTTTAAACAGAAAAAATTATTTTCTTTTAATAAATAATACATGTAACATACACAAACATTCCATGTAACACAGCTGGTTAAAGAAAAATACAATAGCAGGATAACTCATTGATTGCCATCTGTCTTCCACCTGCACACTAAATCCACTAACGTCATCTTCTTCAGTGGCGTATTTGAACAGCCTCACACACACTTCCTCAGTCCCTCTCTTGTTGTCATTTTTGTCGCTCTTGAGCTTGTTGCATCTTCCTCGTCAAACAGTCCAGCCTTTCTAAACCTACTGCTAAAAATCCATGTGTTAGCCGCATCACAGCGTTTAAAGACTATGAAAATAGTAGCAGTTTATAATCTGGAAATTGGGGTACATGAGACAAATGTGTTTAAACCAGACTGCTCTAGGGACTTCAGTAAGACTCAAGTCAAACGCAGAAGTCACCATCTGTAGATCTGTTTCTGTATGTGTGAAACCGGCCTCATTTTCAGAGATTTTGATCCTTGTCATATCCAATTGTGTTTGCTCTTTACTTCTGTTAAATATTTTTGGCACTGTCTAAGTCTTTTTGACTCATTGTGTGGTTTTGGCTTAAAAAAAAACAGTTCTTGAGATTCTGCTTATCTTAATCTATCTAGAAGCAGCTGCTGACATGTGCTGTTGAAGAAATCCAGACACTGCTGTGTTTTTGGGAACTGTGGACAGAGCCCCTGTTCTCTTATTGTTCGGTCAGCAGTGCTAGGTTAGCCCCTGTCAGCCAGCCAGTGTTGAGCTCTGCACTTTGCATATGGGGGCTCTTCCGTAATGAGCCTCTATGTATGGGTATCATGTGAGATATCTGAGCTAGCGCTTACTGTTCCATGGCCAAGGTCAAAGCCGGCCCACCCCACCACTGACTCCCCAACCCTATCCATCACCTGAGAACACAAACCGCAGCTAAGCTCACATTCCAACTCCTCTGGTCATCCTCAAACCAATTTGGGAGGACTGAATTGTTTCATTCATGGTCATTTCTATTTATTAGCTCAATATACTTCCAAGATATTAGCAAAATAACATCCCAGATATTAGCAAAAGAACAAACATCAGATGCCATGCCAAAATACTGCCGCCATTTTAAAATTCGACATTCACAAAAATACAACTGAAATGTAATTGGTGTTGAATAAATGCTTTTGAACTTTATTTCAGCTAATATTTTGAAATGCATCAAAACAGTCTTCTGATCTTGTGTTTATTGTAGCGCATGTCTGACATTTACTTTTCCTCAAAAAGAGCTGGCTTTCAACATGTCAGAACTGAATATCTTATTTGTTTCTACATGAAAACGACAGAAACTTAAGTGCACAGGAGCCCTGAACAATCTGACTGTACACCATCATACTAAAGCTAAAGTCCCCACAGCAATCAATAAGCTGCCCTGTACAAGATAATTTATCAATATGTTGCTGAACTCAGGGGTAGAATAAAAAAACATGTACCTAAAGAATTAATGACCTCTGTGCTGCTGTATGCATGTACAGGCAAAAGGAAGCTCACGTGTTCAGTAGCCTGTAGTTGTACAGGCCATCCTCTTGTTTCCCACAAGAAGGTGAGAGTTAATTTGTCATGAACGGAGAACGGAAGACTTTATTGCAGATTTCAAGTTGTGAAATGATTTTTGTTCATATTTTTTTCAGTGACATTTGTTGAGCTCTGTGCTATGAACAAGACTTTTTATTTTTTCATGAAGTAACAAAATGTCCCTTGCTTGCAAATTGAAACAATTTTCTGAGGTGATTTAAATGTTTGACAGACACAAGATCACAGTACATAACAGTTCCTGAATGGCTTGTCTTGTCCATTTTCTTGGTAGGTTGTTTAAAGCAGCAAAGAGAATTTGTTGGCTCAGTTTTCCCATCTTATCAATCATGGTTTATTTTTCTGAATATGAATGCATACATGCAAATTACTCTTTTCACATGCAGTTTGGCCACTGATAGTCTGTAATGATCCGTCTTCAAGATACAGTTTTGTCATAGCATAATTTGAACTACTGTAGGTTATATGTAAGGGGGGTAAAACCAGTGGGCAATATATTAGCCAGCAGATTGTAAATTGTAGTTCCTCTGTCAAATTTCAGATCCATTCACATCAGCATTTCCAACATCTTGTTTTTCTTTAACACTTTTGATAACAGAACAGAACATCTCAAATCTCAAAATACAACTATAAAATAAAAATGAATCATATTTAGTTATAAGACACTAAAAGGGTACAGGTAAAGCATTTTTATAAAATCCGTTTTTTTATGACAAATTTGAATTTAGTAGTAAATCAAAAAGTCAAAGAGGTTCATCTTCCCATTTCAAACTGTAAATGCAGCAGGAGGAGCTGAAGCAGTGATGCAAGCGTGCACTACAAATCTTATTATCCTGAAGTTGGTCAAAATAAAGTTACTGGGTTAGATCTTGCTCCGACGTTAGTGAATTATTTTACACCAGCTTATGGTTTCGTCATCACTATAAGGTGATAATGCGTGAAAAATCTTTGAAATTGGAACATGCATTAAAAAAGGTGAAAAAGAAAGGAGAGATGGATTTGCTGCCATTTGTGATATATGACCAATCTGGTTGCCTATGTTCAGATTTGCTGTTAATGGCTATTGGTCGAGATTTAAATTCTTTCTTTTGTGTTTTTTCACTTCATCAATAAATTGGCAACCGCTTGATTGAATGCTCATCCATTGTGCTAAAATGAGCCTGAACAGGTTTTGTCTCTTTAGAGCGATGGGGTTGTTTTCAATACAGATGCTTTTCAAAAGAGGATTTAAATCATCCACCTTTGAAAACTGAATTTAACATTCCTAAGCATAAATATTAAATTTGACAATTGTTCTCTTTTAAATTCTTTCAGATTTAACAAACATTTCATGTTTTATTTAAGTTTTATGCACATTTATTGTCTTACGTGAATTTGATTAAAGCACTGTACCCTCAAAAGGGGCAAATAAAAATGGTATTCTCAAAGAATATACAAAAATGAAAATTAAAATGAAATCTGAAAAATTCACATTAAATCCCAGGCAAAGAAATTATATATTTCTATTTATTTATTTATATGCTTTTTGGTGTTGGTACAACTCTTTACACATGCTTGTGCGATTACAAACCATCTGAATCTGCACAGAAATGTGAAAACAGCCTCACTGTACTATTGTCAGTATTGGAAAATGACTTTATGCAAGCCTTATATCTGTCCTAATATTAGAATATATTTTCGATATTCTTTCACTTTTTCCCAACATTTCTGTAAAGATACTAGACAGGGAGATTTTTGGATGTTTAAAGGGAAACGTGTGAAATGTAGCCTTAGATAAGGTCCTCCAATACAAACCGATTCATGTAAATGTATTAGATAAATGAATGCTGGCATATTTTTTTCTAAATTAATGATTTAATTTTTTTCCATTTTCATTCCCAGATTAGTCTTTAACAACAAATGACATGTCATTTGTCTGTCTACAATGCTTTTAATACTATACTCAAGGTCTTGTTAGACCCCAAAATGAAATGACATCAGCTCAGATGTTTAAGATCAGATCTTAAACATCTTAACATTTTGTTGTGAGGTCCATTAACTCTCTACAGGAGAACAGCCAGACTGCTGTGAAATTCTAAGCATATACGACCATTAGTTGTAGCAATTTCATACCATTTTTTTCTAAAAATAAATAAATAATGATCATTCAAAATGAATCGATATGCCTGTACAAGTTTGCTAAGATGTATTGAGCATAATATTGTTTTTGAATTAAAAGAGTTTACAGAAACTTTGTGAAGTAGAAAGAAAAAGTTTTATTTTTAATTCTTACACATGAGAAGTGGCTGGGGCTTGATGAAATGGATCATTTTAATCTCCATCACACATAAATTCATTACATTAGGCAACTCAGTTTTTTTCAGAGAAACCAAGGACTGACTGTTTACTCATTGCATTTGCTGACTGACTGTGGAGAAAACACAACACTGACATACTGAAGCTCAAGTTAGTATTCAAACAAAACTGTCAGATTCAATCAGATTTACAGTAGAAAAGAACAACAACTGCACTCCTGGAAGCCTACATAAACAAAGCGCTGGCGTCCTTTTAGCTGTAGTTGAACAACAATGCCCTCTATTGGTGTCCCACTGCAACTGTCATCCCAACTGAGGCCATCACACTAAGAGCACACCGATGTCTTTTCCAGCACACTCAGCAGAAGCATCACATTGAAGTGCAATCACCTCAAACCTCAAAGTCTGTCCTTATTAGCCTTCTAACTACCACAAAGTGCTCTGTTGTTAATTTACTAATGTCATACAGATATAGCAGTCCTTGCTGCCAAGATCAGGGGGGTCTTAAAAAAACATATTAATTGGAACAATAATGAATAAAACCGCAGTAGGTAAGTGTAAGCGCCTCCAGGAGGAAGAGGCTGCAGTCAGGCTCTCAGACAGCTCCCCAGCTCTGCATGCGTGTGTGCGTGGGTGTGTATGTGTGTATGGGATTGCGAAGGAGGACGGTTTACAGGATCACTGAAGGAGTTCTTGACAGGAATGAACATTGAGCCTTTCGTTTCCCTGTTGTGTTCTCTACTGAACCGGAACAATGGTGTAGACAAACAGGGGCGCCCCAGAGAGCCTGGCAGGCTAAGTGAGTGAGCACAGAGGCTTAATATGACAGCTCAACTTGCGAGTTCAGGGCGAGTAAAATATCCTACAAGTCTGTGAATAGCATCTTAGCAAATCAAACCACAGCACTTAAATGAAATGAATAGCATCTGGTACAGCTCAATTCATTCTCTTTTTAAAGTCGGAATATGCTCACATTAACTGTTTTCATTCTTTTCATGTGGACACAAGACAGGGTCATTTTTCCTAAGTCGATTTCAACTTCATTTCATAATAAACTTTACTCCAAAAGATAAGTTCTCCACACCAGGAACAGTTAATGCTGTAACTAATTCACACCTATGTGACACTAAGACTTAAAATAATTTTCATGTAATCAATACATTTGCTTTGGATGACAAATGAAGACATTCGTGAAAAGTAAATAAAACAAGGTAAATGACACATAACATTTTCATAGGAATATTTTTTTTTGTTTTTATATACATTTTAACCAAAAAGATATCATTAATATCCTTCTAACAATCCATATTGACAAGTTGGCAATTAAACTTTTATGATTTTCATCAGATTGTTGCTTGTTTCTATTTATATTTGGTGAGCAGGTCCAAGTCTGTAACATTGACCTCCTGACCATCACCCAAATCTTTCCCTCCCTTCACAGTGACTTACCAAAGCATTAATATTTCTGTCAGTCGGAATAAATATGTTATTAAATTTAAAAGATTATTTTAAATCCAAATCTCCTAGGCTGGTGGCTAAGTATGAAGGTGGGGGTAGCATTGTAGAACAACAATAGACATAGATACATGGTAATAGCTATTTTGCAGTGATTAATGTGTTTATCACTGCTGCCTCTTTTTTAAATATTTGGACAAAAGTAAAAAATAAAAAATCTCTGAAAATGTTAAAAGCAATCTACTTGTCTATGCATGTTTATTAGTAAATTTTTCATGGTTTATTTTCAAATTGCTTAAGGGAAATTAAAGAAAGCAACCTTTAGTGTGTATTGAACGCCTTGAGAAGGAAGTCATGCAGTCCAACCAAAACGCCTTATGAAACATACCAGAGCAAAACTAATAGCCTCAGTCCCCTCCCCATTTTTATCGCAGCTAAAACTCTCTCTTTGATTCAAAGCCCCCCAGATCGACTGTCTTCGAGCTGGGAACCACGGGGTGGACAAAGCAGGGGGTTAAAAAAAAACAAAACAAAAAAACAAGATGTTATTCTAGAACAGTAGATAAATCTCCCGGTTGTGGTTTTCGGTGGCATATGCATACTTAAAAGACTTCGTACTTGCTTAAACAACAGTGAAGAAAACATTCCACCAACAGGGAAAGACAGAAAACACAAATACACACACACACACACACGCATGCACTCGGTCTAAGTGGGGCTGACAGCCCTGTTTTTCATTCTGAGTCTTACCTCCAGAAACGTGATTAATCAACAGTCTAAATATGCATATGGAGAGGAGGAAAACAAAGCTTCAAACAACACAAGTTTATGGCTGATGTGGAAACTGACACATCACAAGTAAATGGAACAAAGAAAAAAAATCTGCTGTTTTCTGTGATTAAAAGAAAAATCTTTTTAAAAGTGAGGAAAATGTAGACGCAAGTTGTTTGGTGTCATTTTACAACTCTGTGGAATAAAAGCTGAAATTAAAGTAGTTACTTGATTTAATTTTATTGGTCGTATATCATAATTGTTCACATTATTTCCTTTTCAGTTCTGCACAGAGTGGCCAAACAATCCAAAGAGGGAAGATGTTACACCCCGAACATCACTAGCACAAGACTCTGGTCACACTTGAAAAAAATAAAAAATCTACTTTTGTTGGCAGATGCAGGGGAAAAAAGCTTCTGTACAAATGTCACGAAGGTTTTACCTGTCTCTGTGTTGCAAAATAAAATAAGGTGTTGTTATTGATCCTTCACAAATGTTCTTGGGCTACTGAGTGTCTTTGACATGTTTCTGAGTTTTCAAGGGCTAAATAAAGAGGTGTGCAATCAGTCACTGTCACTGTCATTCAGATTTGATTTAGAAAGGTTGCATTGTGTCTGATTTCATTCTTGTTTTACATACCTACTAAATTGCCAATTTATTTGAGTCCCCACTTTATGTGCATGAGCTGCTTGAAATTTTGTGATTGTTTTGAATAACCATTTTAATCTGTTTTCTGTGATTTAGGAAAATCTCTGAACGTCTCTCCCCATCCATTCAGCTCTTCATATGACGCAGTTGTGCATATTAAAGGGAAGCAGCAAGCTGTGAAAACAGCTTAATTAGTAGTAATCAGTTCTAATGGAACATGTTTCCACTATTTGCCTCCATTAGGGATGGCTTATTTCTCTTCTACCATCAGCCAACCGCTGGCATTCCAAACCAGGTGAGGCAGGTAAATTAATAAATGTGTCGCAGAGGCAGAACTCTAACTCTAAAAGTGATTGCGATAATAAAATAAACAAAAAAAAACACCTGTATGTGGTAAAAAAAAAGGGGAAAAAAAGAATTACAGCAACATTAAATAGCAATAATGCATCCCTGGTATTTATCAATTCCATAACTGCAGCTTGAGGTCAGTGAGACGAGGACCAACCAAAAAGAAACATCCACTTTAAACAAATCCATACCTTAACAGAAAGTAGGTGTAGTAAGTAGGTGACAAAGAGCTTTCAACACTGGATCAACAAGATCAGGACTGACAGAGTAGAGGAGACTGACTGACGGGGAAAAGGCGACACAGATAAAGGAAGTCACAATTCTAGCTGACACCATTTCTGGTTTTTCCAACTTAATAACAAATCAAATCTGTCACTTAATATAAAAGTGCTAGAAAGTCAAAAATCTGACTTTTTAAAGATTGTGTATTCAGCTCAACAGATAACTGATTAACCATTAGATTTGCATGTTCCCATATTGCATTCTTTATTTTTATTCTTTTTTTTCCCATATTACTATATGAACTCAAACACTTGCTTGAGTTCATTTGCTTGAGGATGCAAAGTAAACTTGTATGTGTTCCTTGTTAATAGTATCACTCTTAGCCTGTCCGCGACCAGTGGACATGCAAACTCGGATTCCCATCTCACTGCAGCTTGTTTGAGCATCCATCCATAAGCGCTCAATCAAAGCACAGGAACCTGATGTGAACATCCACACACACACACACACCCACGCACGCACACACACTACTACAGCCATAAAAGGCACAGATGCCCAAAGGAAAGGACAACATTCAACTCAATACAGTTAAACATTTCTGCTGAGTGGACATTAATATGCATGGGGGATAAGCACTTGGCTCAGAGAACAGACGACCAGGCCGACTGGTGTTTTTTCTGTGATTCAGTGTTTGTTTCTTTTTCTGTACAAATGAAAGGACTCATTTGAATTTACTGTTTAAATGAGCCCGTTAGCACAGCTGAAAAAAAGAGTGAAACTTTAAGATAAATGTGTTTATAACCTGTTTTTTGTTTTTTATTGAAATATAGAATCAAAGAAAATGATCCAAAGCATGCTTAAGACTGCAGGTGGTTTTGCTCTTTAAGTTCCATTACCACACACTGTGTTTTTTTTTTCCAGTTTTTAAGTGTCTGTTTCCAGCATTTGGGCGCTCTACCACTCAGCCTAACAGCACTGTTTAAAATCCAGGAGGGATCACTTTGAAGAACGCCTTATGTGAAACAGGAGAATAAAAATTACCAAGGCTCAAATAATTTAGTCAATTAATTTCATGATAATTCTATTTTCTCTTCCCCCCCCCCTCCTATCTCTTTCATTCTCCTTCTGTCTTTACTGGTTTTCAAAGAACTGCCTTGCGGGCAGTAAGTATATGCACCATGAACACATTTAATTTTCCCTGTTAGTCCACAGCACGGCCAGAGGTGAGGTTTAATAAGGATCAATGGCACTTTATCTGGGACAGGACCCACTCCTGCGCATGCAAATCCCAGCACCAGCAATGGATTCAATTAAAAAAAGAACCTCCAACCACCAGCAGTGGAAATTCAATTAAAGGATTTATGCAAAGGTTTGCTGGCTTTTTTTCATTTGCTTGCTGTTTCTGTTTATGTAATGAGCTTTTCATATCAGGAATCAATACATAATCTGGAGGGGAGCCACATAGAGGGTGGTGGACTGCCTTTACATATGTATACAGGATATATTTCAAGAAAAGGTTTTTAATAGGAAATTTCACTGCGCAATTCTGCCAAATGAACTTGAATTAAATTATCTTCGGCGGATGTTTGTTTTGTTTGTGTGCAGGGGTGGGCGTCTGTGTATGTGTGTGCCTTGGTTCCTCTACATGAAGTTCATGTTATTGACTTGGACACACTTTGAAGTGCATTGAACCTCCTTAAAGCCTCTGATTGGACTGCTTCTCCAAGTCAAGTACTGAATGTAAAAGGCCAAGGTTCCCGCATCAACCCCAACCTACAGCCTTAGCTGTGTGTTTTGGCCTAATGAAATGGGATCTCAGTAGACAATAATCCTTGTTATAAGATTGAGCCAGGACACCCATGTCAATATTAGCAAATGGGATTGTTGGCTTTTTGTGTCTGTGTGCACACATATGCTGTCAGAATGCTCTCTTACATTTGTTTCCATCGGGCGGCAAAATGCATTCTCATTGATCTTCCTCTCAGGTTTTAAGTAGAACACAAAAATAAGACTTTTCTGGCTGAACTTCAAAACTGTGGGTGGGGACCCATAACATTTTCCCACACCTGCGTGATTAGAGGATTTAAGCTACTCTGAAGTTCCTGAGAAGTTTTTGATTAATCTGCTGCAGATGCACCAAGAGGGATTGTTCCAAGATAGAGGTGTAAAAAAAAGGGATGCTGTGTCAACAGAAAAGAGGTGCATAAAATAAAAGCTGTATAATAAACATCCGGGCATTTAATGAAGAGGAGCACAGACATTAGCAGCCATATCTGCAGAAAAGTCTAAGTCTCAAAGATATCCATTTATAGGTTAGAGAATGTTATGGTACCTTAAACACTTTTGATAGTGCAACCATTGTTGTAGTATGGCAAGTGATGCATTTCTTTATGTTTATACAGAGATTCTTTTATTGCTGAAAAGCTTCTCTTTTTTTTTTTTTTTACCTTAAATGGTGCAACATTGGCAAATAAAATAACTTTTCTGAGTTCTGCCCATGAATTACTTCCCAAAGCCTTGCTGCCAATTCTGAAAAGCTTTTGGTGAAAGTACTGTAATGTTGTGAGGAGGGATAGCCATCACTGGGGGGGAGGGGAAAAGTAAAAAAAGAAAAGTCTCATCAGGGAGGCCAATCCAAATGCCGAGAAATGTTAACATGAGATTTTGCAAGCAGTGACAATTCTATATCTTCAGCATTAGGATCAAACTCTGCCCTCCAAAATGCCAATACTACCAAGCTCTACTCAGCTTGGTAGAGTGTGATTTATCAGCGAGTATACACAAAATTTAGGAGTGGAGAGGATGGAATGTGTCCGGCCTCCAGTCTTAACCTCAACTCCATTAAATACTTGGGGAATCAGAATGAGTGTGCTGTTTGGACCAGAGTAAACAACCCACAGCGGCTGACTTGTGACAAATGCTGGATGAAGAATGGGGTGTCATTTCACAGCAGAGTGATCAAGCTGGTTGCAGCATGTGGAGGGGATGCCAGACTGTCCTGGGACTGTACAGTTCTTCCATGCTCATCTGAATATTCTGTTTGTCAAATAAGAGAATTGCTACATGACCAATTTGTCTCATTTCTTCAAAGGTCTATCAATCAATCCAATAAACAACAGAATCCCAGAGCCAGCAGCAACCAACAAGCTGTTTGGCATTGACAGAGAGGATTTGAGAAGTTTTCCATGGACACAACCCACACACTCAACTCTGCTTCTCAACCCACATCACATCTTCACATGTATGGCAGTGTCTTACTGGGAAGAACAGACTTTACAACAGTGTAAGATTTATGACCAAGAATATTTTTTACAAGAAAGACAGAAATAATCTAAACTTAATTCTCCCTACTTTGTTTGCTGTTTTTAAACACTGTAAAGATCTGATTGATTTGATATACGTACAGTGTAAGTTAGAGGCTTACATATGGGCATTAAGGAAATGTTTTGGAGGTTTTAAATTAACATTTGATGATTTCTTTTAATGAGGTAAAATTATCATTAAACAAATGGTTCCATTAAATTTCAAAACAAAAATTGTGAGCATAAGTTAAATTTATATCAACATAACTGGCTCAAATTACACACACACCCACACACAAATAAAGACATAAGCCCCTGTAATCATTTGATTAAAATGGTCCTGAGTAAGTTGCATCTTAACTACTTGCCATTTGAAGCCATTAACAAGCTTATGGCACAATTCAGGCTTGATACTTCGCCAGTTTTATTGATGGGTCTAATTTAAACTGGATAGTTTCCTGACATTGATCTGGCTTTTAACCATTTGGACTGAGGTCAGCGTCATTCCAGAGACTTTTCGCTAACTTGCTTTATCCATTTCAAAACCAGTTTCAATATATTTTCCCTGCTGGAATACAATGGTTTGATTTTCAACAATCTGACACAAACAGTCTTATTGAGAAAAAAGAAAATTGGCTAGAAAGACCAGCAATAGCCCCGCCTCTCGCCCGAAACGTTCGCTGGAGATGGACACCAGCACCTTTCCCCACCCCACTAAGGACAAGGATGTACAGAAAATGGATGGACCAGATGGATGGATGGATGGATGGATGGAATAGGGCATCATATGAGATAGTGCAAGGGCAGGGACCCTACATTAAGACATTATTTGTCCTTAATGCAGCTGTCTGCAGTTTGATTCTGAATCAAAGCAAACAGCAAAAGAAAAAAAAACATCTTCCAAGATAATTTGCTAATCATTTTAATTAGACTATGTCATTTTTTTTTTAAATGCTAACAAATGTTGAATTGCTGTTTATTGTAAAATATTATTTTACAAGAAGCTTTTCCAACATTATACAAATATCAGAACTTAGTCTAGGGAGCTATTTAACACTACATAACTTTAACCAAAGAGAACAGTACAGTCTGCTTTATCCTTCATCCCATCAGCACTCTAAGTGAAGGAGAAGGCTGGGATATAGAGCAAAAGAAGACTAAAATTACCATCTGTATGAAAAGTGAAACTAGACAGGTTATTCACATCCTGGCCAGGCTATAAATAGGGTAACACACACACAGCTAATGTGGTGGATTAGTAGCAGGAAGCAGACAGACAGTCATCACAGTCCTTGTTCCCCTTAGCCCACCGGGTCCTGGATCCCAGCAGACGTCATACTATCTACCAAATCAGTATTAGTCAGGGACTTTTGTCCATTCACAAAAGCCGTTCCATACAACTGGCAACCCCAGTGTGTTGGCTAAGGTTTCTGTTTCAGAAGTTGATATTCTGTCAGGATGTTCCTCCCTCTTTTCCTCTTCACTGTACTGTTTAAAGTAAATGTGTAACAGAATCCACACCTAAGGACCCTTTCTCCATATTTGTATAAAGTTTAAAGGCATGGGATCAGGGTTTAAGTGCCTGTTTATCCTCAGGCTCAATCACTTTCTAAGCAACGCTTTGTCTCATCCAATAAGGTGTGATTGATAGATGGCTCTGAATAGTTGTTTATTCTGCTCCTTATAATTTGCTTCATAATGGCAAAACCAATCAGCAATCATATCTATTCACATAAGTAACAAATGGCAATCTTTAAGGATTCATCATCATCATCATCATATCTTTATTACAGTCACATAATGTCCATAGTCGGAAAACAAAAAAAGACAACTACAGGAAGTCAACATTTATGAGATGTTAACTGCCTGCATCATTTTTGTTGCAAGAACAATTAACTTATTACAATGGATATATCTGCAATTCAAAGCTGTATTTTATTAGCAGTCTATAGAATAATGATAGGGCAATGAACAGGGATATATCTGCACAAATACATTTTGTCTTGTTTTGTTTCACTGAATTAGAAAATGCAGCAGCTTGCTGCTTCATCTTGCTAACATCAGACTGCCAGTAGACACTCCCTCACCTTTTCCTCTCTCCTAAACACCAATTAGGACTCCATTAGTCTGGCCTGGCAGCTCATTTGCTCTGGAGGCAGCTGAGGGGGCCTGTTATGTGGGACCTTTGCCCATAGTGTTCCGCCCCAGCAGCCACAGCACCACATGGCTGTCATGGTAATGCAGCCTCCGTGTCTCCCTGTTCCACAAGTTAACATTCCCTCCCTTCTCCTTCACCACTTCCTGCCTAACAATGCTTTGCCTGGGAAATCCTCAGCCACACTGAGTGCCTGCAAGCAAGACTCTGGGATTGAAAGTGAGCAGAGCAACTGGAGGGCAGTCAACATACGTCTGTGGGGCCACTTGTTAGGCACTTCATTAAATGTCTGTCCCCGTGGTAAAAAGGTGAGGTAGGACCCTTATTAACTGAGTAGTGACAAATCCCCCAAGAGCAGGCAGATGAGTTACAGAGCCAGCTGCTCTAGCAGGTCTGTGTGGAACAGGGGAAATAGCTAGTGGTGGAGGAATGGTGCAGGGCTCCGGTTCAGGTTTGATGAGACAGAGCAGGCACAAGTCACATTCAAAGCACTAAGCAGCCTCTTTGCAACACAGAGAAATTATCCCAGTGGCACGTAAGAAAAGGCCCAAAGCTCTCAGGAACTTGTTAAAGCTGCCGACATCCTCTGCCCCTCGCCGACACTCTAATGCCTGATATCACACATCAGGGACTTGGTCAAAAGATCAGCATGTGCATACACAGAAATATAGGAAGGGCCAAAGGGAGCAAAGACTGAGAGTGTAAAGAGACAAGCATCTGTTATGTGGTGGGTCTAATGGGATGCAGAAGGTATTTAATTTACATATGAAGCAGATAACATGAAACCATATTCTTACAAAAAGCTGGGCAAGTGTTATACAGTAGAAATAAGATATTTACTGTGATCACTATTTTTTTCAGACTTTATCCATTTTAGGTCAGTTAGGTTTAGCCACATTTATGTGATTTGCAAATACCACAATATTGAAAAAGACCAATTTATGGATTAAGTCAATTATATCTAAGGTTTACAAATATTTTACTTAGTTTGCCTTTATGAACTGGGTAAAACATTTTGAGTATCCTGCCATAATCTTCTCATAATACTTTGCTGGAATTTTGGTCCTTTCCCCATGACAGGCTGGTGTAACCAAGTCAGATTTGTAGACCACCTTGCTTACAAATACGTTTCCAGCTTTGGTCATAAAATTTCTATTGGGCTGAGATCAGAGTTTTGTGTTGGCCACGTGAGAATGTTGCAACATCCATCCATCCATCCATTTTCTGTTCACCCTTGTCCCTAATGGGGTCGGGAGGGTTGCTGGTGCCTATCTCCAGCTACGGTCCAGGCGGGAGGCGGGGTACACCCTGGACAGGTCGCCAGTCTGTCGCAGGGCAACACAGAGACATACAGGACAAACAACCATTCACACACAACACACACACCTAGGGAGAATGTAGATAGACCAATTAACCTAACAGTCATGTTTTTGGACTGTGGGAGGAAGCCGGAGTACCCGGAGAGAACCCACGCATGCACAGGGAGAACATGCAAACTCCATGCAGAAAGACCCCGGCCGGGAATCGAACCCAGGACCTTCTTGCTGCAAGGCAACAGTGCTACCAACTGCGCCACTGTGCAGCCCCATGTTGCAACATTTCTAATTGAAAGTGTGGTAAAACTATACTAAAATGTGGAAGATCCATTCATACCCAAGCTTGAACTTCCTGAATCATGTCTTAAGAAGCTTCTTACGTATTTCCACATAATGTTTTTTGTTAATTTCTGGTTCACAGACCCCATGTCCTTCCTGAATGGAATGATGGCTGAACATGCTCATTGTGCTTTTGCTTGCATATATCGCATATATGTTATAGTGAGCTTAACGATGGCTCAGAAAACAGCATTCATGTCTGCTACTTATCTGAATGTGATGTGTTGCCATGTGTGGTGTATTTACGGTTCGAAGATGAGGGATGTCATGTATGTTGACATTTTCATAAACGCCTGAACAGACGTTGAAGTTGCTGGTACTGGATCTTTAAAGTCAATTGCTGACCCCTTTTGAATAAACCATAAAAATCATATAGGCGTCTTTGGTCATATTTTCTACAGTAAACTCCTCTCTCTTACAAGCTGACATTTTACAACATTACTTTGGGGTTCAGGAAATTGAAAAAAAAACTCCCTTCATATGGTCACGATCATCATGTTGCGAGTCACTCCAGCAAACACCAAAGCAGCAGTGTTTTGTTCTTACAATAATTCGGCTAAGAATAGCATGACTTGTTCACTAAAACAATAGCATCTTTACGCCCCTGCAACCAATAAACAAGCTAATGTCACTGCTGTGTAAAGACACTTTACCGCTACTGTTTGTCCAAATGCAATATAGGTGGTGGCGAATGAGAAGAACACTGTTCTAAATTTAGTATTTTGACATCATTTGCAACCAGTGCCATTGGCACAAAAGGAAACAACAACAAAAGGAAAAATTTCATTTAAAAATCTCCCATTAGTCTGGCAATAAAAACAGTTTTGGGAATCTTATCTGACCAAAAACGGGAAATTAGTCTAATATAACTGTGTTTTTATACAGTGAATGTAAATATGTTCCCCAATATCTCAACTTTTTGTGAAGGTTCAGACAAACTCGATCAAGTTACTGTCCAAGAGATGATTAATATGACATATCACATAAAATACACAGAACACAGTTCCAGATTTCAAGTATCTTTGACATGCACCATGATTTCTCTCAATGCATTAAGGATATGTAATTGCTTGTGCCAATCTTGTCAACTGAGTGCAAAACAAATCAAATATCGCTAATGTACAGTTTGGCTTTCTTGAGTTGCCTTTTGTGATCCCATTTCCAATATGCTGGCATCGCAGTCTCTAATCTCCATGGATCCCAGGAGCATGTACAAGCAATTAAAACAATAGCATCTTTACGCCCCTGCAACCAATAAACAAGCTAATGTCACTGCTGTGTAAAGACACTTAGTGTCAGGGGCAATACCCCAGCTGGATTAGAACAGAGCTCTTTGCTTTTAATACCCCACTATAAAGAAGGTTTAAAGAAATGTATGCACTTTATTAAAGAGGCTCAGAGGAAATAATATCATATACATAACCAAGACAACAAACTGGAGTCGAAGCATAAATTTACAAGGCATATCATTCAAATTGAACTTTATTTATCAATACATACTCAGCAGTCTTTTTTGTTTTGGGAGGGCTATTGAATGTATGTTTCTTTTTGAGGACTCATAAGAGTAGTATAGGAATAAGAATTTTTAATTATGAAAGACATTGAAGAGATGCACTTTTTGTTGGTTTGCTTTGTCTTAAGTGATCTTATTAACAACAACAACTGCACATAGCAGGCAAATTTTCAGCATGTGTGTCTGTCGAGCCTGAAACATGAAGATATAATCAGAAACAGATGTTAAACTACTGTGGTGCTGACAGGGCATAAGTAAGGAAATATCCAGATGTAACCCCTGCAAAAAGGAAACTAAAAAGCAGTGAGGTTTCAAGATGCCACAGGTGCCATTTGTGTTTAAACTTGAGAACTTCACTTTGCTAAAACATATCATAACCTGAAGGACAAGGAAGTCAGTTGCACAAGTCAGTACATTTTTGCTTTCCTTATAAGCAGAAGAAAAGCATTGGGAAACAGAGGCATGGAATATATATCATGGAAGTGTGGAGAGAAAATCTGAGATAGAACTGGTGTTTGTAAGAAAGACTCATGAACTATGTGGGGGACTATTTCTCTGCATACTAATGCACTGCTTTCATTGGATTTGTCCCAAATGTTTAACAGGGCTGACCGGGGAGTGGCCCAGTACCTTCAGTTTTCCTTTGCGCTGGCTGACAGTGGATTTACATACCCTCTCCCTTCCCTTTTCACATTTATTCCTCTTCTGTGTCTTCTCAAAAAAGTGTAATGGGACTTACTTTACCCCAGGTAAATAATCCATGCAGCTGGGCAAACAGAATCCAAACCCAGCACCAGAGTTGGCATAAAATTGTTTAAAAAGGGAAAGAAAAAAGGATTTAGGGAGAAGGACTTTGGTGTGTGCAAAAAGTAGAAAAACGGAGCAGTTAGGTTCATACAAGCAGAGGGTTTCATGCTTTCCTTTGGGCCATTAAACAGGCTCCACAGGCTGCAAGGCCAGGTTATGCAATATTTAGTTTAAATACCAGAAAGAAATTAAGCTTTGAGCCTAAATTAGCTGAGTATGACCATTATGAAAATAAAGGAATGTTTAAAAATAAAGTCAGTATAGAAGCAAGGAAAAATGTTAAAGGCGTAAAATACTTTTTGTTCAACCAGCTTATCTTTGTTTGTTTTTCTGCTTCTTATGAAGGTGCGGGCCTCTCTGGCCTGACAACACAGAAATGGTTTTAAGAAATTGATTTGAAACCAGTTCAAACAATCCATATATTTAATTTAGTATCCCAACAAAGGAGAAATATATTTGGCTCTGTGTCGCACACAGAAGTAGTGGAGGAAATTTTTAAATGTTAAACATTTAGTTTTACAATGTGTTTCAAACAACTTCCTCCAAGATCTTTTTGTGAAGTATTGTTGTGATTTTTAGACTGAATCACATGTTTGCTATATTGGAAATCACATTTATTGATTTATCAGTATTATTTAAAGCAGAATTTCATTAAAAGACACTTGCAAAACTCATCAGATAACAGAGAGTTGAAAAATGCATGGAAAGAGCAAACATGAAGACACAAGTTGAGGACAGGAGTTGGGGACTATTGCCTTATAACAACTACATAAAATAGGCAGAGTCAGCATAATTTTTGGCAGAGCAGGAGGGAAGGATATTATGTTTGTGGATAGTTCAAAGTTGCAACAAAAAAAATAGGTATTTGATTGTTTCTGGGAACACTGCATTCTGGCAAGTTAGAGAAAGCCCCTGAATAGAGAAGAAAGAACGAACAAAGTTTATACACACCTCATAATGACACATCATGCACTTGGCAAATAAGAAAATGGGAGAAGCCTATGTGAAGACGTTTATGCTGAAGTGATGTTTGTGAAAGAACTGATATGCCAAATCTATAATTTGGTAATTGAAGATACATAGCACACTCAATTGCCAAAGACACCCTTAGGGACAATGTTGAAGAAAGTTAGAGTCAAAGTCATTTACAAGCGCTCCAGATATTTACTCCATATGAGCTTATTGCACAAGTAACAATTATTGCGAAACAGTTTCATATTAAGTTAATGGAAGGAAACTGTGATGTAAAGAAAGAAATACTAGATCACACATTGTTGGTACTTGGGAATCAAAGCCTGTTATTACAATTTTGATATATCTCATCTCTTAGAGCCACCTTTCTTCCTTCATCATTCCAGACCACAGTCAACTAGATCTTAGACAATATTCTAATTAACAGTCGTACCACAGTCTAGTGGTCATGTGTAATTTCTCTATAAAATGTATTCCCCACCCCCAGTACTCTGTGTGGAAGCTATCGGATTTAATCTTGTTGCCCCTTACGCTAGAATAACTGTGAGTACTTTCTTGGCAAAGGCATCTAAAGCTCAGGGGTTACTGCATGGTTGATCCTCCAGCAAGGTCCTTTCCATTCTCATTCAATCAATCTTTATTCAAACTATTGCCAAAATCAATTGCTTTGTGCCTGGGATGCGTGGTTGAAATGCGGGGAGGCTCAGAGTCAGCTAGGGTACTCCATGGTAAGGCTGTGAACTACACTCTTTGAAAGTGTTCCTTCACGCAGAGTACATCATCATGTGTTAGACGAGTTACATGTCCTTTGTCAAACAGTTGCAAGAATATGTATTTTATCATAGCAAATTGTATTTTTGGTTGCCATAGCAGAGTCAAGGTGAAATATGTGGTCAACAACTATGAGGTTTCACATAATTCTGCTTCATGATAAATTCTATTGTATGACCAGAATTTAAAAAAAAAAAAAAAACAGATGAGGAAATAAAGCAAAACATCAGTTTTTCAGCTTTATTTCAACCATTCTTAAGCCTTTTCAAAGAAAAAAAAACTGGAAACATTAAAAACTTTCATGTATTCAATGTATATATGCTTGTATGATAAAACATTTCCACATGAATCAGAGTAAAAACTATGAATAAATGGAAATTGCCAAGTCTTCCATAAGCATGAGGCTCAGTATTGACTATACTGCCAAATCTGGTTGAATTATGCAGTGAGCGTATGGCTTGATTCTTTGGTGAAAATTCAAACTTTCTTACCTTTTTCACAATTGCAGAAGAGTCACAAATGACCTTGTCGTTAGGATTGGACTTGTCCATAAGATTGAACGACTTCAGTTAGAAATTGGTACTCTAAATGTTTTGTTGTAGCAGAAATTTTCCTAAGTGATCTATGTTTTGGGGTCAAAAAAACGAGACAGCAAAAAGTTGTTACCATGCTTTTAAATATGGGGGGAGAAGTTGCTTCACTTGCTCCATCGTTTTAATGGGCCTGTGTATACACAGGCTGCAGAGGAACACAATTTTAGGTATAGAAGATGGATGTGTATACTAAAAGAAACCTACTTCCAAAGTAAAAAAACAACATATAGCTGCCTGGCCCTGCAGTTAGTATTCTAACCATGATCACATGTGATAAAAAGCAGCAGAAATAAGACAACTGGCCCTTACTCTACCCATCCTTAACACGGGCTTCTATGTCAAAACAGGGTCCTGTATAGAGGTAGAAAAGGGAAGACAGTGTGGAAGGAGGTAGAAAGACTTGATTAGGACACCTTGATAGGAGTACCAAGTCACATCACGGTGTTATCTAGATCATGGGCCAAAGTATTACCAACACTGCACAAGAGTACCAAGGTAAACACTGAGGCCAAACTAGTTTGGCCTCAGTGTTTCTCAGAGTACAAGTAAAGAGCCAACTTCTGGGAAGGGTCTTTCATCCTCACCTTTTCATCCTCACCAAAACTAATAGTTTTGGCCTCAGTAAAAAAACACCTACAACACCTTTGCTCCAGCAACTATGCCAAATTTCCTCTAAGGCCTTTTCCACTGCCTGAATTTTGCTCAAATACCATCAATACCCTTTATAAACAATAGCTTAGTCATAAAAAACTGTGTGAATGATAAATACGAACAAACAGTCCAAAGACAAATTAAATCTCAAGCATGTTAAAGTCATACTACCACAAACGATTACTCAGCTATTTTAAGTCGAGGCATGTACATGGTTAATTTGGTCACTGATTTTCCTTTTCCTGAGTTTAAATGCAGACCGACCAGCTTCACTGCACAGATGAAATGCAGAAAAATTCCTGGGCTGTCCACGTACACTGAAAGCAAAGAATGATGACGACTAAGGTGTGGCAGATCATTGTGGCTGGGAAATACGGTCCATTAACCATTGGAACACAAGAACAAAGTTTCATGATAAAAAAGTAAAACTTTGAGCCAAAATGGTAGCATTGTTTCAGTTTGCTGTGTGGGGAGCCCCTTTGATTCTGTATTACATATGGTGAACCAGGGATTGATCTAGATTCTAAAAAAAAAAAATCAATCATACCTGGTCCACAAAATCACAGATAAGTGGATGTCACACAGTCTAACACAACACAGTCAATTAGAATATTACTTAAAAGTTCATTTCTTGCAATACATTATACATTTATAATGACAAACGAAGGTTTCCAAGCCTCTCCTATTAATTATTTTCAGCTGACAGCTAATGAAAACATGACAGTTAAGATTAAATATTACATCAGACCAATGAAAAACAGGTTTCAATCAGAAATGTGAGCCTACAGAAAGTGGCCAACCTAAGTAAAGGTTGTTTTCAGTACTTACAATCTGACAAATGAGTTTCATCATAAAGTATTTAGTTTGTTGAATATGGCTGTATTGTTACTGCTGTCAAGTTTTGAGACAACTTCCTGCCCCACATGCAGACAGGAAAGAGGAAGCAGTTCATTGTGATTTATTTGCAATAAATGAGATTGTAGGTGTTCAGGGGGAGGTATTAGGGAGATTAACAAAGTTCAATCCAATCCAAGATGTGGAATAGTGAGACTGTGAAATAGTAAAGTGTGGCTGATCTTACTTGTTCTGATGTGAGGGAAGAACCAGAGCTGAGAGCTTTGATCCTGGTGTGTCCGTGGAGGAATGGTGGGGAGAGTGGGAAGGCTGTCAGGTCTGGAGCTTGACTTGGAGCAATTGTGGGCATTCTTGTAGCTGAATCTATGGTGAGGGTGAGGCCGATGCCTGTTTGCAAAGAAAGAGAGAGTCTGACCTTAGCAGAGAAAGATAAGGAAAGATAAATCCAACCATGAAAAATTCTTCCAGAGGATTCAACTTGGAACATAATCGTGACTTAAAAAAACTCAAGGCTTGACTCTAACCAATAATGTGGGGCCATCAAGCAAAAAGTGACTGTTCTACAGCTGTTTGTCTGCTGATTGATAGTATCAGCTGCAGGTGTGCTGGGCTGCCCAGCTCTCTCAAGAAGATCCTGTTAGAGGAAAGAGCACTCAAACAAACACAAAATCCAGGAACTTAGCAACCTCAACAGGATGCCGAAGTAAAAGAGGTTTACAATAATTTATCTATTGAATAATTATTACAACAATCAACCAAGGATTCACAGTGGACAAAGTTGTGACTATGTCCAAGCGCTGGGAAATATGTGTTACTTATACTAGTGGCAAAATGTTCAATAAACTGACTCATCTACATGTTTTAAAGCAGCTGTCCCCAACCCCCGGGCCGCGGACCAGTACCAGTCCATGGACCAATTGGTACCGGGCCGCGCAAAAAATAAAGAAATAATTAAATATTTCTGTTTTATGCATTATTTGGGTCTGGAGGATCTTTTATTTTGAAAAACCTTTAACCGGATTCTCTCGGTTACATCTTGCGCGCCAACATTGATTCCACAAGCAGCAAAATGAGTAAGAAACAGATCAGATGTCTTTGGAAAGTTTCTTTGAGAAGGAGAAAAGGCCCAGAGAAGAGACAGGAGAGTGGATTTATCCCAGTAGGTGATTCCCACATTCCAAGCTCTGCATGATATGGTGACAGGCTTGTTAATGAGGCAATGAAGCTTCAAACTGCTTCGCCATGTAGAGACCAAGCACCCTGTGCATAAGCAACACTTCGGGTGTCATTGTCTCTCATCACTCCCAGATGGGTCTCATTGCAGAGAAACAAGCTCAGGGCTCCCATTAGTCGTTATCGTGAATTAAAATTTTCATGAAAGTAAAATGTTAGTTTTTGTGGCGCATCTTTATCTTATTTTGAAGGGATATGTAAATGTTACCATAGCGACCAGAGTCAGAGAGCGTTAGGGCAGTGGTTGAATAGAGCTTGTGAGTTTTAGGTCTGGTTCACATGGCACGACACGAGCCGATCAAAGTACAACAGGTTCAATCGGTTCTTGTGTCCAGCCACACAGCAGGAGCAACACACCACACGAACCAATTCCACTCACCAACATCCCGATTCCAGAAGAAAATCCAGTAAAACCCCCAACTTACCATACGTGAATTTAGAATAATCAAACACGGATGACAATGTAAAAGCAGCAGTGACAGTTTGTGGTCTCATTTTAAGCAATAAAAGACGTAACCAAAAGTAAAGGCGTTTGATAAAAGATGGCGGGAGCAGCCGCTCTATTTGCTGCTCTATGATTTGGAGGTGAGTTATGTTTTTTCGTAGTTAACATTTTTAACTGAATAAACATAACCACCTATAATAAACATATATAAAAATGACCTTTACAGATAGTAATGAACATTTCCGTTGCACCATGCCAACTGTTTGGGATTCCCCTCCGTGCTTACATCACCGCGCTTTAATCGGGCCAAGACAATGTTAAATATGCTCGATTTTAGATCAGGCATATTCAACACACCACCACGTAACGCACCACACACTGCAGGACGTTGTAAGATTGTAGTAAAGGGAAAATCAGGGAGAGAAAAAAAGTCTTTAGCGGGAACACCAATATGCAGAAGCATTATCTGACGGTTCCTCTCCCACCCCTCTCCTGGGCCGCAGCAAAATTGCCAAGTCTTGACCGGTCCGTGGTAATAAAAAGGTTGGGGACCACTGTTTTAAAGATCAACAGTACAAGGAAGAGAAAGTCAAACTGAAATGAACAACTTCATGCTGCAACAGCTGCAGAGTTAAACATCTAAGTAACTACATAAAGTAAAATGTTATTTACTTTGTGCCTGTCAAGACATAGATCCCCAAGTGCAGTAAAAAGCTGAAAACTATATAAATCAGTAAATACAGCGATTCAACGCAGTATGCATGATCTCCCCACCCTCTGCAGCAACATGGTAATTACTGAAATTTATGAACAGACCCAGTGTCCAAAGAGTTGTTCAACACACCAAATATTTTCTACAAAAAAAAAAAAACAATCACATAAAACAAGTTTCAAATGTGGTTATGAGAACATTTAGTTTTTGCCGGAGGAAGTTAGGGGGGGTTTCCCTCCAGAACATAATTACCTGGAAACCTTTTGACTAATGATAATGTTGGAAGTGTTAGATTACATCTGCTAAAGCAGAGCAGGTCCTCCTTCTGTGGAAGTTTAGTTGGAAACTGGGGATAAAGACCTCTGGCCACCGCAAATGTAGATGCCAGAATGTAACTAAGAACTGAAATCAAACCAGTACAGCAGTATCCTGACATTTTCATATCCTGGTGCAGCACACTTTCAATGAATTTTGCCTCAGCAGACTTCAAATGCGGATTTCAATCTGTGATCCAAATACATTTATACATTTAGACACCTTGGATACACCCTAACACTAAATCAAAGGGTGCATTCACACCATCCTTCCTTAGTTCACTTTAATCAAACTCTAGATTGTTTGCTAAAAAAAAAAAGTATTGTCCATTTGAGGATGTGTAAATGCACAATCAAACACTGATGCTGACCAAAAAAGGCAAACTGGTCCGCATAAAACCCTAGGTCTCGGTTCGGTTGGAGGGAGCCCGAATGCATATGTGAATGCCAAATGGACCACTACAAAAGCAGGAAGCAGACTATAGTGTCTGGTTAAATATAACAAAAACAAATGTGCGAGTGTAGCACTAGCAGGAGAAGTGTCTCGTGGTCTTTTACCATACAATAATATGACGCCACTCCATCTTTGTTTATATTTTGTGAAGAAGGAAGTTGTGCTCAGAGTCTTCAAAGGTTTTTGTGTTGTTTCCTTCAGTAGCTCTTGGTGCAGGGCCACCACAGGGAAGGAGTTATAGAGGTCCACCACAGCTCAAAAAAGATGCAATGTAGAAATAATATATTTTGACTTGTGAGTGGTATAACAGATAAGATGTGTCGGCATTCATACTTTCCACTTATCTAAACTGCTTGCTGTGGTTGCATCCATAGCATCATGTGCATTGTGCTAGCAATTGCATTGTGCTTTGGTGTGCGTTTTAGAGTTCCTTGGGTGTCTGATCATACAGGAGTGAGTGCTTTAACATTCAGGTTTTTGATTTGGAAAAAAATGCCTTTCATCAGTGTGTCAGCATACATTATTTTTGTAACTGTCCTTTTTTGATGTTGTTCTTGTAGCAGTGCACATAAAACAGAGCATTGCTGCTGCTCTAAATTTGACATTTGATGCTGTTGACTTGCAAGATAAACAAATTACACTTGGACTTCCATTAAAACCTATGCAGGTTTAAGATCTGTTTGTAGCAAAAGAGGTTGAAACTGCAATTCAGCATTAGTTTATTTTATTATTTTGAACTGAATCTGTCTACAGTTGGGAACAGCACAGAGCAGCCACACAGTAAAACTAAGTTGTTGGTAAGGAGCAAAAGTTACTTATTCATGGAACAACCATTCACTGTGGAAAATAAGGCCTCATGATGACAAAATAATCACAGCATGACAAAATAATAATAGGCAGGAGCAATCATCATGCACAAACCATAAACCCCCCCTAAATTTACCCCATCATATCTTTTAACGTTTACACAGTGCTCTAAGCAGAAAGGGCAATTTCCACTGCTCTGCAGCTCTGTCTAGGTTTACATGAGGATTAGGGCTCATCTGTCAGGTCTGAATCCAGTGTGAAGTCTTCTATAACAAACTGAAGTAATTACCAGCTCAGTTCCGAGGCTAACCTCTTTCATTTTGTGACATCCAGAGCTGCCCATTCTCAGGAGTGAAGACCTTAACGAATGGCTTTAATAGGCAAACCTTCATAATGTAAAACCATTGTCTTGTGGGACATCTCACAGCTTTGACAACAGTGCAAATATTAGTAGTTTGTTTACACGTCTGCTGGGAGCAATAACAACCTCAATGGGAGGAATTACTTAAAATAATTACTCAAGAAAAAATCTTGGTGAAGCACTTGCAATGTTATGGAAAATAAGAACAGAGAGACACACAGAAAAAGACATGGAGACAGAAATGATGTGCTATATCCCTGTGGTGGTTGGTGCTCTGTGGTATGAGGCAAACACATAGGCTCTTTAAATGCGCCAAGCAAATTTACTCACACGGAAAATTAAGCAGAGACGGCATTCTGTCCCCCCTAAAGACTTTAAGATATATGGCTGCTTTTGTAATTATCATGGGTCACCTCCTAAATTGAGATGTGCTCATATACCAGTGATTCTAGTGTAAATCTTTCCCTGTGTGTGATGATTCTTTCAACAGCAGTTCTGTGTGTGTTCTGCTTATCCTTTTTTTTTTCTTCTTCCCCCTTTGCGCTCATTGCTATCTTTGTGCAGGTATAAATGTCTGCGTACGCTTGCACACGCATGTGTGTGCATCTATGTGTGCGTGCAGTGGGTGATATATGAGTTGCGATAGGATTGCGAGAGCCTTGTCGACAGCTGCTGGCTGCCATTCACACCTGAGAGGACCCATGTCCTTATGAGAATTAATGTACTCTGACATCCTCTGGGACTTTGGCAGCCCCCAGAGGGACTAATGAAGAAATACAACCTTGCCAAGAGAGAGTGGGGCATTTTAAAGGGCTCCCTCAGGTCCCAGGAGAGGGCATTCAGAGAGGGCATGGATAGTTAGAGGAGACGGGGAACAAGGGTATTTAGAGTTAGAGCAGAAACAATAGGATTTTTCTTGAACTTTTGTTCAGTCATTATTTGATTTTGTGTGGCGTAAAGTACCCCTCAGATGTTCGTCAATATGTTGGTCTGTGTTTTCAATTAAACAAGCAAAAAGCATCACCAAAATATGTTAGAAATTCCTCTCCTGCTCATTAAAAACCTAATAATCAATCATTTTCATCTGTACATGTAGAACTCTAATGAAGCAGTTTCCTGGATACTATGTTTTCTGATCTTCAAGCAAGTCCAGATAGGGTCCCGGAGGTCTGGAGAGTTAAAGGGCTAATCTCTATGGATCATCTGTGCCTCAAAGAAGGTCAAAATTGGCTTGTGTAAAAACAAGCTGTGCCTGGGATTAAAGCACTAGTCATTATGCAAAATCTATTTGGGTCTCACATGATGTATCATCCAAGTACCAATTAAAATAGCTTGCTTTAAATTCAAGATGACCTACTCATCTTTAAATGGGCAGATGGTAAAGCATAAAGGTATACTTGTCCAGAAAAGTCTGCCCAGTTGTCTAAGAATCATAAAGTTGAGCCATGAGGTATGAAAAAAAGCTAAATATTCCATTTCTTATACTTCTGTTTTTGTTCTGTTTAAATCCTTACTTGCCCATCACTTTTCCTCCCACACATCCTTCCCTAAATCTGTCTCTCTACAACAGATAGCACGACTCAAACACTCTTGGCAAGCTGGAAGACTTTCACAATCCAAGAGAACAATGTGAAATTAGGAATCAGTATGAGAATCTGACCACTGAAGGGTGTTTTGAAGGTTGAACATCTTTAGAATGATAATTTTTCTTTTTTGTTTTTGCAAAACGAATAGATTTGCTGAAATGAACTCCAGAATTTTGGCTTCAGGACAGTACTGCTCTAAGCAAGCACAGTTGAGGTTCTTTGAGTTTGAGGACAGAAAATGGACTGCACTTCTGTCAGTATTTCCACAGGCCTCTGGATCTCCTCACCATGTTGACTAGTCATCCAAAAACCACCAGGAAATCGTGGTACAAACTGACCCAGACAGAATCCCAAGCGTAAAACCATGTGACGTCAACATGACCAACATCTATCATTAGCACATCTACAGACTTTATCTTCACAATCTCTTGCACATTAAACTAAAGCAGGTAGATCTAATGAGCTGAAGGCAATTGGCTTGTGAAAAAGACAAAGTGAATTACTTTTTTAATGAGGACATGAGTTTAGTTTAGTCCAGTGAAGTTTTGGGGGGGTTTTTGTTTGTTTTTTTAACAGTACCTCAATAGATCTTTAGGGAAATTTGTTGGGAGGATACGACTGTCTGAATTCTGCTTTGCCACTAATCCCTGTAAATTACAGTGTAACTGCATCCATGGAAAGTTAATTCAGCCACTACGCCCCTCCTGTTCATTCCAAATGAAAACTCCTGAAATAGCATCTATATTTATTGCACCAATGCAAAAAAATATATACTATGAAATTACAGAGACATTTCTCCTTATTTACTCATGTACATTACCTGAATATTTCAAGACTATATTTAAAACTGAATGTATATATTTACACATTTTATGTGACAAATTAATCTGCCAAAAGTTGAAAATCTGTTTAAGCAAATGGGAAAAGAAGAACATTTCTTGGACTGCAGAGTTCAGACAGAAAAGGCTTGTTTATGTTTGTCAAAATAATCCTTTGTGTCAAATTTAAATTCTGATGTAAAAAAAACTTATTGTGAAGTTGAACAATAATTCTAATAAAACAATTCAAGACTAAAGGTATAAAAAATATAAGTCAGTCACTGTACAAAGTTCTCATTGTTGCTCAAACAAACATAAACATTAATTTGTTCATCACTTTGCAGAAGTTTTGCTTCAATTTTAGAGTTTAGATCTATAGCACCAGCCAAACCCAGCCTGAAATTCGGGCTGGGCCAAAATTATATGCTTGATGGTCGGGCAGTGTCGAGCTTCTGTGGTGCGTTTTTAATAAGCCTACAATAGAAACCACAGAGAGAAGCATAAACAAAACTGCATGGTATAAAGATGTGTTAATCTACTTATTCTAGTCTAAATAGAGAAGGACGTAGTTTACCCTGGTCAGAAAATAAATGAAATAAGGTGCAGAAGTTAATCGTCCTGTAACAAGCGCAGCGCACATGTTGCCTACCCTTCTCCACTCCTGCCAATCACAAATCCCAAAAGATTTGCACTTGCCTGACCTAGCTGTTACAACAGGCAACAAAATGGAGCTGGGAGATGTCAAACAAAAGCTAAAAAATTGGAAGTTACACTAATATGTCAGCAGACAGAAGAGTCAGAGGTCTGGAAAATTATTAAACTGGTAGCAGTAAAAAACAAATATGTTGAGTATACTTTGAACTCGTGACTCTAATTAGAGCTAATTTGTCGGGTTGGATCAGGTTTGGACACGTGTCTACGATCTCAGGTCGAGTGGAATTGTTTTAAAGCCCAATCTAAACTCTACTCACAGTTCTTGCTAATGTTTATTCATTTGTTTTATACATCTGAAGCTATTAACAAATTCAGATACTTTTCTTTAAGCTCTGGAACCATATGTATACTTCACATATGGTTTTAAGGCTGCCTTTCAATGAATTTTGCCTTTTTGTGGGGTGGAAGAGAATGTCACAGCAGATTAGGCAACATTCAAAGAATTTAATTTCATATTCAGTCTTACTTGAGCGGGAAACCAGTGATAGCACTAGTAAGCATGACAACTTTACAGAAAGGTTGATTTACAGAACTTTGTCAAACCTTATTTTATATTTATTCGTGCTATTTTTTTAAATTAATTACACTAACATTTACATGTATTGTTCATTTGTGTTGAAAATGTTTCATTTTCACATGGTTGTACTATATTTTAGTTAGTTGTAACTATTTGATTGATTGATTAACTCTTCTACATGGATTTGGAAAGTGGGAAAATTGACAATTGAGGGGTTTTTTTCATTCAACAAACCCTTAACTGGTTTACGTGTGGGTTTATGAAATAATTGATTAACCACTAGGCACGAGTTTGATGCCTTCAGTTTGCAGCTGCAGGTCATATGACCTCTAACCACACATCCCACATGATGAATGATTGCACTGAGGTTTTACCTTTGCCCTCACTTTATATTAACATGCTTATATTTGTCACAATAGTCATGTAAAATGTCTGCTGTAACATAAAACATCTCCTTTAAACATGACGTGCTAGGCAGTCAGCTTTTGCAAATTATGTTTGCTACAAAATAGCACTTTTGGTGACTTCTGAAGCCAAGACTAAAAGACTAGCTTTGAACATGATTACATGGGCAGACACTTACTGTTAGAGACACTTACGTATTTCTAACTTTAAGAAGAATTGCTTGCCATATGTTAATTTATTATTCTGCATTACCTTAGGAAAATCCCACTTTAAATTGTAATTCTATCAGCTTTGAGAATGATATGTTAAGAGTTATTTTTTTTGGTTCAGGAAGACAGGGTCTGACAATGAAGACGTATTTAGACTCTGAATGAGATTCTTTAAAGTGCTTGCTTGAGTGGGCGTTGGAGAGTTATGGCTTTAGCTGCCCTGTAGTTTATGTGCGCTCTGGGTAAAATGCAAAGCACTTTGAGAACATTTATCATAAAACACTGGGAAGGGACTCTGGTATAAAATGGCTGCTCTGTTCTGCCTTAGTGTCTGCAATCTCATGTAAACTCTAGATATCAATAATGTATGATTCTATTGTTGATAAAAATGTCAGATCACCTATTATTTGTAGCTTCAGAAATTATAATGTGTCTCTTTTTTTTAGTTGTTAAGACTAATGCTCCTTCATTTGTACTATACTTTATGAATGATCACCATAGAAGTTAATGCTAATGTAGAGTTATACTGAACAAAGTAGCTTCAATTCAAGTTGCTGGTGTATGAAGAAATGTAACCAAAGAGAGAAATTCCAGACTAACAACACAGAAAGGTAAACATATGCTAAAAACAGATCACTAATAATAATAATCTGCATTCACTGATATTTTTGAGTAATTTGTATTCACCATTTAAAGTTTCTGTTTTCTCTGATTAAATACTTGATGTCATAAGATGGTAAACCAACATTAAAAGCCACAAAAAATAGGCCTTTTTTCTGCTAGCTCAACTTACATATAAATCAGCTAAATGTCAAAACTCAGAGCCCCTTGGTCCTCTTAATTTTTCTCCCTTTTGTGTATTTTTCCGAAAACATAAATAAAACCCACAGCCACTCTCTCCAAAGGACACAAGTAGTGGGGGACTCCGAGCACATTGGCAACATTTAGCAGGTGACAAATGGAGTTTCTCAGGCTGAACCAGCCCAGAAGGCTCACTCAGATGGGTTGATGAATGGAGAAGTGAGGCCAGACAGGCAGGTTTATTTTTATTACGTCTGTCAGAGAACCTTCGCTGTGTCTCCAAACCAAGTCTGCATTCACACTATGTGCCACTCCAAGAGGGGAGTAGTCTTGAATCTCAATGATGGACTTGCAGAGTGCAACTGTAGCTCTCTATAGCTTTAAATATTGTGTGGGGTGAAGGAAAAATCTTGAAAACGAAATTTACATCAACTATTACAAGTGTTTTCCCTTGTTCAGTAAGGTTAAAATAAAAAGAAGCAGAGGAAAACAGAAAAAGATACATGAGGGCGATATCCAAACTTCAACCAGAACACCCCAGAGCGAGAGAAAAGTGTGGACACCAGGTGACACAGCTACTAATTGAATCTAAAAACAAGACAATGAAGGGCAAACTTACAAGAAGTGGCGAAACACCCATCATCAATTCACTGCATTTCCTCCCCAATGAGAAAACACATGATGGCAGTGAAAAACACTGTTTCTGTATTTGGCTGCACAAAGAGTACTTTATCTACTTGACAGAGGATGTGAAATCACAGAAAAGGTGTGCAGAGAAGTGAAAGAATATTCTTTTTAAGAGAATGATTCATGGGCTCCTGGCTGCACAATTCATGAGTCAACAATGTACTGCGGGTGTCTTTTGGGGGTGTGTTCAGGGAGGGGTGTGTATCAATAGGTAATAAATCTCCAGCCATTCCCAGGATGAGGACAGCCTCACAGGTGTCTCCCTGTAAACAGAGCAGCTCCAGCAGTACACACAGGTCATAGAGATACTGTGACTCTGCAGACCGGTAGTTCAGAGTGGAACAGCATTGTGCGCAGAACAAGGGAGTATCAAGGTAAAACGCTAATAAAAACTTTCACACATTCACAAATAGCAATGCAAAACAGGAAGGATGCGAAAGAGCTGACAAACTGTGTTCTGATGAAATTGGAAGCAGGTGAGACACCTTAAATAAAATTAGAAAGTTGGTTCTGGAGCTGAGCTGTGTAAAATTTGTGGAGAAGGCCTAGGGGGCATGATGAGTACAAAAAAAAGCTATCTGTCAGTTAACAAATGAATGGTTGTTTTGCTTATTTCCATGTCCAGCCAAAGAGGAGCTTGATAATGAGAGGTGTATTAACTCGCTGGGTCCTGCAAGTTAGTCTTTGAGTCAAAATATAGAGCAGCATTAAAACACGTTCTTCATTAAAATAGGGAGAGGAATCCTAACCTGCTTAACAGAAACTGGCGTGACACAGACACAGATTTAATGTTGTGGTATCATGCAAAAGTCTACAACTTCCCCTAAAACCACCAAGAAAGCAGCCATAATGAGATCAAAGTGCGCTACCGGTTGATGGGATCACTAAAGACCCTTTGGAACCACAGTGATCTGTGGATAAACCTTTTACATTTTATTAACAGTATTTTATTTTTTTTACAACACAGCAGTTAAAGTTTCACATATATGTGGAATGTCTTAATATAGAGTTAATTTATGTTTCTTTATTAAAACCTATAAAAACTTGCCATCATCATTTTTTTAATCTGCTCTTTTGTTGCCGTAGGAGGTAAACTTAGACTTTTAAAGTATGAAAAATATACATTTTAACATAATACCTAAGCTGTATATATAAATTTCCACAAGCTACTTATTATCACACACCGTTTTGTCAATTTTAAGCCTTATTTTCTATCATTTATATTGTAGCACAATGCAAATCCACTTGAAATATTGCAAACAATCATTACAGTCTGTTCTTCAACAATAGGTTACCATTTAACCATTTTTTCACCATAAGGATGTTAAAGCTCCAAACGGCATTCCTGAAATCAAATGATTACATATCTGAACTTCTCGGGTCATGACATCCTCTTCTGATGTGTCATCTCCACTCCAGTCAGCCAAAGAGGGTTCTCGTCTCTAGTTCATCTGGAGTTCAGATGGAGGCTCAGGGATTGTTTTCCCTGTCTGTGTCTGTGAGGTGTCTTTTAAGTAGCAGCCAGGGAGGAATCCTTTCAATTAGAATGATTTATGGGAGACCTCATTGAGCTTATTACGCATGGGCTAAGGCTGGGTGTTTTCCGCGCCATACAGAGGGTCATTTACGTGTTGATAACATGAAGAAAAATTGGAAGCATTGGAAGAGCATCAAATCTCATCCTGACTCTCATCAATCTGCAATAACTTGCGCCCCATTAGTTTTAATGAAGTCTGTCTAACCAACAGTTTTCTCCTCATTTTCAGCCACATGACACAAACAACAGAAACAGACCAAGACAGTTTTTTTTTCCACAGCAGTCTAACATTTTTGCATGATAGCAAAGGTGGATATTATTAAGCTTTCTCCTCTTCTGATAGATTTGCAAATAATGCATATTTTAGCAGTTTCATACACTACCTGCTGTCTCCCAGGGTAGTCTAATGGCACCCCTAATAATGTTATCTTACAGTGTGTCTGCCGTGCAAGGAAAGCTTTTAAATCTCAAACAATTATGCCGGTTCTCATTATGCAATTCAGCAAAGACATTTAACTGGAACACTTCAACTTTGTAAAGATGAAAAAATACATCTTTAGGCAGAGATAAAAGGTATAAACATGTGTTATTTTTCCCTTGTCTAATACAAAACAGAGTTTGGGAAAAGTTGGACTTTAACAGTAATTTTGAAAGTCAGCACAAAAATACTTTTAACACAGGTTCTGACAACACTGTGGCTTTGCTGAAGAGAAGACAGAGTACTGAATTTCATCTTTTGACAACAAAATGAGTTCATGTCAATTAATAAAATTGCCTTTCCAGAATTATAAAGTGCAATTATAAATTACAAGCTTGTTTAAATTAACTTTAAAGATATCATTATGTAAAAATGATTGAATTAAATCAATTATTTATTGATTTAATTTGTGCAAAGTTTTTTTTTTGAATTAATAAGTTCCACCATTAGGTGAGACACAGATGTGTTGTTCAGGAGCTCAGCACAAACCCACTCATAACCACACCACTACCCAGAACTGCCTGAGCGGACGTTATTAAAATCGCACTGCAAAAGTAGCCAAAAGCGTGGCGGCAGCGTTACAAAACAGCTAAGGCATGCTAGATCATTATAGACAAAATAACTTGTATCAGACAGCTTTCACTAAGGTTGTTATTTAGCCACTCAATCTATTGTTGTTCTTTCATAACAGAAACACAGGTTCATTTCCTGACTACACGGATGAGCTGCCCAATTTTATGCCTGCCTTTGAAGATAATTTAATGTTGCTCGGGCTTCTCTGATTTCAAGTTTGTAGGAATTATTTACAGAGGAAAAAGGGGCAAGGTGGCTGTATCAAAATACTCTACACCCCAGGTGATTATCCACTAGTCTAAGGCTGGACCTATTGATGAAATTGGCTCATGTTTATGCACGCGAGGGGGGATTACTCTTTCAAACAGTCGGACCACCATTCCATTTCTTCAATATGTAATTATAAACGGATTAGTCTGCATTCGAAATGCAAACACTCTCCTTACTTGGAACCATATCCTGTTTCAAATATTATTGCCAGATTACACGTGAGACAATAAATGGAAGGTGTGTAAAGAAGAAACAGACGTATATGGTGAGACAATGCTTTTCGCTTCAAATCCACGGAGCTTCACAATGTTAAAGTCATATTGGGCTGCAGGCAATGAGAGCAAGAAACATGGTGAATTAATTAGCCTGGCAAAGAGAGAGTAGTGCCGTCCTGACCCTCTGATTTCATTGGTCCCTTAACCTGTCTGCCAGCTACATAATCATCAGCATTACTAATTAAGAAATACCAGTACAAACTCTGTCCTTGTTTTCTGGCATTAGACAGTTCTCTGTACAAAAGGTTAAAAAATGAGTATGCTCAGACTTTGTGGTGTGACCATTCATAACTTCAAACAATGATATTTTAGAATTATTAGCCTAAGTTTAACAGTGTTGTCAACTGACTAGTTTTCATAAAGATGTTTTTTTTAACAGTTAAGAAATAACAGAAGCAAAACATTTCACCAGAGATCCACCACAAAATGTAGTTATTGTGAAGGAAGGTTTTATATCTGACCAGAATCAATTGAATGTTGTTATTGGTGGGGCAATAACAACATTCAATTGTTATTGAATGTTAAGCTACATAGATTACAATCAGCAGTTATAATATCTATGTGACTATTCATAGGCAACACAAATCAGTCGGCTGAGTGTCTGATTTACTCATTGAAATGAAGCTTTGCATGTTGTTAAAGAATAGATGCATCTCAAACAATTAGGATGTAGCTGAAAAGTTGATTTATTTTATTTGTCAAAAAAGACAAAGATAATTGATATATTTTAGATTCATTACAAACTGTGTAATACTTGAGTATCTATGTATATAAGTCATTTTCTGTCATTATGGTTTAAAGTTAAAATAAACCTAATTTTATGTGTCTCAGATATTTAAAATAATAAATAAATTGCATGGCACAACTGCAAATCTACTAAAGTTTGTAGGAAACCCAACAAGCATGTGGGAAATGGGTGTCTTGTATGATGAAACCAAAATGAAACTTGTTGCGTTGCATGCAAAACTCCAAGTGTGGTGGAAAATGAACACTGTCACTGTACAACACCCATAACACGTCATTTGTATCAAAAAACATGTTGATTTCATCATGACAGCACAGACTGGGAAGCTGGTCAGAACTGATGGGAACATAAATGGAGCTAAAGTCAGGGTAATCCTGGAAGAAAACCTCCCAGAGGTTGCAAAAGACTCGGGACTGAGGAGAAGGTTCTCTCTGTCACAGAAAAATCACTAATACAAGAAAACTCACATATTAAAATGGCACAGTTATCATCCAAATCTAAATATAATTGAGAATCTGTGCCTAATTTTCAAAATGAATGTTCACAGACGCTCTCTTCCAGTGTGACTGATCTATACCATTTCTGCAAAAAGGAGTAGGTAAATAGTTCAGAGACATACCCCAAAGGACTTAGAGCTGTAAATGCACTAAAAGGTGATTCTACAAAGCAGTGGGTCTGCAAGGCTGAATACAAATGAACAAAACACATTTTTACACGCAAGAACTTGTATAGTTTTTCTTCACTTTACAATAGTGAAGATCAGATAAGTTTTTACTAGCAGGAATGTTTTTTGTTACTCTACATGTGTATAAATTTCTCTTATTTTTAATATATTTTATTATATTATACCGTTCTTTAAAAACTCCAACATGATCACTTTAACATTGTAGAAACAAGATACCAAACTTGATGGTTGACTGAACTAGACACATTCAGCACACATAGGTTACCTGAATGTGGCTCTTAAACAGGTTTTGTAAACTTTTAGAAACTAATAGTGGTTGTATGACTCTTTTCCCTTTAATCAGTAAGATGTCCCACTGCACAGTGTTATGATGCTTGCAGGGAAGCATTATTACAGCTAAGGGAGCATTTTGGCACGATAAAGAGGTGGAGGTTGAGAGAGTCTAGCCTAGTCATTCGTCCAATATGGAGGAGTAACATCAGAGACAGAAACAATAACTGCTCTTCCTCAGCAATGAAGCCTCCATGCATCCAAATGCAGAAAAATGACAGGAGGTGACGTTCCCGGCTGCATTACTTTTGAGTTATGGAGGCGATTTGCAATTCAAAGAGTCTAAGGAGTGCTGACCACAACACTAACGCCTCCACAGGCCCACTGAGGCAAATAAGACCAGGGGCAATTTGCAGCACTTTTTGCTTGGAAACGGTTTTAGGCCAAGTCATGTAAAATAAAAATATGATAAATACCAAAACTAATGAGGCCAAATTTTGTTTTGAGATAAAAATAGGGGTGGCGTTGGGACTTCACTTAATGTCAAGGATACCTGCTCTTGGCTAAACGTTATTGGCCTTGAGCATGTTACGAAGCAGCTTAGATGTTCCACGGATAAATGGATGCTTTGCATATCTGCTTAGCCAGTGAAATCGCAAGTTAGGTGTTCTATTTAAAACAATGTACACATTGTAGAACTCTAGAACGGATCTTATGCAACAGGGACCAATTACTCCTGCCAGCTATAACGTCTTCATCAGGTCTGTTGGAACCACAGACGTAATGGTGCAATATTTCTCAAAGCATCTCTTCTAGTCAAATGCAAAAAAAACTTGAACACATGTGATAAGTGATGGAGACTTACACCACCACTGCTAATATAGGATGAATAACAAAGGCCCACAGAGAGAAATAGAAGAGAGCAATTTTTTCTTACCACTGAAATGGTGCATTTTGTTTCACCATTTGTTGCATCATCACATCACATCCTCTAGGGGTAGGACTGGATAAAGTGCATATATTTTAAACTTGTATACTACAGCAATGATTTGCAGATTTTCTTGCATGACCACCTGTAAATCTAATTGATTAATCGACAAGTTGACCTCTGCAATGTGAGAAGGCAAAAGCCATTTTCTCATGCAAAAGGATCAATCAACACAACAAAAAGGCATCTGGCTGCTAATCAGAGAATGCAGGCTCAAGGTGAAGATAACCAATTTGAGGTTTTCTGTAATTAAAACCTGAAAGAAATGAGACAGTCTAGTGTCATTTTTGTGTATCATCAAGCTTTCCATCAAATGTAAGTTAAGGTAAGGTGAAAAGAGAAAAAAAATCCCCACCGAGTTTTAAGTTGTTGTAGTTTGTTGACAAGCACACATGACAAAAATCACTTTGATTATGTTTAACTTTAGCAAGAACTCAGTCTTTTTGGTTCCGAGTCGATTTGTGTTTGAGTTTAAACCAACAAACAAGCTCAGTGCTCACACTCTCAACTCAGCCTCTGAAATGTGTGGTAATTCAATTAAAACTTGCATTCAGTCTCAGTAAACTGGACATTTTCCAAGAGTGCATTTTACACAACACAAATACCACAGAAATATTTAAATATTAAACCTAAAAAGGGCACTGCCAGGCCTTTTAAATATCGAAGAGAGTATCCACATTAAAGTCTTTGCAAAATAACAAGCTGTTTTGCATTTGAAAGAAACGAAGCACTAAAATTATCAGAAATATCATCTCACATTTAACTTAAAAATGTGTTCACCTCACACTGACTTTAGAATAGCGAATATAGGCAAATGGTAATACTGGTGCAGCACCATAAATAAGAACAGCTTTAAAAAATAACTTATTTCAGTAATTCAGTTTAGACAGTAAGACCCACATTACATAGACTCATCATACACATAGTAATATATTTTAATTATGTCTTGAAGCTCAGAAAAACTCAATTCAGAAATTTCAACTTATTAATTACAGAGTTGTCAGTCTACTGAGAAAAATGCCAATGCACTGTAAGGTTTATGATGTCAATACTTAGTCTGGTTGCTTTTTGCATAAATTACAACATCAGTGCAGTGTGGCACGCAAAGATGTTCATCCTTCATCCCATCTGGATTGTTTGGTTTGGTGTCCCTCATGTTCCTATTGACTATACCCGAGGCCATCTGAAAGTTTTAGGCCTGACAAGCTTGCTGGACAATCTGACACAGTGATACCAGGACCTTTAAATAAAGCATCTCTGCAATTAGCAGCATGAACAGGCATCAAGCCCTGCTGCAACATGAAATAAGCTTCTTCATAAAGAGAAGCTGTGATAAGCACAGGTTCTCCAGACCATCACTAACAATGAAACTTCACACTGAACTGTAAAGCAACTTTGATTGCGTGTTTCTCCAATCTGCAAATCAAATCAACATTTTACCTTTCTTTAGAAAGAGGCCTTTGGATAACAGACCAGTCATTTTTTGAAGAGGCTTCACACATAAATTGACATTTGTGACTTTGTGATGGTACTTGAAACACTGACTTCACCAACAGTCCACGACTTATCCCTGTTGCTTGTTGACCTTGTCTATCAGAATTTTTCCTTTTATTCAACTTTCCATTAACATGCTTGGATACAGTGCTGCATGAACAGCCAGTTCTATTGTCGATGGGTCTCTTGAATGTTATCAATGACTCTCTCCTGGACAACTCCCAAGTTAGCATTCTCCCTCAGGCTTGTGGGCAATAGCATAAATTGTCTATATATATATTTTTTTTTCATTCCTGTTTAGTAATATTCAGATTTTTGAGAAAATGCTCTTGAAATTTTGAATTAAACTCTGAAATAAATCAGGTTGTTTATTATATTCTAATATGCTTATACATACATGTATACTACATCAGAAAAGGAATAAAATCCAAACCAACACATAACACACACACATACGGCATATTGCTGCCATGTTTTCTCAATGCAAAATATTTCTGTAGATCCTCATTCAAACCATGATTTCAGAACGAAAACACAAAATCCCCGTAAGTGTTTAAAAATAAGTAAATATATAATTGTTACAGACAAAAAGCATGGGAATTGTTAATTTTTTTCCCCCACAGAAGACTTAGGCTGAGAACAAAATGTTCACCATCACCCATATCTGATGTTTTTCAAGTTCCTACGTATCACTGCCTTTGGCATATTCCTGAAAACAAACTGATTCCAAGCCTTCAAATCTCAAATAATCACCAGGGCTGATTTATAGTAACTCTAACATCATTTTAGCAGGTGGAGAAGGTACCAAAAGATGGAGACAAATGATTATATAACACAATACAATGACAAATCCTATTAATTTTAACACCAAGGTCACAGTTTTCATTCAGAACTTGGATCCTGTTTTATTATTCCTCCAACTACCTATTCCTATGAGACAACAAACAACATAAATGCTTCTAATAGGATTATGGTCAATGAAAATATGTCGGTGCAAAGTGAAGACAAGAAAGGAGCCAAGTGAAGGAGAAAAGAAGAGGGAGGTACTTTCCAAATTTCAAGGTCAAAAATAAACAGAAATTCTCTAAGGTGGTTATCAAACCTGTTTCCTCTGGATCCATAGTTAAGTGCTGAGTTGTGCTTATTTATTTAGCTTCTGAAACATTCCTCAGGTAAAGCCAACAAATAAAATAGAAATCCACGTCTTAGCATTAATCTTCTTGATTCTGCATTCTCCTTTTCTCAGGTTTTCTAAATTACTTAAAAACACATCTGTAAATGACAAAAAAAACTAGCTTTAGCTGTTAAATAAGAAGCAATTTATCATTAGCACTCATCTCCCTTTGATTTTCTAATGTTTGCTTTGGCCTGAAACTGACTTCTGCCCACAAGGTTATGAGAGTCAGTGGTGGGATCTAGATCTGCTGACATCCACAAATACAGGGCAGCCGTCATATTTACACAAAATGGCACAGGGTGGGAAAGAACCTCTTTATGGTAGAGTCTGAAAAAGGATTTTAAAAAAAGGACAGGCACAATTTTGCCTGTCACTTTGCATTAGAAAATAAAACCTTCCAGTTAAATGTGCACCAAGAAACTTCTAAACAGGCGTTCCTTCTAACAAACTACTGCTTGGTGATAAACGGTCCTGTGCTTCCAAAGGACCACCTACCTGACAGGAAAATCAGGTCATCCACCTGGAAATGGTCAGAGCCACAGACACTAACAAACAGTATGTGATTAAGGTTGGCTATTACTCAAGACTTTGGCTCACACACAGAGTAGACAGAGGTGTAAAGAGGTGGATATTTAAATTGAAGTTTCAAGTAAGCAGTGCACTGTATTTGTTCTCCACAGAAGCAGATGAGGGCCACCAGAAAAAAAAATACTTCTGACTTTAATCTCAGAATTCTGATTTTTTTCCTCAGAATTAAAACTGTTTAAATTGTTTATGCACCATCAATATGGGATAGGCTTTCAGTGTGGGTAAATTGCAGGTTTACAAGTTCTATAAACAAAGAAGAAGCCATTATGTGAATATTTATCACACAGCGTACTATCAACATAACTGAAATGCACCTGAGAGTGTTTGGTTATTTATTTGGATTTTAACATCAGCTGACTCAAAATCCATGTCAAAATCCACAGAACCTGAGCTTAAAGTAAAAAAAAAAATAAAAAAAAAGATGTCAAAATTTTGAGTAAAAAAGATTATGATGTTATTCTCAGAAGAAAATCATAATATTGAGACTAAAGTCTTCTTTTCCCCCAGTGGCCCTAATCTTCTTCTGTAGCTTTCTCTAAAACTGGACAATATTAACAAACATAACAAAAGTTTAGAAATGAAATATAGATTCTCACTGCACCCAATTTTTGGTCATCTTAGTTTATTTGGGAAAAAAAATAAACTAACACTTCTTTCAATCTGGTTGTACAGTTTTAAGTACATTTTCACACTACTTGAAATGAAAGTAATGGCATAAGCAGTATACTGCAGGTGCAGGAACGTCATGGCATTTAGACTGTATTCTTGCTTGTAGATCTTTAATAATTAAATTTGGTCATTCTTCCCTGATCTGTTTAGTGAACTTGTGCCATCCTTTTTAATTCTGAAGTTATTTTGTTACAATTGTCTTAATCACTAGTGAGTCTGTGGGTGGAAATAGAGTTTAGTCTTTGGGCAGCAGAGGAACATCCATGCAGTTGTTTTCCCTGAAAATCAGATAACATCCTCCAACAAGCTGGCCACCTAACTCCTACTGGGACAAATTAATTAGCACTTTCTGTATACAGTCTATCCCAAGCCATAAATACATAATGGCCAAAAATGAGTCATATTCAGACAACAGACATGAAGCACTGAGTAAATACAACCATTCAAACAATGGCCAGATATTAATGAAACCCCAAAAATTAGAAGCAAAATGTTGCTCTTATCAGTGGTAAAGTGGAAATTATTAAAATTTATAGTTTCTAGTCACTACAATTATTAGCTATATCTCAGCTGTGTCATCTAAGACCAGATGAAAGTGACAGACCAAAAAGAAAACATGTCACAATCAGCACAAAGAACAAGTAAATATTCTTCAAACTCCAACTTTAAGTCTTTTTTTTTTGTCTAATTAATGTGTTAACATGGATAATAACTTCAGTGATCCTCCTCTCAAAAGCCGACTCTGTCTTTGCTAAGGACGATGAAAAATGCAGCAGAAACTGGCAGATCATTCATCTCTGTTGCCCCGGTGGGTGGCGCTGGCTACAGGTTGACTAATGGTCCTGCTGAAATGCTTCACATGTCTGAATAATGACAAGCTATAAACGCTAAGCTGACTATAGAGTCAACTGGCTGTTTTGTAGCATTGAAAGCTGTAAAAGTTTTAAAATAAAGAAATCACACTGGATATGATGATGTTCGGCCCAAGAATTTAGGCGGTACTGACATAATAGTATCCCAGGTAAACATGAAGAGCACAAAGGTTACAGTGCATCCTATAAGAGTGCTTTTTCATTCCAGACCTTTTTTTAACTATTAAAACAACGAATGAAAAGATAAAACTAAACATAATAACAGGTCACTGAGGTTTTTTTTCTTAATTCAGTTTTAAGGACATATATCAAATAATTCTCAATAAATGCTTTACTGGTCATAAATGACATCTCTTATACTTGATTTTAAAAAATAACACATAGACTATAACATTTTACTAAACAATATTTTGGAATTTTTACTCACTGACTGTATCCACACACATTTCAAATTCAGGTTAAATTGGATTTCTGGTCATTAAACTGGCTCCAGAGGAAATGACAAACCACACATTAAAAATGCTTTTTTTTTTGTTTGTTTGTTTGTTTTGTTTTTACCATGAAAAATAAGATACCAGAATGTGCTTAAAATAATTTGTATTTTTTGTATAATATATTTTGATCTGGAAAAGCAGAGAGTTATAGATTTTGAAACATAGCTTGTCCAGATGGCAAATAGCAAATATGTGGCATTATTCCAGGCTTTTAAAAACAAAAGCCAGTTTCCATGTTGCATTGTTTCCTGGTTTGTGAAACAGAAAACAATAATTTTCTACCATTTGGCATTTCAAAGTGAATTAATTGCACTCACATATGTAGATTGCAATTAAACGTGTAGAAAAATCTTGAAAGGAGAAAGTTGGATCTTTAAAAGTATGGCATTTTAAAATGAGAAATATGTAGGAACCACAAGGGCCCAAGAAAGACAGCACTAGAAGAAGGAGGGCTAAAGTCAGGATCTGTGTTGAGTCTGGAGTTTTACCTAATCTGCATTGCTCCTGCTAATACCCCTCCCCGCCTCCAGCCTTGCCCCCCTCTTCTGTTATTGCTCCTTCTGCTCCTCATGTCTGTTAAGTCAGCATGACATTTTATGATGCCTGGATATTAAAACGCAGTTTCTATTATGTGTGAGAGGGAAGTGGAAACAGCCATGCTCATGCTCGGTAATTAGGGGAAGCAGGCCGAGGGTGTATTTATGAATGCAGGGAAAGGCTAGAGGGGAACCAGGGGAATTGGTGTGTAATGTCCTGCTGTCAGAAACAGTTTTCTCTTTAACTCTATACAGAGCACCGTTAAGGGTGGAAATCATTTTGAATCTCATTTATGATCCATGATTCCTCTGAATCACTTGGTTCATTTGTCCTCTGTGATCAGTCCAACAGAATAATGCTTGTTGGAGTGCTGATGATAGTAGCGCTAAACTGTTTTAGCAAATAGCGCCGTGGCAGGATAGATTTGATTATATCTGATGAGATGAACGCAGAGGGGTAACACAGTTAGTTTAGTCTGTAACACAGGCTGCTTAGTGCTGTCAACAAGGCCATTACGTTTGTAAATTATTTTTCCTTATGTAAAAGTAATTGCAATACAATCCAATTCCTACGTTGTCCTACAGCTAAAAATAATGTACAAGCTGGTCTTTAGGCAAGAACTATAATAGCACCAATAAGCATCATTGTGAATTTGCTTAGGAATACAAACCATGCATTTTACATGACAACCGGCACAAGTGTATTTTCAGAACGTTTTGCACTTGCATCACATTTGTATTTCTCTCTTCTTTTTTTGCAAACTGTGCAAACAGGGAAATATAGACATCTAACATGAAGTAAACTTTGGAGCACCTTCATCAATGTTCTCGGAAAACACAATTCCTATATTTTTTAAATTCTTTAAGATAAAGACGTATCCAGTTGTTGTTAATATATTGTTTACTTATTTTTTATTTCGACTGTACACAGCTGTAAACATGGTAAATTGGTAAAACCTAATCAAACCTTAAATTACACAGTGTACTGGTTTGGACATCATGAATAATGGAGCTTTTGCTGTCATAGCATTCAAACTAATAAATGACTCAATTTATAAAATATAACATTTTTAAGGTTACACTCTACAATCAGCCATTTTAGACAGTATTGCCAAATTTTGTTTGTTTCTTTTTTTAAGGGTTTTGATCATTTACACAAGAACAATAATGTGAATCAAAACATTTTTGTGATTCATTTACAGATGATTTTATCCCCAGTGTCTTTAGTTTATTGACTGAACCTGGACAAGACACATTTTGCCCAGGTTATTTTTCATATCAAACAAAATTTATTTATTTTCTTTTCTGGAATTTAAACAATAAGCTCTATCTTCAGTCATTTAGAGAAAAAAAGAGTTTATGGAATAAAGAGACTGATGATTAGCTATCAAGTTTGCTTAGATGTGCTTCTTTTACACCTTGTATATTCATGATGTGGCTTAGGCCCAGTGAAGCTGTACTGTAGCTTGCTTTTCCCTGCACAAGAACATTAAACAATATTTTTAGTAAGACCCACCAGGCCCCCAGCTCAATAACAGTTTGAGGCTGTGAGAGAAAAGAGTGGAGGTGGTTCAGACACCTCTGAGCCTGGAGGGCTGCTCCCAGCTCTCCCAGGAACCACAAAGCAACACAGGTCACTCTCAGGTTTGTTGCTTTTCGTTTTCTCCACAGCTCAGGGACAAAATGAAGCCTTAACCTTGTAATCCAACCAATGTGTCCCCTGGTGGCCCTTCTGGATTTAAAGCTTGGAAATTACACTTCAGGCCTAAGAGGTAAGGTGGGAGAGATGTGATTTTTCAGCAAAGCCAACAGAAGCCGACAATTTAGATCACAAAACCAAGAGACCTGGAGTAAACACTGACTGTTGTTTGATCACACTTTCAAGTGCAATATTCTTTCTGACATAGGCACTGAAGTGAGTTGTTACTTATATAAACAAAGAATATATAACACCTGTGTTTATTTTTGATCTGATTTTATCTTTGATGGTTTTCTTTGGAAAGGTGGAGCAGGCTGAAATGTGACAGCAGTCACTCTGCCACCTGTCACAGTGTGGTTTTAAGAGAAAACATACCAGCATTCTTTCTCCTCAGAGCCAGCTCAGGCCCTTCAGCCCACTCCATCTGCCGTACAATCAGCCCTCTGTTTGAGACTCTGGGTGGGTCCGTCTCCTTCCACCAACACTTCTGTGAAAACAACCTGATCTCAAACACAGACTCTCCCTCTCTCGCTATTCCATGGGTAAATACATACTGCTGAACCCACTTCTAAACCCATTGCCCACCACAGAGCAGGAGGACCTATGGGGAACCCGACCCCATTCCTGCCACTTACCATTATATTCATGCCCTTCTACTTAATGGAAAACATATGCGTGGGTGTATTTAACGCAAAGATGCATGTAAATGTAAGTCTGCCAAGGCTACACTGAAGCAATGTTGGCTGTGACTGTACACACCTATTTCAAAAGCTCACAAATGTTGGCAGGACACATGATTTAAGCCATTTCATGCCTTCACTTGAAGCCTTGATCTTTACCTACCAGTCAAGCATATTTCCATAAACAGCTATTTTGACAAATCTAACCGTGCCATCGTCTGACCACCGAGGTCAGATTAAATCAATGCAACAATTACACATACTAGCTCATTTTGCATGCGCAAAATGTTGCATGAACAAGTCTGCTCTGTTTAATGTCTGAATAAGCATTCTCATCAGACATGAGCATCACAATGCTTTTCTGCTGGACTGAGCAACACTTCTGCACAAAACGACACATTTTGCTTTTCAGATTAATGGCGGAGTTGCAGCCATGCCAGATTAGCCCCTGTGCACACAGAAACACTTTGCAAAAGTTTATATATATGAATGGATATTTACAGGCACATTTTGGAAAACAAGTGATACTCAGAAATCCTTATTAATTAAAATGTTAAAGAATATTTCCAGTAATAATTGTCTGATCTTGTTTTATTTGTCTCTGAAAAGAAAATGATTTGATTTCAGGTAGGCACAACAACTGTATCATAACACCAAAGAGAACCCTGAAATTGAAATATGAACAACGACTTTTACAATACTGACTAAGGATGTTATAATCATGTGCACCTGATGTGATATGCCTTTATAACATTAGAAATGGAATTTGAAAGTGGAAGTGAATGTGGATGAGTCCTAATTTATTCCTCATCAACAGTAGAACTATGTAAATCATGAAACATGACACTTGTCTACATTAGAAACAGTTTTATGGTGGATAAGTCTTTAAAATCCATGATAACCTTTAACATTATATAGTACAAACCAGAGGTACAAAACAGCTGTGAATTTCATGTGGTAGTAACAGGTATCTATGGTTTAAGAACTAAACAGTTTTCTTTTCATTTAGTTGAAGGAGAAACAAAAGAAGAAAGTTAAACTCTAGATCTTACATGTACAGGACGACCTACTTGTCGTTCCCTCAGGTTGTCATGATTCATTGTTCTGCTCTCTAATACCTTAACAATTCGACTACGATACATGACAGCAGGGACGAGACTTTCTGTGTGAGCATCCTCTGTACTCTCATTATGTGCTATGACACCAGGGAAGCTCTTAATGTATAATGATGAAAATGTGCCACTTTGACAAAAAAAAAAAAATCTTTGGCTCACTGAGAGAAACACATGAGCCGACATATGGTTCAGTGTATTGCAGTCGACATTGACATATTGTAAGTTGAGCTGCAGAGGGGCTTACATGAAGAGGAGGCTCGTCCAAACGCCTGACTCCATAGATCATCAGAGACAGAGAAGTCTCCCTCAGCCTGTTCGTGTTCCTAAAGTGGGCTCATTCAGTCTGAAATGAAAACAGAGAGAAACCCATTTACATTTGTGGAGTATGACTGCATATGTGTGTGGTATGAATCTCAGACGGGCCCAGCAAGGCAAGTCAGTTTTCTTTGCTCAGACCACACATGCAACATGCTTAAATGCACACATTTGACCACTAGAACAACCAAATAACACACAATTTAAAGCACAAGCCAAGAAAAACTAAGCTGTACTTTCACCACATCCACTCCCTGTAACAGAAAGCTCAAATAAGTATTTTTGGTTGCACTAGTTAAGGACTCTCAGAAGTGATGTGTCTTTGATGAACTTTGTCAAATGATACAATAATTACAAGTGCAAGTGTTTGCCAGAATACTCAGCCCTACCAGCTCGATCCCCTGGGAGGCTAGTCAGCCAAATAAACAGATCCGGTTTCTAATAGCTGAGACATGTAATGAGGAGTCATGCCAGATCAAACTGCTACCCATTACACTCATTCGTCCGCTAAAATATTCCTCAAGTTGACATTCCCCATTCACAATAGTGATCGTGCTGTTGCTGGAGGCAGGAGTCTTGTTTATACTGCCTTTTAGTGAGGCTGTCTCTATTTTGAGAACACACTGGAGGATTTTGTGTCTCCAGAACATCTTCGACACACACAAAAATAGACAGAGAAGAGTAAAATATACAGTAGATAAGCTCTCACTGACAGGCACACACAGGCGATAGCCCAATTGATTACTTCTGGCACCAATGCATCACTCAACCCATAACTCACAATGAAACTATAATCACGAAAGGCAGTGATACACTGTCTTCATTTCGAGACAATAAAGAAGAGGAGCAATTTTTTTTTAAAACAACTCTAACCTGTGTTTTTTCATTACAGTTTTGTTCCTTGAAGGCCACTTTATTGACAGCAATTTTGTCCCAGAGGACACCATCTATGCTCACTAAGACCAATGCCTGTTATCATTAGATCCTAAACTCAGGTATATTTGTTCTTGCCATTTCCACAATATTTCAGGTTGTTAATGTGAAAACTGACCTCACATTGCATAGGTCAACATGAATGTTGTCCAGGCTCAAATACAGAGTACAGGTGTATCTGCTCAGATTGGAATAGCATAAATAAGCATATTTATCTTTTCTTTTTTTTTTTTTCAAATAAAATAGTGAATGTGTTACTGTATAGATACATTACACACATAGTAGTCAATTTCAGCATTAGGAGAGCAACACCAGAGGTGAAGTCCAGACTGGTTCTTCCGAGATCAAGACCAAGACCACATACTCCAAGACTAAGACCAGATCTTCCAAGACCAACACCAAGTCTGAATGCTTAACTTCAACAAATATTTCAGGACATTAGTTTTTTGTACACCATACAATGCAAAGATTAATGGAAGAACAGTTAATTACTCAACTAAAAATATTGTATTAAACTAATAATGGTAATAATAAACTAATATGCAAGTTATTAAATGCAGCTACAGATAGATACACATTGTCTAAACTGAATTAATCTACAAAACATTTGTATGAGAAATTGGAAAAAAAAAAAAGTATCAGATGTTAAAAAGCACACTGTTCCTAAAAACACATCCTGGACATAGCAATACATTAGTAGGCCTTTTAATAATATCATTAGTCCGTGCAGGTTTGCCAATTGCCTCACAGTGGGAATTCACAAAACCACCAGAGCCAATACAATCTATGGTATTTATAAAAATCACCAAGCCAACAAAAATAATCCAGGGACAACAGATTACAGGAGCCAAATGGAAATATTTTCTCTAACACAGATTATAGCCATGGCTTGATGAAATTAACATTATTATTATTATTATTCTACGAAGAACGTCAAAAACTCACTTCCGCTTACTTATATTTTGGATTAATCAAGAGCACTGTAGTTGTTTATTAACAATATAGTAATCCTCAAAAATAAGACTAGCCAAATAATTGTGCACACATTGTTATGCAAGTTTCACTTTTTCATTTGATTACCAACATAAATTCACAATTTGATTATACTCCCATGTATTCAAATTCCCTTGTGTTGGGTTTTAGACGTTTACACTTTGATTCAAGTAGAACACAGTCTGTTATACTTGTATGAACTATAATGTACAAAAAAGAAAACAGGCAACAATCACCAACCCTTGCTCAATAATAATATTTTCTACCACTGTGATATTGATAAAGCTGTTTACATGTTTATAGACTCAGTATAAAGTATGTGCACATTAAGTGTCATATAGATAACTACAGTTTGGTTGATAAAATTCAATATTGACATATTCAAATAATCCTCCACCCCTTTGTCTTTTGCCTTCTTTTGCGCTATTCTTATTTCACTCCTGGTAATAAGAATCTGAATGCATAAAAGATGCTGCTCAAGTCCTTCCTGTTTATATTAATGTTTTATTTAGTGTTTTGTATTATCATAATCAAAGTTCCAATAAAAATAACAAAGTGGAATAAAATATACATATCAAGTGACAGCCTAGTTCTGTAACCTGTCCCATGTGGAATTTTGATGTTATGTTAACAAACAAATTAGCATTTAAATGAGTCCTGCATTTTATCCTTCAAGGTTATGTTGTTATGGATATTAAATTAGAGAGTGTGGAATTGCTTGTGTGTGCATGTGTGTAGCAGTGTGTGGTCCACAGGCTTGCCAACCAGCAAGTCCCCCTGAGAGGTGTCCAAGCGGGTTTGTTTAGGGTTGGCTTGGGATGGAGCGCGGGGTGGAAATGTGCACGTTCCAATGAATGCGGTTTTCGGCCTGTAGACACTTTAGTAGAAGCCTTCCAGACATTTCCAAACTGTGGAAAATGGACAACAGTTGGAGATGATTGTGTCCTTAAAGACGTTGTGCATGTGGTTTCTCTGGGTTGGGGAATAAGGTCTACATACAACACTTTGTTCCCATGGGCAGGATGGTTTGTCTGTGTGCTGGCCTGGTTAGGCTTCTCGTTGCGTTGGCTGAGCTCCTAGGGTAGCAGGAACAGCAGTAAGTGTTTCGACTGTTATTGCTCTGGTGCTACGTTGTTTAAACAGTAAACAGTGCTTAGCGGCAGCTGCCAGCAGGCTCAACAGTCAGTTTACATTGTAAACTCTAAAACCGAGACTTTCAGTGTTGAAAAAGTGTTTTCAAGATTTTCACAGTGATTGATCTCATGAAATTACTGCAAGGGATACGAAAGTTAAAATAATCACTAGTTTTTTAAGCCAGGTGTGATAAGTGCTGACTGTTAAGGTTTACTAATAATTTTGCGGAAAATGGTAGATGAAGAAACAAAAGAACAAGAATCTTAAGTAAAGCGTATTATTTTAGCGATAACTGTAACTTCCGTCACTGCCACGCATACCACTGTGGGGTTTAAAAATATAGATATATCAGAGTGAAGTCAATTTTATTATCCTTTCACTTCTTCCCAGTGGGAAATACATGAATGAAACAGAAAGGCTAGTTCCATTGCACCTTCAGCACATACAGTTAAGTGTCAAATTATTCTTACCACTCGCAGATTAAGGTTTAAAATACTCATAAATTTACCAACATTTTACCAACGCTTTATGGCCACTTTGAAAGCCATTTTATTGTCACAGAACCACATATTTAAGCATAGCTACTAGTACATGAAATCTCATTAATCTTCACCTTCCCAACCCCATTATTTTCACGACCACACAAGCCAACATATTACACCAGCACATGATAAGGAATCCATAACGCTTACGTTGAAAGAAAATGTTGAAAAAATATAGATTATATAAACTTTTCTTTTACAATCTTAAAACTGTAGCATGCCTAGTCAGTCCCCTTTACTCTGATACATCTGAATAAAACGCATAAGTCACCTAATTAGCAAATAGATTTCACTGGTAAGTAATTTGGTTTGATCAAAACAGAGGAAAAGAAACCAACTCTATTTTTGTCGATTGTACTTGGCAATATCAGATCAGTGTTAGTGAAGCATCTAATCAACAACACAGAAAGAAACAGAACTCGCACAGTGATATCAAGCATAAATATTGGCTGTCTTATGTTGCAGACATTAAATCTACAACTAATATTGCGTTGAGTTCACACTTAATCTCTATAGCAAACTAATCTCCCATATAGATGATTCATGAACCTTTTCAAAAACAACTTTTTAATCTACCCCTTGCCGGCTCAGCAGCTACAATAAAATTTGGATTAACTTGTAAGATGGGTGATATGTGGATTTTTCTTCCTGATTCTTATACCACAGCAGCTTCATCTGTCTGCAACAGTAAATATGTATGCTAATACAGTACCTCATAAAGTCTTTAAAAACACCTTCCTGTGATATTATGGGCTGGAAAAGCCTATTCAGACACATGCATACTTTCTATATGTCTATACAACACAAACAACTTGCCTCCAGCAGCAAGTGTGCCAACTCTGCAAACTGACAACAAATATTTATTTTTTGAAAATTAGTGCATGTGTTAACTTGTTAAAAAATAAATCGGACATAATTTATTTATGTCATGAGAAAAAACTGAAACAGTTTTTTTCTCGGTTTTTATTTGGAAATTGTTTAAAGACAAAGCTTGAGATACTTAAACTATTTCACTTTCAGAGCCTTTCTTAGAGAGCCTTGGTAATTTAGTTTTTGTTCATACAATTTTTGTGGTCTACCACACCCCTTTAATCCATAGGTGGTGTCCAGCGATTTGATACACCTTGCACAGAGCTCCTTTGATTAAAGCCATGTGGGCTTGGTTACAGTTGGGTCCACTCCTGGTTGCCTGCTGCCTATTAATTCATCTGAAACTGTAGCTACACTTAAGGATCACCATTCGGACATTCCAAAGAAACACTGATCCATCACAGGGATGGAAACCTGGAAGCACTCAGATCCCCCCAGCAAATCATTTCCTGGAACCACCCTTAAACCATTATCCTGCCCATATATTTATTTATTTAGCGTCGCAATCCTGAGCAGTTTGGTCATTGATAAAACCTACTTGGTGAATTTGAGAGCTTGGTTTCAAATATAAGCCGTAAAGAAATGTTGAATATGATTCTGTGGGTTGGTAACAGGAAAAAAGGGATTTACAAATTAAGTGGAAATCACTTTAGTACTTGAACATAAAAAAAACTGAAAGTCCATATAACAGTGCCATTTCATGGCAGTGGATCTGATTCTAAGTCCATTTACAGAAGTCAAAGGATGTTTCTGATTTTTATTTTATTTCCTTAGCTGTTTGCAGTGCCACAACAGCTACATTAGGTACACATTTCTTATTTTTGAATTAATGACGTATACCTAACTTTCAAAATCTTAGATTTAGTAAAATTAGGGTCAAGTTTAGATTGATGTGGGCTTCTGTGACAAAGACATTTTTGGTCCCTTAAAACACACACAGGTTTCTTTGGTGTGTACACATTACAATCGATATATCAATTTCATGGGTTTTAGTTCTAAAGCATTCTTTAAATGTATCCTTTTTTTACATTCATCATGAATATGGTTTTATTTCTAGATATGACTTCCCTCAAACAAATAAATGTTCCAAAACATTAGTGTGTATACTTAAACTACTGAGGAATCAGAGGGAGTAAATGTACAAGTCAAAATCTGTATGTATTTCAAGATTTCTAAATGATCAACCCCAGTGGTTATGCTCTGAGGCAAAAATGGACAAAAACAATCCCATCAGAATATTTATTATAAGGTTTTGAGAAGGAAAGAACTTAGACTCACTTCTGCTGTATCTGAGTCTTATTTTTAAAAGTACTAGGGATGAGAAGTTGTCAGAAATTATTTATTGTCATAAAAACAAACTAAATGCCATACTTTCTTCCTTTGTTCCCTTCTTCCTTGCTTCCTCCCATCATATTTTTATGATGACAAACTCTAGCTGGTGATTTTTAACAAACATTTATGATAATAATGTGTTTGCTTATGCTTTTTGAAAAAAATTTTCCACTGTTGAATTGACAAAAGTTTGTAAATTTTCTGTTTACATCTCAAAAAAATGCCAAAATTGTCCTATAAATGATGAAATAGTTCCAATAAATAATGTCATGTCTTATCAGATGTTAGAATTTTTAGGGATTTTACTTGATTTTTTTAAATTCTGAATAGAGCAAACCACTGTGAATGTATCACTCGTTAGAGTTTTGTGACTCTTTTTTGTGTTTGCAAATGCAACAAAATAACTTAATTTATTTCCTATATATATGTTTTTTCTTTACAGGTTTTGCAAAAACTTTCCTCTTGCTGTTTTGTCAGTCAATCACATACTTAAGTACTTAGATGAGTTTCATTCAATTTGCTTGTGAAATATCTGATTTACAGGTAAAAACTATTGGAGAAGAATTTTCTACGAACTCAAAGTTCCTTCTTGTCAGGTCAGAAGTTCATCATCAAGTCGGATCTCAAAATCGAACATATCCCATAACCCACAACAGTATAAGTTCCACAAGAAAGGATGTGAACCGCCCAACCCATTTAACTGTCCTGACAAAGACAAAGCTTCAGTGACATATGATGAGGGTCCATAGACAATTATAACTCAGGAATTGGCATATTAGAATTTTGCAAACACAATGATTGTGCGTGCAGACAGCGATGACAAAGCTCCTAAAAATAAAGTGTTGCCAAACACAGGCCAGACAAAAAAGTCAGACTTAAACCACAAGAGGAACAAATAAATAATACCTATGTTTATTTTGAAAAAGAAAAAAAAATGTTAGATTCACTTTTATGTGCATTTAAAAATCTAGAAGTGGTTTGCCTTCATGGATGCAGTGAACATGAAGGGAGTGAAAAAAGTACGCTTTTTTCCTCTCTGGCACACACACAAAGATGTACGTGAACGAGGGACTTGAAAGACCTGCTTAAAGCGTTTGAACTCATCATTACAAGCTGCAGCCTGGGGATCTGCTCAGCCTGACAGCCTTGTTGATAGATTGTAATTGTATGGTCGCAATTGATTGACTGAACCTTGCTCAATGTAATATGCATTTGTTAGAGGTTATAGGTAAAGGGAGAGGGAGTAATGACTTCCCTTCGTGTCCTTTGGTAAATGACTCTATGCAAACTCTGATGGACACCTTTCCAGCATGAAAGAAGTATATTTTTTGTGTTTCGGCATATCTATTCTGCTTACAAGTGAAAAGAAATATCCAGGTTCTTTTAATCAAATTTCAATTATTTCAGTAAAGAGGAGGAAACACTCCAGTTTTATGGCAGAATCGTTGTGTGTTCTCTAAAAGCAGTATTTTCCTGCAGCACCTCCAGGTAATTAATCATCCATACATGTTTTAAAACATCAGCGACTCTCCTCCTCTGTTCTCTTACTCAGTACTTTGCCTCTGTTGTACCAAGGCGTGAGTGATTACCACCAAACTAAATATATTTCATATTCCAAAGTGTGGAAAAAACACATATGGCGTGTTCTTTGAAGCTGTATTTTAATGTGAGTATAACCGATGGGGGAAAAAAAGGAGGTTCAGTGGAGAGTGACTTCTAGTGTGCAAACGTGAGAGGTTCAGCATTTTCCTTTATGAAACTTAAATGAGCTCAACATTTGTGTTGAACTCCGCAAGCTATGAATGAGATTAAAGCAACTAGTAAATATAAATATTTATCAAATTTCTATAATTTATAGATGTTCTTGTATTCATCTTTTTGAGTTCATCAACTTTCTATTCTCCCTTGGAACAGCAGTATTTTGTTGTCAATACCTGAATATAGTTATTAAGTATTGCAAAGGTCATTCACAGTAGAAGTGCAAAATTAAAAGAAAAATTATATACCAATGGCCAAGTAAACATCCTATTAAATGTTTAAATTTCCAGTTCATAAGTTTCCATGATTAAAAAGTAGATACTTGTGATCTCATGTAAATTTCATCCGGGAGAAGAATTCTGAGAATAAATTGCATTATTTGTATGTTGTATGTTATAATGTATTTCAGTTGCTTGTTATAAAATATATGTTTAGTGGCTTTTTCTTTTATTTGTACTATGATACTGGTATATAGGGTTAAAACATTCCTCTTTTATGCAATAAGAGTTATGAGGTGACGACAGAAGAAGTCAAATCAGCTTACAAAAGACTAAAGACTATTTCTCGCACAGAACAGAAACATTTCCCACTGCAGATTGTGTGACAAGCACATATGGCAGAGACACATGGCTCCTTCTTAGTGACACTCACATACTTTGCACACAAAGTTCCCGTATCTAACAATACCACCATTATTCTTTTGTTTCATTGAGCAACCTGGTGGAGCAGAGTGGATCTAAATCAAGCTTCTAAAAGCTGCATGTGTGTCTGAGATGTTTCCTGGGTTATCTGACAAAGACAGAGGACAAAATGAGAGACAGATCGGTTTCACCTCCATCTATTTCTCTTCTTCCTCCCTAAGCCAAGTCTCTCTGCTCTGCTATCCGGAGACACAACCGGATGACACCAGGCCCATCTTCCTTGTAGAAATAGAGAAGGGCTGTAAAAAGCCTTTTCCTGACGTCACCATAAGAACAGGAAGAAGCAAAGAGAGAGGTTATGGGCAGATTTATTTTTATTTTTTTTAAAGTCGCACACTTGAAGTATGCTTTATGTTTTGCAATTTCTTATTTTCTGTGGGTTTTTTTTCACATTGTTTTCGCACCTGCAGGTATAGTCAGCAGCTAAATGTTTGTTGACTTAGGGATGAAGCATAAAGAACCAATGATCTTTGATGCTTTAAGATAAACTTGGACATATGAAGGAGGTGAGGTCTGATTTCATATTATTGTTTTAAGCTTTGGCCTCCTGCTCTGTTTTATGGGTCTCAGAGGACACTGGTGCATAAAGTGCTAATTGGTTCCAAAGCGAACCATAAAACAGATTTCACCAACGACTGTCCGCCTTCATCATCACAGGACCGTAACGAGTGTTTTGCAAACAACACAGTGGGGCTGATAGGAGGCCAGGTGGGTAATTGATGTGGTTACTAAGTGGCTTATTTGCATTCTTTACGCATATCAAACTAAGCAAGGAGAGAAATACAGGGATATTGCACACAGTTGGGGAAAAAACTGAACTCCTAAATGACAACAATAGCTGAAATTCTTATTTCAGATGGAAAGCTTTATTCTGTTTGCACTGTTTTTTTCTATTCCTTTTAACATATTTTTATATATTAAGTTTAGCATAGAATTGATATTAATCTTGATATCTATTAAATCCAATTGATATCTGTCTTTACTTCAGCCTGAAGCAAAAAAACTGAAGTTATTGGAAGAGATTTTTGGTTGCTCTTTGAAATACTTGCTCAAAGAATACTAGCATGGTTTTGTGAAAGCTTAATTAGACTACAAACTTCTTTCTCATAATCTGAAGATAATTATGTTTATGTGTTGTACTCTTGGATGGCATGAACCATATTAAAATATATGGAGAATTTATCTTTTGAGAAGGCAGTCTCCAGAATTGTGCTATTGTCAAAATTTCCAGCTCATTAACAGAAGTGTTTAGCTGACACCAGTGACAAGAGAGAAGTAAGAAATAATAAAGGTTATACTGTATGTGGCTTAATTGTGAACAATGCAATTATTAAGCGTGGTCAGACATAATATTACCATGCCTCCAGTGTGTTGAGCTAAGTTGGTGTGTTTGTATCTTGCATTAAAATGTGTCCAGGGCAAACATGTGTCATTCAACATAGAAGGATATCTAGAGCCATACATGAACCAGTCTGTCATGCAAATTAAAGATGTCACCTGTTTCTGCAAATTTACAAACTCATTGAGGGAAGTAAAATTTACTATCAGGTGATTCACTAGTGTCTTTTTTGTCAAATCACAGTTTATAAATATTTCAATAAGCTTGTTTATGCAACAGGTTTGGCATGAAATGAGTAAAGAGGCATGGATAATTATTCACGGTTTTGCCAAGCTTTATATGTTTGCAACCCAATTCATAAAAAAGGACATTTTAACCCCTTAAATTTTAGCAACACATGTTGCCATGGTTTTTAAAACTATTTTCAATTTCACTGAAGCTTAATATTTTAACAAAACAGTTTTGGCAGCAGTTACAGCAATTAACAACTAAAATAAAACTTAAACTACAGAAACATAAGTTATTTTACATTCTCATGTTTTTTTTTTATTTAATTCATGTTCAATCATGCTTGCCAGTCACATTCTGCTGCTTTCATTTCAGTAATATGACACACCAGAAGGCAGTCAAACAAATTACATAAATCCAGTTTGTACAACCTGCATTAACTGGGCAAATGACTTTATTTTCTCTGCATGACTAAATGGTTCACTGCATTTGGTACAAAAGAACCATAGCTCTTCGTACTTTAATTAATAGCGTACCTTGGATTGTGTTCCAAAAACCTAGCAAGGTGCTCAAAATATGATTCAGTCTTCTCCCTAGCCAGGCTTCTGCTCTCTGGAAAGCCCACAGCAAACCAAACAAAAATATATTTTTTAACTCTTCTCTTCTGTTAAAACTCATAATGTGCTTAAAAAACCTAGTGAAAGGAGTAGGTTGGACATATAGAAGATCAGGAAGAAACTGGGCAACACAGAGGAGAAGAGACTTGCTGTCAGCTCCTCTTCTGGTATAAAGAATCACTAAAGCTTTCTGTGCCAGATGTTGGCCAGGATCATTAAGCGTGTGGCTAAAGGAGAGGCTTTTACTCAAAGAGAGCCATGTACCAAACCTGCATAATCAGATCTCCCTGGTCCCCTCCAGCTAAAAAGAGAGCCTCTCTTAAGCAAATGAAGCTAAATAAAAATGAAAGTAATTTATCAGTGTAGCGGCCACTCAAGTTGTCACTCTTCATCCTGCCTACTCTCCATTTGACCATTTATTTACATCAAAACCATCAGCCCACACAAAGCAAATTTAAATAGAACCAACCTGAATAATAACAGAATAATACTTTAATAGTCCAAAAGGGAAATTAAATAGATCCTGTAATTGAATGTCTGGATCAGGATCAAAATAATGGTAGATGTAAGCCAAAAAGTGACTTCTCCAGCTGTCCGGGTGGACAAATTAGGATACAGATTTGGATACAATAGAAGTGGTGTCATTTCACTCCGATTAAACTTGCAATTACGATTTACCACACAGACTTAAAACTCTATGCTTGTTTATCGCTAAAAACCTGACAGTTAAGGACACGAAAGACCATCAGTTACATAAATAAACAGAAAATAAAGCAAAAACCGGTTCAGATCTTGGCAAGCCTACCAATAAGGGGTTTACATACTCCTTCATGTCCAATTACCTGCTTCCTATTTGCCACATTGAGGAGATTTTGATTCTTCATTCATCACGTGAGCTGCCAACAGCTAAAGAGCTCAAAGAGTGATCCCCGCTGCTACTGTGTATCAGTGATGCTGCTCCGCTGTGGCAGATTTCCCACCGAACACACAGAAGTGGGAGACAGATTATTTTCGCCAGACTCATCCTCTCCGGGGAGCAATATGTCTGTGTTACAGTAGTGTTAGTCACACAGATAAAAGTGCCACGCTCCACTGCAGCATGCAGAGTTTGGCTCCTTCTTCCAAAGTGGTTTTAAAACACAAGTAATTAGGCATGATGTGTTAACGTAAATGAGTGATTGTGGTGCGTGCTAGCTATTTCCTCCCTTATCAACCATAACAATTGCATTGTAGTAAAAAGAGGAAATAGGAGGGAGGCTTGCAGCCTCAGAGGATAAGTAATTTTGGATGGTTTAATCACAACTACTCTCTTGCGCTCTTAAGTACTCAAGGAGGTGAATTAATAAATTTGAATCAATAACACACTAACCTGGGACTATCTCTTCAACCACAACTACCTTCTAAGTTGTACACTTACTATGCTTAAAAATACCATCTCTCTTTAAATTACTTGCAGAAGTATTCGTACCCCTTGAACATTTTCACATTTTGTTTCACATACATAAACGTTGTGCTTTTAGTGGGAAACTGACATCAAGGTAACGCAAAATGATTTAAAAATTACCATGTTTTAAAAATCAAGTTCCCTTTATGAAGTTATACAACTCGTGAAAAAAAAAAATCCACCTGTGTATACTTTAATCACTTTATTAATATATTTTATAATAATATTCCTTTATTTAATCAGGTAAACCCCGTTGAGATCTAGATCTCATTTTCAAGAGGGACCTGAAACAAACTTCACTCCCCGTCGGGGAATCGAACCCCGGTCTCCCGCGTGACAGGCGGGGATACTCACCACTGTACTTTATGAAGACCATAGAGCTTTGTTAAGGAACAGGTAATAACTTTTTTAGATTAGGGATATTAAATCACATCCCAAGCTTTGAGCATTGTACAGCACAAGATTGAATCATGCAAAGGCACAATTTTCAAGTATGGCCATACTGCGAACCTACCATGCATGGTTGTCCACCAAAACTGACTGAGACGATTAATCAGAAGAAGCCACGAGGTCTTTGGTATCTCTGGAGGATCTGCAAAAATCCATAGCTCAGAATATGTCAACAAGAAATCTATAAGTTGTATACTCCACAAATCTGGCCTTTATGGGAGGGTACCATTGTAGAAAAATTCCACGAAATTCAACTTGTAGTATATGTCACCAGCTGTTTAGGGGCAAACATTTGGAGGAGGGAACTCTGGTGAGACCAAAATGTAACGTTTTGGCCTACATGCAAAACCCAAAGTGCCAATTGAAACATGGTAGTGGAACCAGTAATGCTGGAAATCTGATGAGAATTCAAAGGAACACAGTTAGATGCAATGCTTAAAAATTTTTTACTGCCTGAAAAAAAAACAGAATATGTTGAGAAATGAGTAGTTCAGATCAATTCAATTCCTTCAAACCCATTCATGTGTTCGAAGGAATATACACACAGAGATTAAGGCTTGAAAATTGATGTCCACTTTTTATTGGATAACAAAGAAATAAACCATGCATGTTTCTCCTTCCACGTCACATTATGCATTAGTTTGTTTTTATTGATTACATGAATTCCCATGTGTTCAAGCGGTATGAATACTTTCCACTGAGTTCTTGAATACCAAACCTTTAAATTAATACGTGCTCTTGTTCTCCTTCTTTCTTAAAGGCCATAAAAAGAAAACGGGCATCAGTGGTTTGCAGCAACCTATTCAGCAAGATAGCCATGTCTAATGGGGTCATAATACGCTGCGAGATGGCTCTATCTGCTGGGGACAGACAGGTCTCTAAGCAGCCCTCAGGCCATCGCCTGAGGTCCATTTCAGGGGAAACTCTCAAGTGTTTCATAATCTGACGTTTTGATCACTGAACTGTATTATCTTGCCTTTTTAGCAGTTAGTTGGAGTGCGGGCAGGCAGATCATTACATGTTTTCATTATTGAAATAACCGCCTGCTTATATTCACAAATAGACATTTGTAGTTTATCTTAATTGGTTACTCTGATTGAGTGAAATAATTCAGGGGAGACACTGTGGGCACACAAGATCAAGCTAAGAGGGAAAAAAGCTGCCTATTATGAAGAAATGTTGCGTCAGCACCTGAAACTCCAAGACTTGAGATAGAAAATAAAAATAACAGGAAATGGCTTCTTTATTGCATTTTATTCTATTCCTATATTCCAGTACGTTGGTCTCTGAGGAGAACTGGCATCGATTGGTGAATTAATGCAAGCGTCTGTTCTTCCTTTCTCTCGTCACTCCTCCTCCAATTCAGTCTGGTTAAAATGCCTCTGTTAATCAGATTTCTTTTAAAAGAGAAAATAGAATCAGAGGTCTTGTGCCAAGATGCACTCTATGATACTCGAGTGTTCACTTCATCTTTTGTTTTTCAACAGTTTTCCCCAAGTTGTCTCAGAGATGGGTCTCATTTTTAACTTAGTTAAGCATGAGGTTTGAGAGATGAGAAACAACAGAGTGGGTATAAAAAAATCTAATAATATAAAATACATGAAACAATGTGGGGTTCTTGTTTTGCAGTTCATTGCTATGGCTCTCTGCCAGTATTTTAGTACTTTGGAGATTTTTATCTGATCACCTTTAGGATTCTTTATGTCTGAAACGAGGCCAGAGAAGAGGTGGTGACAGTTTTCATTGTTAACAACCGTGTTAGTCCCTTCCAAGGATCTCTTTTTGCTATCTGTGTCTGACATGATTTACCTTCCCCCAAGTTATTGCACTGAAACCTAGAGAGGACAGTTTGTTGTTTATTGAGCAGGCGCTGGATAAATGCAGAGTATGTTTTCTGTAAGGTGTCTATACACACACACACCCACACAGAAGGGCTACCTTTTTCTTTCAACCCTTGTAATATGTAGCATCATCCCAGCTACCGTTTGGAGAACCAAAAAAGATTAAAGAGTGTCATGTTTGTTTTTTTGGTTGAGGCAGTTTATTTACCTTTGTATGGAGGTAGCCAGAAACGTCCACAGAGACATGTTCATATAATACCCTGAGAGATAAACCACAACTATTCTGTGACTACAGGAAGTGTTCAGGAAGATTTAGCAGACTCTGAAGTGTTGGTTTACTGCTTGACTGGGCAGTTCTGCCTGCAAAAATATAATGTTTCCTGTAGCTACATCACACTATTCAGTATCATAAGTTAGCAAATGAAAATGTATGTTTTTGGAAACAAATTGCATGGACTGATGATAGTATTTCTTTGTTTGATATGTTGACAGAGGAGATGGCTGTTTATTTTTCTTAGAAGAGAAGTTCTTCATCCTGTAAAATTCATGGATCTGTTGTGCTTTGGGCTTGAGTTACAGCAAATGGCCCATAGGACATTTACAAGGAGAGAGGAAGGGTTCAGTTGAACAAATAAATACTGCAAGAATATCTAAAGCCAAACAGAGGATATCGTCTCGCACAAGATGACTAACCCAAGTTAAAAAGAAAACCCAGAGATCTCTACATAACAGTGCACATGCTGAATGATTTACCGGAGCAACCTAAACACTGAAAATCAGTGTGTAGACCACAAAAAGAGCAGTACATGAACAATGGCCAAAGATTTTAACAAGAACCCTCTGTGGGAAGCACAAGAGAAGTTAAAATAGTCATAGCTTACTGTCCAAAGTACAAGCAACCATCTGTATCAAATGGGGGTGTGTAGAAGCTCTTTCTAAATCAGGCTAAAATTTACTTTGCCACTATACTTGCCACTGTTTAGCTGCCTCTCTGGGAAAAATACTCATCTAATGGAAAAATGAACAGAAACCTTTGTAAAACATTTTCTATCATCTTCCTGCTAAAGATTATATTCATACATAACTGAACTTTTCTGATCTTTCATATGTTAATAACAATAAACAGCTGCCAGCACTAAATATATGATCAGCTCCTCATAAGTCAATCATAGTCAACTGATTTATAACCTAGTGAGCATGATGGATATTGTGAAGACATACTTAAATTTTAATTGCCGAATTTAGAAAATCTCAACCTGACTCAGCCACGACTCAGATAAGACTGATTTCTTAATCAATAGAGAAGTTGCTTTGTTTATTTATTTATTTTTGGGTGTAATTATCTGGCTATGACCCTGAAGGAGGAAAATGCTCAACTCAAGTCAAGGCAAAATCACAGAACAAATGAACACCACAAATATGCTTCCCATTCGATTTATTTAAAGAAATACCTTATTGAGTTAGAGTTAGACCTTCTAGAGTTAGAGAGGTCCTTTCAATTCAATTAGCAGTTTTATTTTAATCATAAATAGTTTAATAACTCAAAGTGAAGTAATAATACCTTGATAAATACATTTGCAGATTACACATCAAGATATTTGTTGAACAATTGGCTTTTTTTCTAGAACTCAAATGTTGTCAAAATTGTTCAAGCATAAACAAATAAATTCCGCAAGACATTTCTTTATTAAATGGCAATTTTACCTAATTTGTGCCTTTCTTCCTTTATAAGATTGTATCCCTCTATATGATGTCAATAGGATGCCTGGTTTAGTCACATTAAATAAATTAGAGACAAATGCGGCAAAAGGAATAGGTGGAGATAGGAGTCAACTTTGATATATCATGTATTCAGTGGGACAGGAACAGATGTGACGTGAGATTCCTGGTATTTAACAAATTTAGATATGTACTGTACCTTCTGATATTGTCCTTTTTATTAAAAGTCATTATTTTTTTAAGCAGTACCATGAATCAGTGACGTATAGTTTCCTGCTTGTTTTATGTGTTCGATCATTAAAATGTGCAGTTAACTTGAGTGTATAATTTAATTATGCAGTATGAAAATAAAAAAAAACATGTGAACAAGACAGTGTCGGTTTACTAACCACAATTAGGTGTTGTATTTGGATCCTTTAAGAAGCCTTACATTTCTTTGCAGAAGATAAGCAGCTCTTGCACTACCATGAGAGCTAATCATCACATTGTTCCTGATGAATGGGCAGCCAAAATGATTAGGCACTCTACAAAAACTCTTAATTAGCTAAATCTCTTCCTCAATCAAGTATCTAAATTACATTTGTACAGTTCAGTGATTACTGACCGAAAAGGAAGATTCTTGAGCTGTAAAGAATAAGCTGGCCCATAAATGGTCCCACTGAATGGGTGACCACTTACTGAATGAATCATGTCCCAATAATTAAATTGTATAGCATAGCAAGAGTGTTAACTTTAGTGGATGTGCATTGAGCGGTTCTGACTTCTCAAAAGGCTTTTAAAGAAATTAAGTGATGGACTAAGACAATAATTTCTCTTTTCTGGGTCATTGATTGTTCTCCTTTTTTTTGGCTTCTTCAGACACGCTTTGCTCCGCTCCTTGATTAATATTGTGGGACCCCTGTCTTAATCCTAGAAACTCACATAAGTTAAGGCTTGGAAAGAAAAAAAAAATACATCAGGCTGAGCTTTACAATTTAGAATGGCAGTAATTAAAAGGTTTTTGTTGAACTTTTATCTCTCTGGATTCCTTTTTCTGCAGAGACGAGCTTTCGACATTACCTTCAATCACTGCATTAAGTGTAGACTTATTTCAAATATAAATTTAAAGGAAATCAAACATAAATCAACTTTGGCTTCATTACTGAAAGAAATTTATATTCAAATGCATCAGTATGCTAATATTCAGCACAGATCAGAATCTGAATATATGGATATTGCTCACCAATCTATCAAGTTCTGCAAATGTTCATGCTGAATTTGAATGATCTCTCTCGCTCATATGTATTACTTATGTCATGCTAATGGTGGTGCTTAACCTTTAAAATGACAAGCTGGTTCAAAAAGCTTGATGATAGGGGTGTAATATCGACACCTTACTGCCTTCTTCATGAGAAATGTGTTGGACATTTTTTCTTACAGCGCTGATGATGTCCAAATCCTGCAGATTCCTCAGATTACATTTTGGACCTCGTCAAATTAACAACTGCTATCTGTCTGGATCTGACAGTTATTTAACTGGTAACTGAAACAGCATTTTTTTTTTTTTTTTTTTACATTTCATACCAATGATCAAAAACAATTAGTGCTTTAATCTTCTCAAACTTTAACACACAGTTCGGTTCTTGTTATTCTGTCATTCTTTAAGCATTCAATGTCACATTTATTCTCTGACTTTTGTTTTTCCTATTTAATTTTTTTAATGAGTTTGAACAATATAAAGCTTCTTCCTAATCAATAAGTAGGACCGTAAGCTAATGCCATTCATCACCTTCCAGCCGTCACTCCTGTGGAGTGATAGATCTCCCATGCAGTCTGTGTCTAAAATTACTCATAAAGACCGATTAGGGTGAAATCGGAACCTTCCTCTACTGAAACTTCAACAAATCATCAAAAAAATAGCTTTCTCGAGTCAACCAGCCACATGATCGACGAGCATTTCCGAGCGCAAGGCCGGGGTATTGTGTGTGCCATGAAGCTTATTTTATAGGGTCCATGATCGATGTTGTTTAGAGCGATTTAAGCGCCCCTTATGCTGGTGTCAGCATCTGACCCCTCCGCAGTGATAAAGCTATCAGAAGGAGAGAGAAGAAGCAGAAGTGAAATACGGAGGGAGTGTACATGTGTGCCAGATAAACTCCTGCATGCTGGGCACTCGTCCAGCTCTGGAGGGAAAATGCCTTCGTCTTATCTGCATAAAACGTAGGAAACACAGGCAGTGGTTTCATTTTTATGACCTGTTCAGTGCACGAACAGTCCGTTGTCACGGAAAATTGCACAAGTCATTAATAACCTATAGGGACCAGGTGAAAGGATGGAAACAGGTGAAAATAAAAGTCAATGTCAAGGGTGACCATGTTCTTTGCAACATCACTCACTGCAAATTAGAATGCTCCTAATTTGCAAAAGAAAATACATCCAAATGCAAAGACAAGAAAAGACAGTATTTGATGATTAGTAATTTTTCTCAGGAAAAAAAAAAGGGCTGGCACAAAAGTGGTCATCATCACAGAGGTTACTCTAGAAAGGAAAATCCACTGGGACAATAACCCCTCCCATCCTTTCTCCTCCAACCTTTATAATATAACCCCTACCCCAAATGAGTAGTTAGGGCTGTCATATGAAATTGAGACCTATTGGTTGTAATCAGGAAGCACGACACCCTGTCCCCTCTAAGAGCAGGTCACCTCTGCTCCCCTGCCCTCTTCCTGTTCTCGTCATTTCAGCCTTCATGAGCCCCATGTTTTATTCCCTATTTCTGTCTGTTCACATTTGTCTTGTCATTTTTCATCCTGCTGACTGATTACTGGTTACGCTGTTGAGCAGATATCCTCTCACAGTTCCCCTTCCTCTGTGGCTTTATGACATTATTACATCTTTATCACCACCATCAATACTTCTGGACTCATAGTGGGATATTTGAACACTGAGTTTGTAGTGGAAGCACAGACTGTCGGCTTGGATTTAAAGTGTTGTTTCTTGGATAATGATCTGAAACATTAACCACAAGTCTCTGACTAAAGTAGTTTTCCATAAATTTTAAATTACTGACAATTCATTTAACCTGTAATATTATGCTAACTCTTTTGGTTTTCATGCTGAAGCCTGAAGGTTTTAGGCTGCAGGATGCCATGCTTTACCACACAGAAAGAACCTCAGCTGAGCCTTTCTGTATAGGTTTAGCGTTTTCTTCTTCGGCAAATATGGATTTTCTCGGGTGTGATGGAGTAGCAACCTGGTCAAAGTTTGTTTCTGACATACAAAAGCATCAATGCATGGCACTTAAAAATATAAGAATTCACTGTATAGTGTGGTCCAATAAGCGTTTTATTCTGAAAATGCACCTGTAAATAATGCAGTATATTTTGCATCTCAGAAAAGAATTTTTCTGTAATGTTAGAATAAATATTAGAGGTTTTATTTCAATTTTAACTTGTTTGGGACATACTGTTTTTTTGCTGCTCTGTATTATGTATTTATGTTTTTATTTCTTCACTTTCTAGAAATAGATGTTGGAATGAACTGTTCCTTTCATTGTTTAACGGTATATCTGGTTTAACCAACACATGATTTGTGGTGTGATCTGGTGTGATTCTAAAAATAATTGATCAAGTTTCTGAAGTTTTTTTAAGTCACAGAAACTATGCAATAAAAAAATGTAATATAGTAATTCATTACATGAAACATAATTCAAGCATTCTTAGAACTTTACAACATTATAAGACCAATGAAAAAAGGATTTTTAACACAGAAATGTTAAAAATTTCTGTGTTAACAATATAACAGAGAAACAAAACCATATAACAGTTTTTTTATATGGTCCACAAAACTGTGCAGTCACTGAAGCCACAAAAGTTCATTATTAAAGAAACTGGCTGCTACTGGATTCAAGCATCTCAATGAAAAATTGAGTGGAAGGAAAAACTGTAATACAAATAGCTGCACAACAGCGATATCCACGATTTTCAGAATACTGTAGAACAAAGGCCATTCAGGAGCCTGATAGGGATTCATAAGGTGTGAACTGGAGCTGGAGTCAGAGCGTTGTGGGCCACTTCACACATACATATTCAGAACCTGGGCTACAACCGCTGCATTCCTTCTGTTGTAAAGATGTCATAAGAGTCTTACCTGGGCTAAGGATTGTAGTTCAGCTATCAAAAGTCCTCTTTTCATATGCAAGTGAATTTAACTGAATTTAGGAATCAAAGTCTCAGAGTCTGGAGAGCTGCTGTTGGTCCACTGTGCTTTAACCAGTTCAAAGTCAGCTATTGCATTTAATGCAAAAGGCGGGATGATGACCAGTAACTAAATGCATGTGCTGAGTAAACATTTACATAGGCAAACATCTCTGTGAAACAAAACTGTTTTCTGTCATTTCATGAAGTATTCGTAATAATTCTTTACAGAAACAAATTATTGAAATTTATATGAAAATGACTACAACTCTAAAATAATAATAATGCTGTAATACATATGCTTTTAGATAACACTTTGATTTACTGGGAAATCATCTGACTTTACAATTCTCACATTTTGGAATGGTTACAGTTTTGGCTTTCGAACCTTGAGATTTCACACAGTGACCTGGAGAGTATGCCTGGAACGAGGGATGTCTCCGTGAACCAATGATCTGACCTTAGATAAGCAGAAAACAGCAGATTACACACATTTTATCTCACCTTAATGACCTTGAATGTTTCATAATGATCCAAACAGATAAACTAAAAGTGCACTTGAAGGTAACACTGATTTCAAAGCATTAGCTTAGAAAAAAAAAAAATTACTAGCTTTATAATAATAATTATAATAAAAATATTTTACCAAAAAAAAAAAAAAGTTTTACCAATAGCAGAAATATTGTTGACAAAACTATCTGATTTCTTCCTTTAAATTATAGTTGCAATGGATTGTATGTTTAACCTGAATTTTCAGTTCCAGTGTGTGAACATGTGGACCTGGAAGCTGTTATCCACTTTAAATTAACTCACAGAAGGTGTAACTTAAAATAAAACATGTTGGAATGTTGTTGTTTTTTTGGTTTCAGGTGCAATTTTATCTCAAAGACACTTTCAACACATTTTTCTTTTTAATTTAAGTGCATTTCAGGTTCCTTTGTACAAAAATAAAACAATCCAATTTAGGAGTGAAGAAACAAAATATATATTTTTTAAATGCGCCAGTAAAATGTTAAAATTAAAAACTCTCTCTATTTTTCTGTGATTTGTTTTCCTGCATTCATGTATATGCATGCATATACATGAATTGGTGTTGTCACGGTGGATGTAGCGTGTCTCTGCATACGTAATTGAGTGACTCTGAGGCAAAAAGCAGTATGAACGCCAACATTAACTTGATTGAAATGGCAAATTTTAACACGAGTAAAAGCATAATCTTTACCTCAAATAACACACAGCTTTAGGGTCAGAGTAGTGGAGCACTGGTAGCAATTACTATTGACACCACGCTAATTGTAGCTGAATAATTAATTCTCACTGTTTTGGAGTAGGGAGACCTGAGAGGTGAGAAGTGAGGTGACTGTGGCAGAGTCGTGCTCATAATGAAATTGTGACAAATTAAAACTGGGAATATTTTATTTATTATACTAGCAAAATGCTATTTATTCAAATTTGGTTACATTTTAAAGAGGAGCCTCTCAAGGCTACAGTGTGGGATCTTTTCATCAAAAATACACAATATACTTGACTTGAACCCTAAAATAAGATAAAATTAAGATAAAAAGTTGGAACTTCATCTGATATAACCAGAAGATCTTGCTACTTTATGTTTGTCAAGATATGAATCGATTCAAATAGGTGAACTAAGTGTCGCGTAAGCCTGTAATGAGATTTGCAATGCTTGTCTGCCCTCTATTGGACAGAAAGCTAAAATGTACTTTTGTTCATGGAACAACATTGGCATTGGTGTTGAACATAAAATGTTTTTATAGGCAAATCTTTTGAGTCTCTTCCTTGTGGAAAACAACAAGAAAGCAACCATGAAGTCATAAACTGTGAAGTTCAAAGAAGGGGTTAAGCAGACACCAAGTAGTACATTTCTCATTTGTATCATGATAAGGACAGGGGGTTACTTTATTAACTTTCCTGATTTAGATTCATATTTAATCTACCCAAAGACATATAGAAAGTCATAATCATCTGTTCTATACAACTCTAGTAAAAATAAGAAATTACACTGAAATAATTTGCCTATTTAACGCATTTAAAAAATTTAAAGTTCTGGGTGTACTTTCATAGACCTCTATAAAAAAGGATGGCCAATTTGCAAGAAAATTGGACGTTTGAAGGAAGGTTAAAAAAGTTACTCATTTACCACAAAAATCCAAGCAAGAATGAATTATTGCTCTGTTAGATTTAGGATACTAGGACGAATACAAAAGGAGACAGAGTGTTCTTTTCATCGGCTCTGCATGTCTGGAACACTGTTCCTTTGGACCTGAGATTGGTGGTCTCAGGACCAGATTTTTTTAAAGCCAGCTAAAACATATCTTCGTAAGCCTTTTGGTAATTTCTCTAGCTTTTTATGAATTGTTGACTCAGGTAAATTAAGTTTTCCTTTACTTATTATTACTTTATTTCAGTTTTCTGCAAAGAATAATTACTGTAGCTTAAAAAGAACTAAAAACCAATATGTAATTTTTTTGTCTGTTACTATTAACTGTGTCTCAAACTGATCACAAATATTAACTGAACATAAATTTGTGTTGTTCTAAATGATTTGGTGTTAGCTACACTCTATGCTACACCAGTTTGGCAGAGAAAAATTGAAGTGTCTTGCTCAAGGACATAATATGACGAACACAGACAGAGCAGGGCTCGAACCTGCAACATGCCGATTACCAGACAAACGCCTACCACCGTCCCCAACATTACCCATTGTCCTTAAATCTGGTCAGCCATATTAAAGTGACATTTCTTCACAACCAACTAATCTACTGTTGGTTGTTAGTGGTATTATAACAAGATGGAAGCAATTAGGAATAACAACAACTCAGCCACAAAGCGGTGGGCCATGTAGACCCACACACCAAATGCAGACGTTGCTAACTTTCTGCAGAACCAATTGATACAGACCTCCAATCTTCACATGGCCTTAAGAGTAACTAAAAAGCAGCACAAAAATATAGGGTGATTCAAGGCAGAGAGACAGCATCAGAGTTTTGCCTCACCAGTGAGGTCTGAACTACTGTAGTGTTTTCTGAAATGATGACTCATATCTCTTTGCTGGCAATCAAATAGATGAGGGTTTGTTTGGTAGTTACCAGGATGACCGCATTTTGTCAAGTGTAGTTTGTAGCTGAGGGAACTAAAGTGTGGGGCTGTTTGTTCAAATGAGGGGCTCTGCCCCTTTGTTCCAATAACGGTATATCCAGCCTACCAGAAGGAATTTGGTCATTTCATGCTTCCAACTTAGTAGAAAGAGCTTGGAGATGGACACTTCTCTCTGCAACATGGCTGAGCAGCAGTGCACAATGCAAGATACAGAAATCAATGGATGAGAAAATAATATCAATTATCTTGTTTATAGACCTTTATATATTGAAATCTCAAAGGACACATTCACATGTTGATAAAAAGCTACTGGATTGTAGTCACAGCTGCCATCGGGCCTTTGCCAGCAGGCAAAGTGGGGGAAAGGTTTTGCCGATTGACCCACCCATTGCAAGGCCCCCTCCTACACAACTGTTACTCCAAATCAAAACAACTGACTGAAATCAGATTTGAAAGAAAACGACTGGCCTGCGAAGTCATGTACTTGAGTCTCAACCCAATAAAACACCTTTGGGAGAAGCTACGACAGCCAGGTCTTCTCAATGAACATCAGCACAAGACGTCAGAAAGGCATGCCAACAACTATTTTTGAAAAATTACACAACCGAGTCATACTGTAAGGTGTTCTCGTGTTTTAGACTAAATAATGCATTTTGTGTTTGTGTCGGAACTAGTACAGCTAAACTTTAACAACAGATCTGGTTGGTTTTCAATTTTGAATGAACTGGCTTAGTTCCAAGCTACAGACAGAAATACCATAAATATTATGTCTATTCCCAGTTTCCTCTACAGTCACATTTGCATACTTTATCTAAGTAGACATACATACTGTATATGGGGAAAATTCATGCACTTGGGATGAAAACAATTAGGAATGCACCAGCATATGGGCATTATTTTACAGGTAAGTTGTCTAATTATAACAACTCTGACACAAAGCAATTCAAAAGGGAATGAAATGTTATCTGGCTCTGCTACCCTGTTAAAGTTCCTATTAAATGCACTTATCCTGCTACAATTTACAGAACTACATTTATAAACATTTTATTTACCACTGTATAAAATGTACTTAATGAATCAAAAAGGATATGTTTTGTTTCTCCTTTTATAACCAATTGCAAATTTTAAGTGTTGGTTTAACCAATCTGTGGCTAAAGAGGTTGATTGGCTACACCGTCACTGAATATAGGACAACATTGCCATCTAGTGAATAAAATAGGGATGGTTTCCCAGTCAATGCTTAACTGCCATAGAACTTTTCTTAAGACAACTAAAATATCACTTTTTGTCTTTTAAAGAAAAGCATTTCAGGGTATTTCTTTTTGTTCTTTTGTTCTGTATTTTCTAAAGTGAAAAATGTATGCATATAAATTCTCTGGCATACTTTTTGTGACCTGATTTTTCTCTAAAAATAAAGAAAAATGAAAAGTTAGTTAAACTTCAGTTAAAGCTGGCTATTCCACACTGCAAAATGTGGCTGAATTTGTTATGTCAGGGTTAAATCAGCCTGCTTTACAAGCTGGAAGGTGAGAAATTTACTGACTAATATTTTCTTGAAAACATCTAGTCAACTTAAGGGCTGCACAATGGCACAGTTGTTGTGCAGCAAAAAGGTCTTGGTTCTAATCTCAGTCTGGGTAATTTGCATGACCTCCCTGTGCATGTGTGGGATCTCTCCAGTTACTCCAACAGATGATAAAACATGTCGGTTCGGTTATTTGGCTACTTTGGATACCTTTGGTATGAGGTTGTTCGTCCTGTGTGTCTCTGTGACTGTGATGATTTACTAATGACTTGTCCAGGGTGTATCCTGCTTCTCGCCTAATAACTGGTCCATGTGACCTGACACAGATAACAATTAAAGAAAACAGTTGAATGGATTAACAGTCAACCTAAATAGTGCAGTTGTCTCTACATGTTATTTGGCAGTCATGCACTACTGACAACAAACCAAAGCACTTCCCTTTGAAGAGTTCATCTTACGTTAAAAGAAAATAGGCTGGTCAACAGATCTTAATGACTACACAAATATTTGCTGCTTTCATTGTGTCAGAAGATTTCTGAGTCAGAATGAATTCTGAGGTAGCATAAATGCTGAACTATATTTGCAGACAACAGGTAATGACCTGTTGGTGACCTTTACTCTGAATGGCTGTGTCAAACAAGTCGAACCAGAAAGATCTGTTCCATCATGTTTACATTTATTGCTGGGTGTATAGGTTGTATTTTCTTGTTCGTTAAATTACCCCTGACTGTCGAGCTCAGCAAGTCCTAATTTTGCCACCATGAAGCTGGCTCAGTGATCTTAATGCCTGTTCTGAAGCCCATTCTATATCTCAGAAGACTTTTGTTAAATGTTTCCCATCCATGTCCCCCCTGCATTTGCCCTTCCTAGTCTTTTACCAGCATAAGACATCAACAGCTACAGAAACAATCCCTTCTGTAAGTAATCTACAAATCATCCAGCAGGGATCCTGGATATGAGGAGGCTTTCATATCATTGAGCTTGAAAGCAGGGTGAATGCTCCAGATCTTTTGTCATCACCTTTATATTAATATTTAGTAGCTGTTGCAGGAATTTATACAAAACATGTCTAAAAATGGGAGAAACTATAGTTGAATTTCTCTCTGAGTCTGCAACATTAATTAGATAGGAAAAATAAGTAAAACGTTATGCCACCTAAGACAGTTCTATTAACAAAATCAGGCAGCAGGTCACATATCTGATTGAGACTTCAAAAGGTAATTTTATTTTCTTCTCTTTTTAGACCCAGACATCCAAAACCTTATCATTTTAACACATTTTTAACAAATTAGCCTGGAAATAAATAAATATAAAGAAATTAGTATCCTAAACAGGATTCCCTTTGCATCAATAAATGTACAAAACACACAAACTTAAACTATTTTGACTTCAGAATTGAAAAACGAAACCCCCAAAATGGTGATTTCAACATAAAATGGTTGTCTAATATGTTAAAATACGCTTTACTCAATATGCACAGAGTAGTACTTCATTGTACATTCAAATCAAGCTCCGAAAAATGGCCAAGAGCACAAGAGCTCTGTCCATGAATCAATAATTTATTGATTGGAATAAGGAAGCCCTGTTTACTTGAATTCTATAAATGCTAACGCAGCTTGAGTTAATGATAAAGCCTAAAAAATTATATAACATACCTTTTTTTAAAAAAAGCACATTAAGATATTAATGGAAATCCCAATTTCTACAAAGTAGGTAGGTAGGTTTTTCAGGGATTTTTCTTTTTTATGCTTGATTAAACAAGTTTAAAATCTGATCAATCATAAGTGTTTAATTTTGTCTTGAAAATTTTAATGCATTTTAAACTTTAATTTACAACATCATGTAAGAAGTAAGTATTTTTTTTACTTATTGCATGTGCCTCAGCAGGTTTGTCCATCAACCTGTTTTTTTTCCCATTTGTTACAAGTTCCAGTTTGTCTAAAAAAGCTAATTAAAGGCAACGTGAGATAAAAATAGTCAAGCTGTTTCTTAGCCTTGGTTGCCATATTAATCTGTTACTCAATGGGCTTTTCTTCACAATTATTTATTTAAGTCAAGCTCAAGAGTTGAAGGATCTCCCTTGCCCAAGATAAAATGTTATCAGTTTGATTTGATTTGAACCTTTGCTGCTTTTTCACAAAATATGTATTTATTGATTACAGAAAAACACCACAATATTTTTCTGATTGGTAAAAATTCAAAAGGTTTCTCATTTTCGTTGTCTTATTAGCCTCCTTAGTTGTTTGTTTTCTCCACAACAGAGCAGACTACATTGGAATACAGTCTAAAACTGGTGCAGATTTGAGCTGCTGTGCTTCACAATTTATGTCCTCCTACATCTCTGAGGCAGAATTTTCCATCATTTGTGTAGGTGTCCGCAAATATGGATGGAAGAGAAAGCTATCTTTTCTGGGTCATCAATCCTGATTCACTCTAACACAAATCCACCACATCCTCATATTTTGTAACACTTGACATACTACAAATATATACACAGTATACACAGCACAATTTGTGAAAAATGGTTAGTAACATGAGGTCCAGATGTAAAACAGGACAGCTTTGATGTGCATAAGCTTTTTAAGCATATGCGAAAACAGAAGGTGAAGCAGACTGAAGCTGTGCTGTGACTGCATAGAGCATGAGGTTATTTGGTCCATGTAGCATTAATCTTCAAAGACCATATTAATCGTTAAGATTGTTGTTTTGTTGGAAATGAAAAACTTAGCTGATAAATTATAAAGCTGACTGGGAGATCTTGGTGTGAAAATGTAAATCAATAGATTATTGTAATGTTTTAACTGCCATAAATATTAACGTATCTATGCTGGCCTAAACTTTTGTCTCAAAACAGTTTGTAAGTAAGATAACCTAAACATCATGTATTCCAAAATGCATAAAAGTAATTACTATGGGTTTTTTTTAAATTTTCAGACAAAACTGTTTCAGTGGAATGTGAGAATGATCATGACACAGATTTGTAGGCAACTAATAAAACTCACAAAACATTACATTGAAAAATGTTAAGCCTCCATATCACTATAATATCAAACCTAACAAACTGAACACCTATTCCATTAAAAAAAGAAATTGCACTGATTTGTTTTCCATGATTATAAAGCGTGGTTCTCACTAGCTCGAACAAATTATGTGAACTACACTCTGATATGTTAACTCACAATTCTAAGAACTAGGGGCTGCATAAAATACAATTTTCTGGCCGATCACCAATTGTGAAAAAGCCTGACCTGCCAATTGTGATTTTGGCTGGAAAACAGGTTTCAGACTGTATTCCAGGTTTTTTTACCAACCGGGTGGGCAGGTTTGTCAGTCAGCCCTCTCACACTGCAGGAGAGGAGCAGTAGCAGACCAGACCTTTCAGGAGGTAGGTCAGCTAAGATTAAAGAAGGTGGGGCCAACCAATTGGTGCATCCCAAAAAAGAACAAAATTTTAAATCAGAAGGTAGACCTTTCAAGCAGTGGCAATTCACATGACTGCATACTGATGAAAATCCCACTTTTCAATGCAGTGTCTCCTGCATTGAAAAGGGGGACACTGAAAGTCTGGCTCTACACAGAGCCAGACTTTCTTGTATTCATCTAAAATGTTCTTAATCATAAGAAGGTTTTTAAAACTGATAAATAAATAAATAAATAAAAGCTCTGGACTTTGGCTGCTGGTTGTTTCAGTTTATGTCCAGTCCTTGTACCTGGCCATTAGACATATCAAGCCTGAAAAGCTATGTACAGCAAATAAGCAGCTTTTGGAAGTCATGTTGTTAAATGATGCAATATAAGTCCAGACAAAAGCTTGGCTTTGCTGGTGCTAAAATATTATTATATGTACTTCACTGCAATTTCATGCTAATTTACCGAATAAAAAAGGAATAGGAACTGCTTCTTTGCATGAGGCTATTTGTAGTGTTGACGTACTTAAAAGATCCACCTCAAAAGTCTTGAGTTCAAACTTAAAAATGTCCATTTGTCCATCCATCCATTCATCATCCATCTACAGTTTATCCAAGACCTGGTCATCAAGGAAACAGCATACAGAGATCCCTTCTCAAATGACCGTATCTAGTCTCTCTCGGGGAGACTCTGAGGAATTCCCGAGCCAGCTGTGATGAGTAATCTCTCCAGAGAGAAGTGGGACTGCTCAGACCCCTCCTCCTGGTGACACATTTCTGAAACACCTAACTACTAAGTCATTCAGATGACTCCAGTTGTCTGAGAGAACACCAGCATAACTTGTAATTGTAGTTGAGATTTTTTTTTTAGTGAAATCAATTAATCAATATGTTTTATAGTCTCCCAACTGGGTCCCTTTAGCTACTTTTAGAGTGCTCCGTGCCTTGTTTGGGGGGTCAACAACTGTGAGCAAATGTACTCATCTAATAAAACAAGTAAAGAAAAATTTGATTGCAAAATTCAATCACTATTTAAAACTTTAAGGAGAATATTTGATAGTCTGAGGAAGGACTCACATTCAGAATGCTGCAGTTAAAGGGGCAGTACTTTCCAGGCACGTTGTGCCATGTTATAGCTCAATCAAGTAACTGTTATTATTAAAAAGTTGTATTTATCAAACATGATTTAAAAGAAATTTGACTTCGCAATTTAATGCAAAGTATTTCTCAAGCACTCATGAAAGATTCACAGGTATGTTTTTAATGAGGCAACAACATTATAACATGATGCTAAGCTCCAAAAGATTTTACATAATTCTCATGGTTATATGGATGTTTCTAATTCAGATCGGATCAGATTGTGAAAAGGATGAATCTGTAAACTGATTCAGAGACAAAAACTGCAGCAGGTATATACATTAATAGACAAAAAATGTTTTACCTTATGTCGCTGTGTTATGTTGATTCCTACATACATTTGTTTCTCTTTTTATGTCTTTTACCCTTCTTTCTAGCTGAGAGTATGTCTCTTTGTTTGCTTTTGTCCATCTCTGCTTTATTTATGCCCCTGAGCATGGACACTGTCTCCTGCTAGTGAGCGATCTGCTGTCATCCCACCTGCTCATCATTACTTTATCAACACTGCAGTAATCGAATCTTTTCTCTCCAAATTGTTCTGTCTTCCACTGCAGCGAGACGCTCTCGGGTCAGCCAACCTGCTTTGGTTAGGTCCCTGTTATTTTTCGCTGTGAACCTCAGGTTGTCCTTCATAAGCCTGTCAACGTCAGTCAAACTCTTTACCATGTCATCCCTCATGATGTTCACTGCTGTCATTCTACTTCTAAGAACCACCTTGCCCACTCTCTGCTATCTTTCCCACACTCTCACTTTGGCTCACTCATTCATTGTTGTTGACTTGGCTTTATTTGCCTCAAGCTTCTTTTACTTTCCTTCTTTGGAGGCCCCAAGTACTCTATTTGCTGTTAACATTTTAAAATATAATTTTGACTTTTGTCAAGAAAATCCGAGCTCATCCCACTTCCCCATGCTGGAGATTTTAGTTTAACAGTAATAATAAATAAAGTTATCTTTAAAATGAATCACTCAAGTGACATCAAGGCCCAGCAGTAGACTTAAGTGTCAATAAAGTTAGTTTAACAGTAATAATAAATAAAGTTATCTTTAAAATGAATCACTCAAGTGACATCAAGGCCCAACAGTAGACTTAAGTGTCAATAAAATAAATCTGGTTGTGTGTGTTGTTTTTGTCTCATGCAAACTTTGCTTTAATTCTACTTTTTTCTATCTAATCATAAGAAATCATAGTCAGTCAGAGAGAGTCATTAAACAGGAAAAGCAGGTTTCCTGGAAAAAGAGGAAGTTTCCAGCCTGCAGATTTATAAAAATAGTTGAGACTATTTTAAAGCATGAAAGTTTTAAAAAATTAAATCTAAACATTATTAGTAATTGGATAAGATTCAAAGTAAAATACTTATATGAATATTGGTTTACTTGTAATAATACACTTATATTTGTGGGAACTACAAGAAAAACAAGTAACTGTAACTTTAGTAGTAAATAATTAGAATCATGTATTATTCTTGGTTTCTTTTCAGAAAAACATCTGTAATAACTCACATTAAGATTATAATAAGAATAATTAATAAGTTATGGTTATAAAATCATAAATGAATGATAGATCAGAGAAGCTGAAGAAAATAAATGTGATATAAGTTATGGTTATAAAATTATAAATGAATGCTAAATCAGAGAAGCTAAAGAAAATAAATGTGATATAAATGTGATTTTGACATTAAACTTGAAATGGTATAAAAAGGTGTAACTGCAATTAAACATCACTGATATGTTGGAGGTAGAGAGTAGGTGAAAGGTTGTGCAGGCAAGGGACACAGGAGGTTGAGCAACCCTGAGACATTGGCACAGACATCAGGAAATGTCTGTAAGACAGTGATGGATATGAGATCATCTGTCTAAGCAGACAGCAGGCGCACCAGGGGGGTGGATAAACCCTATAAAAGGTGGGTGCAAAAGAGGAACCTTTTGTTGGATCCTCCGGGCAGCTTCGAGCCAAGATCGAGATGGACAAAGAACTCTGCAGCTGAAGAAGAGCCGGGGCCACGGAGCCGGAGACTGTCCTGCACATGGAGACCAACCCGTCTGGCCCACAATCTGTGGCTTCGAATCGCACTTCTCTCATCGGCTGGGTTCAGACCCCAAAGACAAAGATGAAGACAAAGACAAGGAAGAAGAACTGGTGCCTTTTTTCCTGCCAGCACCAAGTCCTGTGTGACCTCAGCATCCATGCGGAGAAGAAGCTCATCGGACCTGCGGAGATCCTGGCCTTCGCCGATCAACATCTTCCTCCTGCTGCCACACCTTCTTCATCATCAAGCCAGGTCTGGGGTTCGAAACGCCAAACTCCGTCCGTCTCGCTCTAAGGTTCCTTTTTTAGTACTCAGTATCAGCAGTAGGGAAAGATAGACTAGATGATTGATTTTACTTATTTGATTATTTCTGCTACTGAATTAAGCTGTACTGACCCTTGCAAAAATGCCTTACTAATAAAATATTTAGCATAAAGAAAATCTAAAGATGTTGTGGACATTCAGTTAATGAGTCACCTTAAAGTTCTTTGATGGTTGTAAAATAGCTGTGATGTTTGATTCTGGAGAGGAAGAGGTGGAAAATGTTTTTAGGTTGCTGGTAGCCCATATTTAAAACCTCATCCTTGGGACTCGACCGAGTCACTAAAACCTACCTGGTTCAATAACAAATGCAAGTTGCAAAATAGAGAACGAGCGACCGTTAACAGGTGTGCTCTGTGAAACTAGTTGGCTGTAGGCTGCTCAGTCTGGCTAATTCACAGGGGGAAGAAGGGTGGGACACCTGGATGTAGGCCGTCAGATAACCAGGCGAATCGTTTCTCGAAACCAGCTTAAACAGAGTTTACTTCAGTTCTGGACAGGGTAAATCCCAGCAGATTTAGGAAACTCAACGTACCCGTTAGACGGAGAGCTGGTAGCACATCTCCCCTCTCAGAAGAGGAAGTACGAGAGTGAGAGAGTAGAGACAGAAAGGAGGGGGGGGGTGTTGCGCAACAACACTTTTTATTTGTATTATCATTAGTTGCAGTTTCCTACATCCATCTTTTTTAATCTTTTTGCTGTATTTCATTTTATCCACTTCTGGTTTATAAACAGAACAACTTTTTAAATACATGTGTGTTGGATCATGTATCCAGTTTTCCTGGACCACCTCATTTGTACCTTTACAACTTTAGAGCTGTAAAGGTTACACAACTTACCCTAAAATTAGCTCTTCTTTTCTTTAAATTGGCTTACCCATCGAGATTATTTTTATTTTCAAGAATGTAAAGAGTACCAACTATGTTTAAGCTAACTGCAGTACCTCTCATAGTGCTTCTTATTTGGTACCTGTACGACTCAAACCGCTCGGGATTTGGAAAGTAGGACCACGTGGCAAGGCGTCTGACTTCGGATCAGAAGATTGAGGGTTCAAGTCCCTTCGTGGTTGTTTTTAAAGGATCAACACAAGTATCACATAGTGCATCTCTGCAATATTCCATATTTCAGTTCATGTTAGTTAAATAGCAAATGTCTTTCTCTACATTATATTAAGATTTTTTTTTTTTAAACTGCACATATTTCATGTGAGCCCTCATCAACACTGCATGACATGTTGTTCATGCAAGACAAGCCAAATCAAAAACAATTTTCTGACTTGCATCTTAAAATTCTAAACACTTCCATATAAAAGTCTTAAGTTGTGGAGTCCCTATCAAATCCTACCCAAGGCAAAGTCAAGTTTGTTAAAAATATTTAGGCCACACACTACACCAATCAAAGTTTAGGCTTATATTTTTTTCTTGCAAGCTATATATAAATCAAAAATCGTGTTTATATGCAATAATTTCCTATTTTCTTTATAACTATATTTAAAATAACCATTTCTATTCATATATGTATGTTCTTTAGCTTTAACAAACACATATTACTAAAATAAATAGTGCTTTTACTTGGATAAGTTTGTACCTTTCCATACAAAAGCAAGCTTATTTAGTTACTTGAGTATCAACTGACATAATATGCTCAATTTATTCTGCTTGGTTTGCAAATCAATCTTTTGTTTATATTTCCCCAAAGCAATAATAATATTAAATGTACAAATGAAACTAATAATGCTACTAGAACCATTTTCCTATTAAAACAATAATACCTTAACCTCATAACAGCGTACAGGACGTACAGCCTAGAATGGCTAGGCTATGCTTCGTAACAAGCATAGCCTAGCCGTTCTGTTAACATGGTATAACTTTGATAAAACCACACATAAGTTGGTTTTAAAGCACCGAAATCATGTACAGTCTTGTTATTTGATACTTTACATTTAAAGCAATATTACCTGAAACGACGGGAAGCAGCATGCTCTGGTTTGACGTTGCCTCGCTAGTGACCGGAAGCTGCAACACTGTTCACAAGAAGGTTCCCTCCGTCTAGCAGACCCTATTGTCTTTACACTATACTGCCCCCTGTGTCGCACTCCACAACCGCATTCACCTCAGTCTCAATCTGATAGTAATAAGTACTTGCTAGAATTATTTTTACCTTGAAACTGAAATGCTCCTAATAAATTGTAAATAAACCATTCTCAATATAACATAAACAAATGTTGCTGCACAATTTGTGTGTGTCAAATTTTGAAAGAGGCACGGTATTATATGTTGTTCAGACACATAGTGCCGTTTTGTTGCACAGTCAAGTAACTGTTACTGTCAGTTGTTTTAAAAATGCTGTACATAACTCCAGCATCACAACAATGCTTCTTCATAATGTCAATTCTTTTGAAACTTTGGGGTTCAACAAGTTTTACAAAGAATATCTTAGCTTCCTGTCTGACTTTTCACCGTCTTCCCTGATTAGGCCACTGTTAGGCTCACTAAAAGTCATATTCATTACTCCTAACATTTTGTCACTTTAAGGGCTCACTTGAGGCTTAATGTGCTTAGTAATAAGTTCAATTTAACCAACACAATTTTCCCTTTACTTTTTCTTCCAGTCTTTCCATGGCTGCTCTTAGCTGACACAATTTAAAAGTAAATTTCCACATTCAAAAACATTTGTAAGCATTTTGAGCCAGTATGTTTACACATCAGTACTTCAGCATCACTATCACGCTACTTTGCACTGTACAGTGTCATTGGCGTTTTATGTAAATGCATGTACCGAGGCAGCTGAATGAATGTTTTACTACTGAATACAACTACTGACAATAAAACTGAGCGATTGTGAAAGGGATGACAATGTGCCAGCCTTTTGGGGGAAAGATGATAAAGTATGAGTCAGATTATACAGAGGATGTTCTGCTTAGAAAAGTGAAAGGCTCCTTTGAAACTAGGCTGAACAATAAAACTCAAAACTCCTTGAAGTTCAAGAGATGTATAAATAAAATGCAGCCATATATTAGTAGTTGTTGCTCAAGTTTCTCAAGATTTATGTAAACTATTTCAAGGAAGACTTATAGCAGGATGCATTTAGCATTAGTTTAATGAGGTATTGCATGGTACATTATGTCAAGGTTTTGCAACACAATGTTCAGTTGACAACAATGGATGATAGTTCAAGATCAGTGGTTCTTAACCTGGGTTCTATTGAACCCTAGGGGTTCGATGAGTCGGTCTCAGGAGTTCGGCAGAGCCTCTACCGCGGAGGTGAAGACACACTTGTTTAAAGTCGTGATGACACGCCCCGCTTGGCCATCACTTGCTGCAGGGGATCATGTTACATTGCTTGGCCAATCGGTGCTGCGGGGAATTTAGTGCATGCAGCAGTCAACGGCTGTTGTAGTTGTATGTCGTGTGGTTTCTTTCTTAATATTTGAATCCATACTAAATATGTTGAGCAAAAAGAAGAAAAGGAACAGACTTTGCTGTGAAGATGACATGAGAGTAGCACTTGCCAAGGTAAAGCCACGCATATCTGAACGGGTCTCCCAAACACAACAGCAGAAGTCACACTGATTTGTAGGTATGTACTTTGGGCAATAATTTATTCTGGCCCCAAAAAAGTATTTTTGTGGATTCAAAACGACAGAAAACAAATAAAAAATAATAATAATAATAAGTTATTAAAAAATGTTAAATTCTTCAAAGAAAATCCACATTTATTTTTAATTAGTAAAATAGTAAAAAACTATTTTTGGGGGCTGAAATTCTTTTATGGGGCCAAAATATTTTGGGGGAGGCCAGAATGAAGTAATACCATAGTTTGTTGTGAGTTCATGCACTGTGTTGGTTTTGTTCTTTGAGCAAGGTGATGTTCATGCACGGCTCATTTTGTGCACCAGTAAAAAAAAACATATACCTATGTGTTGAATTTGGGGAAAAAAATCATATTTTATTTATCACTAAAGAAGGGTTACGTAAATGCGCATATGAAACTGGTGGGTTTGGTACCTCAAAAAAGGTTAAAAACCACTGTTATAAATAAAATAGCTGAGCTGAGGTTTTTGGTTTACTATCTTATAAGAATTTCTCTGCTATGAAAGTCCACAACCGCTGTCAACAGTTGGGATCTTTAAACATTTTAAATGAAAAGAGCTTCAAATTTTTCATTTCAAATTGTCAGATGATATAATGAAATCCAAAATTAACGGTAAGTTTCTCTGCGATTAGCTTACCCAGTAGCATTGATTGACAGCGCTAAGACCTTCTGCCTGGCTCTGTTCTCTGAGGCCTTTTTTACGCCACCAAAAGGTGCCAAATGTTTTACTCCACACTTGCACTTAAGCTAGTAGTCTTCATCGGAGAAGCTTCTCAAATTTTCTTCAAAATGTTTTACCAACTACTTTGGAGGTTGCTATTTTGACTTTGGTCTCATACGGAGAAATAGGTACATGTGTATTGCTAATCTGGAGGCTTGTAAAGTAGGAGTGTAATATTTTCTGTGCGCTTATTTGCACAGGTTTCTGTACCAGCATAGTGGAACAAGTTTGTTTGGTATTCATGCTCCTAGACACAGAACATTTTCTGAAACTCGCTGCTGCATTTTTTTGTTAGATTTTTAACTATGTCAAACAAAATAGCAAAACTATATGGGCTAGCCCATATAGTTGGGTAGAACATAACATGGCCATAATGTTCTTTGTGTTAAACATGCTTTTTATTGTCATATGTAATCTAATTTTAAGATGAATTAAGGCTGGGGTTTTATTGGGTGCAAAAGAGTTTCACAGAGTGAAATCCACCTACCTGTGATTTTCACTTGTTGAATTGAATTGCTGAAATAAAAGAACTTTTTATTATAGATGCACCTGTATGAGCTGCTGAATTTTGTACAGGTATGTTTTAAAATATGCATAAGCAAATAAAATAAAAATAATCTTTAGATATTTTATTTTATGTACTTTTTTTCTCTTAATGTATTTCCTGTACAATCGGAACACACAAAAAGTGATCATAGTCCAGTTTTCTTATTTTAGAAGGTCAAACAATACTATCACTTACAGTATTTCAGTGATCTCACTCATATCACTGAAATAAAATTACCAACATATTTACGTACATTTAAATAAAAAACTGAGATGAGAAAAAAATGTTAATTAATGATGCGCATGTCACTGAGCCAACACGGGTGTTCTGGTTCCCATTTGGCCATCAATCACTGTATCCAGCATAGTTACTTTAAAAAAAAAAAAATGTAATTAATAATATCAGGTCAGAAAAGTAGGCAGGTAGAGTGAATAATAGGAAATTACCTTCCAGTTGCTGTGAGTAAATACAGAACATCTAACATATCCCCCGCTGAGTAGTTGGACTGCAACAGAGCTCGGATGAGTTTGGTGCATGCAGACCATCAGTGCTGTGCATTCTTTAGCGGGGGACTAATTTCCAGACCTCCACTTGGGTCTGGGTAAACAGCACCGCCCCGATGGTTGTTTGTTTTAAGTGTGGAACGATCCGTCGCACAGCGCCGGGCTCGATTGACACTGTCTGCTGATCTGCTACTGCGGATTGCTCAGAATAACAAGGCTGCTCGCTAATTCCCGTCTATCGGGGCTTTCGCCGAAACACCGAGAGAGTAGGGTCCAAAAAAAAAAAAAATCCAACAGGGCAGGCAAGAACGCCGCGCCACCGTTGTCCGCACCCCAGAATGGCTTCAGGAGATCTTTACGAGGTAGGATAAAAGCACGTCCACGCAATATGCTCTGTAATATTGACGAATTATGGAATTAGGAAGTAAAGGGAAGGGCGTCACGTATGTAAAAAGCGGTGTCCTAAGCCCTTTAAGAGGCGAAACTAACCCTCTTCACGCTTTACCAACACGGGGTTGGCTTTATTAATGCTTCTACTTAAAGTCGCTCCTGATATACTTTAGCATGATTCCTATCGGCTGTGGTAAATAGGATGTAATAGAGGGGCTGAACTCCTCAGTGTGTCGCCGAGTTGAAAGTCGTGGTAAAGTGACAGCAGCAGCGCTCAGCGGACGGGCATGGTGAGCTGCCACAGACTGAGAGATGGGCTCTCAAGGTGCGCATTTGACATACCAAAATATATATTTTGCCATGGCAGTGTTTATTGGTCGGGCGAGTGTGTGGTGAGATCGAACAAAACACGGCGGCAGTTTATATTTAGCGAGCGCTGAAAAGTGGTTGGAGTGTGCTGGCTGATGTCTGCATTTGTGAAATAGTGACTCGCAAGCGTGGGGTGGAAAAGTTGCCCCCAAATTGGAAGGTCACGCTGACCCTTTGTGCGCAGCAGCATCACTCTGGAAACAGTGCCAGAAAATACCCAAAGTCCTGGCACTTTAGCCTCGTTATCTTGTTATGGTGTCAGATGTTGCAACTCATAGAGATGAAGGTTTGATTACAGATGACGTCGTTTTAAGACAAACAAGCATGCCTTTTCCATCGTTTATTAGCCTGCATGTGATGTGGAGCACATTGTTTAGAGTTGCCTCAAAAAGTCCAGCAGACAGCTGGGGTTCTCCCGATTTTCATGTAGATAATCTCTTAACTCCATAGAAAATACTGCAGGATGAGTTAAGGACAATAAATGAAATCAAAAACTCTAGGTTATAGTTTTCACCCTGCTATTTTTTAAAATGTGCATTTCAATGTGTGTTTCGTGTATGAAACCGTAGAAAAATACCACTTTGATTGTTCTCACTTCTGTACACTTTGTTATCCACTTTTAATGTAGAGAAGATCAATTCAATTGTAATTTATTTTGTGAATAAGTCTTTGCCTCAGTGATATGAGCAGTACTTTTAATAGAACTTTTATAGTTCTATTTACCAAAATTAGACAGCTTCCTGTGCAACAAACACTGGCTTTGATGGTTTTTGATAAGCAATGGGTACTATTTTCATTAGCTATGTGAAGTATGCTTTTTGTTTCTCTGTTTTTAAATGCATGATTTAATCAATGCACTCAAAACTAACCGAGGAAAGGTTGGTGTGAGTTGTTTCTGTTCCAATATGGTAACAAATCAGATGTTGTTAACAATGACAATATTCTGGAAGTGTACAGGTAGAAGACATATGCTTCGCACAATAAACTAAAAGTATCTGGGTCACCAATAACATGTAAATGTCTAAATTTTACTTTTAGAGCTTATTTAAAATGTATAATGTCTATTTACTATTACATCTAAAATAATTTGGAATATGATAAAAATCCATATTTTTCTCATTCATTTCAGAAAGCAAAATTGAATTTACATAAATTAAGGACACAGAGTGAAATACGGTATATCAAACCTTCATTTCTTGTAACATTTATAATTATGGCTTACAGTTGATGAAAACTCAAAATTCAGTGGCTTAGACAATTTAAATATAATTGAAATGAATGCAAATATTGAAATGAGTGACACATATAACTTTCTCACAGTATTACATTTTTTAAGTGTCCCTGTATATTTAACTATGTACAAGTAATCTATATAAGTTTATTCCCTACCTGTCTGTCTGTTTATTAGGACTGTGTAATTTTATTGATTCTACAATATTTATTGATATTGTTTCCCTCAGAAAGTATCAATTTTTCATCCTCAAGTATCGATACATTAAATCGTACTTTGAGTTTTATGTCAGATGCACATGATTTAAATGACAGCTATCACACATGACATTTTTTACCCAGTTGCACATGTACATTAACCTTTTGCAATTAATTAAATAATGAAATGAAATTGAAAAATGACACTATCTAGTATATGTGAATAAGGCAAAAAAGGTTATTTTTCTGTATAGCCAAATACACAAAGCCACACAATTAACATTTAAACAAAGCAAATGTATAACAAAAACAACATTTATTACACCAGTATTACACCATCAGTTCAATTAATTCAATCCAAGTCTGTGGAACAGTCACAAGATGTCACCAAAATTACTCTGTCTGTCTAAAATCTTTCAGAAAATCTTAAAAATATATTGTATCGTACCGCATCGAATCGTATCCTTTGTGGAATATCGTGATGTATATCATACAGTGTGCAGAATATCGCACATTGCATTGTATTGTGAAATTAGTGTATCGCTGCAGCCCTACTATCTATCTAGTTGTATTCTGTCTCAGTTTACTGCTGACAACATAGAGGTATTTGAGGCCAGGTTTAAATGCTGTGCTCACAAACATTAGTTGCTTACTTTTCCTTTAAGCACTTCTAGGAGAAGCAGTTTTGGAAATTCCTTCAGGGTAACTTCCACTTGTGTATTAGGCTAAAGATATTTTGTTGCTTTGCACACAAGAATGTGCCTAAAAGCCTGTGGTGCTTGATATCTGGTAAAAAAACATTTTAGTTTAAGTTTTTTATGGCTAGTAAAAGACAATGTCCATCCAAAATGTTGTGATTTATTTTTTTTATTTGTCTGGGAGTTTGTAATAATAATTATAATAATAATAATAAAATAAATCAAAAACAGCTGCTGATTATTCCAAAGTTGGACGAGTTCTTTGATTCGGGACCATACTTCTGCAAGTTTTACATCTTTCCTTCATTGAAGGCACCTTATTAAAATAAATGTGTCATTGTTAGGCTCGTGTAGATCTGAAGAGATCTACACGTTAAGAGGCTGAAGATATAATTCTTTCTCAGGTTCATTGGAGCACAGACATATAAAATGTGTACTTACATTAACCTTTTTGCAGTACTCACACACACTTTTTTTTAAATGCCAGTTTTAGTACTTAGCCAACTAATCCCACACTTATATCTGGGTCAACAGCTGCACACCACCTCACACTTACTTCCTTTAATGCTGAATGTGTAAACTACTAGATCAACTAGTTTCCCCTTGATGTTCTGAGATCAAATTAAAAAGTAGAGGTGACTGAGCATCCGGTGTGGATGCTCAGTCCACACCCGACTGTCAACTGCCCCAAGATTGTTGACATAGCTCAAACTGCTCAAACCGTAGAATTATTCAAACATTTTCTAGATTATTTGGAAGATTTTTTTTTTTAACCTTTTCTTGAAAGTTGCGTGAGATACTAAATAGTTTTTAGTAATCCTGTTTCTTTTACTGCATGTTGCATTCAGCATGTGTTTTATTGTTTGCTTGGGAACTAGTTTTGTGATATGTGATAATACATTTGACCTCAAACACCCACTTTTTTCAGACTGTAAACACAAAATGTATTATAATGTGTTCCTTTTCCCCAGTATAGTAAAATTGCCTGTTTTATTTATCTGAAAAGCATTGTAATAAAATTGGAATTAGCAGATGAGACTTGGGGGGGGGGGGGGGGGGGGGGGGGATCACAAATTTAGCATTAACCTATAAAAGCTTAATTATTGCATTTTTTCCATTTATATAAATAGAGGAGTAGGGCTGGGGGATATGGTCTAAAATCAATTTGATAAAATTAGCAGTTCATCTTGACAACAATAAATGGACTTTAACTCATTCTATCAACCTCCCCATCTCTTTCACTTCTTGCTACAAACTGGACAGATCACATGACTCCAACCTACAGACTGTACATGTAGTGCAGTGTCTTAAAAGGACATGAGCATAGCCTATGTTAGTTATGGTTCGCTTTGTACAACCCCTGAACCCCTCGCTATTGAGAAACGATTGCTTGCTGGAAGCATTGACGTGGTTGAAGTCCTATATTTTTAAAAATCGCCTACATTTGTCTGTGGCTTATGTCTATGAAGCGTAATGGAAATTGCCTGAGAGAAGTGATTAGCAGCCACAGGTGTCAAACTCCAGTCCTCAAGGGCCGGTGTCCTGCAGTATTTAGATGTGCCACAGGTACAAAACACTGGAATAAAATGGCTTAATTACCTCCTTCTTGTGTAGATCAGTTCTCCAGAGCCTTGCTAATGACCTAATTATTCTATTCAGGTGTGGGGCAGCAGAGGCACATCTAAAAGCTGCAGGACAGCGGCCCTTGAGGACTGGAGTTTGACACCCTTAGCTTAATCAAACGAATAGGCTGTTAATGTTAATTCAATATTGTAAGTGTTGCCAACACTTACAACTCTTTGAAAACTACAGGCAGACTATAATCCTACAACAGCACAGAAAATTAACACTATTCCTCACAACTTCTCTTTCTGTTTGCTGATTGGATACTGGAGGAATCAAATTCAATGGGAGGAAGCCCATATAGAGCACTGAAGAGAGATTAGAATTGAGCGGAGATTGACAATGACCAGGCTAAGCCTACCTAAGCACCTTTACATAGCCAAAATGACTAATAAGACTTTTCTTTTTGTTCGTTACACCAAAAATACCGACATGGGCAAAATGATGGGTCATTGTCAGAATTTTGAGTTTATCGCCAAGGCTTATAGCGGATAGTGTTCTTTGAACTAAGCCTTCTTTGTTGCACATTATGAAACACTTTTCGGTCTTTTTTAATTTGAAAGGTCCTCATGTAAAGCTATGACTCAGCAGCAGAAGCATGAATGACACTGCTGTCTTGTTGTATCTTTTTTCTGCTTTAAGAAACAACTAATGAAAGCGGCTTTAAAGTGTGAACATTAAAGCCGAACAACAGACTTTATAATTTCACTGTTGATACTTTATTATTCAGGTATAAATTTTGTAAATGGTTTTGGTGAATTTATACTGTGACTTCAACGCAATATTTTTCGTATTTTCGCTGTACATAATGAATTCTGTCTTGCTACCTTTAAAGTGAGATTTTATTTCTGGTTTCATTTTTACCATCACAAGGATTCATCACTTGTTTCATTAATATTAGAAAGGAGCTTATCTGGTAATGCTAAAAACAAATGTACATTATAATGCATAATAATAGATTAACATGCATTGATGCAAATACATTTCCAAAAGCACTAAGCCAGTGGTGTCCATTTCCAGTTCTCAAGGGCTAGTTTCTTCCTCCAACAGAGCTCATCAACTTGCCGTTAAGTTCTGCAGAGGCCTGGCAAGGAAACATCCTTTGATTCAGATGTGTTGAACCAGAGAAAATATCTAGATTATATTTGCCCCAAGGACTGAACACCACAGCTGTAAGTCATTCATTTGAGACAGATCAGTGGTTGTTCATTTTTTCCCATAGTTGTGCTTAGAACCTCTTTACTTTTGTACTTGGCTCTTCAATGGAGCCAATTAAAATCAACATTCTTTAGCTTTGTCAATGTGTCCTTTCATCTTGATAATGATAAATGGACTATAACACATTTTAATTTATATAACTTAAATTAAGTCATATAATTGAACATTTTAAAGAAAGCACAATAATTTTTCAAAGTTTTCCACTCTTGCGCACTGTAGAAGGAACTTGCCCCTTACCTGGTATGTCACATTTTCAGTTGTCGCCGTAATTTTCCACCAGAATACATTTTGCTATAAAGTATGCCTGAACAGCAACTTTGGGGGGGAAAGGTGAAACTTAACTTTCCAAAAGTACTCCTGTGTGTGTGTGTTTGTTTTATGTTTGTTCCACATGGTTTATCTGAATGGTTGATGTTTGCTATTTGACTTTAAAAATGCACATATACTCAGATGGCACTTATACATTTCATATTAATTTGACCTTTCAAGTCATCTGGCAGGCAAGGAATAAGGTGGAATATTTTGCACAAGGACATCTTGAATTAATTGAACTTCTCATAGCAGATTTAACTTTGGGTCATTAACTGTCTTTTTTGAGCTCTGTCATTAAAACTGCATCAGTAAGATGTAATCAAATGGATGCAACTTAAAGACTGAAGGAATTGAGATTGGCCAGGTCCTGAGAGAGACATTTTACAGACCCTGCATAAGAATTTGACTTCAACACTTTGTTGTCACTGTATGAAATTTGGAAAGAGTTCAATATTTGACTTGAGATGGTATATCCAAATTCCATACTGAGTCTCTCATGCTGAATTTTGTTTTCTATGTGGAGTACTCTACAAATGTCACTTGTGATTTTTTTAGCGCATTGTGAAGTGGCTAAAGAAAACAAAACTTCTTTCACAAAACATACGGAGAAAATATGAGATTTATTTTGCATTGTCCTTAAATAAAGCTATTGGAATACCAGTATGTCACGCCTTTTTGTAGATCAGAGTGCCATGGCGAGCATGCCGTTCTGCTTGCTGCAAACATGTTAAAATAATTTTTAGATCAGCACCATAAATCAAATTCCAGCAGTCATAGCAGTATTAAAGTATGCAGTACTTCAGCTGTAAATGACTGTTTGGGTGTATGGGTTCTCTGGTAGGATATTTCTATGACCACCACCATTATGCCTTGCATGCACATTTTTATATCCTCATGTCAATATTGACCAACAGATGTTATCCTAATATAAAGCCTTGTTAATTTTTTATCTAGCACTCTGTATGGATACTATATTACATGTGAGGAGTTGTGCACTGCAGTCCTAATAATCTTTCCAAGACCTGGTTGAGGTGGTGTACTTTATGGCTAGTTTCAGTGCAGTCTAAATCTGGCATGAAGGGGATTCTTCTAAATGAGATTTAACTTGAAAAGCTACAAAATTGACTTTTTGTTGCTTTATATCATGATGTAATGCCTCCACCAAAAACATAGAAGGAGTGTTGCTTTCACTCATTCATATATGTTTGAGAAATCCTTGAATCTCCTGTGGCAGCCATTCAGAGGTGCTTATAAACCCCTACTTATACAATGTACTGCCTATTTACCTGAGGCTCCACCTTGGAGCTCAGTCCTCAGATAGGTTTCCACCCCACAGAGCAGCCCTCCCCTGCAAGAACAGAAAAAAAATGTTCTCTCTCCCACAGTTGCATGAATAAATTGACAATCTTCATCGTTTTATGACCAACTCCATCAAGAACTCTTTAGAATGGCTACTTTTAGCATTTTTTTTTTTTTGCTGTTAAGGATTTCAAGTAGCTTTTCAGTCTGTTTGCTTATTGACCAAAATGAGTAACGCAACAGGTGACTCCCAAGATGTTTTCTGCTAATAGTTAGCACTATGTCTTTGCAGCAGGGGATACAGGTGTTTTTCTCAGTATGAAGAAGAAATGATCATTTGTAGATTCTGACCTTTTCTATCTCCAGTATGGCCAAATATTGCACTAATGAGTTACAAGGGACCATTTTTCTAAAGATGCAAAATATGCAGAAAACCTCATATGCAGGAAGCCTCATAGTATAAGTACTAGTATATTATGGAAACATTAGAATTGACTCAGAGTGTGTTTTCTTTCTCTCACTGTTTACACGTAAACAGTGACCAAGCTTAGTAACTGCAATTGCCTTTACGTTTGCTTTTGTTTGTTTTTGTTTTTGCAAAAGGGGTCCATAGATTAATTTTTTTTCTACAAATAAGCATTTCAAAGTGTGGTGTGCATTTGTGGTCAGCTCCGTGCTTAGTGGAAACAGATGCAGCTGCAGGATGTTCAGGTCTGTCTACCAGCTTTGCCAGCATTTGAAGAAATTTTACACACATTCTCAATCTTCCCTTCAGATCTGAGCACTTGCCACTTCCTTGTTGTAAAGAAGCATCCACACAGCATGATGCTGCCTCCATATTTTTCTCTGGTGATTATGTGTCTTGGGTGTTCTATTCCCACCACATAAAGTGTTTTATATATAGGCCTAAAAGATTAGTTTTTATTTCATCTGACCAATGTCCCCACTTCTACATATTTGCTGTGGCAAACCGCCAGCTTGAGTTTTTGTTTTATTGCAAGTTTTCTTGCTCTGTACATGCAAATAGGTTTCATGTCAGCTACTCTCACCTCTCCCACCTTTGCATGGGAAGTGAATCTCTTCACAAAACTAACATTATACTAAGATTAAATTACACACAGATTAAATTGTATTTGCTAGCTGGGTGACATCTGAAAGTAATTAGTAACTCTGGATTATATTTAGAAATATCAAAGTAAAAGAGACTAAGTTCAAATACATCTCACACTTTCCCATTAAAAAAAAATCTTTTCTACTAACCAACAGGTATCTGCTACTAACATGGTGGTAATCATGTATAATTTAAAAAATTAATTTAAAAAGCTTATTGAAACGTGTAAGTCAGGGGATGCATGCAAAAAAATCTCTAAGGCCCTGAACATCTCTCGAGTTCAGTTGAATCAATCATCAAGAAATGGAAGAAATATAGCCCATGTGTAAAATCTGCCTAGATTACACCATCTTCAGAGTTATACAAGAAGAAGAGTACTGAGAGAGGAAACCAGGTCACCTTCAGCTGAAGTAGTTACAGCTGAAGCTTATAGGAGAGTCTGCACACAAAACCGGTTGCCTGGGCTCTTCACCAGGCAAATCTTTATGGCAGAGTGGCAATCAGAAAGGCACTCAAGAAAACTCATATCAATGCTCCACTAGAGTTTGCCAAAAGGCACATGGGCAACTACATGGTCATGTGCAAGAAATATTATTGGTCTTATGGGACCAACATGGAGCTTTTTAACCATCAGATAAGACACTTAAGTTTGGTGGACACCAAACACATCACCACAAACACACCATTCCCACTGTGACGCATAGTTTTGGTACCTTCATGCTGTGAGGATGTTTCTCGACAGCAGGCCCTACAGGCTTATAAGGACTTTTAATTGAACATGTTTTCCAATATTTTTGTGAAAATATTCATACAGAAATATTAACAAACTTTTCCAAATTTTATTAGAAATCAGAACAAATTGGTTATAACTACCTACAGTAAAATAAAAGGCCAGTCGTACACCTAATATTTTTTCTTGGTTGTAAATTAAATAATATTTTGAGATCCGGCTTTGAGTCTTGAAATATTTCACTACTGAATGAAGTTCAAACAACTCACAGTTGGGTAATGGCAAGCATGAATCACCAGTCTCTGTAGTGCTTGGACACCTTGTCGCTGATGAAACATTAAAATGTGTTGGAGTTTGATTGAATTGTTTCTCATCTGTATTAAACAGATTACTGGCAAGTTCAAACTTAATTTTCTCAGATTCCTTGTCAGCAAATCAATTTGTGCATTCAGTACTAAGTAGGCTGAGGTTTTAAATAAACAAAAGCACATCTGCCTCTGTATTTTCAGATTCTCTTTGTTTCTAGCTTTTCACTAGGTAGTTTAAATGTTCATTCAGGTTTCAGCTTGAAACGCTTCAAAGGGCAAACACTGGGATTGCAAGGCTTGACATAATGCTGTCCAAATGGATTTTAGGATTTGTAGTTTAACTGAGAGGCCATTATGGAAAGTATGATACAATAAACTAGTCAAAACTGCAGTTACAAACTGTTACAAACTCTTAACTTGTCGTAAAATAATCATCAATATTTCTCTTTGACAATATACTCATCTGGCTGACTTATATTGCCTTTGGTTATTAGGCTAGGAAGGTTAACCTGTTGCTGGTCATGCTTAACTTTAATTAGCTGTGGTGAAGAAAAAATACATTGTTTGGCTTTCAATTTTGTTTTAGCACAACTCGTGTGTTTTCTTGTTTAATTGTTGATTAGATACACACTTATTCCTGTTTTCAACTTGCTTAGTACGCTTAATATTTTTTCACAGTAATTAATTTTAATTACTGTAGATATTAAAGTACGTCAAGTACTAGGTAATTGGATAGACAGAAAAGTAGAGCTGAATACGTTTTCCTCACGTAAGTCTAATGCAACACTGAAGTTGGCTATCATGGCATTTGCTTTTTGTTTATGTTGTTTACAACAGTTTTGCATGTAGGGAGAAGCTACTTCCTTTTCTCACAAGTTTTAGTGCTTGTTCAGTAGGATAAACTAATGCTTGTGGTCAGAAATGTGTTCAGCTGCACATGTAACCACACCTAAAAATTATGTCAGCTGTGTATGTTATGACTTTTTGTAACCTCTTGATTTGCGGTGAAATTTGTGCAGGTGAGATTTGATAACATCAATAATTCCAGCCATACTTTGCAAATATATTTTATTTGAACTCTTTCAAGACTGTGTAAACTATGGTTATTCCAAAGTGTGGCACATTTTGTTTATGAACATTAGGCCTCTGTGTGACATTGGAACTTTTTCTACTGACGTTTTTTAGTTCTTCCATATTTTGTTAATAAAACTTTTTACTGCTTTTACTGTGCACAAAGCATCTGAAAGCATAAAGTATTACTACATGCAAGTTACATTTGAATAAAAGAATAGACTGAAAACTGTCACCACAGGAATGGAAATTGTACTTTTGGGTTTTTTTCATGCAAGTTGGTGTAGGAAATAATGCAGAGATTTTAGAAAATCAATTCATCTAAACATTACAAATTTGTGGTGCAAATACGAAGCATTTATTCAAGAGAATGAGATCTGTAATCCAAGTGCTTCCCCAAGTGCTAAAGACTAAGCCTCACAAAAGAGAAGCATAAGAGAAGCCAGTGTTTGGCATATCAGTCAGGAATCAAAATGCAGAGTATGCTGAGATGATGTCCAGAGACAGTATGACACATTTTAACAGGTTTAACATGAAGACATGTACAGGGAATTCTATAATCTGGAACAGTGTTCAGGAAAAGATGTGCCCAACATTTATATATAGGCAAGGTTTGGGTACCAATCTCAAGGTATAATATGGTTTAAAAAAGTGTCCAGAGTGTCCACTGGACACTCTGGTACACCATGGCAGTTATTTTATCTCCGCTCCACTACATAAAGGACTCCACATTAAATACACACCAGTCAATGAGAACGTTACACATAACTTCCATGCACGACACCTCCACATCACCATATGTCTAAATTAGAAAAGATCTTATTTTTGCCAGACACCAGAATAGGTCCGGAGTCGATCTTCAAAAATCACACCACTCCGACAGGAGAATGCACAAGTACAGCATCTATATTTTCAAAATAATTCACCAAGACAGACTACATTTGCTCAAAATACTAGCCACATTAATGAAAATATGGGTACATTTATACTATTATTTATGCATGTATTATTATTAGCTATGCATACACACAAAAGTATATAATTTTAAAACCTATTAAGTCAAGTTCTCTTGCTCAATTCACTGTAGGAGTGTCAGAGTACATGAAGTTAGAGAGCAGTGAAGGGAAAATTGTCACTTTGAAAGTTGAGAACTCCAGTATTTTATGACAACACTCAGCCTTTTTATCACTGGCTTTATCGTACAATCTCTCATTTCCCACACATGCTTCTTGGAGCACTTCTGAGGTTCGCAGAAGGGCGGAGTCTCACATAGTGTAAATTACAGCAGATCCCTTCATGATCACCTTACCAGCTAAGTTTGCAGCAGAACAGAGACGCATGCAGTGTAAATCCAGGCTTAGAATATGTTTAAACCTTCAAACTTATACATTCATAGTAAAGGACCAGATTATGATTTTTCAATACCTAATCCTTTTGGTTTTGTTGGTACATTTGCCCAACCATACACTAATCTGCACACATGAACGTTAGCATCCCTTTCTGAATACAATGAAACCTCCAAATATAAATCACATTTGGTTGAACAAACAATTACTATCTTGAGAAATTGTATCTGGGAACAAGTTAACTCATTAAAAATATTAAGCCAAAGCATACCCAGCATCTAGTCCCTACATAATAAGCAATATATGGTGAAATATTAATGAAACACAAAGAATAAACACAATACCTGTGGGACATCCACCTGTTTGACATGAATACAGTTGAGGTGCTGTTTTCTTCTTTTTTTGAAAGGAAGAAGGCTATTTGAATAAAAAATCAGGGAATATATCAAGATTCCATCTTAAATTTTGCACTGGAACCATAAACAAGCATTTAAAAAAGAAACGGCTTTCTAGAAACGTCCAGCTGCCTGCATAGATGCTGGACAAAATGACTTGGCTCACCAGCGCTGTTTTAATTCATTTGAAAGATACTCAATCAAGTTTAAGTCAGGGTTCTGTGCAAGCCACTCAATTTCCCAAATCTGTTCATCCATATCTCTGTGGAACTTGATTTGTGCACTGGTGTACAGTTACGTAAGAGCTAAAATACAATAATATACACACACATGAACTTTAATGAAGATGTTGTACATATTTTGCTCTCTGTGATACTTTTTGTTTTAATCATAATACAGCTTGTATGACACACCACTTCATATATACTCTAAGGTGGCATGCTAATCGGTCAGCAGATGTGCACTTTTGCTGAACTTTACCAAACTAGAACCTTTTGTAGTCTGTTAACATGTTAGCTAACAGATGATAAGCAGTCCTCTATTTGTTAGATCAAAATAATAGTTCATTCATGAATCCATTATCTAAACCTGCTTATTCTGGGTTGTGAATTGAGTGGGGGTCCTTTTCATGAAGGTATCTGGGAGGTTGGAGGGCATGTCAGCTTCTTAGGGTTCAAAGAGTTTTATTCTCCAGATAAGTGACAAAACAAAGGCAGTGACAGATGAAACAAAGACCCATGCAAGCTCAATGGTACATTTAGAACCACTAACTATCCTAGAAAATGTTTTTAACTGTGGGATGAAGCTGGAGTACCTTAAAAAAGCCACACATGTACAAGATGAGCACACAGGAATTTAAATCTGTAATTTTCTTGCTTGTTGGGTGACAGTGCTAACCACAAGAGCTCTAGCCGTTCTTGGTGTGGTTTCTCGTGCTGTTATGATTTGCTTGTGCATCAGATCTAAGCTAAAGGATTTCTTAAAGCTTCGAAGAATATCTCAGAAATAACTCCAATTTACACAGTGAATTTGAAAGGATACCATATAAAGATGTGTGAAATCTCTAGTGATTCCTTGTTCAAAGCAGTATCTTAGAAAGAAAATAAATGGTTTAAAATATATAGCACCTCTTTAAGCAGTAATTGCTTATCACTCTAAATATCACATCTATTAGATTATGGGGATCTTGGCTGTAACTGCAGAGAAAGGATAGGCTTTGATCATGACAGAAATTAGCTCAGAATATTTCTCCCAAGAGAAGGATGAAAAGATTATTTGGCCTGAGAAAGAAAAATTAATTATTGGACAACCACACAGAATTTGTTGAATCAAATCTAAATTAAAGAATATAAAAATCTGATATGGTGACAAAAAAGTGATAATAACCAGCCTGGTAAACACTGAAAATTAATTAGATAATTGCTAAGAATATAGGCATTTTTTAACATCATTAAAAAATCTCTCATTCGCCGATGTTTTAAGGTGTACACGTTGAAGGTTAGCCTACTTCTAATTGCATACTAAAACTGACCTTTGGTAATAATTTTTTATTAAATATATAAGTAACCTTGTAGTTGTGAACTAAGTTTTCAGCATCATTTACCTTACGATTCTCAGAAAAAGCTACTTCTAGGCACTATCAGAGCAGCATGAACCCATTGGAGGGGTTAGAGAGAAAGTCAGTCAAGCTATGATGAGCTGTCACAGCAGCGTATCCATCTATCTCAGATGTCTGGTGAAACATCAAGTGAAAAAATAGGTGACTGTAGTGATTCTCCATTCGTTTTCTTCATGATTCTGCAAAAAAAAAAAAAAAAAATCTGTAAATACTGACCTAGTTACTGCTGTAACTACAGTTCCCTCAGGATCAGTGTGATGGGTTTGGACAGACATCACTTTTTTTTATTTTTTAACTATTACGCCCTCTTCAGATTACATGGGGCTATATGGTATTGATTTCCACCTGGAAAGTTTGGGGCATGAGATAAATTGCTTCAAACAAAGCATTTTAAATATTCCATGAATGTAGAATTAATCATAAAGTGATCATACTCTTACAGTAACACAGCGTAATTGACATGTCATCTCTGAATGTTGCGTCTTTTAGGATTTTGCTAAGCAGATGTTGGTCTTATCAGTTCTAAGCAGGGGAATCAGCAAGCTGCACACTTTACAGCAGAATAGCTGATCTAAATGTCTGCAAATCTAGTAGAAGAGATGGTGTTCAATATGTGTCACCTTCACTCATTCACATACTCTACAAAATCCAGTCAGCTCTGACTCTGTATATTTTCTTCTGCCTTTGTATTTGGTTTTTCTTAAACATTTTCCTGTTTGTTTTGTCAGAAGACTGCTGGTAGCTTTTTTTCTGAGTTGTCTTGCTGCAACATAGTGAAAGGCTGCAAAGATTTGATTAGCTAGGTCTCTTGAATAACGTTTTGCTCTGGTGGCACTAAAGTGCCCAGCACATTTTTAAGGTGCACCAGCACACAGGCTAGGTGCACCCAAATTTTCAACTGTTTTACATTTAACATTGAAGTTTTACAGGTTCCCTCTTCCTTTCCAATCAGGAAAGGGGGGACATATTTTTTTATTTAACAATGGGCATGGTCCTTACCATGCCCAATAGATATCCTTATACACGAGGTAAAAGTAATGCAACAAAAACAAGTGGAACACGTGGAGCCATTTAGGTAATTGTTTTTAGCGGGTCATACCCAGTTGTGGGAGAACCAATGGAAAACGTATAAAACACAAGCAGATGAGAAAATGGGTAAATAGAAATTCCAGCTGAAGAGGATGTAGCAGGAGAGCTTCTTTGGCTGCAACTTAGACTGTCATAAAGTGTACTGCTGCAGTGATCATTGCATCCAGGAGGCCCATAATGAGAGAAAATCAGGGGATCTTCGCTTATCCTTCTCTGGCCCGGTGGGCCGATGCACATTTATGAGTTGGCCCGAAGCTGTCATAATTTAACCAAAAAGTATGTTGAAAATAATTTTTTTTATTGATATTCTTGAAAAACATTCAATAAAATCTCTCGGCCCTCATTTGTATGCTTTTCTCACTCATGCCATGGTTCATTCTGGATTTTTTCTGCTACTTTTCATTTCAAAGTGCTGATGTTTGTGTTTCATAGTTCTATGAGGTCTTTTCTGGTGAAATTCTACTGTAAAACGCTCTTACTTGTGGTCTGACATTAGAGAAATGATAGCGCCTCACAGCTTTTCTGGGCTCCAGTGTGCTCACTTATCTTTCCTTTTCAGAGGGCTAGCTCTTATCTTGAACTTGGCAGATATCACAAAATGTACCTCAACATTTTGTCACTGCCCTGTGAGACTCACAATAGAGTACAACAGAAAGTTTGTCTGTGTCTGAAGGGTTTTAGTAGATTTGTAATTTTAAGATGGTATTACTGATATTTAAGCTGTTTGTAAGCAAATAAAAAGGAGCAAAGATCAGATCCTAGAACATACCTTGTGTAATGTAACGTGATTAAATGGGGGGCTACTTCCTCCCTTCCTGGTGGGTTTGGTGGGGATAAAATGTTAACAACATAGCAACTTTGATAAAAAAAAAATAGTTTTTAAGTCTACTTGTTTCAGATTGTATATATTTGTACCACCTTTTGCAGGGAATGATGTTATAATGGGTCAGTAAAATCAGAGGGTGACTTTACATTCTTACATTCAGAGTTTTTTCTTCTAAGGATGGAAAGGTGCAACAGATGATGCTCAGAGCTGTTTTTATTTTTCTTTGTATTGCTTTCCGCTTCAAAGCCGAGCTGCCAGCTTAGCATAGCTAAACAGATGTCATCACAATCTTCAGTGGTGGATTGGTAAAAGCTCAGCAGGTTTAACTGTTTCTTTGCTGCACCCTGATGTGCCACCTACAGTAAATCACTGCCATTGCTTTGGTTCCCCCAGATTGTCTCTGTGATGAATGTCCCCAGGAACCTGTAAGATGACGCTCTCTCCTCACAGTTTCTGTTCATATGGAGTCAGACAACATCCTGTCTTTGTCTCCTAAAGTCAACCAATATCTATTTGGCTTTGCTAGTGTTGAGCAGCAGGTATGGAGTGCTGCTGTGCCACTTCCTGAACCTCCTTCATGTGTGCTGAGTCATCCCCTCCAGTAATAAGTCGCACCACTCTAGTGAATTTAACTCTCTCGGATGTGTCAAGCATCAAGGTGAGGAAGCAAAGTGGGCTTGTTTTACCAGCTCGTGGGTAGCTGGTGAGGAAGTCTTTAATCCAAGCTTAGATGAGGATAAAGGGTTATTACATGTCAGAAATATGTGTTTAACAGTCAGTTCATAAAAAGTATCCTGATGTAGTTCTTTTTGTGTTTTTAATTAACCATTCAGTTCATCAGTGTGCCTGGTTTCCCTGCATACAGGATGGGGTAGACCAAATTTAGGGAGACCTTATGACAAAGTGAGTGTAGCAGAATCAGTGGTTCAGAATCAGATCTGACTCTCTACATTTATCAGCACCTGTCACCATACTCAATAACTCCTTTCATTAGACCATAAAATGTACATGTTTATACCAGGACATGCCTTATACAGAGGAACAGACTTGCTGTGATCAGCCGCTAGGGTTGTCGTGGTGCAGAATTTTCATGTTATTTATATGTGTTGTCTGTGTATTTATTGTCTATTTGGGTAATTGCTACACATTAGCTAGCATCAAGGATTACCACCACCATTTGGCCTTTCCCGTTTGTCAGCCTAATCAGCAAAGTTCCTCAGAATAACGCTTTTGCTTTTGCCTTTGCCTTTTCGACTAAAGAGGATTGACTAGCTATGCTACCAGAGTTTTTAAACTTCTAGAAGCAGCTCACCGTTGATTCTAATGATAGCTCTGTCCCCGTCTGCAAGGAACTGAAGGGGCAGATTGCTTGTCTCTGCAATGCTCCCCAAGCTATTTTCATCTTGGCGAGATTAAAACAGTTTAGTTTGAATATACTCATTTGTGTCATAATCCATACAAAGAATTCCTTTTTTGCATCAATCATATTGAAATATTAAATACTTTGATAACCCTTTGCTGTTCTCCAAAGAAGTTGCTAGCCTAATATTAGCACCATGTAGTGGGAAATTTAGTTGTTATGCATACACTAGCCATCTTGAATGGTTGATAAAATATTTTAGCCAACCTTTTCTTGCATCCAACCCTAATGTGCTTTATCTGTGTTCCCCTCAGGTGGAGCGGATTGTGGACAAGAGGCGAAACAAGAAGGGCAAGTGGGAGTACCTGATCAGATGGAAAGGTTATGGGCGTAAGGAGGACACCTGGGAACCGGAGCATCACCTGATGCACTGCGAGGAATTCATCGACCAGTTCAACAGCTCAAGATGGCATTCACACAAACGACCTAAGATCCCAAAAAACCACGGGGAGCCCCTCACAGCCAGCCAACATTCAGCTACAGAAAACTCCCGGGCGCGGTCTGAAGCCCGTAAGAAGAAAAGGACTAGTGGTCCAGCTGTGGGGATGAGAGTTGGACCCGTTTTAGGAATTGGAAGTGGAGGGTCGGGACTCGCTCATAAACAGAAGAAAGTAGGTGCTGGTGCTGGGAAACCTCCTTTAGGGGAGAGAATGAGCAAAGCCATGACATACAAGGCTCATCCATCAAGTGGGCCTCACTGTGTTGCCCTATTGAGGGTTCCTCATAATGGACTTCAGAACGGAGAGATGGAGCCTCTTGTGTATAGTACGGCACCAAGGTCACATAGACTGCCGTCAGATAGGGGGGAAACAGAACTAGGACAAAGAGATACCACTGGATCACAGTTCACTACTGAACTAGGTAAGATGTTAACTGAGCAAATCGTATGGTAAGCCCAGATAAGATTATAGTACATTAAAAAAAAAGTTGATTTGTGACAGGTTTCACAATAGAGTCCACAACACAAACACAACACTGCCCTGCTGGTGGTAAGTGCAAAAAAAATTTCTGTTTGCCTGTAAAGCAGAGACGTCATTGTCAGTGGCTAGTGTCCTGTTTGTTATAGATGTTTCTCTTGTTCAAGGCGCCTGGATGAAGTTAATGTTCATTTCCAGGTCTCTATGGAGCTTGACAACATGCTGAGTCATGTAAAATGGATGTGGTGGAGCAGGAAACATTTAAGATATGCAGAAAAGCCCGCTCTTGAAGAATGCAGTTGGAAAGCATTTATATAAAGTTATCGCTCAATTGTAGATCCTTAAATGTTCAAATTAGTTTCAATCGCTTATTGTTTTATATATGGGAATTAATGCTAAAAATGGGTTCAGTAAATGTTAGCTGAGTAAAAAACTGTCCTAAATCACTTTTAGTAAAATTGTATTTTTGAAATATGTAATTCTTTTTTCACACAGTTTTACATAGTCTAACATAAAAAAATCAATTAAAATGATTTGTTTTTTCCTGAACTTAACCTTTTCCAGGAAAATAAAATAGTTAAGCTCTGTACTTAAATATCTAATCCAAATCAGCTCTGTACAACCCCCACAATGACAAATTACACCTAGGAAAGATTGTGGTGAAAATATTGACCATCCATTATTGCTCTTGTTGGTTTTTCACTTTATGTCACAGTTCATCATGTATATATCCCCTTGTCATTAATGATGTACAAAACAGAGGTGGGTGTAATATTTTGACAGATAGCTCACTCCACCAATTACATTCAAAGATATTGCAATGGTTAGATACACTGACTTTTAAAATTGTCTGTGGTGCACAGAAACAGGATATATATTTACCAAGATACATTCAGAAAATTATGAGAAAGGAAATGTGGGCACTGATGCTTGTTGATTATATACTAAGGGTTAAAACCCCCATGGTAATCCTGGTGGAGCTGCAGAAATTTACAGCTTAGGTGGGAGAACCTGTCAACAGGACATCTATGCTGTTCACAAATCTGGCCTTTAAGGAACAGTGGCAAGAAGAAAGCCAGTATTAAAAGAAAACATACAATTTCCAACTTGGAGTTTGTCACAAACTATGTGGTGAACACAACTGGAAGAAGGTGCTCTTGTAAAAGGACACCAAAATTTGGACATTAGAAAAGTAACACTCCATATCAGCCTAAATACACCATCCCAACAGTAAAACAACAGCATCAAACATAAGTTTGATACTGGGGGGAGAGGGAAAGTTGGTAAGAGTTTAAGAATGTGGGCAGAGTTAAATACAAATAAGTCCAGAAAGAAACCCATTGCAGGCTCCAGGAGAGTTGAAACTGTATAACATACCTTTCTACTATAAACCTTGTGATTTGAATGAAGCTTTACTGCTGTTCCGGAGTTTTTTTTATCCCTTTAGCTGTATTGCTGAGTATTTTTTCACAAAAAGTATCAAGCACAGACTGCTTTTTCTGAACTGGTCCAGAAGTATGGTAAAAGATTGCCAACTAATTTAAATTGGGGATATGCAACATTATTTCTTGGGTTTCTTGAATTGATGTCATTTTTATTATTTTGTTTCTAACTGTCGGGTCACAAACAAATATTTTAACCCTTGGAAGAATTTTTCAGGGAAATTTTCATGCCTTCAAGTCTCAAGAAAAGGCTTTTCAGAACTGTTTTTAGTTCTGTTGTTTAAAAGTTGACCAAGTCAATACTTTTCACAAATCCAATATGAAGAAAACTTTTAACATTTATAAGTATCCAAGTTATTAATCTCATCCCATTTGTTTGAATCCAACTACATGGCATGACTGTCCAAATAGGCTCAAATGCTCTCAGAAGCCTGATCAATAAAGAAGCTGAAAATAAAACAAAATAAGAAGTAGGTTATCATTTAAAAATCCTTTAAGCGTCACATATTTTCCTCCAATTATTGCAATTTAAAATTGATATTTCTAAAATGCCTTTTCTTCTCTATGACAGAGTTTTCCTATTCCATGATAATCAATGTACTCTATGATAGAGCTTAGTGCTGAATACTTTAGCAGCCTCACATTTATAATGTAGAGAGCTGTGGTTTTACACACTGGGGCTTGTTAAAGCTCCCAATGAGAGGTGATAACACCTTTTGAATTTCACTCTTGGGTCACAGTCCAGGGTCTGATCCATGGTAGTTAATCATTACTGCTGTTCTGAACAAGTCTTTTTTGATTTAGCAAAAATCTGTATCAACAGGGATTCCTCTCTTTTTTATTATTTGTATTGATGTGTAAAGAAGAGAGGGGACAATTTGTTATCGTTCCATTTCTTGGTGCTGCGTTGGTTTGTAGCTGCTGTAACTTTGAAAACAAAGAAATAAAGTAAAAACCTAGATATTGGATTTTTGGGTAAAAATTACTAAAGTAGTTAATTTCCCAATTACTGAGATTTCCCCTCCAGGCCCATCACTAACCAAAATGTATATAGGAAAAGACAGCAGTTCAGGCATTTACCATCTTGCTTATTTTCCCATTTAATCATGGAATCATAGCATTAATATAACTGTCAGCTAAATAAACTTTCAATTCAAGGAGGACTCCTTTAAGATCAAATCGTTTCCATATGTTACCCACACTTAGCAGGTGCACCAGAATGTGAACTTAAACATGCTTTACAAGGATAAATATTTTATCTGTCAGGTGTTTATCCATGCAACATTCTCTATATGCTAACAATAGGGTCACATTATTGTGTTGTCTTATAGCAATCAGTCACTCTGACAGCCACTATACATCCTAATCTCCTAATCCTCAGAAGAATACTTCACTCATCTCATTCAACAACCTCAGCTCCACTCATTAATCCACTGCAGTATGTAAATATATATGTAAACAGTATATATTTGGTTGCCAGTACTTGACACAAATGTTCCAAATCTTTAAAATCACAACACATATATTATCAGAAATGAGAATAGACATTAACATATCTATTTCTCTATGGATATTTACATGGAAGATGGGCAAGTGAGATGTTAAAAAGAGCATGTTCATGGAGAATGTTCATTATTTTCCTTATTATTTTTATAGGGACTATTCTCACCCAGTCTTTGTCCACAATCTCATAAGTTCTCAGCACAAAACCTTGCAGATTCAAAGTAAATTCTTGTGGGCAATAAAATCTCATCTCTTTGGTTCAAAAATTAAATTCACAAAAGTATATTATTCACTTTTAAGAGACTCTTCTGGAGGCACGCTACTTTTGCCACAAACTATTGAGGGACCAGATCACCACCAACTGAACACAACCATTTCCTTAACAGTGCTGTCAATTTAAAAAATATTCTTTAAGCACTTCAGAGGTGAAATCAAATCATTGTTTCTTAAAAAAACGGTCTGTCAAAAAACATGCTTTTTAAAGTCATCCTTCTGAATATTGGATGAATTGGCAGTACAGTGAAAAGGCCTCACCGCATGGGTTGTTGTGAAGGAAGTGGTGTTTTTTTCTGAGTGACTTGTGCTCTTGTGTACTCCCACATCATGTCAAGATGTTCTTGGATAAGACATGAATTTCTTGCTAAACTTGTTGTTCTTTGTCTTGTTTTGTTTTTTTTCCACCTGACTGTCGTCATAAGCTGAGGTTGTGCTTTGACGGAAATCCTCTGCTCAGTGTGACTGTGCTACAAATCAAGGTTGCAGCTCTTAAATATTAATGAAATCAGGCTGGAATTCACTGAAGTCCACCGTGAAACTTCAGAGAATGAATTGAGAAAAAGCCTTCAGATGATGCAGATGTGCTATTAAGCTCATTCAGAAGTGACTCAGTTTCCTCCAGTTTCTTACATAATATTAGGCTGAAGCTGAGTCCCCCAGATGTTGTATATTTGAGACACAAACTGTTATGAAAAAAAAAAATTAAAGAGTATCATAATGGAGCTGAAGGGATAAGAAATAACATGTGAAATTGAATGATTCTGTTCAACATTTACATTAAAATATAGGACACCATGCAACACCTGTGTGTTTGTCTAACATATTTGGACTTATGAACATTTAATATCTATTTCAACAACAATAAAAAAAATCTAATTTAAATAAGCAAATAAAAATTGAAAATGTTAATGAAATATAAAAAGGAAATTCAATAAATTACAGCTGCTCCACATGTATTCCCACTTAGAGTAATTGAAATTACACACAATTTTATCACATCAGGTGCACACGATTAAATGGTCTGTATTAAATATTTTGTTGATGGTATGCTCCTGACTGTTTAAGTGAGAGTGAAAAGCATGGTGGGACACAATGAGATGTCTCAAAGAAAAGCACTTCTAGAATAATGTTCTTTGGATAGTTTAGTCTGAATTATTTGCACAACAGAACTGAGGGCTTTTTTTGTGTAAACAAAGTACAGCATAGTAGGAAAATAATCTCAAACCAGGTGAGAAGCATAGAGCTTCATATATCATGGTGTGAGCTGTTGGGCTGCTGCAGAACCTGGCCAGCACAATAAACATAGAATCCACCATGAAGTGTATCTGAGGGTGTTTGACGAAAATGTGAGACCATCTGTAAATATACAAATGCAATGAAGATGACCATCCATCCATCCATCCATCTTCTTCCGCTTATCCGAGGTCGGGTCGCGGGGGTAGCAGCTTCAGAAGGGAGGCCCAGACTTCCCTCTCCCCGGCCACTTCTTCCAGCTCTTCCGGGGGAATCCCGAGGCGTTCCCAGGCCAGCCGAGAGACATAGTCTCTCCAGCGTGTCCTGGGTCTTCCCCGGGGCCTCCTCCCGGTGGGACGTGCCCGGAACACCTCACCAGGGAGGCGTCCAGGAGCCATCCTGACCAGATGCCCAAGCCACCTCAACTGGCTCCTCTCGATGTGAAGGAGCAGCGGCTCTACTCTGAGTCCCTCCCGGATGACTGAGCTTCTCACCCTATCTCTAAGGGAGAGCCCAGCCACCCTACGGAGAAAACCCATTTCGGCCGCTTGTATCCGCGATCTCGTTCTTTCGGTCATGACCCAAAGCTCATGACCATAGATGAGGGTGGGAACGTAGATCGACCAGTAAATCGAGAGCTTCGCTTTTTGGCTCAGCTCTTTCTTCACCACAACGGACCGGTACAACGCCCGCTTAACGGCAGACGCTGCACCAATCCACCTGTCGACCTCCCGCTCCCTTCTTCCCCCATTCGTGAACAAGATCCCGAGATACTTAAACTCCTCTACTTGGGGCAGTGTGATGGGTGGCGGCCAAGGGAGGGGACCGTGGCGGTCCGATCCTCGGTTGCAGAAACTGGCTCTTGGGACGTGGAATGAAGATGACAATAGCCCAAAATGTACCAGTATTTTGGTAGCATACATGTATTTTTTTTTCAATTTAGCTAAACTAATTGTAAGCTTATACAGTTTAGAAAAATAAACACACTTTGTTCCAATGAGTTGCTTGTATATATTCCCAGCCACCAAGGGTTGGCTGGGAATATAGAAAGGGAAAGATGTGTGTGGAGTTGAACCCCAGATCTTGATCTAATGGAGATGCCATGGGGAGACTTGAACCAGGCTGTAAACTCAAAAGATCTTTTAAAAATCTCACAGCCTCTGTCAGGTGTGAGACAGAGGCTCACACCTCTCTTTTCTAAGACTGATGGTAGAGACTGGTAGATCCCTATAAGAAGCATCTCATTAAGGTAATTTCAACCAACTGTATTACACACTACGGAGTTTTTCCCGGTTAGAAAACACACTTTGTGGTTGATACTTCTCTTTGTAGCAATCCCTCTTCCTAAAGAAGCATGAAGCAACAGTGGACAGTTTATTGCATTGTGTCATTACTTTGGCGCAATACATCACTGTGAGTGTGCAGGTAGTGACAGTTTCTATGTTAAGACATAAGTTTAAAGCAGGAGTAGCTCCTTTTGTGGCTTCATCTACTGTAGGAGAGACACAGCTAAATATAAAGAGGCTGATCCAGAAGTAAAATACATGTCATGAAAAGACAGTTATTCACAGCAATGCTCCTTCAGTTTCTTTGTCTAAGAGACAAACACAACAAGTAAAGTTCAGTAGAAAAAAAATTGTCATAATTTTTGTCCTTAAGACTGCAGGTTCAGATAATAATCACTGACTTCCAGTTTAAGCGAAAATGAAAGTCAGTGATTCTTTTTTTTTTTCTGAACACAGAGCTAATTTCTGCTCCAGCTTAGACATGAAAGCGATTTTTTTCCTTCTGTTTCAACAAGAATTATTCTGTAAACTGCAGTTATTTTACCATTTTTTCCCCATCAATTTGAATGTGTTTGACAAAAATCACATGAAAAGAGCTGACATCACACAGAGCTGCAAAAAGAGCAAATGGAGTTTAATCATAAGTTGTCAAATACGAACTCCCTTAGAAAGAAATAAAATTTATCTTTTCTGTCATCCCTCATTCAGGCTCCTCTCTCACCAATGGGAAGATGCATTTGCACAGCTCAGTAAAGAGGAAGTTGGCGGAGGAGAAAGGCTACGTGTTTGACAAGCGGCTCAGGTATAACGTGCGACAGAACGAGAGCAACTGTCGATTCAGAGACATTGTGGTCAGGAAGGAGGAGGGCTTTACGCATGTCCTGCTCTCCAGCCAAACCACTGACAACAATGCTCTAACACCAGAGGTGAGAGGAAAACCTGCCAACAATTTCTTCCTTTTCATTTGTCTTGTCCCTCTTGGGGGTATTGTTGGTAAATAAAGTTCAAGGCAACTTTTAAATGCCTCACATTTAGTATTAGGTTGCATTTAGGAATACTCGCTGTTCTGTGATGTAAGCTTATTTCTACAGCACCATCCCTACATAAGGTCATTCAAGGATATTGAAACAGAGAATTGCAGTAAAAATAAGAAATGTGTAGAAAAGCTAATCAGTTCCATATATTACAAGACGGATTTCTACCTGTTGAATTTTTTTCCACATTTCGCCAGATTGCATCCATAAACATCAGTGTATTTCATTGAAAATGTACTGGGTAGGCCTACACAAAGTAGTGCATTTCTGTGAAACAGCAGAAGACTACTGCTTTTCCAGGTAAAAACCTAAAAAGTGTGGTGCAGTTGAATTCATCCGTTTTTGCTCCGATAGCCCTCCCTAAATAAAACCTAGTCCAATCAATCACATTCTTGAACAGACACCATCTGTGTGTAGTTAGTATGAATTCAGTTGTTCTCTCCAGACCTCAGATCTTTGCCAGAGAATATTCATGAACAAAAACATAGAGAATGCCAAAGAACACACCAGACAAGTCAGGAATAAAGTTGGAAAGACATTTAAACTGTGAAAATCCTTAAGACGTGACCACCTACATGAAATGAGGCGGGAGCAATAATCAAGATCACAGTGACTTTCAAGTAGATGCAGAAATCCACAGCTGAGGTGGGAGCATCTGTAAATCTAAAGGATTCAAGTTATTTTTGCAAGGCACCATAACCACTCCAACTGAGCTTTTTATGTGCCAGATCGAGGAACGGCAGTTCTGTTTGACATCTGCCCAGTGTGATGGTGTCAGCTGCATAAAGCTGCCATTAGCGTACTTCTGGAAAAAAAATGTCTTCTGCCTCCTGCCAAAGCCAGCTTTGAAAAGTTTACTATGAGGGCTACAGGCCATTTAATCCAGAGTTCAGCCATCTGTTTTCACAGAGGCAAGATGATACTTGAACAAGTGAAAAGATTATGCTGGTGATTCAAAGAGGAAAGAAGCTTGTAATAGCCTTTTGAGATAAGTGCAGACCCTAAAGAAGATTTCCAGTGTTTCAACTGATCTTCCTGTAGCACCATCAATGCTGCACAACATTCAAGCATTTCCAAGAGGACCACTCTGATTACAAAGATATATATTTTGCAGGAGCATCATTAAAAGCAACAAATATTTTTTGGCAAAGACTGAATGCATTGCACCCACTGGTAGCGGGGTCTCCCTATTTTTAGAAGCATTTCTGATTAGGTCTGGTGTACCAGCTGTGTTCTCTCTACAGGCATAAAAGATGCAAAATCTGCACCAAGCTGCGTTTGCCGGTATTTCCATAGTCTCCTCGGTCACCTGCTGACGCTATGTTAGCTAAACTCCCTTCACAAAATCAACCTGGAGCGACAATTTGAACAGTACAACCTGCCTCCAGAGGTTTCTCACTGACTTGATCTGGTGTCAAATAAAGAAATTACTCTCAGCGGAACTTCCGTGTTCAGAAGTTGTGCTGAGAATAAATTCTCTCGATGAAACGGCATTCATTTCTACAAACTGAATTGTCAGTGGCGGTGAAGGTAAAAAAAAAATGTGAGAGGCAATTCAGGATGTCAGGTAATGGCTTTCTTCTCAGCTGCTTCATGCGTTGTAAACTGGCTGCCTGCAGGATTCCACCAATATGAGCTTGGATGCTTATTTCCACAATCAGTCAGCAACAAACTGCTACATTTTCTGTGGATTGATTAAGTTACTTGTTTTCTAGTTACATGGCAGCAACTCTTAAGTTGTTGTGGGTTTTTGATTTTGGGAAATGTTTACGGCAAAAGTTTACACATACAGTACAGACCAAAAGTTTGGACACACCTTCTAATTGAATGGGTTTTCTTTATTTTCATGACTATTTATAAGGCAAGAAATCCCACTTATTAACCTGACAGGGCACACCTATGAAGTGAAAACCACTTCAGGTGACTACCTCTTGAAGCTCAGAGTGTGTGCAAAGCAGTAATCACAGCAAAAGGTTCCTACATTGAAGAAACTAGAATATAAGGGGTATTTTCAGTTGTTTTACACTTTTTTGTTTAGTGCCTATTTCCACATGTGTTATTCATAGTTTTGATGCCTTCAGTGTGAATCTACAATGTCAATAGTCATGAAAATAAAGGAAACTCATTGAATTAAAAGGTGTGTCCAAACCTTTGGTCTGTACTGTACAAGTTTGTCTATTTTGAGCCTTTATCTCTTTCTTTTCATTTTCAGCATTGCTTTAATATGTGTTTCTAGAGCTCAGGGTTGGGCAGAGATGATGAGCTGGATCGCAGTCATCCACCTCAGCCTGATAACTCCGAGCAAACAGGTTTTTTCTGCTGCTCACATGTTACTCTGAGCCTTCACACAGGACTGTTCTCGCTTTGATGCAGCGTTGTGGGCAAGGCAGCCTGTACCTCACAGGCACTCAAGTGGCCTAAGTGAGGCTGTGTTTATGTGTGTGTGTACTTTCATGTGTAACAGTAAGCCCATAAGATGTGGGCTTATCAAACAGCTCTGATACGTCCTTTTGTGCCTCTCGTTCTTTGAAGCTGCAGAGACAAGGCAATCCCTGGATGTGCTTGCTGAATGGGTTCACTTTAGAAAATCTGGAAATTTATCCCGGTACATTTTTCCAAGGAGGAAAATCTTTCTGAGGCCTTAAGTAGAGTACTTTTTCCTGTTACAGAAGCTAATACGTCATAGCATTCCTATTTTCTGTGCTGCTGTAGAAATCATTGGTTTTAAAATCATTTCCGGTGAGGTTTTAAGGTGGTTTGACTATTACTTGCAGGATAGATATGTTCCTGTGTTTGTTGGCAAGTCTGTCATCCTCAATCAAAATGATCTTTGGAGTACATCAGGGATCCACTCTTAAATTCCTCCTGTTTTCTTTGAACATGTTGTCATGGGGGATGTCATCTGTAAACATAGCATTAATTTTCCCTCTTATGCATCTGCACATCTATTTATTCCCTTCTAAACTCAATTTTACATACAAGCTACAAGATATCAAATGCTGGATGGGACTGAATTTACCAATCGCTCCTATTGACCTGACACATCTGACCTTCTTAGCTGTAAAGTTGGACCTATCCTTTAATTTTTTTTTCAATATTCACTTTATCTTAAGTAAGCATGTCAGTTTAGTTTTTTTTTATTATTATTTTAATGCAGCTTTTCAGTCTCAGGAAGGTCAGTTCAAGTTAATCAAAAATATACTGTATCTTGAGATAGTGATTCATTCAAAATTAGACTGTTGTGACTCATCATATCTTTATCTGAGCCAAGAAAGCTTACAATCACTACAGATAGTTCAAAAGGCAGCAGTCAGACTTCTTTCCAAAACCTAAAAAAGAGACCACATTACTAGAAGACCATCAGTAACTACTCTGGGCCTCCTTTGAAGTGTATCTAAAATCTTCAAACCTGTTTCTCACCTGGCTGAAAGGTCAGCTCCTCTGCCAAAACTCTCCAGGCCACACCACACATTCAGCTGGGATTGAGGTTTTTCGGTCAGGGAATTGATTTTCTTGAGTCTCCGACATGCAAACTCATGTTTATCTTCAAAATGTCTTTTAAAAACATAGTTTATATGCAGGTATCCCATGCCTCATACAAGCTATGTTTTACATGTGTTATAAGAATTTTTGTTTTTCTGAGATTTTATTTTGATTGCAAGTTTAATTTGAGTATTTAATCATGTTTTATTAGCTGGTGGTATTTTTTATCATATTGCTGCTTTTACTTGCTTGTCCTCTTAATTATTTTAAATCTTGTGTAGCACTTTGCGACTTCTGTTTGGAAAGGTGCAAAATGAGTACTTTATTAGTAGTAATTATAGTAGTAGTTAGTTTCAAGTAGTGTTTTTTTGTAAACTAATATTTTGAGACATCATTTTAAGATAATCTCAAAGCGATAGATCTGGTAGTCTTTTCTACACTGTATGCACCACTTTTACAATATATTTTGTAAGCCAGTTCACCTGTGTCTATTCAATAAAACATACCCTGTCCGTGGCCACACACACAGAGAAAAACTCTCTCTCTGCTGCAGCACCATTAGGGGTAAATGCTTGGTTAGAGTCTTTTATGAAAGTCCTTCAGGCAGTGGAAGTATTTTCAATCTTTGATATTTCATCTATTCACTTTGAAAAGCTCTTCAGTTGCTTTGGCAGTGGTTGCTGGCAATTTGGCTGTGGGCTGCATTCCCCATTGCCATCTTAAATGCTCACCAAGGAGGTGGGGGGAGATTCTGAAACCTAATAGATACTTCCTGGTTATTATTATCACTTGGTTTTGTAAGTGTAGTAATCTTTTCTGAGTTTTTTTTGTCGTTGTTGTTTTACCCTTCCTAATGTCAGGTCAGAGTCATAAGCATCCACTTATAGTCAGTTATTTCGAAAGTAAAAGAGAGAAAATAATAGACTTTCCCTTACTGACGGTGATGAAATGCAAAGTCTAAAGCAGCAGAGACTAGATGATTGTTTGGGATATACATGCTGTATCCCTGAGTTTTCACTTCCAGGAAGCTGTTGTTCATAGTTTCTGAATTGGTGCCATATTTGTTTGTTTCCAAACACCCTCAAGATGTCTCCTGGCTGCACTTGAATGTCACTTCGACAGCCCTCTTCCGTCTTTCACACAGAGCTGATCCAGCATCTGTTCGTCTTCGCTCCATGTTTGTGAGCTGGGTTTTAATTTGTCTCGCTAAAATGCCGTCATTTGTTATGGAACAGAGAAAAGCAGCTGTTTTTCTATCACTCCAGCAGGCATTACATCGATTCAGATTAATTTCCTGTAAACTTGTGTTGTTGCTGAACATAAAGCCTCTTCTGTGACCTGAGTTGTTTTACAAACCATCATTCTACATTTATCAGACTCTCGATGTGTCAATCAAGAGGGACAGGTCTTTACAATGTCTGTAAAAAGGCTTACATCCCTGCAACATAGGGAAAATATAAGCTCAGACTAAGGTCACGATCAATTGGACAGGACAGATTATACGCTTGATAAGACATGGAGTATTAAGTTCAATTTGAGGTTGGATATTTAATATAGGTCAAGGGTGATAATCTGATTAAAACGCATTATCAGAATGACGATTGACTGTAGATGGTAAAGTGGGTGGGGCGGCAGTTTCTAGGGAACCAGAAACTGCCGCCCCACCCAGAGCCCACTCTGGTCTTCATTGCATGAGACAAAGACCAAAACATGCAAGTTGATACAAATACCTCTATTCTCATTTTAAATCATTTCTGGTGCTTCATTTTAGCGTTTTTGAACTGCAAATTTGAGGTATAAAAATCAGTAGTTTTTTTTTTTTTTAAACAATGTGAATATGTGTTCATGTTAAGTAGGGAGGTAGTTTGCTTAAGCTACAGTACAAAACGAATGAGTTGTAATGTTGATATGGTAAAGTCGGCAGCTGTTAGCAGCGAGGCTGTCAAACAAATGAGATGCTGAACAACTTGGCATGTAAATATTTTACTCAGACTCCATCCTGGGAGAATATTCAGAGCGAAAAGTAAAGTATTTTTTAGTCTGAGATTTTTTTTTAAGAAAGAAATGCAAAAAAATCACTCAACTGTTGAGATGAAGTGAAATGTGGTTCAACTGTAAATGAAAGGTATACTTGAAGATCCCAGCAGAAACTGCATTCAGATTCTAATATGCTGGCCTGAACTCTTATCACATCCCAGATCACATAAACGTCTACACAGCGTCTTACAAAATTATTCATACCCCTTGAATTTTGTCAACTTACGACCACAAACAAATACCTGTTAACACAGCACCTTTTGAAGTTTTACATTTAAAAAAATAAAGAGTTGTGCTTAGTCTCCACCTTTCTTTCAGTTACAGTTTTCAGCATTTTGGTTTATATCTCTTAAGCTTTGCACATCCAGAGATATTATTTCCAGTTCCTCTTTGCAGAGTAGCTCAAACTTAGTCAGATTGGATGAAGATCATTGATACACATCAATTTTAAAGTCACTACAGATTTGCAATTGGATTTGACTAAGCCATTTACCTAATACATCAATGTTTTGTGGATTTTTATGTAAAGGCGTCAGAGTAACTGGGGCTGAAATCAAATGCACACTTTTCAGTACAAAAATTTAAACCATGTAAAATAATCATTTCACTTCCAAATGATGTACCACATCATTTTGGTTTATCAGATTAAATGCTTATGAATTGCACTCGAGTTTGTTGTTGGGTGACATAATGGAAAAAGTTCTGTTTGTGTCAATGCTTTTGAAAGGTACTTTCAAGTTGCCCACTGATTTAAGTCAAGCAATGCATTACTTTATCTTTATGTTGCTACAGAGAGCTGACTTGTCGTGAAGACTAAGATGAAGTAATGTAAACTGGTGAGAAATATTTTCCTACTTGCAGCAGAGCTGTGGAACATCAGCAGGTCGACTGTCGTGGCTTTTATTGGACCTGAGGCAAATCCTTAGCTTTGGTGTCTGCTCTCTGGCTGCATGTAGATGGACCATTTCCAGGACTAGACAACTTTGTCCTGACAGGCTTTTGGGAATCCTTTGTCAAATTGTCTGTGACACAGTTTTATGTTCCAATTTAAGATTTTCTTTTCTTTCTTTTTTTCCTTTTCTTATATTTTCTAAAAGGAGCAAATCTTGTAAGATCTTCTGGCTCACATCTGATTTGTAGTTATTATTTATGACTGAGGAATAATTAATTCACTTCATGTTCACACCAAACATTTCCTGCCCTTTAAATTGAATTCTAACACATTTGTTGTTCTCATTTAAATAAGCCAAAACACGATGGGATCAGCCTGCCATCAGCTTGTGAAGTCTATTGTCTGCCGATATTGTAAACATTTCTCACTTGAATGTTTGCTTACACCTCTACAAAAGTTGCTGCCGCTTCATGTTGCTCACTACTTGAACAAATCATACTCCTGCCTGACAAAATTTGACATCTTTCCATCTGTTTCTACAGATCATGAAGGAAGTCTGTCGAGCTTTGGGGAATGCTGCTGCTGACGACAGTAAGCTGTTACTCCTCAGCTCTGTGGGGACAGTTTTCTGCAGTGGCCTGGAGCCCTCCTACCTCATAGGGCGTTTGTCCACCGACCGCAGAAAAGAGAGCAGCCGAATCGCCGAAGCTGTACGGTAAGACAGAACCTCAATCTTTCATGATATGCACTAGTTGTGGGCAGAATCTATACTCATCTCTCTGATACCCCTTCAGGGACTTTGTGTTGGCGTTTATCCACTTCAAGAAGCCGATTGTTGTGGCAATAAACGGGCCCGCTTTGGGTTTGGGGGCATCCATCCTGCCTTTGTGTGACGTAGTGTGGGCTAGTGAGAGAGCGTGGTTCCAAACACCATGTGCAGCCCTCCACCTCACCCCCTCTGGATGCTCCTCTTACACCTTTCCTCAGATTCTAGGTGTAGCTTTGGTGGGTCTTTGCTTCTATTCGGTTTATTTTTATCTAAACAAACCACATGAATAGCTCATTTTGATAAATGTAAGGATTGCATGACGCACTGAAAAAAAACATCCTCTAACTGCAGGCCAATGAGATGCTTTTCTGTGGAAGGAAACTCACAGCACAAGAAGCATGTAGTCGAGGTCTGGTATCACAGGTTTTCTGGCCAACCACATTTAACCAAGAGGTGATGCTACGCGTTAAGGAAATGGCATCATGCAATGCTTTGGTAAGGCTATAACTAAAAAAACTTGTAAGACTAACCTATTTGTGATACATAACCCTAATTAACATTCTATTGCTTTTCTTTTTGTTCCCAAAGGTTTTAGAAGAGTCTAAATGCTTGGTGAGAAGCATCCTCATCTCAGTGCTAGAAGAAGTGAATGAGAAAGAGTGCCAGATGCTGAAGCAGCTGTGGTGTTCAACCAAAGGACTGGAGGCGCTCTTCAGCTACGTGCACAATAAGAACAGTGAAAAGTAACCATGCGGAGTCTGAAGGACGAATCCGGTTGACGTGGGTCTGAGGCTGCCTCAGCAGGGATGATCGAGAAGAGGATGCTGGGATTTTCCAACTCTACTGAGGGTCTTTGATTCACTCCGTCAGAGAAGAGTTTCTGGACTTTTGTCTACTTGTCTCTAAAAACAAAATAAATCCCATCATCATCATCATCATCTTTTGTACTAGGGCTTCTTTTTGGACCCTCTGTGTAATAACGTCCACGTTCTTTATGTAGCAGTCGGGGCCTGGTGTACATCACTTAGAAGCAGAGGGACTGTCGCAGAGTAATCTCACTGCAGATGATAAATAAATCATATATGTTATTAATATATTCATATATTTATTTCAGATGTATAACTTAGCTGCTTTCTGTATTTGAGCTGCATTTTTTGTTTTTTTTTTATTTTGCTCACTTATGTCTTGAGTTGAAGGGTAAACCAAAGTCTGGTTAAGCAGTCTGTTTGGTTTTTGACATGCACTTGCACATTCACTCTCATGTATGAAATCTAAAAAAAACCCTATCGCTGCTAGTAAATCAGTCCGAGGGATTGTTCAAGAGTAGAGGTCAAGAAGTACCACAATTTAATAAAAATCATTAAAAGAAGACTAGATGAACTAAATGTGGATGTGTATAAGTACCAGCAAATAGACCACAATGATTGATACCTCTCAGAAATGTCGAGTTAAAGTTATTTTCATTCAATCAGGCAAATGGAAGCATGCATTTATTTATTTTTCTAACAAAAAACGGCACAGTCCAGTTTTACTTAGACCATTTTCAAACAGCAAAATATTATTTGGTATAGCAGCAATTAAATTCTTTTTTTTTTTAACTGCTGACCAGCTTTTTTTTTATGTTTTCACTGGTATTTTAACAAATTTTTATTGCAATGAGCTGCAAGTCTGAAGTTGGAAAGCCTCCATCCCATCTGTGCCCTTCTCCTTAGTGCCCTCCACAGTCTTTCTCAAAGATTACTTCCAATCAGAAGAAACTTGGTAAAATTAAAACATTACTTGAAATTTAATTCTGCCTCAGGTATAAATGAGTTTAGTTGTGCAAAGTAATCTTTAGTCAACATGTCTTCTTTCTTCTTTTCGGATTGTATAATCAGATTGTTTGATTTGTATATAATCAAACAATTATATACAAATTATAGTTGTTTGAAACGATATCTACCAAATTTTACCAAATTTTTATGAATTTGAGAAAGTAACGATAAATAACACTAATTTGTCCAATTCCCTGATAGCTGCACTTACTGCATCACACTCCAATAAATTATTTGTGGTGTTGGAATTATCAGTTAATCTAAATAGTGTGGGTTATTGGGGAGATGTGAAAGGTTTTTAATTGCTTGACACTCAATAACTAAAGTATTTTTTTAGGATGGATAAAAATAATAATAAAATAATAATAATGATAATTTTTTTAAAAAAAAGCTTTGTCTTAGGATGTCAGTAAAAATGTCAAAATTCAACATTTGTCACTTGAGCCAGCCTGGTCCTGATCTGCATGTAACAATGGAGGATTTAATTGAATCTGATATTTTGCTAAATGTATTATATTAAGGGATCTATTTTGCTTCACCAAAGTGTATATGTATGTAGGTCTGTGTAAGTCGTTTAGTAAGAGATGTCAATAATTTTACAGTGAAGAGGTATTTGCATGTAATATATTGTATTGTACGTACTTCAGGGTATGTTTTTGTAGCATTGTAATTATTTTTGTATTTATTTTAGATAATAATTAAGGTGGTGAAGTGTCATGTGGCTTCCCTTTGCTTTCAGTAGCACTGCGGCACTTTTCATCCGTCTTAGCCTAACTTATATGCCCCAGAGGTTACCCTTGGATAAATTCAGAGTAAAAACTGATTTTAAAAAGTTTTTGTGTTGATTACTTTTATTGTAATTGATCAGATGAAAGTCAATTTCTCATCTTTTGTGTTTTGCTGAGACCTATGGATGAGAATGAGGTTTGCTGGATTTTAAACATAAAACTGTGTTATTTAATGGCATAAAACTGGTTTGGTTTTTTGGTCATTTATTGAAGGGAATTATGCAAGATTTCATAAAGATTTTTGTTTTTTTACCAAATGACAAAAGCTAAATTTAAATTTTTAATCAAAGCGAGGAACATCACAGAACAAGGAAATTTTCCCAGAATTTGTTTTAACAAGTAATTCCTGGGAGTTTGTAATCACTATGTATGCCTGTAAATATAAGATGACAGAATATGATAAGTTGATTGCTCTGAGATTAAGTAAGCAGGACCCTCATGCTGTGACTACTGTGTCAGTGAATGCAAATCACTACATTCTGGTGACTCTAAAATGAGGTTTTATATATTTATTTCTTTATTTATTTTGTTTTATAAATGTATCCAAACTTGTCCATTTAGACACATTTTTAACATGACTTCAGATCTAAATGTTCTTGTTTAAACTGCTTGATAATTGAAGACAATCGTTTGTTACTTTTGCCCCATTGCTGATCATAAATGACCATATTCCCATCAAGTGTCTGAGTTGTTTTTGTTTCCTTTTTTTAATTATGTGTGCTTGGGTGTGTTTCATTCATAGTTCATTTCTTTGTCTAAAAGCACACTTTGCAGGCTATTTCATAAATGTTGGTGCTAAAATGCAGAATCAGTATATTTACAGCTCCATGCAGCAGTTTTTGTTGCATGATGTTTTGCATTTTTATTGGTACATTACTGCCATCTTCTGCTGTGGATAGTGAGTTAAACAAAATTCAACCCATTCTTCTTTCTATTTTTTTTTTGTTCACAGGTTTCTTTTAGCTTTTCTACTATTTATAGTAGTTTGTTGGAATGCTTCACATGAACCTGTGTGTCATTTTGTGACAGCTTTTAGTATTTTAGTTCCACGGGTCAACCTGGAGGTACAATCTTTCCAGGAGAGCAGTGCCAGCCCTGAGGTCTTTTCTCCCTGAGGGACCAATCAGAAGCACCACTTTGGCTGATGTCGTGAAGGTTTCCAAACCAGATGCCTAAAATACCTACCCCGCCTTTTATGAAGTCTTGTCCTTGCAGTCAATCTCCATATTTCATGAGTAGATGAAATATGGAGATATGATTGTTTTTGGCCATATCTCTCTTGTACCTGTACAAGCCTGTACAGCACGGTGTCCAAAATGTGGTCTGTGGGTCATTTAGTGAAACAAATGCGTCCCTTGCAGCACAATTTGTTCATGTACGTTTAAAACAAAAATCTTTAATGCTTAGATTTTCACTAATAAAATCTCAAAATTGGAAGTTTTGGGTAATTTACAAAATGTTTCTCTCTTATTGACAGGGTCATTTTTAATCTTCTAACAAATATGACCACAAATGTATTTTTACTCAAAAAGCAGATTTGGATCAATAATGAAACTAGGCTAAGTACTTTAAGCATTATCAAATAAATGTTTAGTTGTTTCTTTTTTCAAATAAATCTGACACGTGCTTTAGATGGAAAAGTCAAGAGAAAAAAAAGAATGGACACAACATATCTATTGCACATGTTCCTCCAATGTATCATTCTCTCTATTTTACAATCATTTATTCACAAAACTGCAAAACATTTTAACTCCCCTCCGTAAGCCAACCTGCTCTTTACTCACTGCAGACCCGACTTGAATAATCCAGAGATCTGAAGCTATGAGCTCAAAGGCTTTTCCAAGAGGCTTTGTTCAAGGTAAGAGGACCGAACAAGGATAATTGGACTATACTTATGATGGATCCTATAAAGGGAGCCAGTTACTTAACCTTGCAGGTAGGTCTTGAGTAAAATTCTGTAGGTCCTTCCTAGGCATAGTCCAAGCAAGCCGTGTGGGAATCCCTTCCTTAGTGGGGAGTGGATGTTTTTAGCTTGATGTCATTTGGTCTTTTGACTCATTCCTAACTGCCAAATTGAAAGTGGTGTAACCTTTAATCTGTTTGGATTTAGAAAATTCTATTGTTCTCGTCTCAGTCACACATTTTTAACATAATATGGGGTTTGATTTTCTGTGAAATGACAAATAAATACACTACATAATATTATTCATACTTATTTTATCAAGTTTAGTCAATATCAGACCTGACATTTATCAGTGCTACCCTTAACACAAAGTGTTTTTAAAATCCCAGCCTGCCTTAACATGTGTCCTCTGATCTCTGTAAAATGAAACTTGATTTCCTTCAGGCCTCTTATTCCTTCGTTTTAGTGTTTTTGTCTTCATCACAGGATGTTTCCCAGTTGTGGGAGGAAAAGGTGAAAATGTTAAAACCATTACCTGTAAAAATGTTTTTTATTTCTTAAATCTTGCTGCCTCAAATGTAATCAGCTAAATATATTTCACAGACTCAACAAAATGTAAACAGTAGTGTAAAAAGATTGGGAATATATTTTATAAAAGGGTTTCCATGTGTTTTAAAATGCCTACAAAATGTTTGTTAATTACATGGATGCAAAAACCTAATGTGTCAATGATCTAAAGATCTGCAAGAATCAAGTAAGTTTTGCTAAAAGCATCTCAATTGAAATTTTAAGACATTTTTAAACCAGGCTGTAAAGGGTTAATCTTACTCATATGGGAGAACATAGCACAACACTGTTTCTCCACTAAAATATATTACACAGCTGGAACCATGTGATATAAATATATATATATATCAATGGCTGGGACAAATGTGGTATTTACTGAATTATTTAATGCAAATTTGAGTTTTGAGATGGAGAATTTGACTTTTTATTTAAAACCAAAAAATCTGGAAACAATATAAATTCCCATTCAACAAACTTTCACAACAATAAACATCTTTGTCAGCGGGTGCAGAGAGATTCCTGAGCAGTGTAGTCAACAAGTACAACGACTGAAACCATCACATTAAAATAAAGTAAAAAGAAAAAATAGAAATTCTAAGATCAATTAAACATTAAAGAAGAGAGAGAAAGACAGTGTTTATCTGAAATGCTAGACTTTTATTCTCCAACTGACCTGCATGTTTTAGCATCTGCTCTTAGAGCAGATTCCAATATTTACTCTGTAATTACGGAGGTAGAGGCTTTGCACCAACCAAACCAATGGCATAATGACATTGTTTTGCAGCAGATGATGATGCGATCAGCTGTAAATGATATTATAAATCACACTTCAAATTTAGAAAGAAACATAACCACCAGTGTTCTTCTGCGTTGACAGAAAACCAGTCATGGGAGCCTTGCATACTGTCTCCTGTTCACTTTTATGTCCCAATATTTGTGGATGTATTAAAACTGCTTGGGTCCTTCCTTTATCCTCTTCCTCATTTCTTCTGCGTGCTTCTTGCTGCGCTCTCGTTTTTCCAATCGCTATGAGATGAAAGGAAACATAGACACATGAGAAAATTATTAGCAAAATAAATTATATACTGATTCATAATTAACTAAAAACAAACTGACACACCTCTTTCTTCAGACAGTGACGCATAGCACGGTCCATGTCATTACATGTGCCAAAGAACTTCATGACATTGTGCTGACGGAGACATGAAGAGATTACATGGTTTAGTTCAGAAACGGGTGGTGAGAAAACAAGGCGGAGAGCAGCTTACCTCTTTGTGGCACTGTCTCAGGAGGTTTATGAGTTCATTGCACTCGTCTGTGTGCAGGTGAGGTGAAAGGTCAGGGTGCATTCTGAGTTAAGGAACCACTGCAGCAACGCTGAAAACAACAAACGAAGGTGGCGCTAAGAATAAGACCACACATCTGAAAAGCACCACAAAACCTTCCTAGTTAATACTCTGGAGAAGCATGGATGGTTCTCCTCACTGTTTCCAGAATTACATTAACCACAGTACTGCTAGACGTCCTCTAAAAGGATACTAATGCCTCCCCATCCCTCTCCTTCTTGATTTGTCATTGTGACGACCGACTTCCCTGTGGACACTTACCTGAAGAAACACAAGACATGAGCATACAACACTGCATACAGCAAGTCATCAAACAAAAGTGAAATGGGAGACATCACCTCATCCTAGTCAAAATAAACACACACATTAGGCGCGACTTTCCTCCGCTTCACATTTAGCATGCTCGGATGTGACCCTGCTGATAGCCAGACCTTCTAGTAACCCTTAACGTTATTTATTGCAACTCTCTTGTCAGTTCAGCTGCTATCCACATCATATTCCATCACCAACAAGTAACAGTGCCGTGATCAGGCAACTCGTACAAAGAAATCAGTATTTGCTGAGCTCCCAGTGGAATAAGGCTCAGCAGCGAAGTGCACCCACACCTCCAAATTGAGCATGGTTGCTGCAAAAATGAATAAAGTTGAAGAGAGGGCAGGGGGGGACTTTGTAATGAGTAATAAGAAGGCAGCAGCAAATTTCTTATCATCATATTAAAATTACTTTTTTTTCTAAAATTGCAATTAGCCAGACAGAATAAGATGATCATGGAAGTGCTGAGTGGGTTTATTTTGGTGTGAAAGAGGACTGAATATGAAGGTGAATGTCCATCACACATGCATGAGAAAAATGACAGTCACTATGAAGAGGCAGTTTAGGTGTGTTGATGGGTGTCAAGATTAATCAAAATAGAAATATCTGACAAACATATTTTACAATAAAGTGACATTAAATGGTGGATATCGTAGATCTAATTACAAATATTACTAAAAATGTTTGACTTTAATTGTTGCTTATACAAAATACATTAGTAGTATATTTATCCAGAGGAATAGATGGTTTTGATCTTTTAACTTCTATTCTAACTAGCAACGCAGTTATTAGGCCATTTGAGTTTATAATATATCCTAGAACATACCGATGAAACATTTTGTCCCTCTACATTCATCGTAGAGATTTATAGTATTAAGGAACCGGAAGAAAAGCCAAGGGTCTCTAGAATGCTGTAAATCTTCTAAGCTATTTGAAGACACTGAGCACTGTCGGCTGAATAAAACTTACCAGACGTAAAGCTGTATCATCTGAGAACTTTCCCAGCCCACCTCGATCTATTGTCAGGTTAACTAACAGGCCTTAGCTAAAGCAACACACATATTTACATTCACTAAACAACAGATTAACACTCCAAAAACAACAAATCTGTAACTAGATGCAATACCTGGTCACGTTTAAGTGTCTATTCTCAACGTTAGAGCAAAAACAAGTACAATCTCCTTGAAAAACGTGGAGCTGTAGGACATTGAAGATTCTCACAACGACTTCATAACTTATGGCACAAACACTGTGGGACAGAGCGAACAACGAATCATCGTCCGAGTTTATTTAATTTTGACCAATCGTGTGCGTTTAATCAAGAAAAGGCGGGACTTGTTGTTTCAAAGGTTTGGAGGAAATGCAAGAGAACTATCTACTACTTGTATCCGAGTTTGCATTTCTTACGTTACATGTTTAGATAAAAAGCAATATTTAATTTTGCTGTGGCATTTGAGATTGTTTATTTTTATTTTTCAAACTTTATTAGAAAGTCAAACATTACAAAATGAAGTAAACAAAGGAGAAATGAACGTAGTCAACAATGAACACTAGGCAAAGGCCAAGCCTTTTAATCATATCATATTAAACAAGAAGCGTAAATTTATTGTTTATAGAACTTTTTACATTATGGAAATGTTGCGTGGTCTCATTTCATTCATAAATCAACAAAAAATATTTGTATTGAATTACAAAATATTAATTTATCAATATGATTTTAGACAATTAAATATGTATATTAATCAAAATAGATCTGCCTATTTGCAATAAAAAAATATATTGTTTTTGGGTTTTTTTTTTCAAAAACAAACTTTTCATTCATACTGACTTTAGTATCATCGGAAACGGGTCTGTTAAAAGCAATACTCCTCCAACTCACCAGAGGGCGCTAAAGCACACATAGAACGCGTGTTGTTTGCTTTTGATTGGTTGATTCATCCTGTCTGTGGCAGAGGCGGTTTGTTCGGAATGTCTCAGTAGCTCACAGTTGCTAACACGTCTGTTAAACAGTACAAATACAGTTTTATAGTACGCAGATTGGGTTTTATTTGTTGCCTAAGGAAATATGGATAATTCGGCGAAACACTTACTGCAGCGACTGGTGCGACGGATCCCTGTTTCGATGCTAAAATCCACACTGGACAAGTGGGAGCGTCTGACCGCAGAAAAGCGAAAATCTTTAGATTTCACTCAGTCAAAATGGATCATAACCCAAGAACTAGTCGCCCTTTGTGAGGTATATTGAAGCTAATTTCTCTTGAGTAAGATGTATGTATATTCCTTTCTGTTTTAAACACACTGTGGTGCGATTAAGTAACAGCAATTATTGTATGTAAATGTGATATTGGTTCAAATGAACAATAGATGTTATTTGTTGTTAATTGTTTATTTTTCTTAACAGAAAAGTGAACTAACTGTAAAACACATCACAGAACTTGAGATGATATGTAAGTACAGTTCTTAAACTGTGGTTTTAACTTTGCGATACTTTTTCATGTATTATCTTGCAGAAACCTTTGTAAAAAAAAAAATGCATGCAGATTTTATCAATAAAAGAAAAATAAGACATATTTTTTTCTTTTCAGACACATCTGCTTCTTCTCCCTTTATGAAAATAATACTTAGATGATGCATTGTGTTCAAAGGGAATTATTATTTATTCTTAAAGCCATTCATACAAGCCTATAGTAAAATTGTACCGATGTTTGAAGGAAGATGGAGAGACTATGTGTCTTTTTAAAGGTGGTTTTCCTGGATACAAACTTACTTGGTTCACCTGAATGGGAAAAAAAAACTCACTTTAGTTATAATGGGAGACTTTTTGCCCATTAAAGCTAATTTTAGATTAGACAAATGATGAGGGAAGAGGTTTTTATTTGACAAAAGAAAGTGAAGCAAAACGAAGCCCAAAAATACTGTCATCATAGTCAGCACTTCAATACCGTTGTGTAGCAACATTATTTACATAAAGTCAAAGAAACATAACTTTTGGCAGTCTGAACACAATCTTATAACTGCAGCCATTGCTGTTAGTTATTTAATTAATGGATTACAGTAAAACCTGTTATTTAACTTTGGTTTCATTGTTTTAGATATCACTGAGAATCCAAACCAGGGAATGTGGCACACCTTCCAGCTTGTGGAACCTGAGGGTAGGTCAGAACAAGACTATCCACCTTATAACTTTAAAATATTAAAACCTGATAGTTTGTTTTAATTTATATAAAAAGTAGAACTGACATTTCAATTATTAATCTGCTAAAATCTAGGTCGTAATGTGCACCAGTATAAATATAATTTCAATTTCACATATTTCATATTTTTGCTTTTAAAAAAAGTTTTATGTTTATTCATATAGTAAAGAAATATCATTTTGGGTATATTTTGTAAAATATAGCTCATCTCTTTAATTTAATGATGAGTAGACATTATAGTGTGACCATAATCTCGGAATTTTACTGCTGAAATAATTGTTCATATTTTTACATCCTTTAAATGAGATTTAACCGCTTTCTGTTTGTTTTTTGTTCCCAGATGATGCTCACTCTGTGGAGCTAATGCAGTTTAAAGAACTATTCAAATCCCATCTCAGAGAGCTCCAAAGAAATGTGAGCCTATAAGTGCTTTTACAGTTGCATTTGTCTTTAACGTACTGTTTGAAATACCAATGATGTCTTTTGATTTTGATCAAAGGTGTCGGTCAAAATTAAGAAGCACACAGACCAAGCTGTTTGGATCCGAGTTGCCTGGGGAGACGGCTTATCTTCGCCCAACCACCTGAAAGCAACATATGTTGTTCTTTATCTCCAGACCCCTTATGTTTTTGTTAATGCTTTGTCTTCAAAGCATAAGCCTCTGCTCTTGCAGGTGAGGTGAAAAACTAAAATTTTTTTGTGTGTATTTTAAGTACTTTCCATCTTCTAAAAGTTATTTTTGCTGCAGGCTTTGACTTTGTCTACCAGACATCAACAAATTAAGGCTGCTAACCTGAGTGGACAGAAACTGACCGCTCTCAGGGACCTGCTGATGAGGCAGTACCAACAAGTAAGCCAGCCTCCTCTGATGAGGTAGCAAAACACTACAGTGGTTTAAGTTTAATATTATTTTGTGCCAGTTTCTTATTTTTAAGGGTTAAAAGAGTTGTTTTACCACAAATTTACCACAAATTGTTAGAGAATTATCTGATTTAACTTTTTCTCTTTCTTTAGGTGTTTCCACCAAAGTACCCCAGCCCTCTCGCAGAGAGTGATCAAAGCATTTCAAGTATGTTGAGTGGAATTATCTGATCTTCTCCAGGCAATTTATTTATGTTGGATATCTTGCTTTCTTTAACATTGCAATTTTGTTATTACGTGCTTGGTTGTGTACATTTAGAGCTGCGCGTTGAAAAGGTGCAAGCTGAGGCATCAGCAAACAGACATCGAATGGCGAGAGAAACCTTCGGCGATGGGATGTTACCTGCACTGCAGTCTGCAGTCTTTAAGGTAAAATGCACAATAATTGAATATAGGTCACGGTTCAACACAGAAATGTAACATTACTCATTCTTGTTTTTATTTGATTTTTTGTTTTTTTTTAGCTGGAAACAAAATTCAAAGGCCCCACTAATGAAGCCATGACACAACGGGATGAGCCATTCATATGTAGTGTTAAATTTTCAAGTTCCAACCTCCTTGAATCACTCAGACATTGTGCATCCTCAGGTATGAGAAGTGTATTAGTCACAATCATAAAAACAATTATACATTTAATATATTTTTTGAAAACGTTTCTCTTTTCTCAGCACATGCAGTTCTCTAAATGTCCACAAGAGGGCGCACACTTATTGTAGAAACCATCATGCGTGTTTGAGTCTAACTGAATGAGCCACATCTTGTATTGATGAACTTAACATATTTTTAGAAACAGGAAAACCTTATTTTTATTTTAAAAGAAAATAAGTTGAGTTTTGCAGTTTTCTAGTGTCAGCCTAACTCTCCCTCATGTTTTCTTCCACTTTGCAGGAATTGCCTCAACCCCTGTCACACCCATGCTGTCATCTATTCCTCTAAAAGGAAGGAATTATTTTGTCATTACGGACAATGTTCTGACTGCTTAATCATAACTGTGCCAGACACAGCCCTGATTTTCAATTGGCCCCTACTGGAATGAGTCAGAACCTTTCCCACACTTTCAGGTAAATTATTGTCCATAGACATTTTAGTTTAAACCAGACCATTTTAATAAGCCTCTCTTAAAAAAAAAAAAAAAAAAAAAAAATATATATATATATATATATATATATATATATATATATATATGTTTTTCTCTTTTTTATGCACCTTATGCCATGTAAATCTGGATTTTTAAAGCAAGTAGCTTTTTTTACTTTATGCTGTCATAGGTAAGGATTGTACAATTAGTAATTGTTGAGTTACTCTTAGTTAAGTTCTTGAAGATTGTCTTTTTAGTACCTCCTGCATAATACATACATGTTGTATAATAAAAGTTTTCCTTTTTTAATCAAAACATTAGTTGTGCAGTTTTGGAACAACATTAGTTGTGCAATTATGTATATATATATATATTAAAGTTGTCTATTAAAGTGTTTCTTTTTTGCATAATTTATTATGTCTGAAATGAAACAAGCTCTCTCTAACCTTAAAACCATAAAAATTGGAAAAACTCATATTTTTATTTATGCATATTCTAATATCCAGAAGAAATAACGTAACATTCCAGTTTTTTCTGTTATGTAATGAAATTTAGATGGGATTTTGGATTTGCGTTTTTTTAAAGTGTAATAAAAACATGGTTTTAAAACAAAACATTGTTTCCTATGTCCTATATTACTACAATATTAACATATAGAGCAGATTTGGTTCCAGTAATAAACTATGTATTGACGTTCCTTTGTAGTGTTACACCATGCATCAAAAATCAATAATTTTTTTGTGACTCCATCACCAATTGCTTCCTCAGACAAGATGAAACAGGCCAACAGTGACAGTTGTACATGAGAAAACTGGGTTGCTCATATAAACTTATGAAATAAATAAGCATCTGCTTTATTTAAAGCATTTTTCAAAAATTTTGATTATGCAAAAAAAAGGTACAAAGTATTAATGAAAAATTGAAGCATCTACATAGGAACTCATGTTTTTCAAAATAAATTATTAAAAGATCCGAAAATTTCTTAAGAATTGCCCACTCTTTTAACTCTTAAATATTTATTTAGGTAACATTTATGCTTTTAATTGGGGTCTAACTGAAAAAAGTCAGTCCTACTTTACAAAACGGAAGTTGTCTTGGACGTGACGAAGCTCCGCTTTGTTAACGTCACCGTAGTAAGTGGTGATTGGCTGAGACGCCTTTCAGTCAAAGCTGAGGGGACGTTTGCCCCACGCTAAAGTCCCTTTCAGTCAAAGCGGAGGGACGTCATGCCCCTGTTCATTCAATGCTCCTGCTGGGGGGGCTCAATGCGAAACGGAATGGACTGTCAACAGAGAAACATGGCCGTTTCTGCAACGGCCAAGGCAAATGGCAGGCATGACTCGACGGCAGGCGGTGTGAAATGCTGCGAGGAGCCTATGCCGCAGTGTCGGGAAATAATAAAACCTACCATCATCGAGCTGACCAAAGAAGTTAGGACGAACATCCTGTGCACCGTGGAAGGATGTGGCAAGATTCTCCCCAACACACCTGCATTGAACATGCATCTCGTAAAGTCGCACCGGATAAAGGTGAGTAAAGCAGTGCAGGTAAACCTCCCAATATAGCTTAAATGTGGAAATAACTGCAATGCTAATTTGGCTAACTCGTGATGGAGAACGCCCAAAAGCTGGAAAAACGCAAGTCATCCAACTTCGATTTAGCTAATTTACAGATCAGTAGTGACGAGATAACAAGAACTATTCGAGATTTTTCCAGTTTTATACGAGTACTGCTTATGTAGTGACAGTTTACCACTGGCTGGTTAGCTACATTTAAACTAGCTGTATGTGCCATCATGTGTTATGGTTTATGTAGTTTTTTTTTTCTTTCCTTATTGCAGCCACTTTATTTAAGAGAAAAATAAAAATCACACACAAAAACTACCTGCCATTTTTTGTTTAATATACCTTATCTTACCCTAGTAAAATGCACGTGTATGGTTTGCTGGTTGCACAAAGCAACAGAAACGCCAGCATTTTGTCATTATTATACTGTTATTTGTTTGCTTTATACGCTGGAATAGGTAACTTTTATAAAATATTTCACTATTTTATGACGGTATGGTACAAGACAAATAATTTGAGAAAACAATTGAGCTCCTCCACCTCCTTCCAGTGGTCCTACTGCCATCTGCAGGAATGCCTTCTTTGGGTCAGAAATTACCAATCACAGCCAGGAGGAAGGTCTTACCCTGTTAGTAGCCTTCAGCGCCTACACAAGTGTAATTGCATTAGCACAGTATAACAGTATACATATATAATAATATAAAACTTCCCTATTTCAGGTATGGTAACAGATTACAAAAATTCAAACAACTAGTTATTTACTTGATCATACTTGCTCAGCTAGTTCCTGTTTGCATAATCTATTTGTAGTTAGTAGTCTGTTGTACTTAGTGTTGATGCATTTCAATTTTAAGAGGGGAAAACTTTCTTTCAGAACTGACCATTTACAGATCATCCGTTGTCATGGGACAACTGGTTAATACCAGTCTATGGTTAATCATTCATTGCATCTCTAAATGTATTGAAATATGTATTGATTATGATAAAATAATATGTAGCGTAATCACTAGGATCAGTCACCAGACCAGCAAAGCGAAACGTCCCTTAAACAACTAGCAGTTAAGCATCATGGTCATCACAGATGAGTTTTAGATTTAAAATATTTTCTTTTAACCAGGAACTTTGTATCTAACTGGTATGAAAACCATTATAATAATAATATATATAAAAATCAATGTTCATAATCATTTTAACAACAATTAATTCCTTTCTCCATAATCAATCAATAAAACATTTATTGCCATTGTCAATGAAGAAATTCTGGTTAAGAAACTTTTTATGTTTCCATTGGTATTTTCAACCAATCTCAGATGTTATGAACTCCAAGGTTTTAGGTTGAAAGAGCTCTTTGCCTTCGCCCTAACATTTTGCTCGCTCTGCTGATTCTCTTCAGGACAAGGGTCACTTTAAAGTGTTAGTGTTACGTCCAGTCTGAACAAATGTTTAACAAGATGTAAATAATACTTTAAATCTCAAAATGTCTGCTGTATGAATACTTTGGAGCTCTATGTCACCAGAGAGCACAACGATCCTAGTTAAACAACAGAACAGGAATGTGCATGATCTGCCTTTTATATTAAAATCAGTGAGGACTAAGACGGCCTGTTTAATGTGAATATTTGGCACTCTGTAAGGTTTACGTTGGTTTGATACAGTGTATGTAGAGACAGTTTAAGCTCTTGGCTTAAAGTCAGACAAACGTCCGCACTGGATCGGACCTTTCTGTGGGTGGCTGTAATTCACTGTCTGCCCTCCATGAATGAAGTTCCTTTCTGGCAAAGGCTCCCCTTTGTCCAGCGACAGACTAAGCTCTTTGTTTAAAATAGGTGAATGTGAGAATTTGAATTAGCACTTAGTAGTGAATGTAGGCAGGCTGGAGAAGTTTTTAAAGAACCAGTAAACCCACTGGATTTACCATGAAAACGCTGTGTTAGCCATATAAATATGATGGATGGCAAACATTGTGGGTGTAGGCAAGTTTGGAAAAACATTAGATCAACTTTACTGACCTATTGTTTTGTTCCCGATAATCACAATCTACTGTATGTAGTTAGTTTTAATTTTGTTAGTGTATCTACATTGGATTTTCAGATGAAAGAAAGGAGTCAACTCTGACATTTAATTTGAGTGAAAACTTGGAGACAGATCAATACGCTCCTTTGTGAAGCTGCTATTAGTGGTGATAATGATAGTCTAGTGGTGATAAAGTTCTTGGATACTGCTGCTTCTCACTTTGCACTTCTTTTTCTGAATTATTCATGACTTGAGGCTGCCAAACTGAGGCCTGGTGTTGGTATTTTCATAGAGGTACTGTAGATGGAATGTTTTGCTTTGAACAGACTATTATTGCCACTCATAATCGTATTTTACAGTTTCTCAGAGGAGAGAAATGATCCCTGCAATCACTACATAACAGTTGTAGCTCAACTAGCTCTTTTAGCTGCATGCTCATAACAAATATTTTGACATTAAGTAGGCTTCATCACTTAACCATAAGATGACGATTCCAAGGCAACCAGCAGGAAGACCAACAGTTTTTCATGTGGGATTTTTGCCCTCTCACTTCCCGCTGATAAAGCAGAGGCCCTTTAATAACCACCCTCAGCTTGTCTTCTCCCTCTAGCGTTTCACCAGATGGAGACGACCTTGGCTGCTGAAAGATGACCGTATTTGTTGTGGCAGTGGTGCTGCCTGTTTATGGTGTGTCAAATTCATTTAGTGAAGCTCCCTGGGGATATTAATCTGTTTTACTCAATAACAACTGAAGTTCTTGAAATGCATTAAAAAGAAGTCACGATGGCAACAAATCTTGAAAAAATACTAAATGTTTTATGTGTGGCACTTCAAATATCTTTGCTTTCATATCTGTTACAGCTAATGATATAGTTTTTCAAGTCATATCATGAGTTGTCTACTAAAAAAATGTAAGTTCAAGCCAAAGTAAACATCAACTACACACAATTTTACCTACATTTTGAACTAAGTGTATTTAGTTTAATTTTAACTTCTTGTTAACTTTGCAGTTTTGAAGTGCCTTAAATCACTTCTGCATTTGTCGAATCAGAATCAAATGTCCCCGTTGAAGACATTGTACATCTTTAATGTGTAAAAAAAAATGCAACTTATTTAAATGTCTTTGCTTTTGTTGTCTTTTGGCTTTTTGCGGTGAATAACCTCTTCAGGATGGAATTGTCAACCCCACAATCAGAAAGGAGATGAAGGGCTCACAAAAACTTTACTGCTGTCCCATCGAGGGCTGTCCCAGGGGCCCCAACAGACCTTTCTCACAGTTCTCCCTGGTTAAGCAAGTAAGAACTCTCACCCTAAAAATCCAATGATTTAATAGTGTCTTTGTACCTTTCTAAAAGACTACATTAACGCATTGGTGGTGTGAGACTCACTATAAAAAGTTTCCTCCACTTTACACTAGACCCTAAGAAAACAAACAAAAATAGCATGGTGCTTTTGTTCTTTCAGATGGTCGGATTGTTTAGATCAGCTAAGTTTCAAACAATTAAATATTTGAGTTGTTTGATTTTTATCACAAACAATTTATTTAAGATGTCTTCTCAGGTTTGCTGAAAACTTGATGATACTTCTTCAAGTAATTTGAAGAGGTTTTGCAGTGACTATTTTAGTAACAAGACTTCCTTATATAAATTTAATGTTCTATATTTACTTAGGCCTCTAATAATCTATGTGGTTATCAATTGTAGTTTGCCACTATCATGTCATACCACAGTGCCATCAGACCATCTGTCTAATATTTAGTAGGTCTCCATTAATTTGCCAACACATTATTCTTGTTTGAGGCACATCTTGTGAGTTTCAGGGTGGGCTCTCTGTGGATCAGGCATGTGGAGTTGCACCCTGCAGGCGGTCGTTCGCTTTGGGATTTGGGGATTTAGGTAGTCAGGCCAATTGCTTGGACTCTTTGGCATTTGCACTGAGTCCATATTATACGGATAGTTATATTCTAAAAGGAAAAAAAAGACATGCCTGGTATAGCATGTTGCTTTGTTGTGGTTAGCTGTTGCCATGAGGGATTGTGCTTTTCAGCAGCATGTAGGTGGGTGGTATCCTCATGAATGACAGAAGCAACGATTCCCCCAACAGAGCATTGTTTAGTCATGTAATAATCATTGTTCTTCCTTTTTCCTGTTGGTTTTTGTCCTTCTGTTAATAAACCTGTTTTTTTTTTACTTTAATATGTGTCATTGTAGCATTACATGAAGATGCATGCTGAGAAAAAACACAAGTGCTCCAAATGCAACAACGGCTACAGCACAGAATGGGACCTGAAGAGGCACATCGAAGACTGTGGGAAGACCTATGAGTGTACATGCGGCTGCCCCTATGCTAGCAGAGCTGCTTTGTTGTCTCATATCTACCGTACTGGTCATGAAATTCCTACAGAACACAGGCATGTAAAAAAAGAGAGCAAATGGGATATTATTATACTTGTGGTTTATTGATTGATTGCTCTTTACCTAACTTGTTTTTCTTTGTTTACAGAGTTCCTCCTGTGAAAAAGCGGAAGATGGAGAAACTTCTGAGTGTTTCTGAAAAAGTGAAGGTTCATGATTCAACTGTTCAAATGATGCCCGCTGCTAAAGAAGCGATGGAGACGGCTCTCCCCTCTGATTCAGCTGTGTACATTCTAGAGCCAACGAACCAGAGCTCTAACCCCCACAAGGGTCTTCAGAAGTTGCTCCTCCCAAAACCCAAGATGGCTTTAGTCAGCGTTCCAGTTATGCAGCTGGCCCATCTACCTGTCCTTCTTCCGTCCACAGAAGGTGGCCCTCTGAGGTCTGTAGTGCTTGCAGTAGACAACCAAGGCTCTGTGAGCACTCTTCAGCTCCTGCCACAAACTCCAGGAGCGGTCCTGCCCCAACTCGACGTAAAAAGTTTAGCTTTCAAGGATTACATGCCCTCTTCACGTTCTAGCCAAGGTCCTATCAGCACAGGGGTTCAGGTCAATCTGGATCCTGCGAGTACAGACGATTCGGCCGGCTGTGTGGCAGGACAGCGCGGAAGAAGCACCTCTACCAACATACAGACAGACAGGTCCTACTTGTCAAAAATGCCTCCAGTGGCCGGAGAAGGAATTGGACTGTGTTCTGTGAGCGAGTCCTCAGTTTCATCCTGCTCCCAAACAGACATTAGTGTGAGTGCCCAAGTCCTCCTGCCAGTAAGTGTTGAAACTCAAACATTTGTTTCCAGAGCCAAATCCACATCATCTGTTGGAGCTCAGACTGACAGTCAGTGCCTGAGTCAAATTACTTCGGCCTGCTCATCTGTGCTGCCTTATAAAACTAAGCAGACACAGACATATTTTGCAATGCCACAACTGGAAGAGAAGGCTCAGGATCAGGCCGCAATGTGCTCCGATCTGTTTGAGAACGACTCTCTCAGCGTTTCTACCCAAACATGTGCAGACATAAATGAGGCCCTCAACGCTGCTGGAAGCAATCTATACGAGGACTCAAAGTCAGTGGGTGGTTTGTGTTTTGGAGTGCAGACACATGATCTTGGTGGAAGCAACATGGCGGATAATCAGACCCAAACAATAACCCTTTTAAATGACCTGGAGAACATTTTGTCTGATCACCAGGTCACCACAGAGGCCTCTGCTGGCTGTGGGTCTGGCCCAGGCTCTGTTCAGGAGCAGCACAATGGAATAGACTTTGACTTTGAGGAGTTTCTTAATGCTGTGCACATTCAGACCCAGACGGAGGAGAGCGAACTGGGTGTCCTGGGTGGCGACACACCTCTTTCATCTCTAGACATTCAGACTCAGACTGATTTCCTCCTCATGGATGAACTGGACCAAAGTGAAGGACAGAGCCGGTCTCAAGCCAGTGACCTGGAGCTATTTGACACTCAAACTCAGACTGACCTCAATTTCCTACTAAATACTGGAAGTGGCATGCCCCTGAGCAACATCCTGCGACATTCAAGCTTTTCTATAAGCACAGAGTCCTCAGATACTGAAACACAAACCGATCTCCCCTCATTTGCCGGAGGTCCTTCCTCACAGACCCACACAGGTCAGGGTGAGCATGGAAGGATGCTGAACAGCACAGAAACCCAGACCATGACCAGTCAGGCAGAGGGCCTGGGGCACCTTTTCCTGACCAGTAATGAAACACAGACTGTAATGGATGACTTCCTGTCAGCAGACCTGGCATGGAACATGGAGTCACATTTCAGCTCCGTGGAAACCCAAACATGCGAAGAGCTTTGTGCTCTCTTTCAGCACTCTGACAAACCAAACAGCTGAAAAGCCTCACAGGGAAGTTTTTCCCAAGCCGCTTGCAGAACAGGGTTATGATATACCGCTTTCTTCTAGGGGAATGAGTCTGTGTTGCTCTAGTAGCCGTTTGACCATTCCAGAGGGGGCGTCACTTCCGGAGCATTTCCAGGTCTACATCCTGACACGGGGCTCCTGCACAGTCTGGAAAAATTACAGGATTTTATTTGACCATTTTGCTGGTCTGGAGAAGTATGAAAAGAAGAATGCAGAGGTTGGGAAATGTTTGATTTTTTTTCATTTTTTCCCTGCCTTTATTTTCTCATTTTTAATTTTCAAAAGGACATAAATCCAATTATGTTTCATGAACGGTGTGGCTTTTGCATTTGTTTGTTTTTAAATGACTTTCTTTATCTCTGATTTACCACACCAGAGCTTTATGTACAATTCTAGCCATCCAGCATTCAGAAATCAAAAAAGGAGTCATTTTTCAGACATAAGAAAACTTCCAATTAATGTTTTAATACAACAAAAAGAAATGCCACACAGAATCCAGTTTCAACACTGTTTCAGGATGTGTGGAACCTATACATAAGGTTTCTCTTCAAGATCTTCCAGGTTGATGATTTTGTGTTCAAATGTCCAGAATGCTATAAAAAGTAGAATAAACTCTGGAAATTTGAGTCTGGAAAAGTATGAAATTTCAAAATGAAAAATATGTAGAAACCCTGCTGATAGCTTTGGTGCACTTTATTAGATCAGTGGGCATGATTTATTAGCTCCTGTGACAGTTTACATATTTATTTGCACACAGAGTAACATGTTGTATGTGTTTTGTCTGAAATGCCATTTAACCCGTATATTTTCACCGCAAGTGATTTGTGACGTCAAGTCTTTTACAGTTTCGTTTTTAAATTGCCAGGTGTTAAAGCTTCTTGAACTCCTTGCATCTCAGCAGTATAGGATGCAACAATATACATTGTTTACATTTAAAAAGCGTATGAAACCTTTACATGGTTGGCCGCACAACACGGCTGTCGTGTCTGCACTTGTGCATTTGACGGCTGCCCTCCTTGAAGTTACTGTCGGCCTAAGGAAGGCCGTACGCTCTGCTTTACATGCTCTTAACATTTGAAGTGTATGAACGACATGACCAATGTCTTAAGTTAATTTTCCTCTTAAACACTAAGCTCGCCTTGACATAACCGATCTTTGCTCCAAGCAGCTAAAATAAATTTCAAATATACAAGTATGCATTCATCTGTGGCACAAGTTTAAAAAAGTAATTGTTGAACAGTAGTGAGTTTTTGCACACTTTTTTTTTTATTTAAATGTGATTGTGATGTTTAATGTTGTGGGAAAACTAAAACTTTATTTTTTTGTTGCTTGTAGGTAATTGCTCCAAGTCATTTAATGGGCTTGGCTGTCATTGTCTTTGACTTATTCATTAGCTGGGTGTAAGTTTATACAGTAGCAGCACTGTGTGCTGAAGCTATCCTGTATTGTTACTGTGCAGTAAACGGTGAGTTAGACCTAGGATTAGCACTGTTACTGTATGTTTACCACCCGATAGACTGAAAGTAATATCCTTGAGATAACTTTTTAATTCTGTCTTGTTCAAAAGTGGCAAAATTGAATTTCATTTTCTTTTTAAATACTATTGAACTTTTTACCTCACAGCAGAATAGATTATGTTTTAAAAGAGAACATGCTTTTTGTTTTGTCTGTGCCTTAATTCAGGTATTAACTTTGGTTTTGTTTCATAATAATTTGCTGCTTTTAGAGAAAACACGGATTACAAGCATATTTACAGCATCCATTTGTCCCTACATTGCATGTGTAATCAATTCAGGAGGAATGCTATCAACATGGTTGCATGATGTACCAAAATATTTCTGGTTGGATTTGGTCATTTTGTTGTGTGAAATGATTGCTTTTCAGCACATTATTTCAATAATAAGATAAGTTTCCATCTTATTATTCAATAGGTAAGTAGTTTTGTTGTTACACTTTAAAAACAATTGGAAACAGAAGAATGTATAGAAAATAGCACAGTGTCTAAGTGTACCATACTCATTTACATTTTTTTGCACAACATCCTAAATGACGACGGATATTTCCCTGTCTCAAGTTGTTTTTTTTGTCACATTGTAAATTTGACTATTTATTGTTTTGAGATCTTGACTTCTAGTTTGTGGTTTTTGAATTCAGAAAAACACAGCATTGCTGTTTCAAGCTTTAGTGGAACAGACAAATGCCTTGCTTTAGAAAGAAAATGTTTAATCTTTGTTGGTCTTAATTGTCAGCAACAGTATTTTCTCCCTGTAAAAGGAGTGCATGCACAATTTATGTTTAGAGGAATTCAGCTTCAGTTGCCTCAATGCGTAGTTATTGGTTGCCTTGATTATTTGTTGAAGCTACTCTCCAGTTGTCAATAAATATTGGAAAAATATTGTGCTATCTTTTTTTTCCAAAAGTTTTTAAAAAAGCCATAAAAAGCTTTGCGAGAGCTGCATGTTAAAGTAGTTGACTGATGCACAATGGAAACCATACAAACAAATGATTTAACAGGGTTGTCAAGTGCAAAAATTTTAATTGCTGAAATTTCAATCTGGTTTAGAATTTAATATGCACTCAATATTGTGCATATTCAATTCTAGACTGTTGAGTATTGCAGCTCTAGGTGAAACTCAACCTTTAAAAATCTGATTTATTATGTCAGTAACTCAATTCAAAAAGTCAAACTTGAGTTGTATTTCACACACTGATATTTTTTTTCAGTGTTACTGGTCATTTTCATTATTTGGCTTGTATCTAACAAATCCCAGAAAATTTGAATATTACATGATTCATTAATCATATGTAGAAATGCTTTGCACACATTGATGGCTTGAAGACTGCTGACTTGACAGTTGACCAGTTGTTTATTTATTGCTCTGTATTAACTCCTCTTTTAAGATAAATGTTATTTATTTGCATTTTATTTGGAAATCAAACCCTGAGAGTCATGCTTTCCAATATGTGGGCACTTGTGCTTAAAACATCCTTCTTTATTCATTTTGTGTAATACTCAATTTCTTTCTAGAAAACTACGTTTTGGGTAGTGGATATGTTAGAATTTTACTATTTGAATTGAATTGTTGAAATAAAACTACAAATGGCAATAGCCTGAGTTATTGAAATAAACCTTTGCCAAGTCAGATTAAAATAATTGTTAAATTGGAAGGTGCACAATCGAAAGCTAATTTTCTGTACTATTGTGATCAAACTATTTTCAATATAATTTAATCAAATGTTCATCCTGATTTGTACTACCTGGCATTAAGAGGATCAATATGGCTTTAAAGTTTGGATGATTTTAATATAATATAAAGCCACAGTGATATGCTATCATTAACCTTAATTCCCTCTGCAGCTCATCTTCAACTCCCAACACAATTTAAAATAGCATCATATTACACTGCACTGGGACAGCAGATATTGTGCTCTGCTCATCAGACACATTTGTGGTTTCAAATTGCATTTAACGCCTAAATAGGTATGAAGTAATTGCTATACACATAAAATTCATGATAACCAACAGAAACAGTCTGTGAAGCCATCAGAAGCATTGAAAAAGGACCGTCAGTGTATAACAAAACGCTTAAACTTTCCATGCATTTATTTGATTGAATTGAGAGATGAGACATTTGTTTCAAACGCCTCATGTAACACACAAAGTTCTGATTCTTAGATGAGCAGACTCTTGGCAGGCACCAGGGGTGGGATCAAGCCTCTTGGCATGTTGTTCCCCAGAGAGTACGCTGTGGGATGCAATGTGTCCATTTTGGGACATATGGATGATTTCTTCCTGCTCGGAACAGAAACACAACCCTTAGGGAACAAATTGGGGCTTTGCTGGCATTGCTGGCATTGCTGATTGCTGTCGGTAGCGGCTGGGGAGGAAATGGGACGCTCTAACTTAGCCGTAGCATCCAGTCCTGTCCGAGTTGCTTTGATCCCCTTCTTAAGCCTGTAAGGGCTTTTTACATCTGCCGTCTTCCTGCCTTTGTTGTCCTTCTGGAGTGAATTGATAGGAGGTAAAAATTTGAAGGTTTTGATGGGGACCATTGTAACGTCATGCCTAACACTGGGCTTCTGAACTTTCAAGGCTCTATACACTAAAGGAGAAGATTGTGAGGTTTGGCGAAGCACTGGACTTGTCTCTCGTGCCACCCATTTCTTCTCTGAGGAACCTGGTACGGATTTCTGAGTGGCACTGTGGCAAGGTGATGTTGCTTGATCTTGAGGTCCCAGTTGATGGCTCAGTGATGCAGCGTCCTTTACGTTAGGCTGGCCTGGATTTGGCTTGCAGTGCTGCTCCATCAGGCTGGCTGTGCTGCCTACTCTAGAGGGCGTTCGGTTGAAACCCGAAGTGGTCAGGCTTTCAGCCTCCTTGGGCTTTGCCATGTCCTTCTGACTCATCATTATGCAGCACAAAGGAGAGACTCTGTCCCAACCGTGGACCTGTTGTAAAACCAGATTTGAAATAAAACTTAGCAATAGTTTTATGAATAGACATAAAACCTATAAAATAAATTCTTAAACTCTTGACGCTAACAAAGAGAAATGATGTAGAAAACTTTTCAAAGCACAAGTGTTGCCAAATGAAGGTGTTAGTAGTGTAAATACATTTTGGTCATTTTAATAATTTCCTGTAACCCTTTAGCACCCTCATATTTAAATAACTTATAGTTAAAATATAAATATTCATATCTGTCAAAGATGCATAAATGTATTTCTATCTCTGATCTAATAATGGAAGCAATGGATAAGTACTTTATTTTTTTACATATTTATCTAAAATGTTTTGATGAAGAGATTATAATTGAATATGTATGATAAACAATATAATTAATCTTTCTGATTTGTGCAATTAATGAAATACATTTTTACAGAAATGTATATTTATAGGGCCTGAGGCTCCATTGTATATATTTATATATGAGTGCTAAAAACATTTGAGTCCAATTGCAGTGGATAACAATTAGGGATTCACTAATTGTTCGTCAGGTGAAGTGAAAATGTCAACCAGGTTTAGTTAGAAACAGTATTATTTATTTTTTGGAGACACACAAGTCAGGCTTTTGCTTGGATTTTTTTTTTGTTTAGATTTCTCTGGCAGATTTAGATTATGACAGATTCTACAGGATTAAAGCAGATAAATGAGAAAAATAAGATCTTGGCTAGAAGTAATAATCTGACAAATTTAAAAAAGAAAATGAAAGAATTACAAAATGGCATCTTCAGCGTTTGGGCACAACCACTGGCAGAAAATCCCCTTTCAGCTCTCTGGCTTTCATTAGTCTTTAGGAAGTGTTGAAGTGGTTTGAAAAGAAAGTACACCAATCAGTGAGTACACAAAAAAGACCACAGACCTCTTGAGAAGACTTGTAAAGGACTAGTTAGTGTTGTAAAATTATTACAACACTTTGGAACTTAATCCAGGAGAAAGGTTGGTAAAAGGCTTGAAGCACACAGTTTGAGTTTCAAAGAACCTAATAACTAAGAAATCTGCTGATGCTCAGCAACTGAAAACTGGCTATTTTGGGGTTTGAGTGACTCTGCCCCAACCCGATGTGAGAGACGTCACGCTTAAGTGTGGAAAGTGAATAAAACAAACAAAAAAAAGGCACTAAATCTTTTAACATAGATTTAGATTGGTTTGGATAACCTTTTTCTCAGAAACTGTAATATGAAAGTCAAGATATATATATATTTTTTTTACTCAGGTTATCATTATGTCATAGTTTGAAGCATTTAGATGTGACAAGCAGAAGGAAAGGGGACATGCGTTTTCACAGTCCTGTATGGAAATATGGTCTTTAAAAAGAAAAACTCTGATAGACTTACACCTACAGAACTAAAATTAAGACAATAAGACAGACGGGAAAAAGCATAAGCATTACTTACAGCATGTTCCCAACCGGGGTAACAATGCCACTTGTGTGGCTCCAGATCTCTCATGAAGCTCTGCTCACTAATGTCTAGAAGGGCATCAATATGTGTCCTCTCTGGCATCTCCAAAAGCTTTGACTCCAAGTCCTCTATGTTTATTGCTGTCTTGTCATATTTTTGTTGCTCCTTCACGGCATTGTGAACTTGTGGCGCATCTTAGGAGTTGATATAAGATATGTGAAATGTATAATCAAGTGCTGTTTCGGTTAACACAAGATACGATTCCAAAGCTTTTACTAACCAGACTCACCAAAGACACTCACACAGACTCCTTTTAACATTTTTGAATGCGTCAGTCCACTAACCTCTCACAATAGCATGCGTTACTGGTTGTGTTTACTCCTGAACTGCAGCGGAGGAAGTTGTGAATGCCTTCAGAGAGCAGCGGTGTCGTCGTCATGGTAATGGGAAAGCGTGACGTTCAGACCGTGGAAGGGCAGGACACGACGCAGCACTAAACTAACTAGAATATGTCATTAATACGCCGACAGCGTGTGAGTGTGAATGTAAGGCGGCAGACTGATCAAACAGTTCATTTAAATACAATACCGATTGTATGAGTTTGGATTTACGCATGCGTCGGAAACTGTCGATTAGAGCAGAAAGCTCCTTAGATGTGAATAGTAATATTTTTGAACTGCATGTATGTGTTTGGGCGGAGCTGCATTTTATAACGTCGACGTGAAAACGGGGAAGTTAACAGGTTTTATTGCTTCAGAAGGAGGAAACCATTTTGGTCAGTTGATACGTGAACTTCTGCACGTAGGCTGTTGTTTACGTCAGTACGCTCAATTCATCCAAGGTAGCTCTGAGAGGAATGCTAGTTTACTTCTTTAAAATGCAAGCGACTGTTACTGACGATTTTTACTCGCTCTTCCTCTCTCTCTTGCTCTCTCTCTCTCTTTCTGTTTTCCACTGAGCAGAACGTGAGCTCGAGTTGTCATCGCTGCAGCTGCAGTCCAGCTCTCAGCTGCGGAACAACAATCCCTCGGTTAATTGGTCCAGAGCTGCGGAGTGTCAGCGTCTGACGCAACAGGAGCACCTATCCGCGAGGGGGACACTGATACCTGAGCACTTTATGTCTTGACTCGCCGGGTGTACTTCATCACGACCAACTCGGTTCTGCAGTGCAGGTCACCGTGGCGCTGAAGCAAAGCCCCAGTGTGTGCGTCCCATCCGTGGCCATGCTGCCTCCGAAGAACTGCCTCCCGAGGAACTACAGCTGCATCGCGGGGCTCTTCGGAAGCCTGACCGCGGCCAACCCGAGACTGGAGGATGGAGAAGAGTGTGATGTGATGAACGGCTCGTGTGAACCCATGGAGAACCCGGTGGTGGACGAGAGGCCACGGGGCAGGGAGATCTTTCTGAAGACCCCGCAGAGCCCGAATCTCCGCCGTAGGTGCAAATCGCTCCCTACGCCTATGGAGAGGGCAAAGTTGGAGATCGCACGCAGTAGAAGTCCGACCAGTCAGAAAAAGGTGCGCTTCGCTGACTCCCTGGGCTTGGAGCTCATAACTGTGAAGCACTTCGACGATGCGGACGACCCAGAGGTGCCGGAGCGCATTTTGGCGAAGCTGCCCAAGGCGACTCTCCATCACCTGGACACAAAGTTCCCCCGGGCTCCTTCGCAGTCCGTGTTCATGGAGCTGCAGTTCACAAACCCAGGCACTCTACCCGACTTCGAGCAGAAAGTCAGAGAGGTGAAGGTGCTGCTGGAGACGGTGCAAACGGACGACTTCACCCTCTCCGGCTTTGTGCGCGTCTTGAATCTGGCCTTTGAGAAGAGCGTCTCTTTGCGCTATTCCCTAAACAACTGGATAACCTTCATGGACAGCTTGGCTACCTATGTCCCAGACTCGAACGACGGTGTCACTGACAAGTTCAGCTTTAAGATTGTCATGCCCGCCTACTTAGATAACGGTAGCACCTTGCAGTTCGCCATTAAATACTGTGTCGGCGGGCATGAATTCTGGGACAATAACAACGGGAACAACTACAAGGTGCGTCGCCATCGGCTAAAGATGTCGCCACCTCGTGAGTGGGAAAATGGTTGGATCCACTTTATCTGAGTGATGGGCTCTGATTTTACGCACTCGATTAGTGCGCTATCTGCGCGTAATGATCTCCGGATAGTCCTTAATGTACGACTGTAGCCTGTTAAATGTTTGGATTCATTTCTTCTGTCATAATCAGCCACTAAAATGCTGTGACAGAAAATATTGACCCATGCTATTTCCAAACAGCTGCCCTGTTGTGATAATATTACATTGACTAGATGAGCCTGACAGGGTCCCAGCAGGAGGGGCGGGGATGCGGTCTGATATATAATTTTTTTTTTTTTTTTTTTGCCTTCATGTCAGGGCTCGGTGAAGCTTGGTGCCCTTTGGGGAGGAGACATGCGCAAATGATGTAATATGCCACGGAAAACGCCAGCTTCAGGCTTTACTACTCACGCCAGGAGAAGTTGTAACATTTTGCATTTTTGTTTAGCGGGCTTTTGGATTTAACGGTAAACAGAGAGCCTTACTGCATAGCTATCTGGGTCCGGAGTCCCACAGTGATCTCCTGCAGTCTTTGGAGGAAAATACGCACACCCTTGCTGAAACAGAGGACAAAATCTAAATTAAATAATTTAACATAGATTATATAAACATCAGAGATATTAATATGAAAAAGATATTTTATGTACTAAATAATAATTTCCTATGAGATTCTATCAAAAAATGCCTTATTCTATTTGAAAAATATATGTTATTTTTGTGCAATATTATCACCTTTTGGACAAAACGAACTATTAAATAGTTATCAAGTGATGTTTCCAGCCAGCATTTGTGTTTGGTCGCCATGTGAATCTTGCTGTGGCTGGTTTGGAAACTAAAGACTTTAAAGTTTTATTTGTGACTCTTGGCTGTTTAGCTCAAAGTACCAAGATAAGAATACCAATCCTACTGTTTTTCTTTTTTTTTTAGGTGACCTAGATATTGTTGTCAGATTTAATCACAATTCTTATTATACTCCTTTTTTTCCCCCAGATAGTAAATGGTACAGTTATTGCACAAACCTAGTTTTAAGTGGACCCTAGTGTATAACTGGCTTCTTGTCTGGAACCTACATGAGTGAACTACTGACAAACCTGTTGTGCAAAGCCAGATGAGAACCATGAAGGTATTAGCTGGATTTCAAATTAATATTAAGAAATCTATTTCAAATTTAGAAATACATCTAGGACCCATATGGATGCATTAAAGTTGTAGACAATCCCATTTGGGACCCATTATTCAGCACAGGTCCTTCTTGAATGTGCTCCACATGTGAATGCTGGCTGGGTAGGGGCGACGTAGTTGGGTTGTAATTTGCCTTCGTGTTATTTTAATCTGTAGCATTAATCCGATTTTATTTTCAGAAAACAAAACAGTGCAATTCTTTTAAGCCTGTATGACTAGGGTTGTGTTTATACACAATGGGAACCACTTCTTCTTACACGCTGTCTTGAAAATCTTTCTTTCCACCGACTGCACTGCTCCAACATGGTTGTTCTTCCAATCAGGAAAACATGCAGAGGCTGTATGAGCAGTTAAGTTTACCTCACTTTATTTATGTACTTCCTCCTCTTCAGGTCAATGGTGGTGATAGAACAGATGGTATTTATAGTAATTATTTTTGCATTCAAACAAAAACGTATTATTGTATATTCACAGATGGAAATATTTTAGGTTCTCGATTGCACTGTTAGCGTTGTTTCCACAAAGCAGTTTTGTCTGTAGACAAAGTAGCTACTACAGATGACTGCGTTAAACAGCTTCTGCTGCTGTAAAGGTACTCAATCACTTTGCAAGGGTGGGTGGGGGTAGTTGTCCTTTTGCACTTCACAGGAATGACCAAACAATGTCAGCCATTATTTATTTCTGCAGCCCGTCTCACTGCTTGTTTTTCATGCTGTAGTCACGGATGCATCTGATTTATGCCATGATCTTTTCAACATAAATTGGTCCTACAGATAAATATTTTTATTGAATTCTTTTTAACTTGGTCCCCTGTGCAATGTACGCACTCAGTGCTTATGGTGAACTAAAGCTTGTAAATAAACTTGAATGCAGATACCCACTTTGCTCTGTCCTCTGCTATAATAATGCTTGAAACAACAGGAAGCAGAGGAGGAGGAACACTCGGCGTGCTTATAATTCCAGTCCTCTGAGTGTAGTCTGAACATCACCTTGGCCTTTATTTACATCCCCAGGGCCTCAGAGGAAAGTTTTCCACTGGAAGAGCCCGGAATGTGGATGAAGGCTATTCCTGTAACCACTTAGCTTGGGGTTTGGAGCTGTTCCCATTATGAATCCATCGGTGGTGTTGGTCCTCAACTTTGACACACGTCAGCACCCAAAGACTGAGGCTAATAATTAGCTCTGATGAGGTGTGAGGGAGACTCAGTGACATTTGCTACCACACATCTTTATTATGTACATAGTTGCAAATTACTGTGGATATAAAAGGTCTAGTCATGCCAGATTCTGTTATACGTTGTTGAAAGCAACATGTTGTCCGTCTATGTGTACACTTTGGTCAAGCGGTGTAATAGAACACAGCATTGATTTTCAAACATGAGATAAATAGATAGAAACACCAAAAAAATATCCCAGCCAACAAAAAGTGAGTTTCTTACATCGAAGACTTCACCGCCGCCTGATCGGATTTTCTATGTTAGAAAAATCTGATGAGGTTTCTTAACTTGAATGACTTTTCACATTCTCCTTTCTCGTGGTACTAAATTGTAATAAACATGTACAAATCAGTTTTAGCTTCGATGTTATTGTTATTGGTGCATCCCAATCAGAAAGTCAACAAAAGGGCCTGAGGTTTCATTAGACACTCACCTGTATGTAAACATCGTAATTTGCATCAAAACACAGAAATATGTTACTGTGTATGTAATTGTGTCTGTGTTTCATGCTGAATGTCTTCCTATTGGTGTTCTGTGTATTTTTGAAGCATTTCCAATCTTTATTGGTGCAAATGGTTCAGTCATTCAATGCTGCAAAATTATAGGAAGTTCTCTGAGTCAATTAACACACACGTCTAATTGTAGAGATGGAACATATTATTATGTTTAGTCTTGCAGTAACTGTGGATGTTGTTTGGATTTGCTTGATTTTTACCCTGATATTAGCCAGAATTTGAGTCACACATCTGAAAAAAAGGCATGTACACTTTGTTTCGATGCAAACTGCTCACTATGTGAGTGATTCGTATCACGATTGATGGGGGACGCAAGTGAGGAAAGATTGTAGACTTTATGAACTCTGGACAGCGGCTAGGGACATGTAAAGTCTGAATAGGAAATGTAAGATGCACTTTGGTGCTTGATAGCTTTTTGCATGAATGGCTCATGATTGTAGCTAATACTGAGCAGTCAAAGCAGGTCTAATGCAGTTAGAGGAGGAAAAGGGATGTGTATTTGTCTCTGAAAGTTTCTCCTTGGAAATCTTTTCCAGCTTTTAGCACATTGTGCTGCTCTTGTGTCTCAGTCTGTCTAATGTATTATAACTTAATGACACTGGTATTTTAAAAAAAAAAATGTATCTTCTTTTATTTGCATCTTTTCAGAACTATTTGTTTTAACATCTACACTGTGAGTTTCGTGTCCTTTATTCTGTGAAAGTTCTTCATATTTGCACGTTAAGCAGAAACGTACTGTCATGTTTACGTTTAGCTTGTAATGTAATTCCATACTTTGTTAAATTAATACTTAATAAAAGCTTTTGTGATGGAAAACAATCTTTCTGTTTCTTGAGCTCACAGCCACCCAATTAGACGTGTAAAAATATTTCTTGGTTTTTCTAAGTGACTGTATCCCCAAGTAGTTCCAGTAGTAGGTCAGTCAGACATCTCATTTCTATATAGACCTGCCATTGGCCACCATTCGTGAAGCAGATCTCTGCAGCGGGTTTCAGCACGACGCCATTATGAGCCTGCCTAAGGACATGTCCTTGAATTGATTTCGGGTCTGACACCGCTCCTCTGTTTACAGAGGGGGTGCTTGAAACAGGAGAAAGTGCAGGAGAAGGTGCCATAAAATGGGAGAGACATTTCATAAAAAAGAAAAAAAACCCCAAATGTATCTTGTGTGATAAAGACTAATAGAGGAGTTCTTTAAACCTACAGAGAATTAAGGAAGGTGCATTTGCTTTTCCTTTAATTATTTTAACATTTATAAAGGTTATGTTGACAGAAGATAACGCCTCTGTTTATGAAATGCAGAAGTACACAGTCAACATTTATTTCTCGCTACCTGTTCATGTGCACACACATGCATCAACAGCATTTCCTATCATATATTTAAATTCTTCATATGCAGACCTTTTTTCTTTACAGTCGCACAGAGCTTAACACTCTAAGGTAAAGACAGGATTCACTGTCTTTACTTTAGAGGACACATGACATGTGGATGGTTGGGGTTCAAAGCGCTGGCCCTGCAGTTAAAGAACTACTGCTGATCCATTGAAAACACGGCCATATTGGATCTAACGTGAAGCATCCACACATTTTATTCCGACATACATCATTTTCTTGATCTGTTTTTGCAGTAACATATTTAAAAATCCTATGTCTTTGCAAACGAGGCCAATTACTTAAAATATGTTAATTATTCAAATTGGAATACAAGTGTCTCTCAACATTATTGAAAAAATAATGACTTTCGAAATTTCGGTCAGAGACTGCAACTCACATATTGTTTCATTACACACAGGTTGGCATATTTCAAGTGTTTATTTGTTTTAGTTGTGATCATTATGGATTATGGCTAATAAAATTCTAAATTAAAGCTCCTCAGGAAATTAAAGATTGCTAACTTCACAGCTGACACACTGCCACAAGTGGCCATTACTAAAGAAAATGATTGTTTACATGGTGCAGTATCCAAGTACACTGATGGAAAGGAAAATGTTTTGTAGGAAAAAAGTACTCATACTAAACACTTAAGAAGATAATATAGCAAACCCCATTCAAGAGTTTTAGGAAGACTAATAAGGGCTGTCTTAATACATAAACTGTGCCATAGGCTTATTGCCTCTCTATCATGTTTTCCTGATGCAGTAATAATGCACAACGAGCCACTAAATATTGAGAGCATATACTGTGCTGTACATGAACAGTATCTTAAAAAACATTCCGGTCAAAAACTGTCAGACATAATAATTGAAGTGAACGAAAGCAAAAAAAAAGTCTAAACATACATGCACGTAAGAAATAAATGCTTAGCTTTTTGGATTGAGTTACAAAAATAATTTTACTTTTGGATTATATTTTATGTCTTCTTGAGATGCAGCTGTGTACCCTCTGGAGTTAATCATCCGGCAAGTAAAATAGGAAACACCTTTTACTGTAAGGAAATTAAAGTAATTTAATTAGTTTGAGTTGGCCTTGCTGAGCACCTGTAAAATAAACCAAGAATAATTGCATTACTGTTTGAGTTTGTGTAACAGGTTAAGTTTGTGCTGCACCTGGGTTTCTGGAGTCATATTTAGGACATGTTGGTTGACATGTTAATCTGTTTGTTAACCAGCAGTGTCGTCACTGAGCGGTCTTGGCTCACAGTCAAAGGAAGCTGAGTGACGGAAGCGTTGAAGGCTTTCTGACAGTTGGTGAGTGCTCTGCGCAGCAGCTTAATCCTTTCAGCAACCAGTGAATGTGGCTCCATATGGCCAGTCAATGAAAACCTGCTGTGAAGCTAATTTGATTCTATGATTGGACCTACTCAGCAGCTTGCTCAATCAATCTTATGATTCATCCAGTTTCACTGAGAAGTGAAGCAGGAAATTAAGACATGCGTAGTTAGTTTTCATTACAATGTGGCTCATATATCTTAGTCTTTGATGTATTTATCTCTTGAAGATGTGTTGGATTTGCCACCATCAGCGAAACATTTCACAGCAAGCTTAGGCTTTTTTTTTAACACCAGTCTTGCATATTTTTAGCCATTCAGAGCTAGCCACCCTTAGTGGCCCTTGGGCTCTAAGCGGCTGCTTAGTTTGGTTATGCCTTGGGCCGGCCCTGGGTCTAGAAAATAACTGTGTGGTGGTTTTTCTTTCCTTTTTTTTTTTAGAATTTCTTCATGTACTTTCTCAAATAGTTTCCAACTTGGTACTTCCTCATTCAACATTTGCAACTATATTTTTGACACACGATACATTTGGTTTGGATGACCGTTTTCCTTAATAAACTAAATCCACATTTCAGAGATAACTTTTTTATTTACTCGGCTCATATTTGACTGACATTATTTGATAAACTGAAACATTTATGCATGACAAATACTGCACATTGAAGCTTCAATATCTGCTCCGAGGACATGTAGACATGTATCCAGGATCAAACCTCCAAATCTGGACAATTATTAAAAAAGTTGAAAACCCTCAACTCTCAAGCCACAGCTGTTAAGACCAACCAAATGAGTACAGTCAAATCAACAACAATGTGTACCACTTTCTGTGCATTCAGCTGTGATAATCAGACAACATTGTCATGAAGTGCAACAACCAACAGCTGCTTACATAACTCCTGTGTTCATGTGATGATGACGCGCTCTTCACTTCCCCCTCACCCCCAGGCCTCAGCAACAGCAACAACAGACCCTAGGACGCCTTTTCAGACCAGTGCTGCTTCTCTCACCTCACCTGGAGCGTCCTTCACCTCCAATAAAAGGAAGCCGCTGCAGAGCACACAAATAAGTTCTGTAGTTTGAATTTTAATCCTTTATATGAGGCGTTCACAAAGATAAAAAGTAAAATGTATCCAGAAATGCTGATTCAGAGGCAGCTGCAGCCACATGGGGTCAGGTCATAACCTGGTCGAAGTGAGCACTAGATCTGAATAATTGATCTGCTAAATGATCTTCTACTGCTATGGAAAATTCATTATGTTGTTTTGAACTCACCGTGTTGTCTTTCCTAAAACCATGCATCTTCATGTCATAACATTCACTTAGACACTCTCACAAAGATGGAAAGACAAGACAGGATAGGAGTCTGACTCTATCTTCTTCAACATTTCCCAACCTCCCTCTCTACTGAACCCACTTTGACTCATCTGTCTACCTATTTTATCACAAAAAAAATGTAATGTGAACAATCTACATCTCTTAAGTTGGGATGCATATGTAAGCTTTACATATATATTGAATAATTGTTTTCTATAAAACACAATAAAGTCAAGCATGCGTGTAAATCAAATACATATTGTAAAAGGAGTTGCTTATCTCCTAAACTCCCCAACTATGCTTTTAGACATGTATAATAATTCATGAGGATATCATGAGATATTAATAGAGACGGCAGCTTTAGTTTTGTGACAGGTAGTTGTTTGTGACAAAGGCAGATCTGGTATTCTCCATAAGAGCTTCTATTGTTTGAAACTCACTGCTTAACGTGGAATTTATTTGCCTTCAATCCAACTTTTAAACCCGTTGGCTTGAAGGCAACGGGTTTAAACCTCCAGTCCAACAGAACTCACCTTATTCTTACAATGATGTTTGGACTTTTGGTTTTAAAATAAAAGAACTCAGTAAATAATGTTTTGTTGCTTTATTTATATCCTCCACAATCTGTGGAAAGCTTCTCAAAGGATGAATCAACTAACCTAAAAAGTTTGTTTATGAGGGAGTGCCACGGCTTGTTTCACCACAAACCATATTTGGATGTGTTTCAGGAAAATCAGGGGGAAATGCTTCTGAGGCAATACTTTCTCAGCAAAACAATGGCCCATAGCCATTTCTGCATGCCACATATCAGACTGATTAATTAAGGACTGATGTAAGGTTGTATGGGACCTTAAGCAGAATTTGATTTGGAGTCCCTTTTGATGTCAGGAACATCAAAACAAATATAAAAAATATATATCTATTGAGGGAATTGATATTAAAACGTGTCTGGGAGGCCCAGTGATGGTTCGGGGGCCCTAAGTAGTGGCTTACTTTGCTTAGAACTTGGGCTTCCCAGTGCTCTGGTTAAAAGGATCCGTTTATGTCTTGTTCTGTGTTTTCTGTGTGTTAATTTCGAGTTTTCAGTGTCTCTGTATCTCTGTGTTGTCCTGTTCTCCCCTCGATTACTCCCAGGTGTTTCTCGTTCCCTAATTACCCCGTGTGTATTTAGTGTCACCTGTGTCTCTGCGCCTCTGTCGGGTCCTCGTCTAATGTGGGTTCTGTCCTCCGTGTTATCCAGTCGTTTTAATGGTTGCTACCGTCGTCGAGCCCTGGTTTCCGCTCGGCCGTGCTGCCCGTTGCAGGACTGTGTTTTTCTTTATTAAAATCACTTATTCATCTTACCTGGGTCTACAGTGTCTACCTCACCACCTCACCACCCACAATTCATGACAGTTTAATCTGGAGAATAATAAGATCAATATCTAATTACATGTACGCAATGGCCAAACTAGTCTCTTCTTTAAACTTTTGCTTTTCTTGTTCTTTGGTATCCTGTTTTTTCTGCCCTTTTTGCTCCAGTTTTGTATTGCTTTTGACCTGAGTGATCATGTTTGATTTGATCTTCTAAATTTACATTTAATTAACGTTTCCATAAAACTGACAATTATCTGCTGACCTCTCCATAATACAACATAATTACCTTTTGTTTATTGTCCACCTGTCTGTTGTAAATAGGTGTATTTATTTCCTTAGTTTTCATTTTTGATTTTTATACCCAATCTTTTACAGCTTTTTTAAGGAGTAGTTTTAGTACTGCTTACCTTTGTAATTGTTACTCTTTCTTTTCCAGTATGGACAAGTCTGCTGTTCCATTAAGTAGATGAGTGGGACTGCAGCCACAGTAAATTTTTGCACAGTCAAGAGCAAATAATTCTGGGCCAGAGGCATACACATAAATTATCCACTAATCCTGACAATTTTCAAGAGCAAACCAGAGATAAGCGAAATGACACATTGAGAGATTCAGGAATAGACAGAAATAAACAGGCAGGAGGCAGATTAGAGTGAAGGCACGTACAGAGGAGCTGTGTGTTTAAGCTATACTTAACAGACTATTTCTTATCAGTCCCAAGCTGACAGGTCTGTCACCGCCACTCAGAAAATGCCATCAACGTGAGCTACTCCTGAGGATTTCCTTTTCAATTAAAATGTGATTATTGAATATATCTGAGTGATTTCTACTATATCTACTTGTAAAGAATATGATGAAATGATCATTTTGTTCACACGTCACTTACCTTGGTGTTCTTGAAAGCACCAACCCAAGAACCCTACTTTGACTAGCACTATTTCAACTCAGACTAGGACTGATCTGATATTCTTCATCTTCTGCAGTTGTAGCTTCAAGTATGACAATATTTAACTCCAGTAACTATAGATCAGTTTCATATTCAGCCATAGAGACCAATCTACAGCTACTACTGATCTACTTTATTTCATGTTTTATTTCCTAACCAAAAACAAATAAATAAACAGACAGTACAGTATTGACCAAATTATAGTGGAGATGATTTCTTAGGACCTCAGGACATTGTGTTCTTTGTGCACAGATGTACATGTCTCATTTAAAATACCTACAGCAGTCTCTGTTATGCGTTTATGTACAAGGTTGTGCAAGAGGATCTATTACTCATTGAATGGAGAAGGTCACCCTCAAATACACACAACGTTTCGTTCTAAGGATGCTTGTCTAAGAAGCCCTGGATGTGCAGCTTTTTCTAGCTTTGTATATCAAGTGACTTTAGATGCTCATCTTTGTCTCCTCCACCGGCACTTTATCACAGAGAATGATGTCAATGGCTGTCACTCCGGCTCTCATTTACAAAGGAAGGGGAAAAAAAACCAAAACGACACCACTATCTGCTGTTTGGAAGCACAGCCCGACGCGTGAGTGATTCAGCAAAACGTGACCGCTGTCAGTATAGATATTTGTTAGTGGCTATCCCTCCCTGCAGCTGGATGCTCTGTGTATCCACCAAGCAGCAGAAGCGACCCATAAATAAGAAAATACAGTGAACTTGTTTATGCGTACATATTTGTGTGAGAGGCTGTGTGTGTATTTAGGCTGCCCTGTGCACGTGTTTCTGCCTTTGTTAACCCGAATCATATCCTTTTCAGCCTTTCCCCTGTATCTCTGTGAGCCCTGTTGGCTTTGGGTGCACAGGATTCACAACAGGTCTCATAAATTAACGATGATGGTGCACTCTCTCACACCTCTCGTCTTGTCTGGCTTCCATCCCAAAGCACTCTCCGGGTCTCTCTCTGAGTCTCTCTCACAGACACGGGAAGGTCACATGGAGCCAGTGTGTGATGACATGAGCTGGAGTCTTGACTTTCGACACCAAGTCTAGTTTTATGGTATTTTTTATTTGATGCAATACGTGGATGTGTACACAGTGCTGAAATATACATAAAGGAAATATTTCAGTTTATTTCAGGGCAGGAAATGGCTGAAGAATTTTAGGTCAGCTGCTGAGCTAAACCTCAGACTCCACTGAAGAGTTCAATTGTCTGAGTATAGTGTTGGGTTTTATAGCTCCAACATTTATAGCACAGATGCTTAAAAGGTAGGATTAATTTATTTAACATTTCAAGATGTATATATCTTATTTCATCGGGTACTCCAAAACTTTAAAAGGCATTTGAACAATTTCAAGTTTTTAGAGCATTTTAAGTCATTTTTGCTGTTTAATAAAATAATGCACAATAGCAGAATTACATCTGAACTGTTTTGAACACCGATTGATAGAGCTGCATCACGCTTAAGATATTTTTCCGTGTATTTTCTTTTTTATTCTGTGCACACGTGTAGAAGAAACGGTTTCTGTGTGACGAATCAAACTGATGATCTTCATGCATGTGTGCACCCAGACTCCATATGGTGTCTTATGTGGAGAGGCGATTCAGGCTCTCTGCTGCCCTCTGGTGTTCTATCATCTGAAAACTTTACTTTCTACTTGATCCAAATCACAACAACTCAAAGTCTATACACCATCTTAACAAAAAGGACAAATCATTCATCATTCTGTATGCAGTTGATAACATAAAAATGATGACATACCAAATTATAATACCAAGAACTGTAACATAATTTAGGGTTTGTGTTGCTTTGGTTTGAAAGAGATTCATTCTGTAGGTGAGATTTACAATTATAAATATTTTAATGTGACCTGCTAACATCAGGGACTGCTAAAGCTTCCTTGGAGTGTCTGGAAAACTCACACAGGTGAACTTATGAAGTCCAAAGAGAAATAAAATATTAATCAGGGCTGTTCGCTTTGAACGCTTTTAAATGCACTGCCTTTGCTGCCCCCCACTCCTGTATTTACAGGTTGCTTTTTTGTGCAGGTTTTTTTTTGCAGCCTCACACTCTGTCCTTATTATGGGAACAGAGTGTGAGTTACAGTTTTTTTTCACCTCCAATAAACTTCATGTTTTAATTTTTCTGATCTAATGAGAAGGGCAGTGCCTTCATGGCTGCAGCTCCAGGGACCTGTCTTCCTTGTCTTTGTTTTGTTAATTTGTCTTTCTTTGTTCTGAAATAAAATTTTGTTCTGCATCTGAACAATAACAATAAAATCATTTTGATTCTAATTTTGGTAACTGTCATTCACTGAGGGGAAAAGTAACTTGTTGCAGTTGCACGTAAAAAGATGTGAAAAGCCTTAAAATAAAGTAATCTCTTTTTGCAGTAGCACCATTATCATTGAAAAACATTTTAAAATTCAAATCTTTATTAAAAACATAATGCACCCTATTTACTGTCCTCCTTCAATAATTCAACAGGTGCAATTTGCATACTTGTAGTTTGACATTAATAATGTTAAATTCATATTTTGTATCCCGGGCTGTTTCCAGCAAGACATTTTCAAGCCACACTCTGAAAAGGAGGAGTCAGTATTGTGACTGTGCCAGTAGGATAAACTTTTAGCCCAATAACAAAACATGGGGAGCTCCAGAATAACAACATTTCTGCAAAATGGGATCTGAGCTGATGAAGAAATATAAATCCACAATAAATCCAAATATTTATTCAGTGCGACTCTTTTGTAAAATTAAACATAACCTCTTTGATTTTCAATGACTCCCATCCTTTGGTGAATAATTTTACCTAATTATTTCGACTGACATTTTTTAGACTACATCTACTGATTAGTACAACTTGTTGCAGACACAATTAAATTCTTTTAAAACAATGTAGTTATTCTGGGATTATTAATAAATCTTTACTGGCATGACATCAGATTACTTGAGCTCCTGTTCAAAATCTCCAAATGTGTCTCATTTATCTGGCTATGCCACATGTTCAAGTGAACACAATCAAGAAATGTCTTCCTGAGACACAGGCCACTACCTCTGTCTCTGTCCTTGTCTTTGACGAGACACATCACAGCCTCAATTTGTCTGGATTTACGCCTGCTCTCCCTCCCAGTTCACCCTCTCACACTCCATCTGGTCCCTCCAATCTTCACAGCCCAATCTTTCTCTGAATGCATTAGCTCGAACATCATCTATGTAGGAGGATCACATTTAGACTCCCACCTGCTCATTTAGTCCCTCTTTCAGGCGTATGTGTCCCCCACACAAGAATAAATATAAAAACAAATCATTTGATCATCACTGCTGTCTCTTTTCATCAGGCTTCACATAGCTTTTCTTAGATAAGCTGACACTTCTCATCCTGTCACCTTCTCTGCCTCTCCAAGGACTTCACTGCTGCCATGGTGACCAGCTTCTGCAACACAGGTGCGACCCTGACCTTGTGGGCCAATTAGCCTTTCATGTCTGTGGATTAATTATACCTGTGTCTCTTGTTGCTTGCAGTGTGTTTGTGTGTTTTTATTAAAAGTGACCATGATTTTCTCTGGTTATCTAACACAGCCTAGACTTGAGGTAGAGGACATTTCTGTGCCCCATTAAGATTTGGCAGGTGACAAATGGAGGGCTTAAGATGTTGAATGGGGAGTAAATAATCAGACTCTTCTGGTTTGTGTTGTTTTAGCTGATCAGCCATCAGAATAGAATAGAGATTCAGATAAGAACATTTTGGCACAAACTCTGCCCCACATCTACATAATCTCCCACGTTTTGTAAGGAATAACTGAACCATTCACATAAATTTTACTCAAAACACATATCAATATTGTACAACAGAGCTTAAGAGGACAAAGGAAATCTATATAAGAGTGCCTTGCAAAAGTATCACACTCTTTAAATTTTTCAAGATATTGTAAAGCAAGTCACAATTAAAATATTTATTGTTTGTTTTTTTTGAAGTAAGATGATGGACACTGTAATTTATAAAATGTTCTTCAAATACACATCTTCAAAATATGGCATTCGTATATCCAGATCCCTTCACTCTAGTGTCTTAGAATAAAAGAAAATGGCAACCAACTGGTTTCAGAAATCACCCATTCAGAAAATACTGTTCACCTGTGTGTAATTTGTGTCAGCATACATACAGCTGGTCTTCAGAAGTCTTATAGGTTTGTGAAAGAATATTAGGGAACAAAATATTATGTGGAACAAGAAACACAAAGGACACAACTGCAAACCATGGAATGACATGGAATTTCTCCTATATTGAAAGCTGGGCACGGAGGAAATTAATTACAGAAGCAACCAAAAGGCCCATGGTGACTCTAGGGACTGCTAACCAATGCTTGGGACGGAAAATCTGTTGACAGGACAACTATAATCATACTAGATTTACTCAGCGATAGCAACGTGACTGAGTTTTTCTTACGTTTTCAGTATATTTACAACCAGGCCTTGAAAAAGACTTGTAAAGAAGTACAAAAAAATCTATTCTTTATTCCAACAGTACATTTTTACATCAGCCACATGCCAGGAAATTACAGATTTTAATAAATTGCTCACACCACACCCATTAGCATCCCATAGATTTCGTCAAAACTCCTGTTTGCCTGTAAGATAACACTTAATATTTTCTAAAATAATTTCACCAGTTTGGAGAAAACAGATATTTGACCGCTCCTCCTCATCATACGGTCTCTCCAGGTGCCGTAGTCCAGAATTCAAAAACGACTTTCCTGGAGCTTTTACTTGAATCCCTTCTTCACACACCTGAATCAAGTGAATGGCTTGTTACCAGGCCTCTACAGAGCCGAATGTCACAAGGGAAAATAATCATTTGATTCTGGAAGCTTGAGCGCTTGTTGATGAGAAGCTCAATCTTTTTTTTCCATCTAAGTGCCAGCAGAGTTTAGTCTTTGCACTGTGTCCCTCCCAAACAAGAAGTTGGAAAGCAGACCTCGTGTCCTCAGAATGCCCTTTGCTGTAGTTCTCTAACACAGACTAATGGAGAGCTTTTTTTCTTTTACAAGTCTGCCACTTGGTGAGATCATTATTGGACCTCATCTTGATAAGGGGTAAGAAAGATACACTCCTGTTGAATATAGAAATTTGTTCCTGAAGGTAAACAGTCATGTATTACTGATTAGAGATTTTGAACTACTGATTAAGTTCTGGGAAAAAAAAGCATAAATTGAACAATAACTAACACCAATTGTGACATCAGTAATTTGGTTAAATTGACTTAGAAATCTTATCTTACTCCACTTCAGTGTCTTTTCCTAATTTAGTTCTTGTTTTTCAAAAGAATTCACTGTGAGATCAAGTTACTGCAAGATAAGATTAATTTGTTTCCTAGTCAACATACTAACACGTAATTGTCCTAGTAGATAAAAGACTCTTTCATGTTGTGAAACTGGTACTTATATCTGGTTCTGTTCAGTTCCTCTTAAGCAGAAAGGAGTTTCATACTAATGCACATTACTGGGCCCAGTTTTCTCTCTATAGAGTCAAAAGGCATTATAGAAAGAAAAGGCCTGTTATGTTAAAAAACCAACACATTACAATCAGGGAGTCTTAGACAAGACTAATCCAACGATTATAATCAAACATGACAACTACTCCAGTGAACAGTCAAATTAGAAATTATACACAAATGAACAAAAGATAACAGACATATTAAAACTCTGTGGATGATTCTGAATATTTTAATGTTACATATTGGCATTGGAGCATCTGAATGCAGAGACGAGGACTGTAGGTGCATGGTGACAAGCAAACAAATTCAAGACTCAACATAACAGGCTGTTGAGATTATGATACTCACTGAGAAAACTATAAACTTTTTTTGCTGCAGAGTGTGATTTCTGGATTGCTGGATAGATGAGGCAACGAGAAGATCGACAGGAACTCAAAAATAGATTTTGTCACTGAATTCCTGAAATATATTTTTAAAGCTAATGCAGGTGTGTGTTTTCTATGTACATGTAAATAGATGCAAAGAAGTCCGCAGCTTAAGTTTACAAAATATTACAACATCAGATCCAAAACGTAATTTTGACGAGTGATTGTTATCCGGGTGAAGGGGAGACTTGCTCTTCCAATTCTTGACCACTTGATGGCAGCATAGGTTTAGTGTTTGGGCTTATGCTGCAGAACAGAGGTAGACTTAACAAGCAAATAAATTGAAACCTCATCCTCTGGGCCTTTGAGGAGTCTTGTAAGGCGCTGCATTAAAATGTTCTTATTGGCTGTTTCTGTCCCCCCTCACTCTCCCCATCTCTTCTCTCTGTCTTTTGGGGAGGGTTTGTAAGGACTGCTGCCTATTAAAGCGTCTGTGAGAGCAATGTGTTGAAGAGGGGCCAGCTCAGCTCTCAATCTGAAGAATGTGTTGGCATATACAAGGGGCGCCACTGAAATGGAACTTTAATTAATTTACACGAAAAGCTGAACAATCGTAAAAGCGTAAAAGCAGACCTCAGCGCTGACAACTAACAGCTTAGGTAATCCAGGCTGGAACATAGCTTCCTTTAACCTGAAAATTAGACTTTTACGAGGGCTTGTACTTGAAGCCTACTCCTGTGTAAGGAGGGGAAGATAGCAGCTGAGTGTGAGTGTGTGCCTGGGCGTCAGATGGTAGAGGTGGGCTGTGAATGAGCCTTTGATCTATCCAGCCAAGTTTCCCCTGTGGACAGCAGCTGTTATGATACACACCGTCTAGTAGCAACAGATCCTCCCAAGATGGTTCCCCAGCGCTCCTCTCAACTCTCCTGTCCTGTTTTCTCTTTATTTTCTCCTAAGGCAGTGATTAATGAAGGGGAAATGAAAACAATAGCCCTGCCAGTCTGCAGGCCAGTGGTAGTCCTGCCAACCTGACAGCAAATCAGAGAGAGCAAAACTTTAGGTGAAAGTCTGTGATGGAGCAGAAACTGTTTAAACTGCATTTTCATGGAGGTCTTTTTATGAGTTTAAACAAGGGAGATTTATTGTGCAAGCTAAACTGATCATTATGAGGGACAGTTACATACTGAGTATGGTTCTTGTTTGAGTTGCATCTACAGAGAGATAAAAGATAATACAGTTTAATGGGTACATGTTAATATAAGGTGCTTTGTCCCAAGGAACCGCTTTTATCATAAGTATTTGTAAAGATGGAGCAACTCAAGGATTCATTCTTTCATATTCTATACATTTTTGTGACTTATTTTTTGTAAATATTATTAGTTCAAATACAGTATTTCAGACCTGCCACACTCTTTTCTCTACTAGCTTGGGCATGACTGGGTCTTCTGAATTGCCAAATTAGTTACTAAGTGGCTTAAGGACTGGCCGTGATACTTGTAGCCCTTTCACAGCTCTTGTTTCACTCCCATAAATCTATTTATGGGCAGAGAAACGTGGCCTACAAACCTAACTCAATTGCACATGTTCTGTCAGGAGAAATAGACCAAGAAATGGTCCATCAAACTCATTGATGAGTCATTGATGCAAGTCATGCAGTTCCGTGGCAATGCTATCTAACCTTGAGATAAGAAGCTAAATTTGAGGGAGGTTTGAAAAATGTCCAGAAATAATTGTTTATTGTACTGGCATTTTGCAATAATTTCAGTTATCCTACCTGTGTGATTAAATATAGCAAATTTCTATACACTGTATTTAATGTGTTCCACATCTCCTTCCTGGAAGTTCAACAAAAAATTTTTTTTTGTGTGTCAGCAATTTTGTTAAATGTACTTGTGAAGTTCTGCATGGCTGGCACCAGTCCGCCGGATTTGCAGATCCTTTGCAACTTTTCCCTGTTTTTCGTATTCACTTTAGGGGTAGCATAAGCTGCTCCAAGCCGTACATTGTGTGCAAGCGATTTGATAGACAGAATACCGCATTCATTGATTTGGTCGTTATTTACATCACTCCAAACGACAATATTTTATCCACTGGAGTCGACCAGCGGACATCCCACTGCTACACAGTGTGGAATCGCATGACTATGAGCTTAATCTTGAGCAGCAGCAGCAGGAATACATGCATGCATGATTTCGCTGTGTGAAACACTGGAACACTTTACCCTGAATGTGCATTTTATTCTTTGTTTGAAAATTTATTTTAAATAAAGTTCACGCGTGGATTTTGGTTTACATCTTTTGACTGCGCTATCTAAATTCACAAGGTTGTATATTTAATAAATAAAGTGCCGCAATCAGAAATTTTAATTAATTTCATTATGCTTGGGCCAGCAATTCATTTCTAAAGGACAAAATAGAATAAATAGAGGTATTTGCCTCCATGAAAACCACAAACTCAAGGTTCTCCATTGTTGAATGTTGCTGCAAACTTTATCATCATCAGAGCTATACGACCACAGGTTCTGTGCGCTCACCGCCCGCCCACATTCCCACGTTGCTGCCTATGTTCACGCCTACAAAAGTGAAGAACAGACTGCAATGGAGATGCTCCAAACTGGGGTAGAACCAAAGCAGACATAACCGGCTAGAGTGAGACTTGACGTTTGAAGAAATGGCGTACGTGTGTCTGTAATGCTCTATTTATCGAATTATTAGCCTCAGAAAAACTAAAACAGTAGATCACTAAAGCAAAGACAAGCATTAGGAGCATAAAATAAAGATCTGACTTTGATCAATCATTGTAGATTTTAAAATGAATTAAAATTTTATTTCATTGAGACTTTTCCCTGTCCTAGTATTCAATTCCTCATCTTTTTCATACTTTAAAAGTGCAGTTATGTAATGATACTAAGTACATAAACGCTACATAGAGGTACAATAAAAATTTACTTTAACTTGTCTTTTAGTAATTTAATAATCAAACTGCTTTTAAAATGAAAACTTGTGTTTTATGATCTTTGGTTCTCTGTGTTGTTGAATGAAGGTTTGTGGAGCAAACACACGTGCAGTGCAGTGTGGTCAGGACAGGGCCGAACCGCAGGCACCCATGTGAAATGAGTCAGTGAACAAACTTTTATTCCTCCTCTGTGCTGCTCTGTTATTAAACTACCTCAGCTAAACTCCCAGACTGTGGATAATTCACCTTTGCTCATTTATTCTGATGTGTATTGACACAAAAAGTGGCCGTTCTCCCTGGACACTTTAGTCTATTCTGTGACCTTAGAGGGAACTTTCTCAGTGTGGCCTAATGCCAGCTGAGGGGTTGGAGCACCATTTATCCCTGTGGTACCTGTCTAGCACGCCGATTGGGTTACTAAGTGTGTGCTGGGTACTTCCTTAGCCATTCAAGACTTCTAGCTCTGCAGGCATGTGCAAAGGCCTACAAAGATCCATTTACATGCTCATCTCTCCTTGAAGCACAGGTTTGAGATGAGGTGTGCATGTTCACGTTTGCATGTATGAATACTTTTAAATGTTTGCTTTTTTTACTCAAAGAAACCCAGACATACATTTTCCCTTTCTCCTATTTTTTCCATGACAAACATCTCTTCCTGATGTAAACAATCACTTAGGTCATGTACAGTATATTTAAAAATCCACGAGTCGTTATTGGTAGTGGTTCGTCCAATAGAGATGCATCTTTCTCTCGTGAAGCAAGCCTAAGCATGACAAATGTGTTGTGAATGAATATCGTGTTGCTGGTTCACCCCATCTCTGTGCATGGAGCTCAATGCCTCTCCACTTTACACCCCAAATATACATCCTGGTGCGCGCACACACACAGACACAGCTAAAGCCCCCCCACGGGCATCAGTCAGTGAACCAATCCATCACAGGACATTTGTGTTGATGTGATGAGGTGGAAAAAAAAGTGTAGCTGAGTGAGGAAGAAAAGGACAGATGTGGGGTTAAAGATGAAGAACAGGGCAATGGCGAAAACACTGTAAAGGGCTGATCACAGTGATGGATGAGGGAGAAGATGGTGGTTGATAGTTACCCTCCTTTTTTCATTAAAGTTTTTCTCAAGCAAGAAAAATGAATGTCTGAAAAAAACGTTAAAAAAAAAATGGAGAGAGGCTGAAGCCGGTGGAGTTTAAAAGGAGTGGAAAAAGAGAAAAATCAAGACAAGCGAGGTTTCCCCTGCAGGGCTGTGTGGCTGGCTGTGTGCTCCTGTTCTGTTAGGCAGCCGTGGCTGGCTAAATAAACAGTCGTAATTGGCTGTGGAGCCCCACTAGTCTGGGGTTTCACTCGCTTTCATCCTCTGGAAGCTGCTGGGAAGCTGTGGGAGAGGTGAGGTGAGGCATCATGAGAAGCACACATGTGCTCAATCATGCGTGCTCACGGGACCAGCGGACAGATGTGAATACGGTACATAGGTGAGCTCTGAACATAAAGAGGCTGTGGCTTAATTCCGTCCTCGTCCTGTCTCGACATAAATTGTGCCACACTGGAATGTGTCAGTGAGCTGCCACCATCTCTTCCTGCATTTCAGCTCAAAGAGCGTATTATGACCACCTGCTCAGCATGTCAGGGGGCACAACATGTATACGCACACGTCCTTATGTTTCCTTTAACAGATGATCACTCAGATAAAATCAACAGCATCAGTGACTGAGCGTATTGAGAGCTTTAAGGAAAATGACTGAACTGAAATCGACACCGTGGTCCAACAATAAGGCACAGACATTTTTGTGGTTGGTGGTTGATGAGGAAATACAAAGGGAGCTAGGTGTTGGTTTGTTAGATACAAATCACGTCAACACCCAAATCGAGTGGAGTTGAGTAAAGTCAAGTCAAGATGAGGCGAACAGATACAAATGGGAAAGAAAGCCAATACTCTAAAAAAAGACTTTTGGCTTTACTTTCAGCAAGAAGTTCCTATGACATATAGACTCAGGGTAGCTCAATACAATGCTTACAACATTTTTCAATTTTTTATTTTTTTTAAAAACCATTTATTCTTTTACTTCAACTTCTCAATTATGCCCTACTTTGTGTTAGTTTTTCACATAACCCCCCCGATAAAATACAAAGTTTTTAGCTGTAATGTGGCAAGATGTGAAAAAGTTCAGAGTTTAAATACCTTTTTAAGGAACTGTAAGTCATAATAAAATAAATGCCATATATAACTGCCTTGTGGATGTTTAAAGTTGAGATGTAGAAAGACAATGAATTATTAATTCCAGGCTTCAAATAATTTTCAATCAACTCTAGAGAATAACAAGTTTTTTTTTTTTGCTCTCTTTTCCCACGGCCAGACTTTTCTCCATGGTTGTTTCCATTTGGTGGGAACCTGCCAACAGAGGGTGTCCTATGAAAAGAGAACACCTATAAATACTAAAACTGCATTCTCAGTGCGATGGAAATGTGCTGTCTTAGTAAAAGAAAGTGGAATATAAAGAGACTCTCACTCTCACCACGTTGGCCCTTGTCCCAGAATGACTGGAGAGAAAGTATTGTGAAAGAGGTTGTCATGGTAGAGAACAGTAGAACAGAAAAAAGGAGAAGCACTAGAGGGCGAAGAGAGGAAGATTTGCTGTCTTGATTTCTTTTTTGTGCCTTGTTTTTTTATTTGGCTTGAAAAGCAAAGCAGAAAGAAAGAGACAACATGACTGATCAGAAATTGCTTTATTGTGTAGCCAAGTTGCACTGCATACCCAGCACAGGGCTTCTAAACAGCATTTGATATAAATTGTTCCAAAGAATGAACCGTTCTGCAACAAACAATGTCACTTGTTAAAAATGTTGGCGCTTTGCAAAAGTTTAACATTGGGATTGTTATTGTTTATGTTTATTGCCCACGTCCTTTTCTTGCTGGACAAAAAAAAGAAAAAGGAAAAAAAAAACAACTGCAGTCACAAATAATAGTAGTTTTTATCTTCACAGTTTTAGATTATAAATCCCAAGCCTCTAAATGATGGCTGTAGAAATAATGCAACTCACATATATATTAATTGACTGTGAGAATGCTTCACATAAAGTTGCAAGACTGAACACAAAGTGTTTTAAAAGACATATTCACTGAGCCGGATTATCTCTGTTCCTTATTTCATATAGTTACAACTACACTGAATTATATACTGTCTAAAACATAAATGTAGACATTTTATATCTACTTTCTATCATTTTAAGTATTGAAATTTACTCTCTGAAGAGGATGACTGTTTCCCACTGTGTTTTTGAGCATCTCCTGAATATTAAAAAGTTTGCAGTGGGATCATTTTTGGCACAGGAGACCCTGATTGTGATTTAAGGAGCAGAAGGCGACTCCGGCCTGAGATCAGCACCCCAGCCTCCCTCCATCGCCACTGAACTTCTCTCCCTTCAACTTGTACGACTGCTGACTCTTACACGGCTCCTCGAGCAACCTACACACCCCAGGAACCCACACGAGCCATGAGAGGATATTCTGTGTCCGAATATACACATGGGCGTGCGTGTTTTGTGGAATCAGAGTCTCCTTATACAAGCTGTGCATGTGTCAGGCACCTCATGTATCAGACAGCACCTCTGCTTGCTGAAGCAAAATGAAAGCGAAGCAACCGGTTTTCCTATATCTGGCTCATATATGCCGCTCAAGACCCAGACACACACATGAATAATTGAGTTCAAAGGTAGAACATGAAAAGAAATTTTTCCTTTTTGAAAGCTAAAAATGTAAATATGAATATGGTTGTAAGGAGTTAAGCACTCCCCTTTGGGGCAGAAAACAAGTGATTGTTCTGTTGATAAAAATGCGAAACCACACAGAGAGCGACAGAGGAAATAAGGACGTTATGGGATCGTTATTGAACAGTGAATATATCTGAAGATGTAGAGAGCAGACAAGGTGCAAAATTATTTAATACGGGCAAAAGTGGATGGCAATAACTTTTTCATAAGAGCTCCCTGAAGATGACATTTTATCAGCAATTCCCTTGCAGCATGAAAGAAAGAAAGATGGAGTGGAGAGAGAGCTTCTTCCGAAAGCGGCAGGCAGCCAACAACAACAGCCGACTCCAGTAGGTCGGCACAGGAAGGGGGAGGAGGGGGCAAGAGAGTGGATCTGTGAATGTGTGTGTTTTGAGGGAGGGGGGGTGGACGGGTGGGATGTGCTGTTAAAGCCCTTATGTGTGCACCCTGCTCTCCTCAAGCGTTCCCGTTTGTTGTTGGCGAGCCAGAGGGCCTTCGGCTGGACTCGGTCCCGTGGGAGTCGTTGCACGGCATTCCTTTCCCATTATTCCAGGCGTCTTTTTACGAGCAGCACCATCCCCGGATTCGGCTGGCCTTCCCTCTTGCCCCTGATGTCCTGTGTTTTCATCCTTGTCATTATTTGTTGGTTATTAGCTGCTGCTGCCCAGCTGAATGATGGGGATGTGCCAGAGAAAAGGAAGCGGGAGGGAAAGAGTGATTTTACGCACTCTGAAGCCTTCCCCAGTGTTTGAGTGTGTGTTTCCCTTTTTATCATTAATCAAAACCGACAGCGTGTCTACGTTTTACAAGTCCGAGAAAAGCATTTTAAATATGTCTCACTAATGCTGCCATCCGAACCTGCAGCAGTGAGCAGGTGTTCCACGTGAATATTTTACTTCTTCATCATGCTTTTGGTTCTCCTCATTACCTTCTGTCCTCGGTCCAAGTTTTCACACCGTTCTTCCTCTTTCTTCAGTCTTCCTCATCTGGGTCTCGGTGACCTGGCAAGGGAGGAATGCTCAGATCAGAATGTCATGACTTTAAAAAAAAAGTCTCCACCGGGAGGGGTCAGGACCCTTGGGCCTGGGAGGGACCTCCTGACTTACGGGCTGACTGACAAGTACAGGAGAAAGTAGTTCGGGTCGTCCTTGTGTCAATGAGGACAAACACACACATTCAAACACATGCACACATATCAACAGGCTCCAGCCGGGCTATGCCTTCTGTGGGAAAGAGGGGAAAGATCAACCACAGCTGTGACTGGGTTCACTGCACGGGAAAGTAGATGCTTCCTGACCCAGAAGTCATGTGGCGATATCACATGACTATTTTTGATCTGCCTTGATCTACAGCTTTCTCTGTTTTGAATTTGCATTAATTTTGCTTCCATAGGGAAGAAAAAGCAAGATGCCCGTCACAAGGCTCAATGACATGTAACCAAACAAAAAAAACAAAAAGGGGGATTAAACTAGAAGCCAGGGCTTATTTAGCTTCTTCCTCATTAGCTTCTGTCAGAGTTAGATAACCCAGGCTGAACTAACAAATGGTTTGAGCAATGGCATACCCACACTGTATGGGTTTTTTTTTTTGTACAGAGGAAACACATTCCTTAGCTGCACCTCTGACCTTGGAGAGAGTGAAGAGATCCTGCAGAAATAAAGGAATAAATAAATAACAAAGAGTCCAGGCTTTCCTGCTGATGTTACATGAACTCTCTCCATCTTGTGTGAGCACAATGGGCTTCATTTGCAGATAAAAATTACTTAGCAAAACCTTTTTTCTGGCAATTACTTGATGCCTCCTTTTTCATTCTAGTTGTAAACTTCGCTTGAAGGTTTTCGTAATTGGGAACCTACTCCCTGCTCTCCTTTAAGCAATTGAGCTGCTTTTTCTCTGGGTGGATTCCCTCCTTTGCTACCTCACTGTTTCATGGCATCTGCACCCTGACTTCCTCCATGGCAGGATGAAAACTGTTGCTGATAGCTATACATTGCTGTTATTTTTGGCATCAAAGTTATATTTCGTTTTCACACCCCATCCGCCTTACTCTTGTAACCCACGACAGTTTAGGTGAATTATGTTTGTGACATTCTTACATGTAAACAGATGGTCTCTTGCAAATCAAAAACATTTTTTTAAAAATGGTAGAGAATCAACTTTTACACCTTCATCTTTAGAAGGTCTTTGGTTTCAGGGTTTTAAAGTAGATGGTTCTTAGTGATAACTTTATATTCAGATTCTTCAATGACATTAGTTCTTGGTTCCTGATCTGTTGATAACCAAGAGCGGTGGAACTACCTATCACAGGAATAATGTTTAACCCATGAGCTTGTTGAAGTTTTGCTGGCTTATGCGCAGCAACATTAAGTACCAAATCTTGCATGAATATTTCCGTGAGTTTGCGATTATTGAAACAGACAAATATAAAAAATTCTGTTAAAATCTAAATTAGTTACTTGAAGAAAATATCTCTCTACGGGTGATTTGCCCTTTGACTAGACAACTCAAAACCGTATTTTAGAAATTACGACGTGTTTGCAATCATCAACATTGTCTGAAACTGATGGCTGAACATTCTTCCTCTTCTTATTAATAGACAGGAGAAATGATGGCTCCGTCAATTATGACAATTTTCGTACCTAAAGCCACAAAGCAGCCTCAAGCTTTTGTTTGGGAAGGTAAACAAATGTTCTTTGTTTCTTTTGATAACAGTCCCACTGTTGGTTGCTGGGGTCCTAAAGCATTTGCAACCAAATCAGCGTAAAGTAATAATCTTAGTTTTGATTCATTAGGGTCATGAAAGTTAGGCTTGTTTTGCAGCAGCGATGCTGCCTGAAAGTTTAGCAGGTCGTGTCCATATAGGAACCAATATTACAGTACATGCTTTTTGGCAATGCAAATTGCTCCTAGCCTTCACTGTACGCAAACATACAAAAATAAAGACTGGATTTAAGAACGGATTGTTATTTTATTTCTTTTAAATTTACATTTTACATCATGATTGTGAAGAGTAAAGAGGACACTAAATTATCTTTCCCCGACTTTGCTCTGTCTGGCAGGATCCTCCAAGTCAGTGATGAGGTAAAATATTTGGGAGGTTACATCACCGCTGACCTGTCTGATGATAGAAACATTTACAAGCAGCACTGTATGAAATATGTACAAGCTAACATGCTTCTTCAGAAATTCTCTAAGTGTACTCTTTAAAGGATATTGTATTCCAATGTGTACTGTCCACCTGCGGCAGCATTACAGAAAAAGCAGCATGGATGAACTTCAGGTCGTGCACAATGATGGCATAAAGATGCTGCGTAAGGTGCCACAATGGAGTAGTACCAGTCAGATGTTTGTAAATGCTAGTATACCAACTTGTACTGCTGTGGTTCGAAACCTTATGTTCAGAGTATGTGTAGGTTAATAGACTCTGTAAACACAATCATACCCACTTTGACCAACCCTGTTCATAGCTCAGTTAGGTTCTTCTCTGGTTTGTGGAATCACTACTGCCTTAGTTTAAATCGTAATGGATTTGATTTTATTTTTATTGTTTTTTGTTGTTGTTCTGTCTGTTTTTGTTTATTATGGACCATATACAGTATGTATATGTCTGACTAAAAAGGCTCGATTGATTGTTTAAAACAAACCAATTTAAAAACAAGTGTGGGTAAATGAGCAGCCATGCCTCTGAGAAACCTTCATTGTGTGCATGTTTGAGAAGACTGTGAAATGTTGTAAACTTGTATTTCTCAACCACTTGGTTGTGATTCCTGGCTATACTTTATTGCCATGTACACAGAAAATTAAGGTATTAGCAAGCTAATAATTAAAATGAGTTTGGGGCTTACATTGGGAGAAAAAAAAGACAAACCAATATAGAAGGACATCAGAGGAAAAAAAAACATGACAGAAAAGGGAAGGAAGTAGTAAAGAATAGTATAGCAAAAGGTCACAGAGAAGTCAGGGCTGTCAGTCAGGTTTTGCATCATCAAGTTGCCTCGAACATGCCAACTCAATGCAAGAAACAGTGACATTTAACTTGGGGGAGTACGCTTCACAGAAATAACTACTTGGGAATTACAGTAAATACTGTACTCTATCAGCCTTCACACTAGATGACATCTGTGCTGCAGCTTAAAGACAAATCAGATAAAATGTGAGCAGTCTTTACTGGGTCTTGGCTAGAACTTTGGCATCATGTTAGGAATGGTGTAATCTCCCCCCTTTTACACAACAGTTTTGAAAAGCTCACCAAGAGAGAATATGGCAGATGGTGTAAGATAGTGTAATGATAGTGTTTAAGGAGTCTTGGGTTTATTTTGTGACATAATACATTTTACACAAAACTAAGGGAGTCCTGATATCAACCAAAAAACAGAATGGGATTTTACCGCTCTGCATCTAAATAGAAGCAATCCATTTCAGCAAATAGTCCACCCCAGTATTTTTATTCAGTAGTGCTTGTATTTCTCATGCAGAGCAGACATGATCACAGCGACAGAATTTGTTAACAGTGGTAGATGACACTACTAGAGTACAGGCGATGGCAGTACTTTTCTTTAAAGACCAAAAAAGATATTACAGCTGAGTGCAAAACTTGTGGCACAAAACCAGCGAAGTTTAATAAGACCAACCTCCTCATGCATTTGAAGCAGCATCACAAAAACATAGAATATGTCACGATGTGTTAGTTGAGTGTACCCAAATGTAGACAGGCTGAAGCGAAGAGTTGATTTGAGGATTTAATGAAGAATAAAAAATTACAAAACATAAAAATTACAACAAAAAAAACTCCACAGAGAACACAGAGTCAGAGCAGAACAAAAACTTCACAGGAACAAGGAACAAAAGGGAAGCAAAAAAATGTAACAGGATTAAACAAGAGGAACCAGCAAGGTTGACTACTGAACAAGCAAACGATGGCTGATTAGAAACAGGTTGCAGGTGTGAGGGGCGAGAGCAGAAGGCAGATTGAAGGGAGAGAGAGAAAAATGGCACAGGGGCAAGGGAGGGTACATAAAGGTCTAGGACAGGGGTGTCCAAAGTCGGTCCTGGAGGGCCGCCATCCTGTGTGTTTTAGTTCTCTCCCTGGTTTAACGCACCTGGATCCAATGATGGCTCATTAGAGGCCTTAGGAGAACATTGACAAGCTGAGAAGGTTGTTACTACAACCAGGGAGAGAACAAACACATGCAGGATGCCGGCCCTTGAGGACCGACTTTGGACACGCCTGGTCTAGGATATACAGTACATCTAACACTAATGAATAACTAGGCCTAGGAAATACAATTAAGCTACAGTAACAAGGAATAAGTAAGAAATAAAAATAAACTGAAGGACTGAACTAAAGTAAAACAGAAACAAGACAGATTGAATCAGAGAAATATACTATAAAACTAGCAGAATAAATCTAGAATCAATAAATCAAACTCCAAAACAACTCACCAATCCAAGATCCTAACAGAATGAGAATTTTCGCTTGCACGGAGGCTAAAAAACAAACCCATGGCTCCTTCAAACAACCAGCCCCTTCCATTGATGGTAAGAACAATCCTTTACATTACTGGAGAGTCAACCAAGGGATGAAAGGTTTTCTATCACAGCCTTCATTGACGAGCACAGGAACCAGCTCAGAATGCTTGATGTGCATTACTGCCACCAACTGAAGCCTAGCATGCTGAAGTGCTTATCTTAAGAAAAAACAACAACAAAAAAACAAAACAAAGTTGACATTATACTCAGACTGCACGGAGTGGAAATGGAGCAATATTAAAGGTTGCCAACAACTTAGCTAACTGGTACTTTTTTGTGTCTTGCTACTAGAATGATACGTTTATTTTACTCCACATTGTGTTGGGCACAGTCAGGAAAATTGAAACTGTGCACTCCACCACCATGCTTTGCTGCAGAGTGATGGTTTGTCCAGGGGTTCATGTTCTGCCACAGCTGAGAGGAAAAGCAGTGAAGGCATGAAAAGACAAAAGACTTTCTTTAAAGCTAGAAGCTTATTTTACCAGAAGTATAAAAGAAAAAAGGTGCATATAACAGTTCAAAGTGCGTACCACACATTTTTAAAACTGTATCCAATTTGCCTTCCACTTCTAAACTCTGTATTACGTTTTTGTTGGTGTATCTATCATAAAAATGCAAATAAAACATATTTAAGTTTGTGGTTTTAACATCACAAAATTTGAAGAAAAAAACTTATGCAAGGCACTTTACCTTTTGCAGTAGTTTGGAATAATCTTCTAATTCATAGCTGCATCCTCACCAGTCTGAAAGAGTCACGCTTTGGGAAAATTTAATTGGGTGTTTGAGGTGGGATTGTTTTAGAAGTGTGCTGCAAATACATAGCACATTCAGAATCTCAATAATCTTAAAACTTGGCATTTGGCAAATAGTAAGAGTATAGCAGTTTCATGATTATCGCTATAATTTGTTGCTGTACAGCCATGTGTAAACAGGCCATGGGAACCATGGCATGGTCTCACACTCCTGTGTGAAGGGACTATAAGTGTAAGCTGAACTCAACACCATAGTGCAGATGTGGTGAATTAAGTTCACATAAACACACCTCTGTGTGGCACAGCTGATACTGAAAACCAGTTGCATATGTACCCAGTGGTGCCAGCACTTCTCATATGGAGCTAGGTAACCATGAACTCTATGTGACACCACATGTACAAGATTTGGTTGTCATATTTGATATTGATAATAACGTCAGGTTAATTAAATGGGATTTGATCATTGGTTTTAAAAATGTTGGTTTGTTCTTTAAAAATAACCACAGACATCTGCTTTTCATGGGCTGCTTGCTGTATTTGATGCTGGTCTCACTAGGAAGCTAAAGTTCAAAATGAGCTTGGGGAACCAAAACCTCTACAGATACATGCATTTTAACTTTAGCATGTTCCAATCTATGCGGTGCAGGGCTTCAAAGGCAGTCAAGGGACATATTATTTAACCTTTATTTTATTTTATTATTTTATTGGCTCTAGTGGCCTTTATTTGAGAGTGGCCAGACAGGAAATTAAGTAATGAGAATGAGGGAAATCATGCAGCAAGGGTCATCAGGCCGGGACTCAAACTTGTGACAGCCTTATCAAGGACTAAGGCTTACATGTATTGGTTGTGCTTTACTCCTGCGCTACCACAGCACCCTTTCTGTAAATGTTATAAAAGGTTCATAAGCTTTTTGTGAGTTGTTGCTGCTTGATCAATGCTGTTATTTATATATGCAAAAGATAAAATGTCTGTTCTTAATATTTCCTCGGACAAGTCCAATTTTCAGTGGGTGTCTGTGGTGAGGTATGGAGTCCTGTTGTGTAACTGTAAAATAATGCCTCCCATATGGCCATGGAAAAAACCAAGCACATACAGTACCTTGCAGTAATGACTACAACCAGACCCTCGGACAGTGCATACACAAATTTTAGTACCATGGTCATATAATGTGAAATCAGACCCACTAGTGATTATCTGTATTAGCAATTTGCAAATGTGACAGGAGGAAAACAGTTTTTGTGAATTTTGCCTGTATCTTCTCCCTTAGTTTTGTGCATATTTATATATGCCTAGTCTTTGTTTCGAAATGTGTGTTCATGTCCTTTATCTCTGCAAGCTAACTTCCTCATTTGTTTTTAAAGATATGCTAATATTCTGCCTTAATTAATCTCTTTTCACACCGGAAGCAAAAAGAACACCAGCTCACTTAAACCTCAGGCTCTTTATTATTTAAAAATACAGACACATTTTTACCCTCTGCTTCCAACATAAAACTAGTAAAATAAGTGTTGAACATGTCAATGTTTTTCTTACTAAATATATGTGAAATAGTTCCATTGGGATAACATTTACTCCTAGAAATTTAGCTATGTGTAAAAAAATGTAACAGTACAAGGAATAAGTATACAGCACATTAAGAAAATAGTGTACAAAAAGGTATAGAAAAACAAGAAATAGACTGAAATCTGTCAGTAGTTAGAAAGCATTGCTGTAGCTATATGCAAATAATATCAGCTAATTTAATAACTGCAGGACTATTTGTAAAATCCAAACAAACTTTGCAAAAGATCTTCCGGTTGAAAACCATACAAATGACAATCTTACAGATGACTTTCTAACCTTCTGCACCATTCAGTGAACAGCACTACAGCAATAATCCATGAGTGAAAATAACAATTTCACCATAAACCAGCCATGATCAGGCACCCCTCAAAAGATCTCATATGTCTGACCAAAGAGAATATGTTGTAGAGCTGTGCAAAAGTTAGCCGTGAGAATGGCCCAGTCCATCTCCTGACTTATATGAAAATAAAATAAAAATGTCAACAGACATCTAAATAAATACTTAACTGCAGTACGCCACCACAACCCTCAGATAAAACCCATGACAGCTCTTATGTTTATAATTACAGTGGTTTGTAGTGAATAACGGCATAGACAAAAGATATGAGCTGTGACTAGTAGAAGATGAGACAAAACAATATTTCAGTTGTAGCATACCTGAAGCTAGTCCCAAGAAAAAGTGCCAAAATCTGGCATATTACCAAGGATTGTCAGAGCACAACAGTATTGCAAAAGCGGTGTGATTGTTCATTGTTAGACCTGGTTGCAGTGTGAATTAAGAAAAGAACATGACATTTCAGCATTTAACAGCAAAGCTCGGTGTACTTGTGTCCTCTTTCTACTTCTTTCTTAGTGAAGCGTAAATCAGAATCAGTTGTACTTTGGAATAACTACTGATAATTACTTATCAATAACCCACAATCTAGTAAAAAGGTGAGAAAGACTGGTTAGTAAGTTGCCAAGAGTTAGTAAGTTGTTCATAGTTCAGATGTGCTGAACTACGAATTATGAACTATAAACTACTGTAATAAAACTGAATGCTGGAATCAAATCAAAAGACGCATCAACAAAATATTAGTTTCAGGGTATGAAGGTTTCAGCAAGCAAGATACATCACATTTTTATATATTTGTATTTCTTCTATACAGCTTTGTTTTCAGTTAAACTGTGCAAGATATACTGTATGTAATATGTGGAAAAAGTTTTAAAGGATTTATTATTTAATATCACATAAACCTGATATTTGTGGTTTATTATATCATTAACAACCATAGATAGATAGATAGATAGATAGATAGATAGATAGATAGATAGATAGATAGATATCATACTAAGTAATGTGCACTTTTTTTTTTTACTGTTTTCCAACTATTTTTGCTCGTCACTCCTTGAATGAGTCTTATGATAGCTGTAAGAGTTTTGTTTGCAGGTGATGCATTGTTGTTTTTATTTGACAGTGTGGTTCTAATCAGGAAATCTAACATCTAAACTAATACTGGGGGGCTGGCTGGGGGTGGAGGTTGTCTTTGGGGTGTCTGAGCGGGTCCCATGAATCGGGGATGGCGCTGTGTACAGTGAGAGTGAGTTTACAGCCAAAGTTACACAGCGCAGGCAGGAAAGTTTTGCTGGATACAAGTGATCTCAACTTCTGTCATGCGGACGTTCAGAACAAACACGTGGACTAAGGACTTTAAAAAATAAGGACTGTCGTGCGGTTACATGGAAGTTTTGAGGGATTTTTCTCCTTGTCCTTGCGGGTGAGAGCAACGCTTAACGGGACTGCTGGCTTCGCTGCTGCACGCTGTTTGTTTCAATGGACTGCCGTGGGGTTTATCACTCTGTAAGTTGGACAAAAACTATTGCATGCTCGGAGACAAGTGTTCAAGACGAGTATGACCTAACTTGTTGACGTTTTGCTATGTAGCCTTGCCTCGGGGGCTTAACAACAATGAACTCTCCCCGCGACCAGGAGCTGGCACCCTTATCTCGCAAACACCGGCTCATGGCTGCATCAATGCCCGGTGAGGACAGCGCATTGCCCCGTAGCACTTCCAGGGCTGATCGGAACGGATTGGGGGGTCTTGTTCACTGTTTTATATGCGGGAGCGGGGTCACACCTGGGAAGGAATTAAGGCTGCAAGTGACATATCAGAAAGAGAGGTCGCCTTTTTTCCCGTTTCTCCAAAATCAAGAGCCAGCCCCGGGTGCGTGTGAACTCAGCCCGGATGGCTGTGCGCTGGTGTGCGCCGTGTGCCACTGCTTCTTGACGGAGCAGTGGAACTCATTTGAGCGGAGCAGGACGCCCATCGAGAAGCGCATGTATTGGCTGAAACGACCCTACCAGTGCGACTCCAGGCGGGTCCCACAAGAGTGGAACATCTCCTACGATCTGGAAAGGAGAATCAGCGTGGGCAGCCACAACTACGACGGAGGCGCAGAATCTGATTTCTCATCTTTTTCTGAAAACGAGAACCTTTCAGATCAGGAGATGGATCTGGTGGAGAGAGTGGGCAAGGACAAGTGTCTGAGAGCGACCGTCAAATTCCCAAAAGACAGTAGCAGGAAAAACAATGTCATCAGTATTAAAAGCAGCCCGGATTCACAGCGGGCAGTGCGTTGCGCGGTGGGTGTTTATGACACTCAGGAATTGCCTAAAGCTGAGAGTGTGCAGCCGGCCAGGCGCGGGGCTAAAATTATGAATGTCAGTCAGTCATCAGAAGCTCTGCTGAAGCCCCAAGAGAGACTCCTTCAGCGGTGCTGTGGCAATTCTCTAACTGACACACCTGTGCGAGACAACGGGGTCATTATGCGCAACAGGCGCTGGTTGGAGGAGGAGAGTGTCAGACACGTGGAGCAGCGTCAGATCCAGCGTGTTGCCGACAGCAGCTGCGCTCCGTCCAGACATCCATCTCTGCTGCATCGAGGGAGAGCCGAAAACAACTCCAGCGCTGCGCTGTCTCCTGTCATCCCCAAATGCAACTCGGCTGTTGCGAGGGAGATCAACTCTGACAACTCCGGAGAAGACGAGATAAACATCACAAGTGATGATGAGCGGGACATTCGTTGTCCCAAACCAGGGCCAACAACTCAGCTAAGAGCTGCCTCAGATCCTTCCGCCAGGAGGGTCTCCCATCACACTGCAAGCTCCTCTCCAGAGGAACGGGTTTGTTATATCTGTGGTAGTGGACTCAGAAATAGTGCCCATTTCAAAATCAGTGTTCAAAAACAGGAGAGGGCGCAAGGAGAGCCCTTCTTCCCCTTCCTGTGGCTCCACTCAGCTCCCCGAGGTGCGGTGCCCATCAACCCCTCAGGTACAACCATTGTTTGTGGCAGTTGCCACTCCTCTCTCATGCAGCAGTGGGAGAGCTTTCAGTTGGCTGATGTGCCTGTCCTTCAGCGCCTCTACGTCGTCCCCCTGAATCAAACTTCCAGTGCTTCCGGTCTCCATCCATCCCAACACAACACGCTTGACAGAAGAACTCCAGGTTCCCTGGAGGTCACACCTGAACCAAAGCCCTCCCATGAAGCATGTTTCCTCTGTGGCCAAGAGGGTAGAGGGGATTTGAGGGTGGTGTATGCAAAAGCTGGTGTAGGGAAATCCCGTGCTGTGATGTACTTTCCTTTCATTGGCTTGTTGCCTTGCCCACCTAACGCTCAAGCGGTGAAGAACGGCCGTGTGCACTGTTGCCCACAATGCCACACTATTCTGCAGGATATCTGGAGCGCGTATCGACTCAGCCTCAGTGAAGACCTCATCACATCTGTCAGCTCCTTTCTCGTTCGCTACCATTCCTCCTTGTCCGCCGATGGGTCTGGACCCATCCACTCTCAGGTGGGGGTGGTCTCTCGCCACAGCAGCTCTCTGTCGGTGTGTTACCTGTGTGGAGCTGAACTGAGTGCAGGTGCAGAGTACCAGCTGCATGTCAATCCCCCCAGTCGTTTTGTGGAGAGGGAGCCTTTCTTCCCGTTTCTCACAGTTTACCCACCTGCACCAGGTGCTAAACCAGTTGATGCCACAGGCCTCGTGTCCGCTTGTAAACTTTGCTACCACGACCTGCACTCTCAGTGGGCACAACATGAGAGCAAGGCCCTGAAATCCTCCAGCCCTTCTACCTCTGGCTTACCTGGTGCTAACTCTCACCCGCCGAGCTCCCAGTGGGCCCGTCAGTACAGCTGTGAGGCCTTTGTGTGCTTTTTCTGCAGGCAGGAGCAGCACAGGCAAGGCAGGCTGTGCGCTGTCACAGTGGCTCGGCTACCTGTGTTCCTGTATGCGCCTCGCAGCCCTCGCATGCTTCTGGTGGATGATGGCAGGAGGCTGGTGATAGGTTCGTGTGTGGATTGCAAAGCGGTGGTGCAGGTGGGACAGAGCATGCAGCAGGATGGAGCCATGGCAGGACATGGAGCCGCACTTGCAGAGAAGAATGATCCTGAATTGGATTCCCCAACACATAGAAACAAGGTAAGAACAAAACGAAGTAGTGATTCCTGGGTTGTTTTGGCCATAACCTCTACTTTAAACCAATAGTTGTGGTTTAAAGTAGCAATATAATATCAAAACTGCTCACTGCTCTGTGCAATACTTTTTTCTTTCCTGGACAGAAGAGTAATTCTCAAGTGTGCGTCTCTGACTGAAAAGAAAAGGAAACTAAAATCTTTTTTTTTTATTATCAGAACTTACGTCTATAAACAAAAGAGGGAAACTATGGGGATCCGGAGGCCATGGCCTGCTCCGTTCATGTGTTTATTTTAACAAGCATGACTGAGTATGTGTCACCTGGTGCTAAACAGTTTGTTTTAGTTTGAGCACACTGATGAGCATTTTCGAGGAATGCAGTTTAAAGCTAACTTTTATTGTATTTATTGTGACAACGTTGAAAAATCTCTTTGCAAGGAGGTGAAAGGGTTGAGGTCAAGTTAATCCTTCAGAAATATGGCTGGATTTCTACCGTGTCCACATTGTGTGTGCATATCAAAAGAAGTTTGGCAGTAATTCATGTTTGACGACAGGCCATTACATCTCAGCAGTTGTTCGGGCTGTTTTCTTATTTTCCTCATTTAAATGACAAACTGGAGTCATTTTGGTGAGTTATAAACAACCTTTTCATCAGTGCTCCAGATGGGCTGGCTCAGTCAACTGTACGTGCACACACTTCCTCCAAGGTTAGATCATTCATTCACTTGATTTTCTTTTTCTTTCTACATTTTTTTTTAAACTTCCCTCAAAGATATACAAATTAAATTTCGAAACGGATTCTTGATTTTTCCAGCAGATGATTTGCAAAGCTGAAGAGTGTGTGGGTCTTTGTTGAGCACACCTTCTGGGCAGTCAGGGATGGGTGATGTGTAAATGAAGAAATGAGGAGTGTTTAGACAGCCAGCTGCTCCTATGAACAGATCTCTCATGCAAACAAACACTGACTGTCTAACCACGCTGGACATGTGAAGAACATCTGTGGACGCCATTCAGAGTCCTCTGAGCAGCCTCTGCTTTCACAGACTCACACTCTTCTGTGTGGAGCTGTCCACTTAGTTCTCCTTCTGCTCCTTAAATAAGTGTTGGACAGGCTGTCATTTTTATTACACCCCGAATTAAGCCTTTATTATCAATCAGACTTTGCACTTATACATTTTTGCTATGATCATGGGACTAGTTATTCATTTTGCCAGGGTTATGGGGATCATAATAGTTGGGGGGTTTCGGCGGGGGAAGTTTTAAGTGACCGCTTTGGACATTTTTGGCCTGATAAGCAAGTGACCTCATAGCTGAAAAAGGAGCCAGTGGTGTTGGGAGGAGGTGCTGCAAAATAGCCGCAGGGCAACAGGTGCTTTAGTACCATGCTTTTGGCTGGAGAAGGTCTGTCATCGCTGGGGTTTGAGCTGTCAGTAGAGAGATCCCATCTGGTTCCCTTTAGTACTCCGTGAGCGCACATCCAGGGTTTGGTTTAGGTCGGTTGAGTTCAAGTCGAAAGCTGCACGGCAAAATGTCAAACGGCTGCAGATTCGTACTTTACCAAGAGATTCATAAGAATTAACTTTGAAAAATATGACGGTGGAAGCTATTAAAGAAAGAAATATTCAAACTTTGATTGAGGCTTATAGTTAGGTTGATGTGTTCACAGAATAAATGAGAGATTCGAAAACAGTGGATTACACGGTCTTCATATATCCTAACTGTTCATATCAAATCCAAAGAGTAGCACAGAAAGTAACAACTACTGACACGACCATAAGTCACTTGTTTTCCTGCTTTATGTTAATTTAGTTTGTTAAAAAATATAGCTCTAATCATTTCACGTTCAGCTGGAAATTATGCTTGATTTTATTAGAATTCTGTGAGCAAACACATTTTTAAGGTGTTAAATGTTAAAATAGGAACAGCAAACACTAAAGCATCCATAAATGTGTATTGTAACTGTTCTGTAATGACACTTAGATATAAGTTCTAACTTTTAATAGTAAAATAAATTATTTAGGTATAAATGTGTTAAAGCAATAAAAATAATAGTCAAAACAATACCCAGAATACAGAAAATTGTTACTTAATAAAGGACTATTTTAGGGGTGCACCGATTGTAGTTTTCTGTCTGATTGCCGATTACCAATATTTTAAAAAAAAAATCTAACCGGCCGATTCCGATTTTGTCCAATACCAATTATTTTTGTCTGAAATGTTAATCGATATTGCAAGAAAGTTGCTGAATTGGCAACAGTGGGGTTAGTATTGTTAACAGTAAACGTACAGATGTGACCTGGTGGGCTGGTCTGTCAGTCAAACCTCTCTGATGGGAGAACAAAGGACAGTGGTTGATTTTTCGACTTTTGCCGAGGTAGATAAGATCGGTGGATAGGATCGGCTTCACATGTAAAAATCCAAAATTAAGGAAATCTGCACCAATAAATCGGCTGGCTGATAATTTGGTTCACCCCTAGATTGTTTGGATTTATTTCATTCCTTTCCTTGATTGCAATGTGAAACTACTGCTACTTGATGTCACCACATCCCACATACTGAACTTTTAAATTAACAAACTGTAAAACATAAATAAATTGTGTCTTCATCTGCCATGCTACCAACTCTAGACTCTTTTAAGTTTACTTTGTTTCATTAAAAAATCAATAATGCATATTAATATTTCCAATAGGATAAATATCAACAGAGCAGGTTTTGTAGGTTGAATTAAACATTTTGAAGGAATAAACTATACTATTTGTTAAATATTCAAAGATCATTATTAAATTAGTCCTAAGAGCAAACTGTCCAGGATTTTAATTTCTAACTGGCTGAAGTACCATGTTGTAAGCAGGTTTGCACTTGAAAGGAAAATATTTATTCTTGTATATTACAATGATATTATCATGATTGTGTCTGGCAGTGATCAGGGGAAAAAAATCCCCTTTCTGGATTTCACAATTCTATTTTTTTCTGGTTTTACTTGAATTGTTATTTTTATTATTTTACTCATTTGTTCTCAGCAAGTATGATTAATGTGGACTATTGAGATTTAGTCTTCATCATTTAAAGAATGTATTTTATCTTTTCCCAAAAAACATGTTGATCCCCTTATGATGCTGCCAGAACGGCAGGAGAAGCGGAAAAAAAAAACAAACAAAAAAAAAACAAAGAGCAAATTTAGATGTGATGTCAGAAAGGGTGACAAAAAAGCTGCCAGGATTAATTATTTGAAGATGGAAAAAAGAAGATTAGTAGGAGGAAAAAAGGATCTGTGGGGTTAATTGGCTTGAAATTACATCTTGAAGAAAATAAAAGAGGATTTTTTATTTCATAATTTAATTATTAAAGCTAATAATACAGCATGGAGTATCAGAAAGGATATTCAAAGGTGTTGTGGCTATGAATATGATGTTCATGTGTGAGTATGTTTCATAAAAACTGTTTGTATCGTGTGTAGCGTATAAAGTTGCTGCAGCTGTGCTCCGCTCTCAGCGCCATGGTCTGACAGACGGCCTCGCGTTTCAGTGGGAATTCTCTGGGATTTAAAGGGGTTTAATGTGAAAGCTGTTGAAGGTGGGTTTTGATTAGCTCTCAAAGCTTTAATCGCTCTCTTCCCGCTAGTCTGACTCTGTGCTGCATTCCTGACCACGTCTCAATGGAGAGGTCAGATCATTCACGGAGCAGATGAGACTGAGGTGTTCTTGTCTTTTCTGTCATATCTGAGCCTGGTGGTTTAGCTACATCCTATATACGAGGCTACCTGTGGTAATGCTGGTCATAGTACTAGCATAACACTCTTTAAACTAGGTGAAGCCTTTGGTTCTGCTCCAAAAAATGTCCTTCAGGGTTTATATTTTAAGTGAAGTTGCATTTCACTTAATAGTTTGTTGCTGTCCAATGTGGTATCTTTGTAATTTTTTCAGTACTTACTGTTGTTTCACTCAACGTTAGCTTAAATTGCAATCTTTCCAAGAAGTTTACAGTAAAGTTAAAATGCGACTAAACACAAAAGAAATAAGGTTTTCATTGTCACTAAATGAAAACTTCCTGGCAGACGGCTGATGTTGGTAAATATTTAGGAGAGAGAGAGTGATTAGGTTTTCTGCCATTCTTTGCTTGTTGGTGCAAATTGACATAAAGTATATAGTGGTGAGTGATCTGTGAGAGAGCTGCCAGGGTACGGCTGTGTTTAATTTTATTTGAGCAAAAGGTTTTAATTTTGAAAGGAAAATACATTCAACATTGACTCAGGAAGTTGAGGTTTTTTGGACAATCTGGTCCATAAACAGACGAAAATGGATTGACCTTCATCATGAGATTTTGTTTCAGAAAATTAGAATTTTATGATCAATTAGTTTTGCAACCTGGTTAAATAAAGGTTAAATGAAAATGAAATCATCTGGTGTTGCAGAGAAAACATTTTTTTACACTCATATTACACTCTTGAACTTGTAATAACTGCTCCAGTGTTATGTCACATACAGAGGACATTTGTAATTCAGTTTAAATAAAATGTCATTCAGGTTTCTGTGCCTGCCTGTCTGCATTGGCGCTGATTGTAGACGTAAAGCAAAGTGCCATATGGTTATATTTTTGAGATTTCAGATTGCTACAGTCTAACATGTTGATTCATAGTATAGCTTGATTAGGCTATATTTAACTATATTAACTTTTATTAACATGTTTGTATTACAATCTATTGAAATAAACCTGTAGACTGACTCCTTGCTATTTTCTCTAGGTTATATTTGTCAGATAGAAAGCATGGGGAGACTGTATTACTCAGGTTAAAGGGTTTGTTTCCAATGAACACCGATTATTTAATTGGGCAAACGAAACAAAGATACTACACTAAATTGACTTTACTGCTACGTATTAAAGGGAAGTTAATCTCTTTTATTTATCTACTTAAAGGTCCAACATTTATCAATAGTTAGATCACACTGCAGGAGCTGCATTTTCACAGTTCCCCAAGAAAGCAAAACACTTAACCCATTTAAACCCACCGGTCACAATAGTGATCAAGAAATTTATATCACTTTCAAGGACTCCAAAAAGCTCACTGATAAAATTTTCAGTTAATGTTCAGCAAATATTGAAAGTTTGGAGTCTTTAGATAATACTGATGCTGTATCACATGTTTAGAATAAATTATCACATGACCTGAGCTGTTTATATCTCGGTTGCACCTTGGCGAGAGGAAGACTGCTACCAATGTATGTTTAAATAAGCATACAACAAAGATTTTTGGTGCACATCAATATGTGTCCAGTTATGATATACACCTTTGCATTTACAAAACTTGGTTTGGTGTGTCAGCAGGATGTGTAAACATGTTGACGGTCACAATAGTGACGGGTGGGATAATACATTTGATCTAGGTACGCTTATTTAAATACATACCATATTCTTCCAATTCCAAACTTCTTCCTTTTAAAGACTAATTTCGAGTGTGGTTCTTGATTTGTTAGACTTAGTGATGGCCAGACAAAGTATACAACAATGTAGTTATGAGAAAGATGGATTCCTTACTGACTTTGGTAGTGGTGGCTTAGACAGGGATAATCCATGCTTGATTTTGAATGCATATGATCAGTTCATGGGAAAAGAGGATGATCTCCCCCTTCACCAGTCATGTGGTACTCTGTTACCACCTGCAAAGTTTATGATGAAGGGACAACTGTCCCTTTGATGTACCCTTTAAAACTAAAGAGGTTCTAGGTAATTAGGTTCCGACACAAGATGAAAAACTGCTGGTCCACTAGAAAGACAACAATATTTTCACAGTAGAAACAAAGATGAGAAAGAACTACACAGAGCCTGATGTCAAATAGATCATTGAGCACATGAGAGGTGTAGACCTTCATGACCCAAACACCTCATGGTACAGAATAATGATCAGGTCCAAGAAGTGGTGGTGGCCCATCTCAAAATCGCACCTGTAAATAGGTTGACTGTAGATTAGGAGGTTCAGTTTTATCTTGTAACTGGTGGGTTGCCTGCTGGACCCCCACGTTGTCTGTGTCAGTCATTGTGGCCTTGATCAAGAGGACAATTCACCCGCCTTGCGGGTCAGAGGACCCGGTGGTGCCAGGGTATGACTGCCTTGCTTCTGTCAAACTGTGCCAGGGAAGCTGTAGCTACAATATAGTAGCTTACTGCTTTCAGTGTGTGAATGTGTGTGTGATTGGGTGAATGACTAAGTGTGGTGAAAAGCACTTTCAGGTCATTTGGACTTGATAAAGAACTGTACAAGTACAGGCAATTTACCTTTTAGATATTATTTTAAAAATATGTCATAGTTGAGACAATCTTCTCATGGGTTGTGGCTTATTATCTTATGCAAAGGTTTGGCATAAGGTCAGTAGATCATGGAAATAGTTCTCAATGGACACTTCTCTTCAAGATGTGACCAACACACTTACTGGTCAGTCAATGCAAGAATTGTTTCCAGAGATGTTGCTTTTGCACCGCCCATGCCTGGGAGAAATTCAAGGCTTTATTGCACATTGAGTGCTTCAAGAAAGGTCATGGAAAATAAGGAGGGGATGAAATAACCCAAAATTGAATAATACCAAAGTCACCAAATGGTGAGTAGGAGCCATACAACTGGCCTTTGATTCCAGGCCTTGGGGTCCGGTATCCTGCAGCTTTCATGTGTGTTCCCAGTCCAACACACCTGAATTAAATGGATCACCTCCTCAGTATGCACTCCAGTTCTCCAAAGTCCTACTATTCACCTGATTCAGGTGTATTGAAGCAGAAACGGATGGAAACCATGCCTGACACGGGCCCTCAATCCCTGGAGTTGAATATCCCTGGACTAAGTTTATTACTGTATGACAGTCTGACTGACAGATGTTCATGATTTTTAATAATATAAATGAAGGCCTCTACTATAAATGTTATCTTTATGATCTATGTTAACATGATAACATAACACTACAACAGACTGAAGTTCAATGTAATTATGCATAAACACTCAAGCACTCAAATTTACCTTGGTTTAGAATATACAGATAGTCAAATTTGTACTTTACAGAGCAAGTGTTGCACTAAAATAATGCTGTGACAAGATATATTCAAATAAAGAAACAATGTTCACTTTTTATGATCTTTTCTATTTGGAAAAAGCACTTTTAGCTCATCTTAGTAAGAACACCATGTTATCCCACCGGTCACAATTGTGACCAATCATAAAACACACTTTTTCATATATTTTTCCACAATTTTTAAAATTGTTTCCTCTTGATTAGTTCAAAGGGCTATCAATGACATCTGATTTTATATTTTCATGTCTGGGAAAAATTTGGGTTTAAATGGGTTAATAAAGCACATTTCTTACCCTGGATACTCACTGTTTGAATTCCTCCAATCAAGGAGACGGTAAAGAATAATAAAAACAAAGATAAATAGACTAAGGAACAGTTTTTATCCCACAGCAGTTTTCACACTTAAAGCTGTGAATACATGGCATAAGATATGTGGGAAAAAAATGCTGTTTGTGTTGTATATGTTCTCATATGCTTTATTTTTTGTTTGTTTTTGTAATGCACTGATTGGATAACAATTTAATTTTATTGCAAACATTACAGAGACAACAAATCATAATTATTTTTGATAATTGGTCAGTCTCCCTGAAGCCCAAACAAAGGAGTTTTATGGCCTAGTTGTAAATTCTGATCTTCAATTGTAGTCTGAGAAGGGAGGGTGAGTTCAGTGTTTCAGAATCGTCTTAACCCAGCACCAGATCCTCAACCAAAGAGCAATTGTAGTGCATTATTATGTTCCACATTCAGTGTGAAGTTTTATGACAAACTTCATAAAATCCCATGAAGTCTATCTTCTTCATGGGATTGACATCACTGCTGCTCTGTTTTTGATGAAAGACCACTCAAAAACTAATGGGGTGCCAGTTTAGACCCACATTGTTCAGTTGTTCCTCGTTTTGGATGTGGAACCTGGTTGAGTTAGCCTGGTAAAAAACAGCCCCTTGTTCTACGCTATTTACTTCATGTAGAGAGTTTGGGCTCTTGGCTATTGAGAAACAATTTCTTCCTGGAGGTGTGAACTTTGTTGAGGTTTAAAATTTTACCCAATTGCCCATGATGTATGTAATGCGCCAGTTGAATGCCAGAAATTGCTTATGCTGTGAGCAAACAGCCTCTACTGAAAAGAAAGAAGAGCCGAGCTGAACGAAGCGGCCGTCAATGTTAATTTACTATTTGGACATTCAGACCGAACGGCTTCGTTCACCTCCTCCACTGCCATTGCTTAAACTACAGGCAGACTACAATATTAAAACAGCACAGAAATTTGTGGTCATTGCTCACAATTACTTCTTTTCAGATTGGGCCTGTAGAAATCTACAAGAGGCAAACTTTTAAATGGGAAAAAAGCCCAGACTGTCTGTGAATGAGATTTTAATCAAGCAGAATACAAAGGAAAGCAATGGCCGGGCTAAGGTTGATTAAAAATTGCAATGCTCAGGTGCTGCTGTGGGGCATACATGGCAAGTATGGATAGTCCTCAATATGGATATCACAGGTTTGAGTCTCGACCCGATGACATTTGCCAAATGTCTGTCCTTTTCTCATTACCCACTTTCCTGTCTATTTGTGCAAATAAAGGCCAGTAAAGCCGTAAAAAAAAAAAAATGGCAAAGCGCTTAATGGAAGCTACAAATTAACACTGAACATAAAGGTGGATGGAGGAAAACTGAAAACTGCCAGTTTTACACAACGTTAGACAAACATAAACTAGTTTGTAAACATTTGTTATACTGCAAAAGTATTGAAACCCCTTGAACCTTTTCACATTTTAACCACAAACTTGTATTTCATTGGATTTTATGTGATAGACCAAGACAAAGTATGCATAATTACGAATGCAAAAAAGACAGTTTTCACATGTTCATATTTATGTAACTCCTAAAAGAACGGTAGTGCAACTAACTCCATTCAGAACTATGGAATTAGTAAATAGGTTCTATATTTGTGCCATTTCATCTCCAGCTGTTCACAGCATTATATTCAGAGATAAACTGCTATAAATGTTTAAAGCAAGCAATAAGAATACACCAAGATTTGAACATTTCTTGGAGCACTTATCAAACTATCACCGTGTAGAAAAACTGCAAAGCTACCAAGACGTGTTTGTCTATTTAAACTGACAGACTGAGAACAGAGTGAATAAACCTAAGAGGCAACAGAGGACTATTAACACGCTGAATCTGATCTTTACTAGCAAAAAGAAAGTCATAAGTCACATTTTATGTTTGTTAAAAACCCTGTAGGGACACAGCAAGAAGTTGCTGTGCAGTGAGTTGAACCTTATGGGCTGCATAGAGCGATGAGTTTCTGCAATTTGAACTTTGGAACAAACAGAAGATTACACTCAAGAAAGCTGGAGATCTTGTTTGTTGGGAAACTCAAAGAAGTTAGCTTAGAGGTAAAGTTTAACATAGAACCTATGCACTTTGTGCAATTTGGAGTGGATCTCACCTGGTGGGAAGAGGAAATGAACAGACAGGAAAATCAAGCAGGGAGAGGGAAAAAGGTGGAGGTGGAAAATGAGAAAAAAGGTTCCACATAACCCTAACTACAGTAGTAGTTTAGATTAAATAATATTAATTTGGTTAGTAGGAGTACCGTACTAAGCAAAATCCAAATGGGCAGCTTTGTTCAGTTCTTTCAGTCTGTTTAGTCTTAGCACAAAGATGGTGGCGAGACAAACTCTAAAAAGACTTGTAAAGCAGCAGAAAGTGTTTTTACTTTATTATTTTTTTAAAGATTGAAAACCACCTACCATTTTTATACCACATAGCAAATATAATATGCTTTTTCTGGGCATTGTGAGTTGTGGCTGAGTATCCAGTCATTAAAGGCTTGAATCTGCTAGAGATTAACAAATGTTAGACTAGTAAGGTGATGACAGTTCCTGTCACATCATCTCTGGTTAACCATGTGATAACTCCTGACCTCTTCCTCCACACATCAACTCCACGTATTGCTCCTAATCTATCTTGTGTGCTTCACTTCTCTTTTCCTCATCTTCATATATTCATTGGGAAAAATGGACAAGAGCATTTCTAAGGGATTTACTGATCCAGACAGACACAATGATACAGAATAAATGAATGATTTCTAGTTATTTTATTTTATTCTAAGCAAAAAAAAAAGCTTTTAGAAGCATTTTTCAAGCCTGTACAGAGGCCTAAGTTCTATTTTTTACATATAAGCACACTTCCCATGCTGTACATCTGCCTTGTATTATACCCTTCCACTGCCATCATGCACTGAGGCATAATGTGGTAGTATCATAGCATGGTTATGCTGTAAAAGCTGCTTCTGTACTTTCCTGTACTCTTTATTCAATAGTAGTAAACCCAGGTTCACTGTGGCAATTATAGAGAACAGAGGTTAATACAACAACAGCTCAGCCTTCCCCCTGCCAGCTGCCATTTGGCCATAACACATACTTTACACATTGTCCTGTAAATGCATATTTGCAGACTTGCACTCAAATACACATACATAAAAACTGTGTAATTTCTGTTATTATTGTCATTAAGAACAGCTGCATGCCTGTGTGTGCTGTGCATGAGTATGTTTTTTTTTTTTTTTTTTTTTTTTGCACGTGCATATCTGCCAGGTGGTTAGAGTACTGGCAGGTGTCTGCTCTCTCTCTCTGGGAAACGCAGCTGCATTGTGCCACAGCTGCACATGTATGTGCTCTGTGAGTATGTGTGGTTCTGCATCTGGACCCAAGCAGAGGATGTAGCTGCACAGTAGCTAGCAGCAGACCTATTTTCTTAACCAGGCATTTAGCATGTAATTTCTGCACTTAGCTTCATTTTTCATTGTGATTAAGCGCTTTTCATTAGTCATGCTCTTTGTAGCCCCTCCCCAAATGTGGCTGCAGGTTTTTGTGATTGTGGGTTTTTGTTCTTTAGCTACGTTAACCATTATTTACGTCATTCCACTTTGCTCTTGTGTCGTACTCCTGCACTCCTACTCGCCTCTGCTCTCCCTGACTCTGGTGTCAGTCCAACTGGAGGTCAAAGACTAAATATACAGCAGAACCACCAGCTCTCACCAGCCGTTTTAGAGGTGATCTCTTCACCTCTTTCTGTCCTCCAACCATAGAGGAGCAGGAGATGAGCACTGCCGATGATCTTCCGGGAGATTATTTTGGCAGAAGAAGACGTTCTCTTCTTGGATTTCTTCCTCTGTCTGTAATCATCCTCAAGCATTGGCCCTGACCTCCGTGCACCCCTAGCTGCCCCCTCGCCACCTGGTCTCTCGCATACTCAGCTTGTCCTGCCAGCCCCAGGACAGCTGGGAGGACTGAGACAGCAGGGGAGTTAAGCTTTGTAGGGAGCCTCACATGACACTAGAGACTCTGATGACTCTAGAAGAATGCTGACGATATAGTTACTCTGACTCATTTAGCATTATGTGGGCTTTGCACTAATGCACAAAACATCCAAATTGGAGTGACTGGCTTAGACTTTGAGGAGGTATTGCCAGGGTTTTTAACATTTGTCGTTTGGTAATGTTGATCCTGTTTCCTCAGTGTTATGGCCTCAGTGACTAACCTCTGAACACATACTGGGACAATGAGACTTTTGAAATAGTTTCCAAGGGTACAGAGACATGACCATGCCATGAGTCACAAACAAACTGATACAGTTTATGTGCTGCAGATAGATCCCATGGATTCCATTACTCATAATGTATTCTGTATCCCTTTCAAGTGTGCCATCTGCTGTGGTGACATGTTATTAATATAGATTTCAGTTGGTCATTCACCATGGCTGCTGATGTTTACAACTTATTGAAAGCAGACCTAGCCGCGTCTGACGCTGCAAGACTTGCTAGCAAGCTCAGTCAGTGCCATTTCCCAACATGGACTTGGGTTGTGTACAATGTGTTAGTTACGGTTAATGTACAAACTCTAGTATAGGTTTAAATGGCCTAAGCAATCTCAAAACATTTCTTTACTGTAGAATTAGCTTCATGGTGTAACATCAAATGACTATCTAAATTATAGAAATCTAGAGCAGGGGTCCTCAAATCCAGGCCCATAGGGAGATACTTTTAGATGTGTCAAACATACCTGAGTCAAATTTACCTCCTCAGTATGAAGTCAAGTTCTCCAGAGTCCTGCTAATGACCTCCTTATTTGACTTAGGTGTGTTGAGGCAGAGACACATCTAAACGCTGCCGTACACCAGACCTTTGGGTGTGGAGTTGAGGACCCCTGATCTAGAGCATAAAATGATTAAGTTGTTATGAGAGTCCACAGGCACAGAGGGGTCCTAGATGTTTTTATATTCCTCTCTTCTCCAGGGGGTTGTAAAAATAGCACTTGGCTCAAGCAGAAGTGTCAGAGGTCTTCTTCTCTTTCTCTCCACTTTTTCATTCTTTCTCATCTTCCCAGCTGTGTCACCTCTCTCCTTGTCTCCCCCATCACATCACTCTTCTCCTTTTCCCACTTTTCCCCCTTTTATCCCGCTCTCCTCTCATCTTGCTCCTCATCTTCATCTCCCCCTGTGGTATTAGTGGGGCCACATGTTGCTGGCCCTCTCCTGGTGGTGTGAGCCCCATGGCAGGCCCTGGCTCCAGGCTGACGCATAGTTCGGCGTGTGTGTGTGTCTGTGTGCGGATGAGATGGAGGACTGTAATGTGTTCCTGCATGCCTAACAGTGAGTGCGTGTGTGTATGTGTGAGGCCGCTAACACAGTAACCTGATAGTGGTGCGGCTGAGCTGTACACAGAGCGGAGCAGTGCTGTGATTTATCCCGCGGGCCCAGCAGATGGCTGCAACAGGAGTTTGTTTAAGTTTGCTTCAGAGCCGGGCAAGCGGCCAGGAGCATGGAGGAGGCTTGCCAGAAAAATGTTCACTGACTCTGGATGCCTAACCACACTGCTTCCCCCCACCCCCCTCTCTCTTTCTCTCTCTCTCTTCAGCCTCCCCCGAACCCTTCCACAGCCCCCACAGTCCAGCACACACACAGATACGCTCACACACATGCTCTTGCAGACTTTCTGTCGCTACTCTCCTTTTACCCCTCTCTAATTTCTCTTTCCTCCCATCTGCTCGACACACATGCCTTCATACATATGCACGCTCTCCCTCACTTGCACACACACACACACACACCCGCGCATGCCCACGCACACACTGGTTTTTTTTCACTTGCTTCTCTGTTCTGTTGGCAACATCCCTGGTGCAGACATGATCTCACACCTCAGGAGGGGGGCACTGAAGACTGAGGACGCGTCCGTTCTGCAGGGGTACTGTGAGCACAACCATATGATCGGGACTTAGCCTCCCACACAAGATTAAAGATGGATCTCCTCAGCATAAACAGCAACAGATCAACACATGAACAGTCGTCCATGCACACACACAGTAGATGACTTATAAAATAAGATCTAGTTGGACTTTGATTTGCCTGCACTGCCCTTTTTCCTCTCCTGTACAGATGATCCAGGCTCTGTGTTGAAGAAGGTGATGACAGTTTCTGTCACATTACCTCAGGTCAACCATGTGATAACTCCCAACCTCTTCCTCCACACATCAACTCCACTTATCTCTCCTAATCTCCCTCGTGTCCTTCACTTGTCTTTTCCCCGTCTTCATATATTCATCTTGCAGACAGAGTCTAGCCACATAAGAAAAAGGTCAGTGTGACTAAATCCATTGAAGAAGTGGACATCAAAGCAGAAAGAAGAACATGTGGTGGTGAATAGATGTTTTTGGAGGTTGTAAATTTGTTCATTTACTTGTTGATACGTTTCTGAGAGGAATGTTAAGAAGAAAACTTTTTTTGTCATTCTATTACATATGTAAATCTCCTTCAATCCACTTTAATCTAACACAGCAGCACGCTGAGGAGGTGATTCAGAATTTTGATTCAGGTGTGTTGGTACACGTCTTAAAGATGCAGGACACTGACCCTTAGGAGCTGATGTTTGTCACCTTGGAGGTATAGAAATTGTGAGAAAAAGAATCCTCAAAGATTCCGCTCTCTTTATCTTCCAACCATGTCAAATGCTAAGGTTGGATTTTCAAATTTTTTTATAGCAAAATCAGAATTGCAATTAAAAAGGATTTTTTTTCAGAGCTGTTTCCAAATCTTTACCAGGCGTTCCAAACACATTTGCAGCATCTTTATGTTTCTGTTATTTATTTATTGTTTTGTAAGTTACAACACAAACTTGTAAGTTTGTGTGTTACAACACAGTAACAAACTTCGTTTTGTGCATGGAGTGTAGTTGTGTTTGTCTTTAGTATTGCTTTGTTGTTAGTATTTTAGTGCTTTTATCTTCATCCACCTGTACACAATACTTCAGCACAGTTCTTTCCCTTCTGATTATTTCTAAAAGGCCTGTTTTTGGTGGATGCTTCCTGTCTCTGTTTAAGTTATTCTTACATTTAACTAAGCAGGAGGTATGAAAAAGCTGATGCATGGAGCATCAAATCATACATACACAAAGACCATTGAATGAGGTGACATCCTCGTGAGGTTTTCTGTGAGTAATGAGTTCTCATGTCCAAAGTAATGTATGACTAATTGTGGTGCCTGTCAAGACCATTGTGCTTCGGCACAGTTCAGAATTTCCTCTAAACCTTTTAGAGGAAATTTTTTCAACTCGATTTGACATTGACTTGCAATAGTTTAAGTGGCGTAGCAGTAAAATGTTTAAACTGCTCATTTCATTTCCAGGTTTCTTTGTTCCAATGTCAACTTTATACTTGTATTTATCTATTACCTGTTTCATATCACTGACATGGAAAAGTATTACAGTTTTTGATGCAGTGACAGGAAATGCTTCATATTTGCTTGTGTGAAAGTAGTAAGCATTCCAGGAGATCTCTAAATATTATTGCTCTCAGGAGGGAGGAGAGATGTCTTTTTTGTAGTAATTAGGATACAGGGATGCAAAAAACAATAATTGCAGACATGAAGAACTTTTTATGACAAAAATGGCAACTAAACATACAACGATTTTTGCATTTTGGAAAAGAAGTCTGACTGGTTAGACTTATCTTTATCACTCTGACTACAAAAGTCTTAACTGCTGCTGTGAAAATAATAGCATAATAAATACATGTGTGATTGGTCACCTTTATGTTCAATCAGCTACTCACTAAAATCCAAACAATATTTTATTTTCAAAGAGCCCGTTTGCTAAACATTTAGGAAAAAGCTTCTCCTTATATTCCACTGCAGCAATGAATAGGACCACAATTTTTGTGCACTTTTAAAGTTTAAGACAAATAACTAAAACAAAATGTGAAAAAATACCTTTTAGTCTCAAAAATGTATTTGTCAAAATTTTATAACTTGTCAACTTAAATCCTGTAAAAAAAAAAAAAAACAATTTCTGAGAAATCTAAAAAAATCAAAATGTTTATGTATGATCATAAGCTTTATATTTTCCAACATACGCACTTTACACTAATTAATGTGAGGGTAAATCTATATCTATATGTCTGTCTGAATGTAGCATGAGAGAAATGAAAACACAGTTTCAGTATCTTAACTTTTTGCTGTTGCTTTAGCCGATTAATGAACCGTATTTAATGTCTGCAAATTCTTCAACTAAACCCCAATTTATTCTCTTCTTCAGTAAAAAAAAAAAAGTCTTGTTGTGATGTTTGGGTCCTTTTCTCTGCAAAAGAGGAGACAGGTGAAGGGCACAATTCATCTGGCTTCTGCTCTCCTGCTCAATGGCCTCGATGCAGAGGAAGTGAGTGGGTCACAAGTCAGGTAGTTTAGCTGCCTGCTAATGAATATTTATCGGTCGAGGTTGGCCTATATGTTGCTCTCCCAGACTCATTACATTAAGTGTGCTCGTGTTCACTCATTACAGTCACATGGCGTACACCAGCTTATGCCTTAAAATCAACATTGTAGCTTCATTAGAGAGACTCAACAAAACATTCCCCTCTAAAATCCTTGAAGAAACTGTATGAAGGGTATAAGATAATTTTATTGTTATATATTTTTCTTATATACATTTAGATCCCGTAATTGTTTTCAGATTCATCATGTTAAACCACAAACTTCAATGTATTCATTGGGATTTTTGGTAGGCTGAAAAAAATCAGCCTATCAATACGATAGGTTGAAAAGTTATTGTGACGCAGAAGGAAACCTAAAAATGGTTTTAATGTTTAAATCTGTGGTTTTTATTTGTTTTAACCCCACAGATTCTCAATTATGCATTATCATCAATGGCCCTTTCTAATACATGGGTATTAGAAATAATACTCAAAATAACTCAAAATAATCTAAGGGATTCTTTGAGTGACAGGGGACTTCTAAAAGTAACTGTGACACAAACTGAAAAAGCCTAAAGCTTATTAATACTTTTACAAGGCACTGCAGGTATTGAGATCAAATTGCAGAAAACCAAAGTCTAAAATATATGTACTGCAACAAGTATTGTCTATTTATTGTTATTTTGCTCTCGAACGCCATACTAACTTAAATGATAATGGTAATTTACATTCTCTTATCTTTTTTATAAGTTTCATGCCTGGGTCAACAGTATTGTAAGCAGCTGAGCCTCTAATGGAATTACTTTGTAACAACTGAAGCGATTGTGTCATCCCAATCCAAGGTTATTTAGATGAATTACGTTGTGTGTTGGTGCCAAGAACATGGTTGTGTCCGCGGGAACAAAACAATTTCACATATTAACTCCTTTCCTAGCTGCCATGCGTGTGATAGCTCTACTTTTTGGTCCGGACCAGGTGGGGTTCCTCAGCGCCATTTGTCGTCCACCTGCTGGTTTCCCTCCCCCGAGGAAAGTAGCAAGCGAAAAATTTTCTACAGACTGAAGCCTCAGACAGACTGACGCTGGCTGAGCCCCGATCAGATGCTGTTTGACTTCCACTCAATGTGGAACATGTGTGTGCGGGGTTGGACTGATAGCTGGCCTTGGATGGGCTCCCACTCTGCACAGATCCACAGGTGCCAGAGTTGTTCAAAGTTGCTGCATATGCTTGTGATTGTCTGAGAGAGACAGTGGAAGCAATCCACACACACACAAGAAGGTTTTGATGGACTGAGCCTCCTGGAGGATCTGTCAGAATAGATCAAAGGCGTCTTTCTCTGTTGTTTTCCTGCTCTTGGCTGAGTCAGCTTTATACAGGCAGTCTGAGTTGCTTTTATTGAGTGTTGCTGAGCCGGTCAGTGGTCTGAGGCTGCAAGCATGGCTATGGTACTGCTGGATCTCTGTGATAGGTTGTTAAAGGTGACTGACGGCTCCGCTTTACAAGCTGCTATACATCAAGCAGTAGACCTGTTGCAACCGTGGGAACACAGCCATATCCGTGTGTGTTGGCGTGTAGGGGTGTGTGTGTCTGTGCACACTTTGGCGAGCAGAGCAGAAACCGGGTCTGCTGCTGAATGATAAGGCCTGCTGACCTCGTAGCCTCAAGCCTGCTGCGATGAGGTCATCTCAAATTACACCCAACCAAATGTTCCCTGTGTGCAGCAGGAAGGTTTATGGAAGATCCCTATGATTGATGACAGCTTTCTGACCAATCGAATGTCCAGCACTCCCAGACAAATAGACCAAAATGACTAACAAATGTGGGAACACAGGAACGGACTCATGTAATGATGCTGTCACAATATATCTTAAAACCTCCAAATAACCTATGACGATTTGGAGGTTTTAAGTCCAAAAGGACCAGGGGAAATGTTTTTTGCTCTATCATAAAACACCACAATAAAGAATGAGGATTTGTCTGATATGTTTTGGTCTGAATTGCCAAGTTGAAAATATCCAGATCCATTAAAATATTAAACACTAGTTTGGACAAAGTGTGTAGAATCAATAGAAAGAGAAGTCCATTTCCGCTGACTGACCATGTGTACACCTGGTGTGTGTCAAAAGGAGTTATAGTTGAGAGTGAGGGCCATGTGGGGAGAGAGGGGCAGAATTTCTGTGTGTGGTATTGCGTAGCTTAGTCCTAAGGTAAATATTTGAGAACTGCAGGCACCACTAGGAGAAGCTCTGTGTTTGATGGGGTGAAATTGTGTGAGGCCGTGGATGACGTCAGCTTAACCTCGATGGACCGGAGACTGAGGAAAGAGAGAAAGACAGAAGTTGAATTCTTATCTGAGAGAATTCTGACTAGCGCTACATAGAATATGGTTCAATAGTTTGTGTGTGTGTGTGTGTACTCTTATTGTGAAGAAAAATGATTCATCTTGCTATATATTTTTCCACTGGTATCACCTGAAGGTGACTTTGTGACAGAAAATCCCGTTTTAAACAACTGGTTGACTCACTTTTCATCCTTATTCTTTCACCCTCTCTCGCAGCCATTTCATATTTTTCATAAGTAAAAATTTTAAAAGTGAGTTGTTTGAATCTATGCAACCTAATAATTGTTAGCTTATTTGATCTAATAATCCTAAATAAATTGAAGTGCAACAAAATATTTTCAGAATTCAACTGTGTTTATCACAGTGTCTCCATGCAGCCGTTCTATGAAGGTTGCAGGGGTTTGTTAATGAACAAACATTGTCATGTAGACCAAGGGACACAGCAGACATGTCAGCAATAAAGCCGTCAAGAAGATTAAAACTGTTAGGTTATAACACAACAAGCTGTAGAGCACTCTTCAATGCATCATCGGAACATGGAAAAATTATGTTACATAAGACATGTCCATCCTCTAACCCAGTGGTTCCCAAAGTGTGGGGTGCGCCCCCTAGAGAGGGCGCAGTGCCATTGCAGGGGGGGAGCGGGAAGCGGTATGGATGAATAAATAAAAAAAAAAAAACAGTTACACAAAAGTGTTTCACTGTAAAGATGGTTTGTAGTTTGTTTTGAAGCAACCTGAAGTGTGAAATAAACTTCAGTGGAGTTTGAAAACAAAATATGTGTATAGGTCTGGTTGAACGATGTGTGTGCCCAGTTGATTCTTTTTTCTTTTTGGGGGGAATTTTATTGTAATCCATAGGGGTTCCCAGAAAATCTTTGGGAACCACTGCTCTTACCTGAGAGCACAAACAAGGAGAACATTAGCATCCAAGAGGCCCATGGAAACTCTAGCGGAGCTGCATAGAAGAAGAATCTGTTGACATGACAACTATCAGTTCTTCACTCTCCAAATCTGCCCTTTGTGAAAGAGTGGTAAAAAAGTCAATGTTAAAAGAAAGCCATAAGCCGTCCAGACAGTTTTGCAGACATGCGCAAAGCCTTATTTGTGTCAGAAAATTTACTCTGCAACTCAGCTTGACCACACCATCCCCTCTGTTAAACATAGCGGTGGCAGCCTCATGCTCTGGGGATTATTTTCCGCTGCAGGGACAGGAAAGCTGATCAGGGTTGAAAGGAGGATGGATGAAGCTAGATGTAGGTTAATCCTGGAAAACAAACTTTATAAATGAGCAAAAGACATGATACTTGGGCACCACTTTCAAGGTATTTTTCTTCTGCCTGTTCCTAGGATCACATTAAAAAAGGTAAACGACTACTTTTTTGTAATGGAATAATTAATGAAATAATAAACATTTTCAGAACTATGTGTATATGAGTTAATGTCTCAAGTGAACGTCTCACTTTATACCTTTTGTTGAGAAAATATAATTTGACATCATAGGAAAACCAGACCCACCGTACTCTTAGCATAGGCTTCCAGGATAAGGCACAACATAAAAAAAATCACTCTTTCTTTCAGTAAGTATTTGATAAAAGTAATTTTTATTTTGTACCCGATTTAAAAAGAGCAGGAGACACCTCCACCCAAGTAGACAGAACATTTTGTTCCCAATCTTGATCCCTAATCTTTTTTCTTGTCTAGTTTCAGTCTTACTGTCAACTCCAAATCTTCCTCCTCCACCTCCTTATTCTTCTTTTCGTCTTTCTCCCTTTCAGCGTGAAGCCAGCCAATGTTTCCGGCGCCAGTGCTGCTCCTTTATTTTCCCCACCGGAGGAGTCAGATTTATTGGTTCACTGTTTATTTTTCAAACTAATTTTAGTTTTTCATTTCTTATCTCTCATCACCTACGGTTGCTTCTCAGTAATCAGTGGTGAAAGGTGGTCAATAAAAGCTGCTCATCGGGTCAAATCTTGCAGATCATGTGTTTCTGCTTGTCTGTGTACATGCACGCGTCTGGAAATAAGCGAGTGTGTGCGTGTCCATGCACAATCCAAGCACAGATGTTCTCAAAGGCTTTTCAGTTTTAGGCACCAGTTCTCCCTCTCCCCTTTCAGAAAAAAAGGGAAGTGTCTAATAAAAGGCGGCCGTATGAGACGGCATGAGTCATACACACAGAAAGAGTCGGCTTCCATCGATCTCTCTGAGCTTGTGTGTGTGTGTGAGCCAAATGAAAGAGAGAGAGAGCGAGAGAGGGAGACGGAGAGGGGAAGAGAGTGAGGCAGGAAGCAGGGAGGGAGGCTGTGCCAAGCTGGAACTGAATTCCTGCCAAAAGTCTACTTGTTTGCTCGTCTGGCTGGAGCCAGAGGCTGACCTTATTAGCTGGGAGGGCAGCCGTCTTATTAAAACACATCTGGCGCTCAGGGAGCCCAAATAGTCCTCATATTGTCTTCCTGCTTGCTCCTGACCTTGCGTTACCTAGCAGGAATGCTGACAAGGGCTTCACGCATCTGTTGAGAGTTTCACCAGGGTCTTTCTCCTCCTCCCCTCTTTTCCACCCTTGCTGTCTTTACTGGCGCCTGCACGGTAGCTCTGTGGGACCTGTTTTTCTTCCTCCCCCTCTCTCTTTCCTCTTCCCTCCCACCTTTTCCACCCACCACCCCTTAACATCACCACCGCTCTTTGGCATAATGTCCTTATACCCCCTACGGATATGCTTTTGCTGTTTTTTTCTGCTGCCCTCCAGGTTGCTATGTTGCTGCAGTTGTTCTTATGTTTGCTTTTATATAAAAATGTAACTTGTTTAAACAGCTCTTTGATAGTTGTTACAAAGTGTGCACTCTGTCTCATAGTCTATTTGGAGTGAAGGACTTTTTATGATATATACAATTTTTACTCAGGACAATATGTACACCACGAAAACTTCTATTGCAAGAACCAGATTCTCTATGTGAATCTTTAATAGCACTAAATATAACCAAAACAAGTATTTCTAAGGCAATGCTAACAGGTGTTTCGGCTCTGAGAAGATGCCAGGAGAAGGTGGGATTATTGTTTAAAAGAACAAGGTGAATATTCAGTTCGCAGAGACAAAGTTATGTTTGAGTTAAATTCACAGCCACAAAGTGAATTAGTTCATATTTTGTGATAAATGTTTCATAAGATGAGGTCATCCATAAAATGTTATTGATTAGTGTATGAAGTCTTGTGTTGAATATCATATTTGGTATGTTTTGGTATCTATGCCTAGTTTTCACTTTAACATCCAGTTGATTATCTTCTATTGTGTTCCTATAGAAACGCAGCCCATTGAGTCTACATTTCTAATCGCGGTCATGTTGTAAAACCCACTCCCAGCTATAATAAAGGAAACTTGTGTGAAGTAATTTTCATATCTCCTTGTTAGGTTTAAAAAAATGGGGACTCACACATCATCTCAGCGTTTTGCACTAAGTTCCACTCTGGAGTTACTGCTTTGTACTGTCTGCATCTTTAGATCTGGATGATTTCCTGGCAGATATATTAGTTTAACTTTTGCATAGTGTGACCCCCAATGGTAATATTTTCATGTTGTCAATGGCTGATTTTGACAAAAATAAGAATTATAAGGCTATCCGGAACACCTGACTGGACGGTGCATCAGACAACTTGATCCCTCCCCAAACATGAAAGATTCGGCACGTTTTTATTCATGATGTTCATTGAGTTTGTCCTTAAATTCTCTCAGATTGTAGCCACTCATTCTCATGTAAAATCCGTTCCAGGTCACATTTGTTGGTTAAAAAAATTCTGCTCTTTTGACAGTTGAATCAAAAGATATTTCACTTATATCTTGTATTCATCTTGTTTCCAAAAGCTCATAATTTTGTTTCTGGGGAAATGATGTTTGAGCACATTGCCTTTCTATGTCAAACATCTCTAGTGCTGTAACCTTAACATCAAAGTCCTTTAAGCCATGATTGTTCTTAAAAAAATTATTTAGTATCTTTTTACACTTTTTTTTTTTTTTGCTTAAATGTTAGTTACTAACCTGGTAAAATCACCTGCTGGAAACCATTAGCTGACTGTAAAATGCTGCAGATGGAGGTCAAGTGGCCATCTTTATGCAGTTGCATTAACTGAGTTTCCCTTCTGTGTGTCTTCACCGGTTGAATGATCAACTTGAGGAAACATCATTTGCATTTTGCAACATACCAAGTTTGACTTTGCTGCACTTGTTACTTTTACCTTTGACCTTTCAGGGTCCTTTGATTGTAGCTTGCAAGTCTGGATCAGTTCTAGCTTTAGATGCCCTCTTTGACCGAGTCCCTGGAAAAACACACCAATCCCCTTCCTAACCTTATCACTCTGAGCCTTATTCTTTCCTATTGACTGTCGTATATTTGTTAATTGCACGAACAGGTTGATAAGATTTAGTTTTGGTTTGACTGCTTGTAAATTATTAAGATTACAAACACTATCGATACATTTCTGGGTTTTTTTTAGGTTTTTCATAAGCTGAAAAAAAAAGTGTTTATGCTGAGAGGATCAAGTCTGACGCATCTGTTATGGAGTCTGGACTTACTTATCCAACTCACAAACACAATCACTCTTTTCTTCTTTTTTTTATTCTCTCTGCCCTCAAGCTGCACTGGACATCTTGATTTCTTTCTCATTTGTGTTTATTTGTGCGTGCTGACATGTGAAAGCTTTACATATGCGCATGATACAACACATGTGTGGTTTTGCTCTGTCTCCACACCCATCAGATCTGCCTGAGTCATTTTTTTCCTTTTCTTTTAAAGCAACTCTTTTCGTTCCAGTGTGGCACAACGACTATTATGTCCCTTGAAATGTTGCCTCACCTCATCCATATACTATCTTTATTCTCTGTCTTATATAATGAAGCTATAATGATGCTCATCTGCTCACTTGAGTCTGTGATTCTGTTTGAGTGCAGATTTATTTATAGTCCTTGCCTGCTCTCTGACCTGAACTCGATGCCACTCTTGACTGGATGCCAAAAGCTGCGCTGCAAGGTGAACCTGTCTCTTGAAAATGAGGACTGGGGTATAGCGGCACATAAGCAGCACTACATTGTGTCACTATGCAATGTATCTGGTAAAGCCATTTGTTGCTCTTGACCACCAGCTCTTTCATCCCCTCCTTTTAACGCACACGCGCACACACCCCGGGGCCACTGGTAAAAGCTTTGTTTTATTTGTTCCCAGGCTGTTAGTGAACTTTATTGCCTGCAAATCTTTTTATGCTTATCTCAGCTGCTGTGTTTAGGCTGTGTGCACGCCAGACGCATGCATCATCCTTCAGAGCTGCACCTCTGAGCTGTGCTGCTAAGTAATACCCCATTACATAGTTGCATATGTTTCTTGTGCTTCAATGGTATAAAAAGAAACAATAATGTTTAATTTTTACCCTCCTATGCATTTAATTCTATGGGATTAGTTATTAGATAACTAGATAGGTTAGGTTGCCATGAATTTTTTTAGAAATGGAAAAAAACTTTTATATGCCTTATGTGCAACATATGTTCGCCACTGCTAGAGTATTCACACAAGTGATACTTAGATATTCCAGCAATAAATGAATAGCAGCAGTATTTAATCCCATGCCGATTTACTCATGTGAGGTAGTGCAGTCAAATGGTGAAAAACAAAAAAATGCATCAGCCACCAGTTTCAGATTCTCCTCATGAATTTTATTGTTTGACTTTATTTAGGCTCTGACATTCATCTCCAGCATCTGAAATTGAACTGGTCTTATACAAAACTGGCAATAAACTGACACTTCATTAGACCATACCATAATAGAACAGGTCAAACCAAATAACAACATCTAAACAGAGAAACAGGAATAAGGTTATTAATCTAATTTACAAACTCATCTACATAACTAAAGGGTTTTGCCAAATAAAACATTTAATACAGGGTAACTCAAAAGGTTACTGTAAAAAGAAAAAGCAAAATAAAAAAAAAACAACCTCCATTTGGTAGAACCCAGTGATGTAATCAGTGACATCATACAGCTATTTAAACAGGAAATGCTGGGCCGGCCCCTCCCATACACCTGCTCAGGCTTTATCATCTAACAGGGAAAAACAATGGTGAGTGAAAAATAAATAATTTATCAGGAATGTACCTTGAAACAAAAGAAACATTCATATTCATCCAATGGTCCAGAAGTGTTAACTTTTGCTAAAACACATACATAGATGCAAACTGCAACGTAATGCTACCGCAAACAAACCTGGGGCAGTGAGTGAAGCAAAGTTTCAAACAGGAATGTTTAAATTAAAGCGTTATGACCAACCATAGAAAGATTAAATCAGAAATATACACAGACTGAACCACTTTGTCATAACTCACATGAGCATGCTGAGTTCTTGAGTGTGAAAGTGAAAGCAGCCTTATTTCCTTAATAAAGCAAAGAAATAACTGACAATTTGAGGACACTCTTAGAGTATTTCATTTCATGGTTTTTTTCCCTGAAATATGGGAGGAAAATCTAATGAGATTAGCAAACACAGAATTGAAAAATGTGACCTATTAAGTTTAGTAACTTAACTGTAAAATCCAAAGCAGGAAAGAAACGACAGCTCCTCTGTCTACCTAAGGACTGTTTGAACAGACCATCCTTAGACAGAAAAAGAGTATTTTCAAAGATCCCTCTCAAGGTCCGCACTCTTAAGTATGTCCTACTAAACTCAGGGTGAAGGCACATAGCTTTTGTATGTAAGGTTATCACATAAAGATATCAATGACCACATAGCAAGAGATGAACAGGTCTAGAAGAATACAAAACTAGCTAGATAACTTATTCCTCAGGTTAGCTCCTCAGTCATGTTATCTTTCGGTTAGACTAGCATCTGTTGGGTTATATAAAGATGGTTGACCGGACAGACTCTGCGTCCTCTGGGTAGATTCCTGACATTCCTCCACTTCCCCGCACACTACAAAGGGATCGTTTTTGAAAGGGCACATCACAGTTCTGCCTTGTTACACAGCGCTAGAAAAACAAAGTGCTCTCTTTGGAGTACGCTCGTCAGAGGTTCAGTGATGCAAACGTGCTGTTGCAAACAAATAAATACTAAAGCTCCAGCTTATCTAAACCAGGAAAGTAAGGATGGGTTTTTCTTCTTTTTGTTTTAGAGTGTGGTGATTTTGTGTGTGTACGTGTGTAAGTTTTTGCCATGGGATGGGTTGAAATGTGGAAGGCTCTTCCTCCCTCCATTGATAGAATAAATATAAGCTCTTCCTCCCTCTGCTTGCAGGCTCTTCCTGTTGTCCCGTCGGGGTGTGTGCGTGTGTGTGTGTATGTGGAGGGGGCAAAATACATGCCACTTCCACGGATCTCTTACTGTCCCACACTTAATCATCTTTGCATCCCCCTTCTTCAGTCTCAGTCCTCCATTAAACCTTTCTTTTTGCATATATCTTATGGAAACATGCCCTCACCCTTAAAAATGAGCTTGCTAAATTACATATGCACACCCACGCACACACACACACACACACACACACATATATATATATATATATATATATATATATATATATATATATATATACAAGCAGTGCTTGTGATTATGTTAGCTGCTAACTAATTATACCTGTATGGCTTTACAGGAAATGTGTGGTGTGTGTGTGTGTTTTTGTGTAAGTGGTTTGTGTGTGGTGGCCAGGCCCTCAGCATGGGAACAGCTGTTCAGAGCTTCGTCGGCCACACACACATGTTTCTGATTAGCACTTGGTGAGTCCCCCTCCTTCTTCCCTCCTCCCTCTGCCCTCCCTGCTCACCTCCCTCCTTTTCAGCAGGGGCCGCGGCACGCTGGCGGCACCAATAATTTTAATGCCTAGTCTGGGTCTGCCAGAATCACAAGCTTTTGTGTGTGTGTGGGCGTGCGGGGGTGGGTGTGTGTGAGAGAGAGAGCGTGCCCGCACACATACAATGGCACACACACACATACGCACACAGCTGCAGCATTGCCAAGAGAGGGAGCACAAAGCTCTCATGCCTTGATCTGCTCTTTTCCTCTTTCCTTCCTCTCCTCTCTCTGTTTCTCTCTCTGTTTAACCCTGACCTTCCTCTTTCCCTCCTCCTCACCCCTCTCTCTTTTTCACAGATGTTCTACCTTAACAACTTTGGAGTTGACTTGTATGGATTTTCCCGTCTTTTACTTCTGATCACAAATCCTCTTAGAAACGCTGTAATAATTAGTTTTTCTGTTTGTTTTTCTTTTTTTTTTGGTTGGCTGTTCAGTCTTTTTGTTTGAATACAACAATTTAATGACTAATAATAATAGCTAATAATATATTGACATGCAAACTAGGAACATTTTCTCATGGATCAAATCAGAGAACTGGTGTAATATTTTGGTAAACCAGAATGAAGATCTGTGTTGCTGACTCAAAGACATAAAGAGGTGGTAAAAAGGCAAGTACACTTGTTTTGAAGACCCAATTAATGCTAATTTATTTATTGAATGAAAATGTAACACAACTTTTAAAGATCTGATTAACTTAGAAATAAATATCCCACAAGATTAATTGACAACATTACAAGAAAGTCTTTACAGGCTTCCCCTTGGAAATAAGAATAACAGTGATGATTCAAGACATTTGCACATAACTGCTTCTCTGCAGTTAACTGAGTCTCAATCCTACTAACAGATTAACAATCACTTGATTGTCGACAATAAGAAAATAAAAATTGCAATGTAACGTCATTGGGTTAATTTGTTTTTATGTATTGAACCAACACAAACGAGTGTATATTTTTGTGAAACGATACTTTTTTTTTTTTTTTCCACAAAAAAATAACTATGAAAAGGGTGGTGCATATTTCTATTTGGTAATTTTGTACTCTGATTTCCATGAATGAAATCTTGCACAAAAAATATCTTACCACATTAGAGGCAAGTGTCATGCCTCTCTTCAGCGGGGATAGGGAAGTTGGTTAATGTTGAAGACAAATTGCTCTATAAATACAAGATGAAGAAAATCTGCTACAGGCTGCAGAAGACTCAAGACTAGCTTCACTCTCCAGCAGAACAATGACCCTAATCAGACATGCAAAGCTATAAGAGAACGAGTCAGATCACAGCATGTTCATAAGTTAGACTGACCCAATCAAAGCCTTTCCTAAATCACGTAAAGTGGTTGTTGTAGGACTTGAAATTGTCGCTCAGAGATGCTAACCATCTTGGCTGCTTGAGATATTTTGCAAAGAAAAATGTGCAGAAATTTCAGTTTCTTGATGTGCAAAAGCTGGTGTACACATACAGTACAGACCAAAAGTTTGGACACACCTTTCTAATTCAATGGGTTTTCTTTATTTTTATGACTATTTATAAGGCAAGAAATCCCACTTATTAACCTGACAGGGCACACCTATGAAATGAAAACCATTTCAGGTGACTACCTCTTGAAGCTTATCAAGAAAATGCAGAGTGTGTGCAAAGCAGTAATCACAGCAAAAGGTTGCTACTTTGAAGAAACTAGAATATAAGGGGTATTTTCAGTTGTTTTACACTTTTTTGTTTAGTGCATATTTCCACATGTGTTATTCATAGTTTTGATGCCTTTAGTGTGAATCTACAATGTCAATAGTCATGAAAATAAAGGAAACTCATTGAATTAAAAGGTGTGTCCAAACTTTTGGTCTGTACTGTACCTAAAAACACTCGCTGCTGTGCAGAGAAAGGTGTTTCTACAAATTATTGACTCAAGGCAACTACATACAAATGCATAAAACTCTATTTTTTCTTTATCAAAATTTATATAGACCTGATGTCTTTTTCCATCGATTTCACAGTGATGCATAACTCTTATGTTGATTTATCATGTGAAACCCCAATGAAACACATTGAAATGAGAAAATGTTTTTAATGGTAGCAAAACTTTTGCAAGACCAGTCTGAAAATCAGCAGCTTTAAAATCAATACATTTTGACGAGTCGAGTAAAACCCAGGTCGTTCCCTAGTGCATTTGGTTAGGGTAGTGTGTTTCATATTTTGATACTGATGTTCGATAAACCTACTACTATTTCTTTATTTCTTCTTCCATCTGTACTTTCATCTCTCCTTTATTCTGTTTCTATGCTGGTTGCTGTACATTCTGTCCAGAGGTGCCACGTGAATGACAAATATCTAGCAAGAGAACAGATTTGGGATTTTGTGATGGATTCCAGACATTAAAAAAAACCCGGCGTCAGCCATTATTGTTTGATTTGTTCCAAATGACCACTGTCTGGAAATATTCTCCACTTGATTTCCTTCTGCCTGTCTTGTCTTACTTGAAGACAAAATATTCCTATTCCTATATATTATGTATTCCTGCTTATGCTTTTATTACAAAATGATTTTGCAATAACAATGCTGTTATAATTTGTCTAAGAAATCAAACGGTTTTTGTCAGACTGAGAACATCTTTTAGAGTTTGTAATTACATTGTTAACCACCAGATGGTGGCAATGCTCCATTCAGTAGAGGAATAATCTGGATGCAAATAAGGAGATCTGGATCTCCTCTTAATAAAATAAAATTAGAGACAGACGGTGTGCAATAAGGGAGTGGGTCCAGGTACTTTTTCAAACAGATTTTATATGAATTACACCCAAAGGCTTTTCTGTCTCTATTTATGTTTGCATATCCATTTACGTGTTTCCAAATGAGCCTACTTGTGCAACAGCTTGAGTCATTCTGAACTACTTAAAAAGTGTGCACAGAAAGTACAATATGTGTGGTTTTAAGAGTGGGCACAAAGAGCGGCTGTTTAAACGCTTTGTATGATAATTGGTGTGGTGTGCTTGTGTGTGTGGATGTATGTTTTTACATAGATGCATGCGGTGTATGGTGTCATCATTCAGGCTCTGTTGTGGTAGACTTTCGGCTCCACACACCAGGCAAGTCTGTAATTACTCAAAGCAGTGCACACACACACACTGACACACGCAGACATGTAGCTTGTAGAATCTGTGGTCCTCGCTTTCTACCAACTCTCAATTCCTCTTTCACCCAATCCATTCATCTTTCCCCAGAGTTGTCTCAGCTCGGGTTTGGCCATGAGATCTGTATCCTGTGTTTTGAACTCTGGAATGCATTGATGCTTTTCGATAATTCATGTAACACGCTTGCATATACAGAGGCGCTGCCAGTAAAGGAAAATACAAACGGCTCTGTTTAGATACCTCTTAAACAGTGAGCTAACACATACCAGGCAGGTTTGGAAATTGTCCGGTCAGCATTGTGCCTCTATGTCAACACGAGCGTGCACATGTTCAAACCAGCTGTCAGTTCAACTCAGACAGCACCTGGGACTGCAGATGTTTGCCTGCAGCAGGTTTGACCTCTGACCTCACAGGCCTCAATTTAACACAGACTTCTGCAGCCCCAAATATCTTTCTCTCACACGAGCATCAACATCAAACACTGCTGCTCGTTGGATTATGCCAGTAGGGGTTGTGCTTGCTTGTGTACCACTAACACCACTGTTTGTTTATGTGTGCTTTGTGTGTGTTGGGGTGTGTGTGTGTGTTTTCTTTCTCAGCAGTCACTGGAGGACAAGCAGCTCAGCCACATTGCCACCAGTTTTTGAGCCTTCATATCTCTGCTTGCACAGACTGTGTTTAGACAAGCAAGAACACACACGGATACAAACTGCTGCTCATCATTTTCAAATTAATAAAAAAAAAAACCAACACTCGGTTACCATGCACTCCATTAATCTATATTTCTGTTTTTTACCCATTTCTCTTTCTCTACTCTATATCCTTCCGTTCTCTTTCACACTCACTCACATCCCAGTCATACACATAAACACATTCCCACTCCCAGGGTGGCTAAACTAGATTAGTGTGTATAAAGGCTCATAATCCCTGCTGCCTCCCCAGCAGGCAAAGAGGAGCCTGTCCTCCAAATTAGGTTGGCCTCTCCAGTGATGAGTGGCTGCCAGCGAGGATTCACTGTATATGTGTGTATGCTTTGTTTTTCGTGCATGTGCTGTGAAGCGTGTGATTGCAGCAGCAATGTTGACGGACGTAGAAGACACCCACTAAACGTATAGGACTAGAAGGGATGTGGCGGGTGCGTTCCAGTGTTTGGTTACCTGTGTTTATATTTGTTTAACTCGAATATCACATTACAAAAGCTGGCAGCTGAATGTGCAACAGATGAGTAGCGGAAGCTAAAGAGCAGGTTTTGCTTAGGGTGTGTCGTAATGTAGTGTCCTCTGGGCTAGCCCATTTCATTTGTTTTTAATGCAAATTATACAGAGCATGCTGGAAAACAGGGACCCAGCTTGTGGTAAATGCTATTAGCTAATCGTTTGTCTCTTTCTGCTGAAAGAATTTGATGCTGGCATGCTAAGGAGCATTAAGCAAGAATGACATCCGCATGTTCATAGTGCTACTAATAAATATGTTTTTCGCGTGATTTTCTAGCTTAAGCATGTACTGTAAGTGTAACACAATAATGTTGTGGATTGTAAAGTCTGTTGCTGAATGTCTTTATAAATCCTGTCCCCCACTATGTTGTTGGAAAATTCATACCGCTATGTCTTCTCGAACGCAGTTTGTGCTAGTGATGGGCTATATGGACACATAAGTTTATCATGATATTTAGTCTCACAGTGCTGTCGCCGCCCAGTCAGAGTGCAGGAAATGATCTCAAATCTGAGGTGCGAGAAAATGTGTTGTAGTTCTACACAGATGACACAGATTGGTTCTATTTTTTTAATCTAGTTCTTATGAGCCACCCGTTTTATGCCGGACCGGTCAACTGCCCATATGCCCCGTATCAGACTGGCTCTCGCTCAGTGCTTTTTTTTTTTGGCCATTGGTTGTTGGTCTTTGACTGACTGTCACAAAGACCCACAAATACTGCTGTCAAGAAAATGTGCAATTTGAAAATTTGTTTTCAAATATATCATTTATTGATGTTTGAATTTTTTTAATTAGAATATGTTAGAAAATGTTATTCAATGTCTATAATAGTACATTATCCTGACTTTTTTTAGAGAAGTTTTTATCCAGCTGACAGGATGACTTCATACTATCAGGGCAAGGGCTGAAAGAAAAAAATGAAAGGACTATTTACAAGTGTAATGTCATGCATGCACATTGTTGCAGGCATCCGATTAAGACTTTATTATAAAGTGAAATCTCTTTAATTGTCCTTCAAAGAAAATGTTTTAGTTGTGCTAGACCAATAAATTGTAGCTACACTTACTTGCACTTTAATATTCAAATTATTTTTGTTATGACACTTAGAATACCGCAAGTGTTGTCCTTGTCTACTTCTTATCATTGTGATTCAGCTGACTGACTCCTGCACTAAAGCTGTATTAGCTGTGGAGCAGCACTCTTTGGGGTCTTTAGTGTGCTAATAGTGAAGGGCCCATAGGGAAGCGCAGTAATTGGTCTTTATTTATGCTGAGTGAAGGCTATGATTAACTAATATCACCCCTGAGTGTATATGCGTGCACATATTAACACATAGGCTTTGTAAACTCGTGCAGCACCGCACACAAACACTCTCACACACGATGTAGTGGCTTTCTTATAGCGTGTTTAGTGATGAGATTGAGAGGAGAATTGGAGTAATCCCCCGTGGCAGTCAGATCGCTCTAAAGGCCCTGACTGGCACTAAAAGGAACCCATACTGCAGTTCAACAACATATTTAATTGCATCAGTATTTTAGCATTGCTGGTTTTGGAGTAACTAGTTTAGTACTGAATAATTTTCTTATTTTATTTTCAATCTGTTTTTTGTTTTTTTTTAATATAAGCATTTGGATTACCCTCTTTTCCCTACTGCCGAATGCAAATCTACACAAAGATCCAAAGGATGTCAAACATAAAAGACAAAAGCAGCATGTAAATATGTTTGCATATAGGCTGTTTACCTCCTTTTCTGCCACTGCTAATGAGCTGAGGGCAGCAGGGCCATGCTTTGTCTTTTAAGGCAGACAGAAGGTAAGCGGGGAAAGTAGTGAGTGTTGGGCTGCAGCCTACTAAGCTTACACACTTGACAGCATCGTGGTGTTCATGTTCCGGCTGTGTTGCTTTGTCACCTGTGTGCGTGTGTGTGTGTATGTGGGGGGGTGTGCATGTGTGTTTGCATGCATACTGTCAAATCCCCACAACAGTGGTGCTCTCATGTGTTTACTCCAAGCCCAGAAACTGTACACCGCGGCTGTAATCAGAGCTGTAGAGTGCCTCACAACAACAGTATTCCCTCATTATGGCTCCAGCGGATTGCCCTCACCTCCCGGGTTTGTGATTATAGTTTCTTCTTGATGTCTATGCATACAGCGGTGATGCATATGGATGCAGACAAAGGGATGTGTCTGCACATAGAATTTCTTCATTTAGAAGTAATTTCAGTGAAGTGGATTTTTTTTTCCTATTTTGATGATTGAGATGAGAAAAATCAAAAATAATGTTGGGTTTTTTTGCACACGATTTGGTGATTGCTTAGTTTAGTGACTCTTCAGGCGATAGCTTGCATTGTTTGGGTTGGTATTAAGTAGAGTAAGTAGACAGGTGTTTTGCTTGAGCTTCGTTCTACTTGCTCAAGTAAAACAAAGTTCAAGTACACATTTTGATAATAAACAAGCCTCTTGCAATGCATAGTACTTTTGTAAAATCTGTATAACACAGTAAAACATTGTTTTTCCTTTTGCTTAAATTATAATACTCTTGCATTTGATCAAAGTTTTTTTGAAGCTCCTTAAATTTTTCTTCAAGTAATTGTTGTATCTTAATTGAAGCCCATTTTTCAACAAGCTGCTCCTGCTGAGCTCTGAGGCACCCAGGCTGCTCAGCATTAATATAAAGTGAGATACACATCAGCTTCATCTGCATCAAACTGATTCCCATTATGGGAATTATAATATGCAGGGCCTCTTTTTTCCCCTCCATCACCACATCTCTTCTTGTTTTCTTATCTCACGAAGACAATTCCTGTGGTCAGTAACGAGGCAGTGACAGATTACCTACAGCGACGCAGAGGCTGCCGTGATGCTCAACTTGTACATCACGTGTGAATCATTTAAATGGACTGAAAGGTCATTTTTTGGGAGGTTCCGTCTGTGCAAAACCTCCTACATGTCCTTCTGTGTTTAATTTTCTGAATCTTTGTTTTTTTCTGGTTTCATATCAGTTAGACATCAACATCTTGGGTTATTCTGCTCACTTATTATGCGGTTAACAGCACATACACAAGGACACACATGGCTTTGGTCTTGTAGTGGCCTGCTCCGCCCTCGGCTCGGCTCTGTCTCCGTGTCTCAGAGCACACATTCATTATCTAATCTTCCTCTATGTTTAATTTACAGCCTTTGCCGCTGCTGCCATATGCTCCTTTTGTCTCTCAGCCTGCTAACACACAGACAAATACACTCGCACACATTTACTTACATGTGCACACTGCTCAGCCCTCTGAAAAAAAAAGGAAAAACGGCAAAAACAAACACGTGAAAGGCAGAGTGCATCCACCTTCTTTTAGCACCACTTCTTAACCCTACCACAAGCTTGCTTTGACACAGACGGAGGTGTGTGGGTCTGATTATGTCTGCTGCTCGTGCATTCACAAAGTGTTGCTCCGAGGAGACAAACTGACCTCTTTGAGGTGAGATACCTTTGTAATGTTCCCCTTTTTTCTCCTGCCTTTTTTCTCAAGCATGCCTGCTTGCCCTTTTCATTGTCAGCATCCTGAAGAGGGTGTGGCGTTTTGCATTCAGAGCTGTCACCTTCTTTGCTTTTTCTTTTTTTTCTTCTTCATATTTTTCTCCGCTGAAGGAGTGAAATACACACACATCAGAGTTCCTGTATATCTGCGTGCAGATATACAGAGCTCTGTGTGTCGTCTCTATGCTTGCTCATCCAGGGGCAGCTAATGTAGTTTCGTTGTGAAATATAAATGGAGCAAGAGCAGCCACGCTGTAGATGAGCACTCCCAGGCCTTTTTATGCATTGATGTTGTGTGAAGAGCCCCTATCCTTATTCATTTTCATGGCTCTGTAGTCCCGCTATTGACTTAAAGTGCAGCAATGCTACCACCTACTCTGGCGCTTTTGGGAAACATAATGAGCCACAGTGAAGGGAATTTAAAATACGATGGAGTGGGTGAGGGCAAGGGATGAGAGAAGCCAACACAAGGGGAGCAAGAGGGTATGTTTGTGTTTATTCCCAGTGAATTTCTGCATTGTTCTTTTTTTTTTTACTTACTTTTTTGCCTGCAGGAGTTTCTCTCTGTTTTTAACATCCCTATTTCACAAGTAACTTCCCCTGCTCTCTTGGCCAGGAGCACATGTTTTGAAATGACGTATTCACACACTGAGACACTTTCAGCTTGCGTGCGTGCGTGCACGTGTGTGTGTGTGTGTGAGACAGAGAGTTTGTGGTTTTCAGGGCTTTTTCTCTGGCTCCAGAGACCCTGGCCAAGTCAGTGGTGAGGTTTGGCTCTCTTCTCTTAACACAGTGCACACACAGTCTTGAGCTCATACAGACACACATTTCTTCCACTCTTACACCGCTTTTTTTCTGCCACTTCTTTTGCAGACAACGCGCGCCCACCTTTTCTACCTTCTCACCCTCCCTGCAAGTACAGTAGATCACTGCTCATTTTAATAGTCTCCCAGAATAAACCTCCGTTATATTGCAGCACACCTCTAAAGCACTAAACTCCTTTTTTCCTTCCCTTTTTGCCTCCAATGCAATAAATGCACCCTTCCACGCTGACACACAAAGAATGCACCTCCTTCCACTTCTTAATGAGACAAAGAACCATTGATTTAGCAAGGAGTACAAGGAGTTAGAGGTGATCGATCTTCTTAGGCCTGTGGACAGACTCACGGGGGCTGCAGGGGAAGGAAGCAGGGGAGGGAGCAGACTGGTGTGATCAGGAGAAAGCATCCCTTTAATGTGGTCACAGGGGCTACAATAGGTTGATCTGAATGTGGCCTACATGACATACATGGCATCCACCCTGGCAGATCAGGATGAGACAGAGCTTTGATAAGGTGGCTGCAGCTGAGAAGGACAGGAGAGAGAGAGAGAGAGAGAGACAGGCAGAGTGGGGTGATGAAGGAGAGTGAAGGAGGGGGTGATGGGATTGAGATGGAAGTGGTGCAGTGATGCATGAAGTCTCGAGGAGTCTGTGTGTGTCTGTGTGTGGTGAGGAATTTCATGGTGAGGCTGAGGTCTGCCTCTCGTGGTGTGTATGAGAGCCAGCTGTCAGCATTTGTGTCTTCTGAGGTTGTAGTAAATATATATTTGTGAGCTGACTTCCCTTCTTCCCTGCCGCCATTTAGATAAACATGTGAACAGTCAAACAAATCCCCAAAACTAGCTTAGAATTTTCTTTAGTTTCCTGTTGTGTTTGGACAATACAATATGAAGGACATCTTTTTTTTCTTACAAGTTTTATAAAAATGTGAGTCTTTATGGTCTGTGTGATGCTCAAAAGCAAAACAAAACCTGCCCTTTGCTTGCAGGTAGCAATAAAGTTTTACCTTTTCCTCGGTGCCACTGACTTATTGGGTACATTTGAAGTTCAATATTGGCTCGTGGTTTCTAGTGAGCATTTGTAAAGGTAACCCTTATGTCATTGTTTTTTGAAATCTCTACACTGAAAAGGGTTTTTTTTAGTTAAAAAAGGAAACTTCAGTTTTGTTTGTGTGTGGACGAAGAGGTGGAGACAAAGAATAACTTCTTGTTTCTGGAAAATGTTCAGCCTAGTGCTGGGCATTAGTTTGCATAAAGAAATGTGGTTTGAATTAAAACCCAGAAGTTTGGTAAAATAGATTATTGACAGAAGGTAGTCAAAGTCAATCAAACCAGCATCACTTCTGGACATAATCTCCAACTCTACGTATGCCATGGTAACAGCAATAAAAAGCTATAAAAATAAAAATCTTGCATTTGACAGCTTATCCTCACAGATTCTTCATTCTTGCAAATAGCCAATTTCGTAGGATGCTACATCCCTGCCAAAAACTAGAGGAATGTATTAAATAATCACAACATTGCATTATGTTGGGCATTTCGACGGCATTTTGATTTATTCACAGGCCCATGAATGCAGCAAAGTCAGTAGTAAAACACACTCTTATTAATTTAAGTGCTGTTGTGATAGCTTAATATGCTCCTTGGGTTTTTGACAAGTATGTGGCGCTACAGTTTTGCACAATATCATAGTTACAGGTTGGACAGATACATTTTATTTGAGCATGGATCTAGATGTTCTCATTTAAATACTTTTTAAATTTCTTTGTTGTATGGTTTTTCTAACTCATGATCTGTTTTACTGTAGAGATTTTTAGATTGTTATAAATACCTTTATTTGAACTTGTGCACCTTTGTGCTTCTGTTTTGATCACTGGGAATTTCCCTTCTAGAGACCAAATAAACAATTATTTTAGTCTATTATTGACATGCCATGTTTGATGCAAATCAAGTCCCGTTTTAGTGAAGTACGAAGATATAATTATTCAGGCATCCATTGTTACTTAGGTTTACTCTGACTAAACAAAGCTGCTTCTCTGCAATCGGAAAGTTGTGGGTTTCTTCTGAGCTATATCCTTCATCACATGTTAATGTGCCCATGGGCAAAGCACTGGGAAAATGTGGATTTAGGGTGAACATGGTTTGAGTAGTCAATATGACTTAAATTAATCTAATTTAACTTACACATGCTTATTATAAGCACTGTGTTTGGTAGTAAGATGTCTTTTTATACAAAGACCAAGAATGAAGATTGGGGGAGTGGGAGTGATGTAGCTTTGGAAATGATGGGGAAGAGAGACAGGGAGCCGGAGGGAGTTACTACACAGAATCTAACAAAAACAGTGTTTCAACCTCGGAAGTCTCTTTTCTGTCATCATGTTACATCTGCACTTTCATGTCAATAAAACTAACACAAAACCGTCTGCTTAATGTCCTGGATGTTATACTTAATTACACTTTCAGAATGCAACATTTGCTTTTCAGAGCTTTTGTGCTTTCTCTTTTACATCACTGTTTGCACAGAAAAATACTGCAGATGAGTTTGTGTAAACATTCTAATCACTTCATGGTTAGCCCTGAGAGGATGTCATAATTTGCTGAATCCTCCTCACTGACTCCTTCACCCTGCCGCGCAGCATCCAAATGAGGGACGGAAAAGAACATGGGGACATATGGTACGAGGCCAAATGATTGCAGACGTGTGAGTGAAATGTGTGATACGCTTATTGTGCCTTGGCTTTGCTCTCCAAAAGTGGTTTGGAGGTGGTTATTAGCTGCAGCTTGATGCTTCTCTGTGGAGCAGAACAGACGACAGAGTTCTGCCCAGGCCAGGGCCTGGTGACTGGCCTGAGGTTTTGAAGCTAGCCCCTTCCCAGCATGGAGAACTTCCACAGTCTGGTGCACAGCTGGGCTCCAGGATGATTGGCTCTGGACCCAGCTGATCTACACTGAGGTTAATCAGTAGTCGTCCTAATACATATTAATCAATTTTTATATGTCAAATCTTTAGAGCAAAATATAAAGAAATGATTTGAAACTGACTGAATGAAATAGCTTTGGATTTACCAGAGATGCATGTGAGCATGTTTATGCCCAGAGATGCATCTAAACCTTGCACAGCTGTTACAAGTAACACACACTCACAGACACACACTCATGCACATCATGCTGAATCCATCATGGCCCTTGTGTCCTGAGCTGCCAGCTGCTCACTGCTGTGATACCACAATTGTCCTGTTGCTACGATACACACGCGTTCACAGAGCGCCTCACCTCTTGTCACACACAGTCTGTTTTCCCCCATATGTTAACAACATGCCACTGATTGTACGCATACAAATCAACACACAAAAACACACTATGGACTCCATGTTGAGCTCCACATGCCTGCTCATATTATACATTGTCAGAACTCAGGGTTTTTTTTTCTGTTTGTTTTTTTTGTATGACATTTCTATACTAGACTGCTGGTGTAACAATCCATATTTCAATTCAAAAATTGAATTTTATATGTTATGTAGTTATTTGCAACAGCCAGAGTGGCATATTCCGAGCATGTTTTTTTTGTTGTTGCTAAATTATGACTACATATTTTTCTTCTGCTTTTAATTTGAATTGCTTTAACTTTTGTGTTTGCTGTGTGGTTGTGGCCACAAATCTCTTTGCTGCATGTGAATTTAATTGGGCTGGAGGAAATGATAAAATCTATGTCTTTACGGTCAACAGAATGGTACAGTGGACTAGGAGGAATGAATTAGGCCTTAATAAGAGCCTTCAGCTGGTCTGCATTGTTTGGTCTGGTGTCTCTCAACTTCCCCTTGATGATACTTCATAGATTCTCTATTGGCTTTAGATAAGGAGAGTTTTCTGGGAATCAAGCTCAGCGATACACGGTCATTAAACTTGTACTTTCAGCCCTGTGTGCAGGTGCCAAGTACTGTTGGAAAATGAAATCAGCATCTTTATAAAGCTTGTGAACAAGAGGAAGCATGACGTGTTTCTGGACTCTGGACTTTATAAAACACAATGAACCACCAACAGCAGATGACTTGGCACCAGAAATCTTCACTGACCGTGGAAATTTCACTCTGGACTTAGAGCAGCGTGGATTCTGTGCCTCTTAGACTCTGTAGTCTTGCTTTCGAAATAAAATGCACAATTGGTTGTTGAAGCACTGTCTACAAACTTTTGAATAGACTTTACTTCACAATTCTTTGAGGACTGAGGTTTTCTATGTAAAGTAATGTTCAGTCAACATACAGCCATATTTATTATATTAGAATATGATTTGCGATTAGACTCCTTTATTAGATTAACAGTACCTCTTGAAAATATCAACCTATGAGCAGCTGTTAGTCATACTTTTCATTAGGTCCACATTCCTGTATCAAATATTGTCTTTTTTGTTGGTTCTATGTAGTATTCTAAACTTAAATGTCACGTTTTTATGATGAAAATCATCATAATAAACAGAATTAAGGGCTTGGAAACATCAGTCCATGCATTTAATCTATATGCGTTTCTCTTAGTGAATTGAGTTACTGAAATAAATGAACTTTTCTATCATATTATAGCTTATTGAAAATGGATATCTTGAGTTCAAAATTGTCTGTAGTTGCAAACATGGACCAGAGGGGGCAGAATTGAGGGCATGTGGTTAGTTCATGACAACCATTAGAGGGTGCTATCTGCCTGCTACCTTCCTCACTGTTCTGGTGTGGCATCACTTTATCCTTATCAGTGGGGATGGCTCGACAGCAGCTCCTGCCTGTCTTCTCTCTCATCACCTCCCTGCCTAGCTCTCCCTCTCTGTTGTCTTTTTATCTCCTGCCTCCCTGCTCTTCCCCTGCCTTCTCCCTCTTCCTTCCTTTTTTTCTTTTAATCCTTACCACCTACCTTCCTTCCCTCTCACTTTCGATGACTCTGCCTCTAGCCACACCTCTGCCAATTCTTGGCCTCTCACTTTGTTTTTTTTTTGTTGCTTCTTCTTCTTCTTCTTCTTGATTTCTTTCAAATGTTCCCCCTCTCCAGCTCACCTTCCCACAGCAGCACCAAATGAGTGTCCCCCTTTTTCAGAGCCTCACTTAATTTCTTCCTCCCTCCCTGTTTCTGGCCCTCTCCTGCGCTGTGCATCGCTCTTGCCCCCTCAGGGCTTTGTTCTGCCTTAATCAGCAGCTTAAGTGTTGCATTCTCCACCAGACAATGTCTGCCATTTAGCCTAGCTCTGTGTAAATAGGTGTGCCTTGTTTGTGCTCCAGCGGGCATGCCATGCCAGCCTTTGTGTGGTAGGGGCAAACGGACCTACACCCCTTTCTCGGCCCCCTCCACACCCACTCAAAGCTACAGGAGGGTGAAGCCTTGCATGCTCGTTGTCACAAACACACAGGCGAACCTGCAACAGCATGAGGTTTGGGAGCAGACTCTTACTGAGGGCTGTCTTTGAAGAGCTGCCATACCAAGCTATGTGCTTGGCCAATTTGAGCAGCAGAGTGAGGGATTCTTTTTACAATCAGCCATTCTCGCTTTTAGTCTCCCTCAGCTTCTGACATGCAGCCTTAACCCATTTGTTCATCAGAAGCAGCCTTTAGTTTAGTTTACCCGTGTTTGGTTATGAAAGAGCAGCGGGAAGACTCTGTGCGCAGGAGACCAGCAGCACGTCTCCCTGCCACCTGGCACGTTCTTTCTAGAAAACACTGAAGGCCTCTCTGCCCAGCTGGATGATGCTTCCTCTCAGACTGGTGTGTCGTATCCAGCGAGCCAGCTTCCTTCCAGCACCGACCATCTGTCTGCATCCACAGTGACAACCTACCTGCACACAGAGGGAGGAGCAAACAAGGAGGAGCTGACGGACAAACTGTACCGATGCCTGAGCAGATACACAAAGCATCCCCTTTATACGACATGCAAGTCTGTGTTTGTGCACAAAAAAAAGCATAGCAAAACATAAATCCTAACATTTTGTTTTTATCTTTCAAATTAAATATCAATTGGGAACTAAAGAAAGCACATGTGGATAACTATATCAACCCAGGACAGGCAAATGCAGGAAGAGGGGAGGAAAGTAAGCGTGCCCGTACTGGTCCATGCTGTCCATGCTATCTATCCTCCTCAGATGGCCATTTGGGCTTGTTAATCTATCGCCTGGTAACAGAGACAGCCTATCAACAACAGCCACGCCCCTCTGCACATGCTCATAGAGAGGGGCTCATTTGGATCCTTGAAGAGAAAACGTACACACACACACACACGCTCGCGCGCGCGCGCACTTCTGCAAAACTACCCTCAAATCCTGGCCTGTCATTGCTCTCCATTGTGTGGCTGTGGTTGCTTTCTCCTGGTGTGACTGCCAGCAGATGGCTACCATGGAGCTGTCAGAGGCGGCCTAGGGCCCCCACACACATGCAGGGACACACACTCATACAAAAGGAGTCTTATTGCATACAGAACATATGCACAGTGCCCCGCTGAATGGTTGAAGTATTGGCTGTGTAACATTTCTCCAGGTCTGCTCATTCTTTAGTTTTCTACAGTACGCTTTTATGCTGTCAGAGTTTTTGCACACAAATTCACACAGAGGCTTCTGATGGACTCTGGAGCCACAGGTGCCCCCCAATGACCCTTCCTCTGTAATGACTGTGTAATCTCATAAAAGGGCTGCCCTCATGCATTAGCATGTCCAAAACCCCTTTGTTTTTTTGTTTTTTTTTTGGTGTGTGTGTATCCACTTATTCTGAATTGTGCTTCTGCCTCTATCTTTTGCATCTTTGCATGCATGTGTCTGTTCGTGCGTATTTATGTGTGTATTCCTCAGCAGTCCCATGTGAGTAAATGGAGGCGTTAGGCCTAATACAGTCCATCATCCCAGTGTAAAAAAACAGCTGCGGCAGCAGGGGGGCTATCTGGAGGTGAAAGGTCAGGGCTGGGGTGAGGAGTCGGCCGTAGTAACACAAGATTCCTGTAGTCGCTAATCATAGCTCTGATGAACGGCTGTAAAAAAGGGGGCAGCTGGTGGACAGGAGGCAGCGTGTGTGGCAAAAGACACAGAGAAGGGAGTGAAGGGAGGGGAGGGGGATGGAAAGAGGAGATCGGGGATTCTTTACCTCGCAAATAATTACCCACACACAGTTAGGCAAGGAGGCAGAGGGAGGACAGACTGCGATCCTGGAGGAGCTGTATATCAGAGACGACCAGCACAACAACAAAGGGTTCTATCAATGTCTTAAACTCCAGAAATATGCACAAAACATTCACATGTGCCAAGAGAAGCACCTGCATGCTTCGTCACTCTGTCTTCTCCTTTCACACACACATACAGAGATTGTTGTGTCTGCAGAAAGCTGGAACTAATGACAGACTCTGTGTTGTGCGTGCTCACTCATCTGCCCCCTGGACACACTTTACCCACCCAGCAGAAAACAGCTCTGTGTGTTCTTTCCCTCCCTCCTAATTTCTTTTTCTCTCTGTCTTGTTCTCCCTGGATTCTACTTTCTTTCCCCCTCTTGAGACTAGACTTGTTTTTGCTGTGCTCTGCTGTATATATTACCCACTGTATATCTTTTCCTGAGGCCTGAAAACAGATATATGAATACAACATCAGTTTTGGCTGACACCAGGTATTCCAACCTTCCAGGTCCTAGTAAATAAAGTTTGCATGCAGAAATTTCAGTTAGTCATATATATGAAAAATATTGAACCTCCGCTGTGATATGGTTATATTTAGCATCTCTTAACATGTCAGAATTGCAGACAAGTATTGTCTGCAGTTTGCAGGAAACTAAATTGGCAAAATATTTCCTGCTGCAAAACTGATATTGTAATGATGCTAACCATTTCAAGGGCAGGGCAGTGTTTTAAAATAAACGCTGCCCTGCGTAAAATAAACACAGGGCAGCGTTTAATGTAATGTTGAATTTAGGACTCAACACTCCTAAATTATTAGGAGTGTTGAGTCGGATCTACATATTTACGGAATGCTGTTTTAGCTTACAGGGTTTGTTTTCTTGTGTTTACTGACTATGTTCACAATAGATTTGTGAATCTATTCCATTGTTTAATAAGATGCTGCAGCGTTTTGCAACATTTTGGGCTATTGTAAATCTCCTAAAGCTGGTTTGTCTGTCATAATAACTTAAAACCCAGATAATAAAATAAAACCCTCTGTTAACATGAACTGTTAAAAGCTGCAACTAATATAGTCAAAGAACAGGTTGGAAGATTTAGATCATGTTAAAGATTTTTAATTTGAGAATTATTTTTGTTTGCCTTAGTTGTGTGTGACAGGTGTTTTCATTTTGATGGCTCTGCCCTCCATCTTTGTCTTTTTTTTCAATTACATGATCACTGGCTAGTCCACCTTGTTGCTTGAATTCAGAAGGCTCTGTTTTGCAATTAATTCAATAATTTCAACAAATTCCAAGTACATATTTCTACAAAGTAGAAATATGTACTTAAAACAAATATTCTGATGTAAGTGACCTTTTCAACAACTGTACATTATTAATAACAAAAGAAAATTGTACTCTTTGTTTCTTTCACTAATGGCATGTGAGCTATACTGCGCCCCAGTGGTATTGTTTTTTTTTTTTTCACAAGGAAAGCCTTCGTTGGTATGCGTCTATGTACTTACCTTTTAGCATGAATGGGCCTTAAATCTGCCTGCTTGTTGATCTTTCTTGACAGTTTTGGCAGATGATGCAACAGTTTAGCAATTCCTGGCAGGATTTATTATTGGTACTTAAGAAAATCAAATTTGTCCATTTCAGTCTGCTTTGGTTCTATTCATTCATAATTTTTTGGCAAATTATCTGAATATGTTTCTAGTGTCACAAGGTTTTAGCTTCACTTGTACAGAATACAAGTAACAATTGAAGAAAAACATTGAGGAAAAATACAAGTAGTCATACTTTGGGTGCAAAACTAATTGAAAAACTGTCCATAGAGCCTTTCTTTATAGAGAACAAACTGTTACCCGAGTTTGATTTTTAAACAGATTCTAGTTAGTGTTTACAGGGTTCAAACTTTTCTAGCATTCCTCATTAAAGAAACAAAAGTGCATGTAAATTTGAATCAGCTAAAGTGCATTCTCAAAATCCTGAGGAGCAGAAAATCAAGAGGGATTTATGTGATGCTTGTATTAGGTGGATGGCTGTGTGTTCTTTCATTTAGTTGGGAAACAGGCTGGAAAACGGTCAGCTTGTTTCTGCTCTCACAACTGGGCTTAGCAGGAAGAGGCCAATCGATCGCACTCTCCCTCTTCCTGTTGAAGCTGTTAGTGGACTTGGATGGAAGACACGCCTCTAGTGGTTTCCAGCTGTGTGTGTGTGTGTGTGTGTTTTGTGCATGTTCCTTCATTGTGCATGCGTGAGCAAGAACATATTTTTCTTAAGCTAGCATGTTGTCTGAGACCAAGCAAAATTAGGCACATTTTCCTAATTAATATGTATTTATTTTGATTTATTGACACATATCCTGGTTCTTTGCATTCACAGTTGGCAGTTTACCTCAAGGTTTTGCCAATAACAGTAACAAATCCAATGTATTAACCTTGCATTATCTGCTATAGAGTGAGGTGTATACGTAACTGTCAGTGCAATAATGTTTTGTATGCATGCAGTTTTAATGTATCCCTCTTCCTGGTCTGTGTGACAATAACCTGCCTTGAAGGAGGACACACAAAAACCTTCAGGGGTCAATAAAGTATTGTATCTTTGTTGGGTCACTCGTGTCCTTACATCCTGTTCCCAGGGCAAAACAAACCCAATGAGTGACAAAATGTTCACGATAACACTTCAGATTTAGTACTTCGTATCCTTTGAGCCCAGTCCTTCAGGATACACATGTTTGTTTTATCGACGACATCCCCGGCAACCGAAGGCCAGAATAATATCCAGGGGTTAGTTGCATCAGCTTTCGCTTTGGCTGATCCGCTGACCTCTAGCATCCTGCACTGCTAGGGGGATTTACTTTAGCTTGTGTACACCACCTACAGTGTATAAGGGTCTGCTGAGTCATTCTGAAACCTATTAGCAATTATAATGCTCTCTAATGTATTACTTTAGACATGGAGCTGAGGCTGATTATGGTGTGCTCCAAGGTCATGTCCACCATCATTTCTGGAGTTCTCTTGAAATATGGTCATACTGTATAATCCACAGTGGATCAGTTCTTGTCTTACAGAGGAGAGGCTTATTGAGCGATAAAGTGAATTTGGATTATTTACTATACTTTTTAGCTTTGAGGGTTCTAGTATCTGTAACTGGGCATGCAGGCCAAGTTGTCTTTCTTCATAAATATTAGAAATTTTAAAAGGGACAGCCAATATTGAAATTTTATCAGCCTAAAGACAGTTGATAGAATAATACAAAAAATAAATAGTATTCTTGTACACTCCTTAGGTTTGTTGAGTTTGTATGTGTCAAAGTGTATCCATCCAGCAAACCCCGGATCAGCCTCAGTGGAAAGATTGCTTCTGTGGGGCTTCCTGTGCGTCTGCCCTTGACTGACCCAAATGTGACCTGTGTTTGTCCCCTGGGCCTCCTGTGAGCTATTGTAGGGACCTCTGCCTTTGTTGTGAGTGTGCACATAGAGTATGTGTGTGCTTGTGTTGGTGGTGTAATTTGAGTTCCAGGTTAGGACAGGACTGCTGTATGGTTCATCCAGGCAGAAAAAAAACAAGACACAGGAGCCTTGGGGTAGGCAGAGAAAGGAGGAGGGTAGTAGTGGGACAGCTTAACGAGTAAAAAGTAAAGAGAAAGGGACAAAGAGTAGCAAAGCTCTTTTTTAACTCAGTGTCTTTGCGAGAGAGATGTCAGTATGTGTCAGTTCGCTCCACTAACCAGCCTGTAGCATGAGAAGCAGATCACTCCCCTTCCTTCTCACACACTCTTGCTTCCCTTCTTGGCAACTATCTCTCCACTTTCTTCGCTCGTATCTTTTGGTGATAGCTTTTCTGCCTCAGTTGAGAAGAAGCGAAACACTACGCGGCTCAGGGGAAAATGACAAGACTAAGTTAGAGACCAAGCAGTGAACCCATCATCTCTAAGAGGCTGGCAGTGCGGAGTGCAGGTCTTCTCCCGATCGCTCCATGGCTGAATGGGGAAGGGTTGCTCCAAATGCAGCGGGGACCAGGGCCCTGAAGGCAGGGCCACGCTGCTGGCTCTGCTCCACTATTCTCCTCGGTGCTGCGAGGAGGGCAGCTCACAGCTCTTCAAACACAGACGGGATCAAATCTTCAAATCCCCTGGAAATGTCAGCCACGTTTGAGGAAATGTCAGCAGAGCCGAGAACACACACAAACACCTATCGACCAGAGCATGCACGCACACAGGCCAACGCCATGAAAGAAGAGCACTGGGATATAAGGCATCCATTCCCTGTGGGTAAAAATAAGTCTCATGTCCTTATTTTTTAGAAAGCCAAAGGGAGAACTTTTGTTTGCTGGTTGTTGTTCACAGTTCTGCCGAACTTCTAATCCCTTAAAACATCTAGCACATTCTCATAAATAAATATCTGCTTTAGTGCTCACAAACATCAAGTGATGCAATTCATAAGTGGAATACATGGCAATACCAGCAAAGTGAAGAGTAGAATGTTTTACATTAAAACCAAACGGTAGACAGCAAGACATTTGCAAAACAAAAGCATAAAAAATGTTGGAAACTGACAATAATAAACCAACGTACTCAATGTATTCAAAAACAAAAAATATTGTAGAGTGAGGTATTAGCTCAAAAACAGTTTCTAAACGCGTATTTCCTGGTTGATTATGACGATACAAAAGGAGATTTCCATCAAGAGTTTTACAATTTCTGCTCTTACCTTTTCCCATAAAACAAAAATATTGAGCACCATGTGAAAATACGGTGAATCAAAAGTCTTCAAACATAGATCTTTAGGTGATCTCATCTTCAGGCAGTGACATCATGCCGGGGTCGTATTGATCTCTCCTCACTCCTGCTGACTAACTTATCGACATCCTCAAGTGTATTTCCTGTCTGGCCTGTCAGCAGTGTTTATGGATGGCACTGCTCCCTGGTGACACACTCACACATACACACAGAGTAGAAGCTATAACATGGCCCCCATGCAAACAGGAAGTGCACCCCCAAGACTATGTTACATCATGTTGTAAAAGCAGATACACACGCATAGATGTTCATCCCCACCACTTCTTATTGATGTAGTGCTTCATCCTGGCCTCTTCCTTAATGAATCTGGCAGGTGCTGACCTGCAGGTGCCATGGAAGTATTGACCGGCGTGGACCTGAAAGCTTTAGGTCAGAAAGATCAGAGGAGAAAAAGTAATTCTCTCAAGGTGCCGTTTTGAATGATGTGCTTATGAATGATGCTCCATCATTCCTCTGAGGTGGTACCGAGTCTAAAACCTAGTTTGTGTGAGCAAGATGGTGTCAACGCCATTTCGTGCAACTGACAGATGAAATGTTGGTTGTGAGTGCCTTGACTGAAAAAAAACAATATAGAAGACAAAAACAAAGAAACAAAAAAACACAGAACCACGTACATATTACTGGTGAAACCTGCAGGCTGTCTTGATGTTTGTATATTCCTGTCAAGGTCAGCACTCAGCTGCTAATGTCTTGTGATCCTTTAAGGGCACACACAGTACTCCACACCGCTTTTTAATTCCTGCTGGCAGGCTCCCTCCATGTAGTGCAGCATCATCCATTACCAGCTTCCTCCTTAGCGATTAGAGAAGATAATGCTGAACTGTGGAATTAACCTCAATTAGTAGTACCTCTGTAGATCTTTCTCATTTCACCTCATGACTCCAGCTCTGCATCTTAAATGTCCCTGGTCTATTTCTGGTCTATAGAGAGGGCATTTATCAGAGTGGGGAGTAATATATTAATAATGTAATAATATGGCATTACTTTATTTACTCTATGCAGAAGATAAAACAATACAGATGCAAGTAGTAGTTATTCTACTTGCATCTGTTGTATTGGGGTTAATGTCCTTCTAATACTAAACTTTGTCACATCCTGACATGACACATCTTAGTTATGAACAGAGGATCTTAAGTGTCGAATGCCTTTTGAATGTGCATAACAGTAAAAACACTAATACCAGTTTACTTCTTAAAGTTCTTAATTGCATGTAATGAAAATGTTTCATTTGCAAACATTTACAAAGCTGCATACTGATATAGTGGAGATCCAGGCAAATGTTGAGTTGGCCAGGGGACTAAAGCCTGAGCTGCTAGGCAGGTCAGAATTCAACTTTTGTAATGAACAGCTGCTAAAATTAATTCCTAAATTGTATTGCCATGTGTGGTTTAATACAATGCCAATACTGTTGTTAAAGCAGTTGTAGTAATTTAACTTCACGCCCTAAGAATTTTGGGTTTTATGCCAGTAAAGTGAAGATTTAATCTTAATCTTACATTTTAGTTCAGACAGAACAGGACGACAAACAATTGTTTTAGAACTTGCTAAATTATCCACTGCTGAAGTCCAATTATTGACTTTAAGACCTTTAGTTGAGGTGACACACAGAAGTGTTTTTTCCTTTAGCAACCACCAAGTAGTGGTTGCTACATACATGTTTAATATAGGCATGGAGTAATTACATTTCAGAACAGATGGAAAGAATTTGAAATATTGGCTACATGTAGTTGTAAATACAAGAGTGAGAAAGGGGAATTTAAACTTCTTAAAATCTTTTACTGAACTACAGAGTGTTTAGTTAATTCCTTGTGCAAATGTGTTAAAGCTGAAAAAATTGAGGGAGTTTCTATGAATTCTCTTAATAGATGCCTGTGTGCAGAATCACCTGCTAATTAGCAAATTAGCATGCTTACATTAACATTTAACTCAAGTAACTACTGTGTTGCTGGCAAAGCATCTGTTGTGATTCTTTTTCTTTCGTACTCAACAGGTGTCTGAATATTTGTCACTTTAACAACTCCATACAGGGCTGACATGTTATACCATTGCTAAATAAATAAATAGTATGGATCCCTACGAGTCATATGATGCATTAGCAATGTGTATGCTTTCAAATCTCAAAGGTGTTACTCTCCACCATCTGTTATGATGATTTGTGGATATATTTTGTGGGCTTAAGTTCCTCCTGTGCCTGAACTGCTGTTTAGAAACCGTGTTAGTTTCACTTTTGTATCACTACCCTTAGAATTTAAGTCACTCATTTGGCACTTCTGTTCATAAAGAAAAGAAAAAGAAGTGGTTGAAAGAGCAGAAGAAAACTTGTAATCAGTTTTTTTGTGTATTTTTCTTAGAGTATAGCTAATCCCCTGGCTCAGACATGACTATTTGATTGAAAGTTTTTTTGTTTTATTTTCACACATGAGGATGTAAACCGAAGAGGCACACCCAACTTGTCAGGTGAGGAAGATAAACAATAAAATTCAATAAAGTGAAAGAGGGAGTACACCCTGTCACTGTCTTCCTGGTAACTCTTAGTCACACAAGAACCCAATAACTGTGTGGCACAGCAATTACAGTGTGTGGGAGAAGTGGATCATTACCTTGTACAAAGGGTGAGTTTACTGTTAAGTGAGGTCTCTTTAAATGCTTTTTAACTGCTGGTGCTTCTGTAAAGCAGCTGTCTGGGCTTGAAGAGAGGGCAGGTGGGGAGGTCTGAAAGAGGCCGTTGAGACAGAATAGAAAAAGAAAAAATCTCATGACCGGTTGGTGAATTTACATACAGGCCAACAGCCGAAATACTTGTGGTTTTTTGTGTGTCATAGTTACGGTTGTGGGTTTTGCCCACTTTTTAACTGGAGGACGAGGCAATCGTATACCTTGATTTTCACAAACACCTGCAAACATATGATCACATCCCTCCACTCTTCAGGAGGAGTTAATTAGAAATGTGTGTGTGTGTTTTATTTTTAGCAGAGTGTGTTTAAGAGAGGTAGTAGAGCCTTGTCAGTCTTCAGGGCTCTGCTCTGCTCTGTAGTACAGTGGCTGTAGCTCTTGCTGAAAGCTATGTATATTTCATAAACCCAGGGTGCCTTTTTGTCTTAAGATATGCTGCACCTCCCCTGCCTGTCTCTTCTGATCGTCAGTGGAGGGAGCCATCACAGACTTTTCTCTTTTTTTTATCTATCCCACTCCTCTCTCTCCATCTTGACAGCCACCCTCTGCTTTTGCCTCTGCTTTTCATGGTCAGCTTGTCTCTGTCGTGAAGTCTCATCCCCCTTTCCTCTTTCTGTTGTGGAGCGTAGTGGAGTAGAGCACATTCAAAACGACTGGTTCTGTCAGGCGAAGCCATTTTCTCAGTGTCTCTCTCCATCTTTGATTCTGTCTGTCTATTTTGCAGCTCTGTCACTTCAGGGAAGGGGCACTTTTTCACCTGGAGCTGCAACCCCCTTCAGTTGTTGTCTTTTTATAGCAGGAATCAGAGTGCTTTGACAGTAGCTAAAAATGGTTGCACCGCTGACAAAACAAATCTGCAATTAATGGCTATATTTGCAACATCAGGCTCTATTTATGGTGAGAGGTTTTTTTGTTTTTTTTTTCCCTTTTTTGCTGGCTTTGCTTTTTCAGCCACAATAATGCTTGAAAATCACAGAATCCCAATTGGGTTATTTAGTGAAGGGGTTGCATTTTGAACTAATTTCTTTTAGTACTGCTGATAGCTTGCATTACTTTCTGTCCTCTTAGGTAATTTATGCTCAATTTTTGCCCATTTACGGTGCCATGAAAATCATTCGTCCCGTTACATATTGATTTTGTCACACTTAAATCTGACACAGTTTAATGCCACAGGCAAAAAGCTGTGATGATTTCATTTATTAAACTAAACAGCCATCCAAACTAACCCACATTTATGTGAAAAATATAATATACTATAAATATAATAATATAATCATGAAATGACTCTGATTGTCCAGATTTTTTTGCTTCAGTCTCACAGCAACACCAAGGCCTAAATTGACATCCATTAGTCAAAAAGGGGTTTCAGAGTAATTTTTAAGGCTTTTAGGCTCCAGCAAACCACTGCAAGAGTCATTTTTCCTCAAATGTAGAAAACATGGAACAGCTGAACCTTGCCAGGAGTGGCTAGCCTACCAGAATTACTCAAAGAACACAGGAGGCCACAGAACAACCCAGAGTAACAACTAAAGCACTGCAGACCTTACCTGCCTCAACTGAGGTCAGCATTTATGATTCAACAAGAAAAAAGAAAATGGGCAAAATGGCAGAGATGGGAGAGATCCAGGGCAAAGACTATTGCAGACTAAAAAGAACACAAAGGTCCATATTTATTTTTGCCATAAAACCATCTTGATAAACTTTAGGTTAGAAAATATTCTGAAACCTTTTGAAAGTTTTAAAGTGACCTATTCAAAGTCGGGACTTAAATCTGATTGAAATGCCATGGTATGATCTGAAAAGGTCTGTCAATGTGACTGAATTAAAACCGATTTGCAAAACAAGAGTGGATCACAATTCCTTCACAGCAATTTGAAAGACTTATTAACAATTGGCTCTAATTGTTGATGCCAAGCATGCCACAACCAGTTATTAGGTTAAGTAACTTTTTAAATTCGGATCGGGTTAGTTTGGATAACTTTTTATGACATTATATTAAAAAAACTTTTTGTATTAATTTAGGTTGTATTTGGTTGATGATCAGACACATTTATGTGCGACAAAAAAGACAAAATAAATCAGTGCCGCAAAAAAGCAGAATTTGTGGCCACTGATCACACTTTCATTAATGTGGTTAAAAACAAACTTTGGACGTAAGACTTAGCAATTGATATTTTGCGCAAACAGGTAAATTTTTGGCACAAAATAACCTCTAATTATGTTTCTTTATTTTTATATTTTTCCAGGCCAGTGCTTTGGTTTCAAGTAGCACTGGAGCCACTAAAGAGACAGACTCAGAGCCTTCACGACCTGCACGGGATCACACTCCTTCATGCCCTGTGACCTTAGCGCCAGAGAGAGGAGAAGCTTCACTTCCCAGTAAGTGCTAAAGGCACAAATGACCTCCTTTTTCCTAAATTCAACCTTATTAATTTCTCTTTCTGCCTGAACTGTATGTTTGGTCTATTTTGTGTTATGTTTTTGCAAAATGAATTAAAAACTTTACCACTCAGTGTTGAGATTTGCACATCCTATCAGAGAAAGTTATTTTAAGTTGTGATCCCTGTCGACTTAGCGTTGTTCAGTCCTGATTCTAAAATGAGAGTATTCCAACAGCAGAAGAGCTGCAGCTTCTTTTCTGCAGAAACCTCAGTTTGAGTAGATAGCCTTTGAGATTTGACTATTCAAGCAGAGTGGTATAAATACTCATTCCCTATTTGACAGAATCGTAGAATCTGCTAGTTTGCATGTTATCCATTCATTTTGCTTCCCTCACTGCATACCAGTGAGATGATCTAAGATCAACGGCCCAAAACAGATACATTAACATTTGCTTTTATACCAGCCAGAAGCAGCATGTTCTCACTTTAAGTGTTTAATGCTGTGTTGTTGGAACCTGTTTGTATTTTGTTGCCATGACTTTAAAACAGACCTCTCTGCAGAACATGCAGAGGAAGTTGAGTTTTAACTACTACAATGAGTCACATACACACACACACAAAAAGTCACTCCCTTCAGTTAGCACTTTTCTGACCCGGCTGTGTGGAAGCTCAAGAAATTGCGAGTCCCCTGAGAGATGAAGCAACTCAAAAAGTTACAAATAATAGTTTTGAGGCTGACGTGTGCTGACGTGTCAGCTTTATGCATCTGTTTAGCCACGCTCCATCACCTCTATATAGTTCCATAATATCTGTCACTTCCTCAAACAAACTGTTAACTCAATACGTCGACACATAACCTATCTACACTCTGACTCAGGATGAGACAGTAAGGATTTGCCTTTAGTTTGCTTTGCAAATACTTGGTGCTCCTGCTTGTTTAGCCAGCCTTTGACTGCATTGTTAAGCAGCAACTGCTCTAAATTACTACCAATTCAAATCTGCAAAACCAGCCACAACACAGACAGAAAAAAAACGTAACACAACCAATCAAGCTCTGCTTTTGAAATGTTACAGATTCAGAAAAGATGACAGGTTAAACTGTTAGCAATGCTTTATTTAAAATGTATATCAGATTGAGGTAATGTGAACCTTTTTGTGATACTTATTCCCAACCTCTTGGTTACAAACATGCTACTTTGTACTTCATACACGCGTGCACAAAGGAGTCTGTCTGTGCCTTGGATTTTAAGAGTAAAAAGTCTGTCTCCTCATATCAGTGTTGCTGGATGACTTTTGGTTGCTTTCTCTTTGTCTCTCTCTTTTGTGTGAAGTTTAAATTTATTCTCTCCACCGTTTGCTTTTCACTTTGCTGCTTCAACTCTTTTGCTCATCGCTCTCATGCTCAGGCCTCATTTTCCCTTTTCTCTAAGGCTATTTCTGTTTAGCCATGAGGGCCCCCCTGTCATTTACAGAAACTCATCTCAAGCTCCCTTTTCAACGGATTCCTCACATGTACACACACACATGTGTGGGACACACATAGGGACACTCTTGCACAACCACATGATGCTTGATTAAACAGTCATGACAAAGGGGCCACCCCACAATAAACAGACACACAGGCATAACACTGAACGATCCTCTCAGTGGTTCAGTGTGGGTTTGAAATGGGGTTTTCATGAGTTATTTAAGTGTTCTCCATCATGAGTGTTTCGCTGCAGCTCCCACCGACATGACACGGACCATTTCCCCCGCTCAGGCAAGAAACATGGCATAACGCATGACTGTGGTGTTTGCATGAAGCGGAATAGAGAGGCAAAGAATCTAAGAGGCATAGTTTTATATGATTTAGTCTGTGAACACTGAATCTATAGAAAATATATGTCTGTTGCTTACCATATCTTGTATGTTTTTTGTTTTTTTTAACTGAAACAAAGTTGGTTTAAATGATTTGACATGTCACAGTAATTTGTGAGAGTTTGCACGATGGAGCCGCAACAAACAGATTTGCTGAACATCACTTCAGAAGGTTTAAACCAAAATCTCATCTCTGCACGTTTTATTCACTGTGAACCTGGTCTTTACCAACCACACATTTACTCAGCAGTTAATTACTTACCTATAAATTATTTAAAATAAATAGTGAATTAGCCAAAATGGCAGTGACTCACTTCGTTAAAGGTGCAGCATGTAACTTTTAGATATTTGTTAAAATTGTCACCATGTTGTGACTCGTGACGGTAATAATAAGAGCAAGTAATCTGTTAAAACATCCTCCACCACTTCCTTGTGCTACAATTGCCGTTTGAAGACATGCACCGCTCCCAAACATAAAACCACCAATCAGAGTAGTGTCTTAGCGCTGTCAATCAACTTCACGCTGCTGCATATACTAATGGCAGAGAAACAACTTCCTGTTCCAGGAAAATTGTTTATCTGCTGTCATCGATGGCCAGGCTAACTGGCTTGAGCAGTTACGCTCTACTAACAGGGCGAAACTGTTGCATAGCAGAAAGCAGAAAGTGGGAGGTTGTGAGCAGTGCATATACAATGATGGCTGACAGAGCTACGACCCTCCTGCTGGCTCTGATTGGTTGTTTTCCAAGGAGCGATGCAGTTGTGCAGATGACAGCAGGACCACTGGTTTATTGAATATGACAATGAGCTCACTGTTCTCCAGTGGCCCACAGGTCAGAATTAAATTGCGCACCGTTTGCTTAATGCTGAACAGGAGGCCTGTGTAAAGGACCATGCCACAAACAAATCTGATGTAAATGCATGATGCTGTCATTTGAATATAGACCAAAATCTCAGAGGAATATGTCCAACAATTTGTAAATTCTATGCCAAACAATTGGGCAGAGGAAAGGCGGTCCAACTTGGTACTAATAAAATCGCTGTCCAGGGTACATTGTAAAAAAATATATGGCTAGGAAAACTGTACCATTCTGAAGTTCTTTATCTGCCTTTACACACATACCTTCATCCACACATTTAGACATATCAATATTTTTGCTTGTGTTGTAAGTGTGACCTGGCAGAGAAATCACACATGGCCATGATGTGATTGTCCTGCGTGTGTTTTGATTGTTGTAGCACAGCTGGACTTCTCAGACTTGCCAATGTTAATCACTTGGACGCTGGCCAGTTCAATACAATTGCAATTATCCTCTGCGGGCGCCTGGAAAACCGCTGAAAAAAGGGTACAGCTGAAGCCTGAGGCAGGCTGAGAAGGTTTCATAATGTTTGGCATACCACGTCTGGGATGAGGGGTGGTCTCTGTTGATTTAGGAGTTTTGGTAAAAATGTTTAAAAAGAGGAGAAGCTTGGAAATTGGCAAGTTTAGTGATGCTCCATAAAACATGCAGTGCACATGTAAAACATATTTTGTCTGTTGGGTTTAGCTCAGAGCAGCAAGTGGGTTCATTGAAAAATGGGCTCCAGGTCCATGGACTGTGAATGCAGGGAAGTGGACTTTTTTGGGATAAGACTAAAGGATAGTGTGGAATGGCACTGCTTGATCCCCCTCCTCTGCTCCCTTCTTTTTCGTCTTTCCTTTTGTTCCCATCAGTGGGGAAGTGAGGAAGGGCGGGTTAGCCTCCGGTGACAGTGACGTGCCTGTGTCGGCTTTCTGAAGCGCAGCAGATGGAGGAGCCTGTTTTGTGTGTGTGTGTGTGAAAGAGAGTGATTAAAATGCCGCTGAAGAACATACTGAGCCTCTTGGCATCACCACACTTGGCTCAGCATAACCTTGCTACCCTCTTTTTCCAAGTTAGCAGAGCACGCACTTAGGTGTGCACCTTTTCGTGACAAGTTTTAGCCACAGCCCTGACGAGCAGATATTAATTAACAGTGTCCCTGTTGTCTTTTACAGATTTGATTTTCTTTGAGTGGCAGGAGTGCTGCATGGCCTGTGTGGCTGTGTCTTCACTTATCTGTTTTAGTAACTCAGTAATGCACTGATCACAGGATTTTCGAAAAGCAGACCTCTGTTCTGCAGCGTGGCGCCAGTCCGGGCGGGCATGTGGGAGTTAGTCAGGAGACAGTGGGTTTGGCTCTGTGCCACGGTTATTAGCCACTCACGGGGTGGGCATGGGCTTATGCCTTGACTCAATCACTGACTTTGTTTGTGTTTTATGTGTTTGTTTGTGTGCATGTGTGTGTGCTAGTCTAGCGTTCAAGTTGGGGATTCTCTTATGGTCACACTGACCTTATTGTGCAGTCACTCCTGGTTGATTTGTTCCCTCTCCAACATATTCCTCTCCCTGAAAGGCTACGAAACAGACTATTAACTCCGCTCCCTCCGCTCCCTCCGCTTCAGTCTCCATCTCTTTCTTTCCCTCTTGACTTCTATCACTTTCTCTCGTCTTACATCCACATGAGTTTGATTTAGCGACTTTGGTTTGAGCCTTGGAGCCTGGGACAGTACGCTTACGCAGAGACCTATAGATTCACAGCCACCAGAGCATATCATTACTTGGCCATAGCTCATCACCAGATACATCAGCAAGCTGGAGCTCTAATAGATGTGAGCTGTCTGCATTCAGGAAGTAATAAACCCTTCATCATTTCATCCCCTTAATTATTTCCTCCTCACACTTTGCATAAATTGTAGTAAATGATGACAGGAGAAAGTATTTCAGAGAGAGTTTTTGTTTGACGAAAGCAAACCATATATTTTAGAACGGTGTTCAGTGTTCATTGCATGAGGTCTACCTTATGAACTTATGTGTTACATCCAAAATATGAGGTCAAAATTGTGATGAGCCACCCAGAGGAACAGAAAAATGACTTGCAGTATCTAGTTTCGGCTTCTGCACAGCTCTTGGCATCATGATAGGAAATTGTAGCAAATTATTTGAGAGATACTTAGAACAACTTACCACTCAACTGCACAGAGAAACTCTACATAATTGTACTGAGACCAATTAGTGCTGGAGGTGATCACACCTAACCTGATGTGCCAGATGTTTTTTACTTGGAACCATCTGGGAAACATGCTATTGGAAAGTGTCTTGAAAAGCTGTTTTACAGGTGATTGGCTAAACCATATATCAGTCTATATTAAGCAAACACCAACAAAACAGTTAAATGAACCATAGCCAGAGGAACTTGTTTCTAAATTAATCTCCTGTAAAAGCTATTTGGAGGAGGAAAATACAGAACATACAAGGAAAAGGCTTCTGTTTGGTTTTCAGCCATCAAAATGAAGAATTTCTCTTCTAAACATACTTAATGTAGACATAGTAATTGACGGCAGATGCTTGTATTGAGTGCTAATTGGACCAGATCGCTGTTCCTCCACAAGGACAAAACTTCAAGCCAGGCAAGGTGATTTGCTTATGTAGATATTTATGCAGCTCTAACAAAAGTCAGCATGTCTCCTTGAAAAGTATTTAACACAAAATGTATCTTTGTGCAGCAACTTAAATTTCTGCTTAAATGTTTAATTTAGGCTTTGACAAGCCTTGGTCTGACTTTATGGCTCAGCGTTTAACGCCGAGGTCAGGCTGGAGACTTGTCTCAGCAGGAACTCTGTCAGACACGAGCAGTCAGGAGAAACCTCCTGACTCTGACCTTTGACACCCCTTTCACCAGGAAACAGGTGTTTTAGCAGGATTACTGCTTCCAAGCTGGTAGCTTGCGGCAAATTATGTCACAGCAGATAGAGGAAATTGAGCCTGTTTTATGTTGTTGTGATGTTGTCCGTTATATAGATTAGCTATACATTCTTTCTACGTCTTACAAGTGTGGATTAATTTTGTCTAGTGCTTCTTTTAGGCGCTACTGTCAGGTTTTCTTCCTTTCCACCTGTCTTGCCGCCCTCAACCTCATGACTTCATTTCTTCTTCCCCTCCAGCCTCCCTGTCACCTCCTCATTCTTGTTTTGCTGCTTCTGTATCCCTCTCTCCTTCGCCTCTCTTTAAACCGTCCTCCACTGTCAGGCGACTCAGCCGAGACTAAGTGCTTTTTGGTGTCTCTCTGCAGGTGGGACTGTAATAAAGCTTGTCGGCAGGAGGCATGGGTCGCGCTGTCACATGCTCTTTGCCTCCCCTCTTTAACTCCCTCCTCCATCTCCCTCCATTGCTCTACCTCCCACCGCCACTCTCCTCCAGGACTCTGCGCTTTCATTTTTACTCTTTCACTTCTCTGTCTTTTCTTCTCCATTTTGTCCTGCTCTTACTCGACATTGCACTCCTTGACTTGTGTCTCATGCCCCTGTAGCTCTCTGGTTTCCTTGCCAACGGCACTTTCAGGATAGTGATGAAGAGAAGCAGCAAGAGGAGACACTTGTCTGTTTGTAACAAGCACACACAGAAGCGCAGAGAGGCACAGACTTACAGGCAATCCATGTAAATGACCCCAGGTGAGCTTGCATTGTTTGTCCATCTGCTCCTCCTAACACCAGCTCTTGTTCCTTCGTAAAGCAGCAGGTTACATGGAAATCAGCTTCCTCTACACAAAACAGTTCTTTCTTTTTAAAGCCATGTGCTCACTGTACGTCTTTGCTTGTCTTATTGTGAATGCTCGTTGCACCCTCACACAGTTTTTAGAGGTAACAGCTCATATTCTATTTGCATACCGGGTTTCCAGACAGGTTTAAACCCATTTTCTTGTATGAGAAAGCTTTCGCATTGTCTTTCTTGTCGTTGCCACAGGATGGCAATACTGAGCCCAAAGGGAACCTTCTTCTACCAGCCGGCTTTCATTCACACACACATTCTCGCACTCACACACACATGTGCACGTGCAGCTCTCTTTGGTTCATGTTAGCCCGGGCTTGTGTAAGGTGACAGAGCGCTGTGAATAATTTAGTCCTGTCCATGTTAATGGCTGACAGCTAACGCAGCCTTTCTCCTCTGCAGTCGGCCCATTAACAGCACTTTCAGTTTCGCTCTCACTTTCTTCCTCTCTTCACGTGTCATCTTGTTGGTATCTACACATTTTTATTTATTAATTATGTTTATTTTTGCTAATAATTGTATAACATATGCATTACAAGAATATTGAGGAACCATGTTTTATAGTTATCACATTGGAGTATATTTTAAAACTTTCAAAAGTATGTTTTTTACTTTGTTTATTTGCCAATTTAGCATAAGGCTGGCAAATAAATCAATAACAACATGTATCACAATAGACATGTGATTAATATCAATAGATAATACATACCATGGGATTTTCACTAATTTCACTGAACTGCACAGCTTTCTGGGAGATGTAGGCAAAGGAAAGGTTGTAGCAGCTCAACCTCTCACAGCCAGCTAAGGTTGGTTGGTGGTATCAAGTAACTCACTCTCTCTTTGGTTACCTAGCAACAACTCACTTACTCACTCTTTGGTTACCTTGCAACAACTCACTTACTCACTCTTTGGTTACCTTGCAACAACTCACTTACTCACTCTTTGGTTACCTTGCAACAACTCACTTACTCACTCTTTGGTTACCTTGCAACAACTCACTTACTCACTCTTTGGTTACCTTGCAACAACTCACTCACTCTCTCTTTGGTTACCTAGCAACAACTCACTTACTCACTCTTTGGTTACCTTGCAACAACTCACTTATCCACTCTTTGGTTACCTTGCAACAACTTGTTGAGTAACTTGCTCAGAAGGAGTTTAAGGCTTGGCTACAGTGCCTCATGCTTAAAAATAAACAGCGTGGCGTGAAAGAAGAAAATGAGTACAGCAGCTTATATTATGATGCATTTTTCAGCCACATCGTTCAAGTTGAGCATGATTAAATGTAAGTAAATAGGTAAGGAAAAATGCTGCTAAAACTTTTCTTTACCTTGTTGAACAGAATTGCTACTCACTAGCGCCTCCCTATCTCTGCTTCAGTCTAAAGCAGTGGTTCCCAAAGTGTGGGGCGCGCCCCCTAAGGGGGGCGCCGTGCCATTGCAGGGGGAGGAGTGTGGGAAGCGGTATGGATGAATGAAAAAAAATATATAACAGTTGCACAAAAGTGTTTCACTGTAAAGATGGTTTGTAGTTTGTTTTGTTGCAACATAAAGTGTGAAATAAACTTCAGTGGAGTTTGAAAACAAAATATGTGTATAGGTTTATGTCTGCGTGAATGATGTGTGTGCCCAGTTGATTTTTCTTTTTCTTTTTGGGGGGGGGGATTTTATTGTCATCCATAAGGGGGGTCCAGAACATCTTTGGGAACCACTGGGGGGCCCAGAAGAAAATCTTTGGGAACTTTAGAACCACTGGTCTAAAGTCTTTTGCAGCATCTAACAGTTTTCTTGAAAGATGATGTTTTTAACCTCACCTTTCTTGAAACTTAATCCTCCCCTCATCTTTACCTCTGACCTGTTGGGTGGGTGACTTGGTTTTCATGATGCAGTCCATATTTTAATTTGTTTAAAAAATTAATTTATCATTGTTATTTTACTTCATAGTTGTTTCTTTCATAAGTCACATAAATTTCCAATGAAATACATTTGACTCTTTGCTTGTAACATGACAAGATGAGAGAAAGTTCAAGAGATATGAATACTTCTGTAAATCACTGTGTGTTTACCTTTCTATTTCACTCTGAACAGAACTTTCATTTCAAGAAGAAAGTAAAACTATGTGATTTAACTGTAAACTAATTTAGAAAGAATTTGTTGTGAGAAAGGGGCTTTTTTCACTCAGACTTCTTGGAGCATGAATTATCACATTTTGATCATTGGGTTTAATGCAGACTTAACAAAAATCATTCAATTGTCTCATATAAAATTATGTATTTTATACAAACAGACATCTTTCTTAAGTAATCTGACACAGCAGATGTTTGGTTTTTTTTTACACTGAACCATCCAGAATGTTGTTGGAAATGTTTTGAAAAAGAGCTATCACCTTCAGATATCTCTTAGCATGTGATTACATAGACCATCTGTCTTTACCTGTCATTTTGAAGCTTTAACCAATCAGATAAATGGAGTGGATCCAGTTGGTATGTCGGAAAAGTTCAAAAAAGTGCAAGAAAGTAAAGAGAAGCTGTCAGTGTTCTGTACTTCAGTGCTTCAGCAGAATCCATGCTGCCTTTGTACTTTATTTGGATTATATAAGTGAAACAGGACAGATTTCAACCTTTGAATTTAATCTCAACAGATCGCAGTTGCAAAATCTACATGGCCCTTGAGGAAAAAATGTAAATGTTTTATTTGGAAGTAAAAAAAACATCAACACTTTAGTCTCTAACATTTTAGTACAAAAAATATTGAAATTTTACAAGTGAAAGTGAGTCCTTCACAATAAAAAAAATAAAAATAAAGGAAGCAGAACATGGTTGTCCTTGTGTGTGTGTCTTTTCTAAGCGCTTTGTTACAATATTGCAAAAAAAAAACAAAAACTGGTATAACCACCATTTTCCTTTGCCTTATATGTATATTTCTTATTTTGTTTTTTAAGAGCCTCAATAAGTTATAAGACTCTTGTCTTAGTTCATCACTTCACTGTCATCCAGTTGTCTTAATTTTTTTATCAGCCATATACAGATTCACAGGAACAAACACAGGTCTGATGTGTGTGTCGGGGCCGGTGGGGTGCATGTGCAGAACCGAGCGTCAAGCAATATTAATGTTATAATTGGTCCTTTAGGCTTCAACACGGCTTGTTTGTGACGTGGGTGAACAATGTTATGACCCTAACAGTAATGAGATCATATGCACTAAACAAATTATTTCGGCCCCCATCTCTCTGTCTCGCTCTGTATTTCTCTTCCACCCAGGCCAAATGCAGGGGTGATTTTGCATGTGGTGTACATGATTTGCAGTTTGTACAGCCCATTTGTGTTTTCATAGGGTCTGGCTCACTCCATTTTCCGCTGTGATACAATCAGTGTGAGGTGGTAGAAGAGCCTGGCCCGGCTGAGGCCTGGTCAGACTCTTGAGGAGTAAAAAGGGATTGGCAATGACGTTTCTGGGAAGAAACTCCCAATGATTTGGATTTCCTCCCCAAACACTGAGATCAAGATAAAGGACAGGAATGGAGCAAAGGGAGCTGATGGGTGCAGAGATGCAGAGTCTTTTCCTGACTGATTTCTGATTTTCTTTGAGCTCTGACGTGCCTGTTTTAGGTCAGATTGCTGCCGATGTTTTTTTTTTTCAATGCATGAAACTGATTTAAGAAAAATAAAAAGTTCAACAAGATTTTATCAAGAGTAGTAGTACGAAATGTAATTTTTCAGCTGAACCTGATAGGAGTTCTTAGTTGTGACAAATTTAATGCACATGGGGAAAAAGGTACTTGACCAGTTTGTTTTCAAGGAACTTTTTGACCAATTACAGTTTTGAAAATGATTTTTATCCTGCGATTTTTGCATCTCTTATAGATGATATTCTTCCTGCTATAATAGGGCATCTAAAGATTAAAAGCTCTGACTGTCTTGTTAATATGAAGAGAGAGCAGTTCTCTACTGCTATTGATAAAAACACACAATACTGTATGTTTTGTGTCCCCCTGAACCATGCCCAGATTATTTTTAACATTCATGTTTTTGGACTGTGATCTCAGAGCACATGAAGAAATCCTGAACGGGACAGGAAGATCATGCTAATCCCATTCAAGAATTTTCATTCCATTCCTGCTGTTTGGCAACAATGAAAGCTAGTATCCTACAGTGCCGCACACATCTCTTTACTAAGAGCTAAGATAAAGTTGCTAAAAATATCATTATGTATGTACGTTTAGGTAGATGATTTTGCACCAATGTAGTGCACAGGAAATACCTAGACAATATTGTCTATTCCTCACCTGGTACATTTTTCTAAGAAGTGTAGCATTGGGCAGTGGAAAGAAACTTTTAGTTTTGTCAGAGCTAGTCTCTGTAGTCTGGCTGATAAAGTCCAGCTGGCCCAGCAAATAGAAAAAGCTTCAATCTCCCGTGTTTCTACTCCCTCCGTTTGAGCATCTGTCTGTCACATGGTTGTCTTCTCATTTCTGCAGTTGTTCTTAGCATCACTCCTCTCAACTCTCGTTATTAGCCGTATTTCTACCCCCTGCCCCCACACCTCCTCTTTTCTTTTTCCTCCACCACTTAACACACGCATTAACTCCTCCTCCATTTGTCCCTCGCACACACACGCGCATGCCTACACACGCCCGCACACCTCCAAAAGCCTTGAAGAGGGGTCATGATTGAGGCGTGCTGTTAATTAGTCGGCAGTGGTTGTTGTAGTAATGCTATGGTAGGGTGTAATTAATTAGGTGGCATGTGCACAGTGGGAGAAAAAGAGGGAGAAGAGGGATGGAGGGAGAGAAATGCCGGCTATCAGTCCTCTTTTTATCCTCTGAGCTTAGATGAGTTCCCCTAATGAGAAAAAATGAGATACTCCCAACCGGGGAAGAAAGCATTTTGTCCCTTACATGTTCTCTCTGCCTTTCTGCGGCTTGTCGTTCTGTCACTGACTTGTTCCTGTTTCATCTGCCTACCACTGCCCTGCTTTTTGCTGGTAGGGTGTCATTGAGTGGGAGTCTCCAAATACAACTCCTGCAACTCATTCAGACACGCTTACAGCTACACCACCAGGCAAGGATGCTGCACGGTGTGCGAGTTCTCGTAGTGGCACTGTTCATGTGTTATACGTGAAAGAGAAGGAGAGAAATACGTAGATGGAGTGATGTCAAAAGGCCAAAGAAAATGTGGGAGGGAAGCAAGAGGTGCGCAGACACTCAGAGCTCTATTGATCCTTTCCTCAGTTCAACTGTCTCCTTGACCTCATTCTGAAGCACCTCTGGATGCTCATCCTTGTCAGCTAACATGTCTGTGCAAGACCACGTGTCAAAGGCCTTCACATAAATTAGAGTACTGCATCTGTTTACTGTACTAGAAAACAGCAAGTGGTGTCAACCTGTCCATTTTCAGCACCACATGAATATGTAGAGGTGCCAGCAGATCCCCATCCTCACTCCTCCTGCAGAGCATTGAGATCTTTTAGTTGACTGTGGGGCAGTTTTTCTTTGTGGCCTATTTGATGCAATGTGATACTATATTAGAATAATTAGCAAAAATTTTAAGTTAAACAGAATAACTATTAAGCAGTGAAAAAAAAATCCTTTAATTAATGAACTTGGAATTATAATTTCATTAGAGGAATATCAAGAATATGCTTATTGGCTCTGAACAAAGAGCAGCAATGTATATTTTCTCATTCATTAAAAATAATCTTTTAAAGAGGGATGTTTATAAATGTTCATATATGGGAAAATGAAAATTCGATGACCTTCACTGGAGGCAGTAAGTAACTCATTGTTAAAATAACAATTATGCTATCAACATTGTTTAGGCGCAGCAAGAATTCAAACCCAATGAGACCAAAATAATGCACAATAATGAGAGCCTGTTACTGCAAACTGTATGGTAATTTAGCACATTAACCCACATGCCAAACAACAAGCTGTTTCTTAGGTGTGATCCTTGATCTGCATGTTTGGGTTGAGAAATAACTAAACTGGACATATAATGTATTAAAATGTTTTTATTTTAGGAAATATGCTGCATTTTTTTCCAAACATCCCCATTTGACACCCAAATGTAAGAATCACAGACCTCAAATTCTTATAAACGCGTTTACACACACTGTGATTCGTTCCTCGCGTAAACTGATAGTTTAATGGCTGCCTGGCCTCTCCTGTGCCGTGTGACTGAAAGTGTCCAAGGTGACAGGTTTATGGACAGCTTGGCACTGTCAGTGGAGCAGCACAGCTATTTACAGCCCGGCGGTAGACACTTCGGACACTGGCTGTTAGCATAAATCCCTTGCTTGGATCAGCTACCAAATAATGCGCATTGTCAGCCATGCTCAAATGTAAATTACTGTATGCACACAACAAACAATCACTCAATCAGCCACTCTGTTCCTTCTAACCTCCCCATCAACACTCAAAAATACATCGCATGCAAACATTACACACATGCTGCAGATCTGTATCTCGGTTATTTACGGCTCCCTTCTGGTGTAACGTTAACAACCTCCACTCACTTTTCCTCCTTCCATCTCTCTCCACTCCGTATCACAGCCCCCTCAACTATCATTTAGCTTTACGAGGTGTCCTAAAAGAAGCCTGAGGTGAGCATCTCTTACTCTTCCCCTTTATGTCAGAGATGTTGATATCCTCCATAAGTCAGACACACCGCTCTGTGTCACAGAGGAGAAACTGATGACAGAAGGTGAGTGGTACCAGCAGGGAGCTCCAGTAGCTGGGATCGTGTGTGTGTGTTGGTGTCTGAATTTAAGTGAGACCAGGACTCTACCAGTTGCAGAGTTATTAAATGGACGAAAGAGAAGTTAGCTGGGTTTCAGCTTAAGCAAATGATAAAATGAGGAAATGGAACGAGATGGAGACAATGGAGAGATGTGGAGGACGGGAAGTGGAGCAGATCTGTTTGTGTCTTTATGAGCTCTCCCTTTGTGTGATCCCATTGCTATAAACAGAGGTCGGCTGAAGTGTGGCAATTTATAAGGTCCATCTCTCAGAAAAAAAGCGTATCGAAACAGCAATAAAAATGTGATCAGCATCTCATTTTGTGTGTGTTTGTGTATAATCTATCAGAGCCTTTACCCATGACTTGCCTCACTTTCTAATGGGTGACAGAACTCATTTTACGTTTTGCGTCATGCTGTCTCAATCTAAGAGGTTTGCTGATGCATGCAATTGGAGTTGCATCTGCATTATTGGATTTCAAGGCTAAAGTTGGTGAAGCTCAGACATGTAAAGTTGTAATTCTGACTTTGGAAGGCGTTAGGGGATATTTTTGTCTGATTTAGATTTTGGAAAAGATTAACATATATTCAATGTTTCTGTCTCCCATCACATTGCATACCTGGTTATGCTCATGCTCACATTTCATAATGTAATATGTTTTTTAAATAGAAACCTTGGAGCATATGGGGTCACAGTCAGAAATTAATAGGAATAGTTCAGCTATTTAGCCTATCATGAGAGACAAAAAATTGACTTTCATTCATCAAATTCATATTTTCACTATGTATGTTTCAAACTAAATATTTTGTTAATTGAGGTTAAATATTTATTTGTAAATCTTAAGGCTGTTTTTGTTGACATTTCTTTATTGTAGCTAAGAATTTCTCTGATTTTTAACACAACAATTGCATACGACTATCAGTACCATGAGGTACACGTGTCACAGAATGAGAACTTAGTTTCACCTTTTACTGTTGGTGAAAAGTTTTGTCATGCTAACCTCCTCAGCAGAGATTTAGCCTCCTCTGATGAGACTAAATGATATAATCTCTGAATGTGCTTATTTCCTTTATAGATTTTCTGTCTGTATTCTCAGTGCGGGTGCATAAGCCTTGCTCAGCACAGAGTGCTGGTGTTTTTCCTTTTTTTTATTTATTATTTTGCTCCTCTGGGGATAAAGAGAAGGTTTGTTTGATTAATTAATGCTGTTAGACATGAATGTAAATGATCAAAGGATCACATTTGCATTTTGTCTTAAATTATTCATGAGATGCGATTGCTCATGAATTAGGACACCTGTGAAGGGCTACCCCTCTGTAGCTCAGACACTCACCCATGCACACGCACACACACACAAACAGCCTGGGATGTGACCTGGTGTGTTTAGCCAGACCCGCTCATCACCCCTATCTATGTGCCACGCTGTGCACAGGGATGCAGGTCACTGCAGGTTCACGGCCGTATTATTAGGTTATGCAGCCGCTCTGGCCGGGGTTCAAACGTTCTGATTAGGTTACCGCGTAGCGCTAAAGCTCAGCCTGTCACCCTGACTGTATGATTCATCTCCATGGAGACAAAAGAAAAGCTCTGATCTAATTACCCACACTGCTGCCATCTCAGACATGAGGAGAGGGCCGGGTGGTGTGAATGAGAAGTGAGGAGCCACATATGAATAGGCACAGGGGCATAAACAGGGGTAACTGCGAATAAGAGAGAGAAATCAAGTGCGCAAACAAGAGCATCCTCGGACGCTAACAAAAGCTGGCTTGATAACAGGTATTATTTGTTTTTGCTCATCTCTCCCCTCATCATAGGCAGCATCCTACTGCTTCATAAATGGGCCATTGTTGCCATGGATATGAGCAATGGTTCTCCGGCTCCCCTCGATGGGGCTCAGTGATAAATGGTGGGATGTGTAGGAAGTTAATAATTTATCCTGGGGAGGGAGCGGCGGTTCCGAGGAGCGTTACCTACTATAATGGGTTAAGTGCGGCAATTGCAGCACACCAAGTGATAGACTCGAAAGAGACATCGTATAAAAAATGAATAAAGGCTGAGTGGAGCATGCTGGGAAGGAATTGTCATGAGACTGTGTTGGGCTCTATTGGGAAAGGGGGGTTTGTGTTGTGTTTGGGGAAAAAAGCTTTGTCTTGTTTTTTTTTCTTGTCTTTTTTCTTGAATTTATAGGATTGTCAGGTAAAGATCGGTGGTAAATTAATGGCGCTTTCTCACAGTCATTCTGTAAAGATCTCCTCCCACTATACTTTTACTAGAAATGAACAGCTCAGTATGCTTTGGGCTATAAAATATGACAGCAGTAGTGACGGATGAAGCTCTTGCAGAAGAGCGGCGCGAGGCCTGGCCGTACATTCTGTGCTGTCAGGATCAGTAATTCACAGACACTCGTTCTACATACACAGAAAAACATTCTTTATAATAGAAGGAAGAAAAAAACACTTGTCTGTGTTTGTGCTATCCAGCATTTCACTTTTCTTTGATTCTTCTGAGAGCATTGCATTTTTCTTCAGGTTTACAAGCATTCATCCAACACCTGCGTCACATCCTTTATGTGGTACAGCTCTGTCTTTCACTCCCTTCCACTCTGACTCTCTCTTCATCCATGCTGTCTCCTCCATCTTCCTCTTGGAGGCTGGCGGTCACTAACCAGGGTTATGCAAAGGTCACATCGGGTGTTAATTCTAGAAAATGTATCCAGTCAGCTTGAATTTGTTACTGTACAGTTAAAGTCCTATAAACCAGAGCTACTTAGAGGGATCTTCTCTGATCACTATGAGAGAAGAAGTGTTGGATCTGTTCTACACTGTCCTGCAGCCTTGCATTTGAGCATGACAAGCTTGTGTTTAAACAGAGCAGAGCATCACCTCCCACTGGCTATTTGATGGGGTTTCTCGATGCTCATGTTCATGTCACATGTCAAATGTGTGAGTGTAATACCCAGAAAAACAGATGACTGGAGCTTTCTTGTCATTTCTTGAGTCTTTTCTGCATCTCTCTCTTTTCTTTCCAAGACAGTCTAATTGTGTTAATTACGTTAAGTGGTCAAAAGTGACCTCTTTATGGCAGTCCAACTAATTGCGTCAAGTCATTGACTTTGCAGCAACTCCTCTTACTGAACAAACATGTAGTAACAGTGGATAGGAGCTTCTACCGTTAACCTTTTAACTGTCAGCTTCAAAATGTTTGCATGCTATCCATTGGGTTAGTTAATGGATTTTAAAATGTTAGAAAGCTTCAGAAGACAATAAAAAATTAATCAAAACAACAAAGGGCCAATCAAAGTCTTAGAAAAATTACTTTTATAAAAAATCTAGTCTCATTGAAAATAATAGAGATTATACTGTAATGTTTGCATGACAGTACTGATGACGACATCAATACTGTCATCATTTTGGAATGATAACAGTATTTGCAAAAGTTTACTTCTAACCCTTTGAATAAATTTGAAAAGCTGGTGACAGGAGGAGCAATAAGAGACAACAAATAAAAAGTTCATTTTAACATGTAACGAAATTAACTACCAGACATGTACCTTTATGGGTTTAACTGAGATGTTCAAAACACACCAACAGGTTGGCACATTGATCATAATTTTGACCTATTTCAAATGAGTCCATTTAAACTAGAATCACAGATTTGTGTTGTTATTTTTACGTCCTTTCTTCTTATTTTCTGACTTTTACCAAGGCAGAAATCCCAAGTTTTCTGCAAAAATGCAACCTGCCAACAGGTATCCAAGCTTTACGTGGCACATAAACTGACAGCTCCCTAAAACCTCCACCCTGTTGTACATACTTGTGGATGCACACACATGTAAAGCGATCAGCCCGCAAACACGCAAGACACGTGTACAGAATTGTGCCACCCCCTCAACTCCCCAACCATGGTTGCCTTTGTTCCCAGCATCTGTTTCCCTCCATGATTAATTGCAATTAGCGCGAGGTTTGAAGGCCTGTGGACGAACACAGCGAGAGGAAAAACATCAAGATTAATGAGGGGACGCATTCATCAGAAAGCAGAAGAGAAAGAAAATACAGAGAGGGGAAAGAAGGACTGGATAAAGGAAGAAAGGAGAAGGGGAGAAAGAAGGATGACATGATATTGCAGGAGAGGCTGAAGGAGGAGGAATGCTTTGGTTGTAATGTACGGTTGATGGAGAGAGCAGAGGAGCGTGACACACAGCGAGAAGGGAAAGTGACTGAACCCTGAAAGGAAAACGATGAGAGCCTGTTTTCAAAACTCAGGCCACAGAGGAGCACCACATGGGGCTGATTAAATATGGAAATGATAATGGCTAATTGACATTTATTAATCAGAGCAGTCAGAGGAGGGGTACACTACATTTTGTTACTCTGTGTGTATATATGTATAAGCACGCAGAGCGTATTTGACTTTATTTTTGCTTCTGTCTGCAAGCCTGTTTGATCTCCTCTCTTTTGTCTCAAAGAGCTCTCTAATGTTTAAGCGCTGCATAAGTGAGAGCTGTGGGTACAGTATCGCGTGTAGGGGTAATGAGAGTGCGAGTTTATTACAGAGAGCTTTGGCGGGTCACGGTGGTAACTTGCTCTTTATTTCACCAGATGTGCCATCATTTATTCACACATGCACTCAGATGCTGGCAAGTCCTCTTACTGTCTTTATTCCTTTTCATCGCTCATTTGTGACTTCCTTCCATCCATCCATTGTCCCTACCTACCTGTCTTTGCAGGATCTTGAAGACTAGAGCAAAAAACAAAAGTAGGAAAAGACCAGGACCCTTTTTCTTAATGGGTAAGAAGAAGGATACAGCCTAGGTAGGTCACCAGTAAAGCATAAAAACAAGAGAGCAAATAAATATGCACAACCTCACCCCTAAGGACAATTTAGAGACCATTTAACCCAGCAGTCATGTTTTTGGACTCTGGGAAACCCTCACACGCATAGGGAGAACATGCAAACTCCATTCACAAGTAGTCCAGGTTAGGCATTGTACCCAGAAACTTCCTTCTGCAAGGCAACAGTCTCTGTCACTGGCCAGGCTACCCTCATCTTTGATTTCTTTAATTGTTTGTATGTGAATCCCTCACATTCTGTGTCATTCTGTATTCAAAGCATGTAACCAGAGTTTATTTGCCTCTCTTGGCTCCGTGTGGTTTGATTCCCTCATTTTATCAGTTCACACACACACACGCCCACACGCAAGCACGCATGCACACACACGGATGTCAGTCTGCTTGCCAGATCACACAGATTTGATTAGAGACTCCCTAAATTCATTAACCCAATGTGATTTAGCCAGCTGTCATTAGAGCCGCATGTAAACTGGTCTGAAGTGGACTGATTTGGTTTGAGCTTGTCAAATGCTTCAGATCTGTCCTGCAGGAGCTCGGCAGTTTTCCATCGTTTGAAATCCACAAACAAAACAGTTACTTCTTTGCCACTCGTGCACCTTTTAAAAATAATTCGTTTTTTTTTTTTTATAGACGCACCCATTCCACTGGGAGAAACTAAATCATGGAGATTTACCTTCGTAGGGGGAGTCTTGTTAACAAAAACAAAAAGAACTGGGTGCTTTTCTTTCACCTGCAGAAGGATTTTCATGACAGCTCCTGGGATTCAAGGTGGCAGCTGTCTGCACCGCTCCTCTTGTTGCTGCTGCTCTCCCACCTTTGAATTTGTATTGGGAGTTAGTCGTCTGCAGCTCTAAGGGCATCTGCTGAGGGTGTCTGTCATTTCTGATCCCCAAGAGACACAGACGGTGGGGGCGGGAGTGTGGAGAACTCCACCCCTCTTAGCCCTGGCTCCTTTAATCCTGTTAGCTCAGCACAAGATCAGACCGCCGTGACTGGCCTTCTACTGCACACACACTCACACTCACGCACACAACCTCAGGGGGTTAGAGGGGACCTGGGGGGCCTAAAGGGACAATTGTTGCTGGGCACAGAGGTGGCGGTGAAGGGTCAGCAATCAGAAGGGAGGGAATAGGAGACACACATGCCTGAGCACAAACACTATAGCAGGAAAATGCCTATGTAAGATGATAAAATGACTATAAATTAAAGATTTTTTGACTGTCCCATCAAAATGATTTCTTTATATTTCTCAAGATTAAGATTTATTTAGAATTAACACAAAAATCAACAAAAGTTCTAAGTTAATAAGGTTTAAAAAAAATGGTTCATTATTGCTTACATTAGGATTCACATAAAGTGTAGTTAAGAAAAGGAACCACAAATCTAATAAATTCTATTCTACCATTATAAATTAAAGGGAAGATTAAGAGTGAGGCACTGAACGCTCAAAAGAAATATTTCATTTTACTTTGGCAAGTAATGACAAATCTTCAGACAAATTCTCTTTCAGCATAAGAATAAAAAAATCATATGCTTATCAGATTTAGATTCAGAAGGACTTTTTGAAAAAAAACACGTAGCATCTGTTCGCATGCCCTATCTACGTATAATACACATTTGATCACTTTTGTAATGCTATTTTCTTTTTAATTTTTTTTCATCCGGTTTCTAAGAAAGGAGAAACAGATACGTGTTGGCCTCACTCACCTACACACACACACACACACACACACAGCTTATGCTGAACTCTCAGCACACAGCAGACTGGCTCAGCCTTTTTTTGTGCATTATTTCTCTTTCGCGCTGTTAGTGAAGAATCCCCCTCTCCTTAGGGAGGGTATCGGGTGTCAACAGAGCAGAGCCTCTAAGCCTCAATATTTGAATGTGACCATTCTCCTGCTGCTGAAACGCACAGCAGTGTCCAGTAGAGGGCTCCTGGCACAGAGGAGAAGTGGGGTTCCCATCTCTTTTTGTCTTGACTGCTGCCTTTACTGCTCACCTATGAAGGAATAATGGCTGAAATCAAGCAGTGTGCAATGCTAATGGCATTTGAATTAGAACACTTCTAAATTAATTAGGGAAGTAAAGTATGCAACAATCAAAATGTCACTGCTGATAAAGCTGCGTTCCCGTAAGCATCCTGAGGGAATCGACAGACTGATTTGTTTCGTGTTATCAATCTGGGTTAGGCTTTGCTAGCTCTAGGTTGTTTCATCTGTTTGGATGAAACAAACATCAACAAAAGTGTGGTTACTTTTTGAGTGCATGTGTGTGTGTGTATATGGGGAGACAGTTTGATTGAGCTCTGTGTTGTAAAGCTGTCTGTTTGCCAGACGGTTTGTCTCCTGGCCAAGACTCTGCAGTAGAGAAGAACACAATGATTATCTGTCACAAGGCAGGAGCGTTCTTCATCACTCCGGGAAGAGAAGCAGCCTAGACTGGCCTCTGCAAGCCTTGAGACCACACACTAAATCAGCTTCAAGAGTTGTATAACTTAAAAAAAAACAAAAAAAAAAACAATAGCCGTCAAACTGAAAATGCAAAGCTGTGAAAAAGTCCAACAGATCTCTTCCGTTTTTGCTTTGCTGTCACACTTACATGTCTCAAATAAACAAACAAGTTTTAAGACCATTATAAATAATACAGGTAAATAGAAAATGTATGTTAAATTCAGTTTTGGAATGATAATTACATGTATGAAGCGAAAAATCATGACTTTTGGGAATCCGAGTTTTAATGCACAAGACCTGATTACTGAGAAACATGCAGAATCAAAAAATCAACAAAGTAGGATGAGATCTCAAAAAGCATCACATCATGCCTTAATATATAAAAACAAACCAGAAACAAAGTTATTGCCAAAGACTGAAAGGATATTTCTAAGGTTTGGGGACTGACACACCACACTGATAGCCATTGACCACTAATGGAGAAAACATGAAATTAATGAACCTTCCCACAAATGGTCAGCCTTCCAAAGTTACTTCAAATTCCCAGTGGTGACTCATCGAGGCGATCACAAAAGAACCAAGAACTACATCCAAGGCATGGCAGGCCTCTTATGCCTCAGGTCAGTGTTCATGATTCAACAATAGAAAAGAGACTGGACAACAATGACATATTTGAGAGAGAGTTCTGGGCAGAAAACCAAATGGAGATACTTATTAGCAGGACAATAATCTGAAGCACAGCAGAAAGTACATCTCTGAATAACAAAAAATAAATAAAAAAGCCAAAACAATTTCAAATCAAGAACATCCAAAACAATTTCCAATCAAATCATTAAAAGCTGTTTCCTTTAGTATTTACACAGGATACATATATTCCGATATTATTACCTTGATGATCTAAAACACTGTAGTATGACAAAACGTTAAAAAAAAACCACTCTGCAACAAACCTTTTCACATCACTGCATGTTTTACTTGTAGCTTTGTCCCGACACAGCGATCTGACTTTATCTGCAGCTTTCAGATTACCAGAAGTGTCTGTGAGGAACTCTTTCCTTTGTTGTGGTTTTTCCGTGTGTGTGCCTGCGTGTGTGTGTTCAGACAAGAGCGCGAAAGATATGTCAACAACCTTTAACCTCTGGACCCATTAATGTTGGGAGTGTGAGGTGATGATGTGGTGGCTGGATAGTTGGCGTGTGTGTGTGTGTGTGATTGTGTCAGAGCAGACATGATTTATAACGTATTGGGAGGCAAAGAGGAGGGGGACACTGCGCTCAAAAGCCTGGGGGCACAAGGTCTGGTCAAAGATCACGAAAGGTCAGATCACTGAGTGGATATCAAAGAGCACCCCGGGAGCTAGATACGCCTGACTGGGGACTAGATAGACTTGCAGGGGCTGACTTTTTTTTAGACAAAGACACGTAAACACACACACACTGTAGTAGGCTGGAGCAGGTGGACTGCATTGAAGTATGTCACAAGGATCAAAAGTCAGAAAAGTTGGTCAGAAAAGCTCAGCAAATGGTTTGCTTGCTTCTTCTACCTCCCTTGCTTGAACAAAATAGCGCCCCAGCGTAGGTTACCTCTTGACATACTGACTGGAAATATGTTCTAAAATACACATCTAAACCGAAGCGTGCTGGTACACCCAAACAGACATGCACAGGCAGACAAAGACCCACAAAGGCAGCTAATTTCACACTGGCTCTGCTAAGGCCTGGTTTGGGCACGGCTCTGAAGCACAGACAGAGAGACAGATGGTGCAAGGCTGGCAGGGGGAGCTTCTGCTCTCCTCTGAGCGTGTGTGTGGGTGTGTGTGTGTGTGCGCGCGTGCAAGCATTTCCACATATGCATTTGGATGATTGTTTATGCAAGCTTCTTGCTGGTGCGCATGCATACTCCTGCGTCTCTCCTGTGCATTTTTCAAACACCACTTTGTTCTCCACACACCGCCAGAGCTGCGGCTTCAGGCTACTTTAGGAGAGCATCTCTACAACTGCTTCCCGTTGCCAAGCGAGGTGTCAGAAAACCTTACTCCCAGCGTAACCTCTTCATAGGCGCTTCTCAATCCAATCACAGTGCGTTGTAGCAGTCATTTCCTTTCTCGGAGACAGGAGAGCGGAGACGGCGCATATTAACGAATAGGAGGACCTGTTTGAAGTTTAATGCATCTGGCAGAGAATGAAACGAGCTCTTGTATCTCCGTGTTTCGCTGGAGGTGTTGTTTTCTGTTGCGTTGTGCTCCGCTCGTGCTTGTCTATTTACATGCATGTCAGCGTTCACGTGTGGCTGCTTGTAATTGAAATGACTGGTTGCCATGATAGCTTGTGCATAGCCGAAGCTTGTTAGCATGCTTGGCTTGGATGAACTGTGGCCAGAGCGTAAGGGAAATGTGTGTCTGTGTGGGGGGGCAGTGTGGGTGAAGTTAATAGAAAAGCAGGTAGAGAAACGAGAAAGAATGATCTTTATAGTGATGACAACAGCAGCTTTAAAAGAGGTGAGGAATACAGGTGGAAGAAGCAAGTTGTTTTGGCAAATTGATGGGCTAGCAGACAGCCCGGCAAGTGAGGGGAGGGTGAGGTGGAAGGGAGGCAGACAGGCAGTCAGATGGATGGATGGACAGGCTGACAGCCAGTGAGTCAGCCAGGCAGACAGAGAGCCAGTGTCATCTCACACTGGGAGAACAGGAGGAGTGAGAGGGGATCGTATTCCCCAGGACAGGTGGCAGAGACATGCCACTGCTGCCACCTGGCACTCACCACCATGTGTCCTCTCTTTTGCCTTCTCTGAGCAACAATATTGTTGTCAGCTCTTGACCTGAACTTCCATCGTAATCCCTGCTGTAGTGGAACAGAAATCTGCACCAGTTTCAATAACTTGGAACATTTTTGCCCTCTGAGTGAAATCCGATTCGTGATCTCTATCATCCTGCCTGTGTGGAGGTCAGAAAAGCTTGCAGATAAGCTCTCTGCCCCGCCCCATCAGCCGTGGCTTTTACGGGCAGGTGAGGCGGTGGCAGAGGACACCTGCTCTCATTGACCGCTCCATGGACCTGTCTGACCACAGCCCCACCAGCACCTCAAAGGCTAATTAAACTCCGTGTGGCATGTACAGTTTTACTCCCACTCCCACTGAGAGACGCACAGCGCGCGCCAACTCCGATCAGCAGTGTGAATTCAGTCACACAAATAGACACACACAAATGTAGAATTACCAACCCACATCCTTTGGATCGTGAGGAGACAAAAGTGAGGATTGCAAACATTCTATCACATGGGGATAGAAACAATTGTAGAGCATGCTTATACACAGACTCACAGCGACTTCTCGCTGCCAACAGACTAACCCACTTCGGAGTAGGAGTGTTCTCTCCAGCGTCCGCCCACAGCTCTCCTTTTCACTCTGACATTACTGCAGTTTTTCTTCTGATTTCAACACATTTCGTGACTAAACTGTCATTTATGTCAGATGGACCAAATCATCAGGGTCTTGAACAAAACTTTTCTCTTTCCTCAATGCAGACAAAAAGAGTAAATGAAATTAAGCACATCGCACCTGCACATGGTTTGCCTTGTTGCAGATTAATGCTCCTTCATTCGACTTGAATGTGGAGCTCTTCTCTGACATTCTCACGTCCTTTTTGAAGCAGCACTTGGAGTTTACTCTTAGTTTTATTTCAATAAAATCTTATTGTTCCCACCAGACTGACTTTTTTCATTTTGTAATTTATTTTCTTGATTTTACTTCTTATAAAAAAAGGGAATAACGCCATATTGTAGCTGTTGGGGGAGTTCTGGACGCAGAAAATGGAAAGCTGTCTGCTGGATTAGGCCTGGAAAGCTAACTTTTTCTTAAACATATTGGGGAAATGGGACTAAAGAAGAGATAAATACCTTTGAGGGTTTTTTTAGGGTGTGTGTGAGTGGTTGTTGGTGGAAAAAAGGAGACCATGTTGGTGAGGGGCTCTGAGAGGTGTGACTGTTCACTAAACTGATTTAAAGCCCAGGCCTTCCAGGCCCCGTTTGCTTCCAAAGTGCCACTAAGAGTTGTCCCATAATCCTCTGTTCCAGGTAAACAGCTTTCCCCTCTCCAAAAAAACCCTGGACCCATCTCCTGCACTCACAGAATCAAAGTATGCCTTCAAGAATCCCTTTTGCTTAAACGCTCGGGGCTCCTTATCTTTAATAGAAGTTAGAATGCACAAAGGTGGCTCTGTAATTGATGCAAATTAGCTCCGTGTTTGTTGATTTGTGGCTGATGAGGGGATTCAACAAACAACAGAGTAGATCAGGGCGAGGCTAATCTGGTGTGGCTAAATATTGAGTCACTGATATGCTTTATGGTCAAGCATAAGTGGGTGAAACATGATATTTCAAACAACATAAAACATTGCCAATAAATCTAACCAAATTGCAAAGCTGTAGGAGTATTTTAAAAATGTAAGAAAAAAATGCTTATTTTTATCTTATTTGTGTGTTTTTGCATCTCAGTTTTTTTTTCTTGTTCCCTCCAGATGTGGAGACAAATCTAAAATCCAGCAGTGACACATGACACATACTCAGAATTAACTCTCCATGTTAGCATTTCTTCCCGCTGATGAGGTTCAAAAGGCCCTAAAAAGCTGAATCCTCATTCTACTCTTGATTGTGCACCGCCAACCTGCACAGCTGCATGATGGGCAAAGCTGTTTTCTCTCCATCTCCTTCCCCGTTTTTCTTGTGTTTAACAAAGTCTTTCACCGCACAGCAGAGAAACTCCTCTGTTTACACTCCATCACAGACACTTAAACACTATTCCCTCGCCTCTGCCTCCCATTTCGCGTTTAATCTCTCCCTCCTCTCTTTTCTTTTCCTTTCTTTATCCACTCCATTTAGTCATTAGGTCAGCTCTCATCTGCATAAGCTTTCGGTTGTAGCACTCGATTGCGCTGGGCTCCAGCTCATGTTTATTAAATAAGCCTGCTTGTTGTGTCAGCCCCACAGCTTGCCCTGCTCTCGTCCTCTTACTCGCTTCTTGCTTTGCTCTTTCTTGCCTCGCCGTCTCTCCCCCTTCTCCTTCCATCCCTCTGTGGTTAGCTGCCCCCACCCCTCCATCTTCTCTCCATATTCCTCTGTGGGGGTATTAAAGGCTGTTTCTGTTGGCGGTCAGTCTTCATAAGCAGTGTCTTGCTCAATGTGTTCACTCTGTTCCCTGCGCGGGCGCACCTCAGCGCCCCTCGGTGCGAGCTCTCTCTACAGGCCCCACTCAGAATGGAAATGAAGGGAGTCTGTAATGAGTCCCACTCAGCCAGGGTCCCCGACCCTGCTGCCATCAGCTGGTTTAGCAGGACAGAATCACAGAGATGGAGAGAGGGTGGAGAAGCAAGGGGTCAGAGACGGAGGGAAGAGGAGGCTCAGGGGAAAACGCAGGGCTTTTTTTTCCCTCCCCCTTTTTTTACACCCCCAGACCTCTTTTAGTAGCTGGTTGCCAAGCTGCGACAATGTTAAGCTGGCCTTTCTTTTAGTCTGTAGGGAACACTGTGGGATCGCCACAGGAGCAGGAGAGGAGAGAGATTTAGAGAAAGGGAATGCTGGAAGGAGGAGAAGAACAGCGGTGCAGAACTGAGGACGGGACAACAATGTCATGGGGAGTATTTCTACCCTCAACATAAGTGTGATCTGAATGAATTAGAACAATAATAGCTACTGAAAAAAAATCTGCCTCTTGTAGCAAAATGTTCTTATCTCTTAAACTTTTACTCATTTAGCAACAGGACAAGAAGAAAAATGTTATTGGGATTTTATTAAATATGTTGGTGTATCATAGAGATGCACAATACAGATATGAATATCTGTATTGATATTGAAAAAAGATTGGGTATCGAGGCATTTTTCCCAATTCATAAGGGCAGATCTATGCAGTCTAATTCTATGCTTTGTGCCTTGAGCAACATTATGCTTTGCTATTTATTTAACATTATATTTAGAATTGGTCATTTGAATTTCTGAACCATTCAATAGAAGGTGTTGCAGTTTATTTTTGATATGTTTGACCAAGGTTGCCAACTTATTGTTTTTATCACTTTCAATTTCTTTTTTATGTATTTTACATTGGCTGTTATAGTCCTAATTGCGTTGACCGGACATATGAAAGTTGAGTTATTACATGTTTAACCAAGCTTGTGAACCTTCTGGTGTATTTATTTATGCTGTACTTGTGCAGAGTTACCAAATAAACTTGTAGTTCAGTATATTTGCATCTGTGTTTAAAAAAAGAAATATTTTAAATCAATTTACAACTGTTTTTCTGTATCGGCCAATACTACATCTCAGATATCTGTATTTGAGGTGAAAAAAGTAGATCACTGCATCCCCAGCATATCATATATAATTTGATCCACAGCTCAGGTGGGATATGTTGTCTGCAGGACAGCTACTAGTTGTAAAATCCATAAGTGTGGACTTTATGACAGAGTGGCAAAAAAAATGCCATCGCAGAAAGAAAGTCAACAGAAAATGCAGTTTGCAGTTTAACACAGACAATGCAGGAAACCCATCAAGTATGGGGAAGAAGGTGTTAATTTTATAAATCTAAATTTCTGAGCTAAATTCCTGATGCACTCCTCATCATCCTTAGCATGGTGCTGGCAGCATTATGCTGTGGAGATAGTTTTCTTCAGCAGGGAATCTGGTGAAGGGAAGAATGAAGAAAACCTGCACAAGAATGACCTCAAATAAACAGCCAGAGCTACAATGGAATGTTGTAGATCAAAGTCTGTGTTGTAATGGTCCAGTCAAAGTTCAGACTTAAACTAACAAACAGACTTAAATAGGCATTTACAGATGCACTCCATGGATTCTCACTGCTCTAGAGTTTCTAATAAGACATGGTGAAAGATTTTACAACTGGTAAAGAGAGACTCTGAAATAACATACAGATGTAAATGCAGTGACAAAAGATTCATGAAAGCCTTGTATTATTTCCCATACTGATAATTATGCAATACATTGTGTTTGTCTATTATATAAAATCACAATAAAATGCACTGAAGTTTGAAGGAGATTGGAAGTATGTTGAACACAATATTCTCCTCAGTCAGGACAATTTTTCTGGGTTTAGTATAAAATTAAGTTCAGGGCCAAAAAAAGTGGTCACATTTTTGCTTGTTTATAGTAAGTTTGATGCAGCATTTCAGGAACAGGAGGGTTAAAAATGCATCATTTTCATGTCATCCAAATTTGGCTCCGTTGTGACTCATAGCTTCTCTTATTTACACATAGCTTTTAACCTGTAGCCGTAAGCAGTCGGCTGGAGAAACTAGAGCCATGTCAGCACAGAGTGACATGGCCTCCTGCGAGGTGTGTGTGCGCACATGCAAGTGTGTGAACAGTGAGAGTTGTTTCTGCGCGATGGTGATAGCTGAGACACAGCTGATAAGGAGATCTAGGGTTGAAGCAGTCAAACAGTGCAAAGATAGAGACAGGCTCAGTGTGTCCTATCTGTTCCTCTCTTTGTGTGCAAGTGTGTATTTCTTGCTGGGCTGGCTGATTGTTTGGAGACAGATGCCTCACTGGGCATGACGCCCAGGAATTGGGTGTGTGCGTGTGTGTGTGTGTGTGTGTCCCAGTGAAAGAGGGTAATGGCTGACTCTACGCGGCCCCTGACCCTGCTGGGCAGCACAAGTCCTCCTCTGTTTCTCCTCACACTGATTAGAGGGTCAGAGTTTCACACACACACAAGCACTTCAAAACATGCACACTCCATAGAGTGTACCTAACTTGGCTTTGCTGTCAGCACAGTAGAAAGGAGAAAGAGGACATCCAGTAGCACAGAGAGAGCGAGAGAGCAGTGAGGTAGGAGTGAGAAGAGAAGAGTCGGTGGAAGGCTGAAGATGAGGAGAACCTCTGCACAACACGAATTTGCACAGATAAGCTGGAGAGGAACGATAGGACAGGATATAGGCTTAGAGGAGACGGATATGCTTAAACAAAGATAAAAGAGAGAAGGGCGAGAGCAATATACCTGGTTATTAGAGGCAGAAGAGCAAAGGATGGAAAGTGAGGATGGGTGGAGTCATAGTAATAGAAAAATGAGGTCTGGGGATTTTTTTCCCCCACCTTTCTCTCTTTGTTCTGCCTTTATTTCCTCTGAATCTTTGAAGGCAAATCATTCATTCCAATCCAAATGCCCTTCCTCCATCTTTAAATCTCGTCCACCTCACCTCTGAATTTTCATATCTGTTTATACAAAAAGGAAAAGCAGAAGCACAGCGAGTCTGAGAAGGAAGGAGACGAACATCGACAGTTTTAGCTATTGAGTCTCAGATCTGTGTGTGGGCCACATTGCAGATGCATCAGCACATATTTGCTGTTTGCATTCATGTGACTGTGTGGACGCGTGCGCAGCACTGACCCATGTAAAGAGACGGTGAGTGTGGGCCTTGCATAATGGATGCCAAAGACACACGAGTGTAGAGTGTCAGGAGGAATTCCCATCCCAGCGCGCCTGGCTGAATGTCTGCAAGAAGACAGAGAGGCTGACAGACAGACAGAAAGAGAAAGCAATTGTAACATCTAGAACGCATCATTCCAAACCTCTTCTGTAAGTCAGATTCGGTCACAGCTTTATCACCTTTCTCCAGCAGCATGACCCTCTTCTCATTTTTCTTCTTTTCTGTGCAGTCGCTTTCTTCTCCTTTGTATGGCTCTGATTTCTGTGGCTTTCTCCATGTGTTTCATCCACCCACTAGGCCCTGAGGTACAAAACAGTAAAAAATGCAACCACAAAAAAGGGAATGCTATTATTTTATGAAAGACGACAGTAAAAGTTAAAACATCGTGCTCTTCACAGTGAAGTTTGAAAGAAAGCCTGCTTTCTTTTGAAAAATGAATATATTTAAAATCCAAAAGTCATTAATAAATCTCTTTAAGTTCACAATCTGAATTTAACTGGCCATTATTAACATTTGATAATGTCCATTTCCTTTGATTGATTTGCAGATTCTGATTTTGAGTAAATACTATTGCACTTATAATATTATTTACATAAACTGTTCCTTTATAGAAATGTTAGGTTTTAATTAAACAGAAATCACAGGGTTATTTTTCTAATAACCAACACAAGACAGAACAGATGGTGCAAAGGAAAAACTTTGTTTTTAGATTTGATTCATTGGCATCATGATTCATCATGACCAGGGGGAAAAAATTGATAAAGGGAACAAAAACCAGAGTAAAATTAGGCATATTTAGCAAAAGAGTTTCTCTTGCATAAATGTAAAAATAAAATAATGTTAAACTTTGAAACTCATATGAATTTCCAAGTTACTCAAGTGGTAAAACACACAGACCTGTCATTTTTTTTCTCCATCGTACTCGCTTAGCTGCGCTATAACAAATATTGCTTCGCCTCTTCCTGCTTCAGTCACAAATCTTTCCTAGAGGAAGACGTTTACCGAGACATTTGAACAAAAGCCCTACATAACTCACCTGACACTGAGTGATTTGTAATTCAACTGGAAGTGGCTTTTAGGAAAATTCACATTTTTGTCAAGGACGATATGTGCGGTATGTAATTTTTCTTTGTCCTGGGCTCAAAGCTCAAGCATAGATGAGAACAGGAGACCAGAACTGGAGGTGTCAAAATGTCTGGTTCCTCACAATGAGCGACTGAGTGCAAACAGGGTCAACAGATGAAGAGGAGCCCATCCATCCATCCATTTTCTGTTCACCCTTGTCCCTAATGGGGTCGGGAGGGTTGCTGGTGCCCATCTCCAGCTACGTTCCGGGCGAGAGGCGGGGTACACCCTGGACAGGTCGCCAGTCTGTCGCAGGGCAATGAAGAGGAGCTTTTAGCTGAAAGATTGACGAAAAAAGGAGACTTTTGTGTCCTTTCTCCTTTCTGCCTTCTGTAAACAAAGGTGACTAAAAATGAAATTGGAAGAACATGAGGGGATCTTGGTGTTAGGTAAAGTGAGGAGGAGGGAAGGGGGCTTTCTATTATAATGGTGAGGTCAGCGGGATTGGTGCCATTGCAGATTGAAAGAGGCCCCAATTAAATGACTTTGTAGAGCAGACAAGCTGGAACAATATGTGTGTGTGTGGGTGTGTGTGTGTGTGTGTGTGAGCTATCTGCATGTTTCCCTGGGTTTGTTCTGGGTCTCATTGCTTTTTGGAATGTGTGTCTAACAAGTGTGCGTTTATCTGCATGTGCACACGCACTCACGCTTTGTGGTTCTGGGGCTGGGGGGTACGGCAAGGCGCTTCAAGTGTCGCCATGGTACTGTAATTAGTGAGCGAAGGTCAAAGGTCGGCCACAATTCTGCCGGCCGGGGACAGGACCTCTCTTAAGAGCAGGACGGGGAGGGTGGGGGGAGGCCTGGAAGAAGAGATGGCTTCACACAGCAGTGACTGAACACCCCACAGAAGGAAACAGGAGAGAATAGAAGCCATTAAGCGGTGTTGGTTTTGTAACGGTTACCCTGCCTGCTTCCCGCCTGCTGGCTTACATCTACATGTTTACGGCTGAAAGGTGTTTGTTAAAAAAAAAACCCAGGTTACTTGCTTCCATTGTAGCCTGAATCTATGCTCAAATTGTTCACTTATTCCCTGTGAATACGTGACTGAAGGGCCTTTAAGTAGTGTATAAGAGAACCTGTTCACTTCTGGAGAAAGGTAATAAGACTTACTAATATTCAGGAAAAAGTATCACTGCCACCCTTTCAAGTTACATACATCTCATATAGAAACTTCTTCAGTCTTCCAGGATGCCTCCTTCGGTACATCAGCACCACTCTGCCAGTGTTGCTCCTCGCTGCCATGTTCTGATGAACTTGGCATACCGGCAATCGCAGTCTGAAAGTAGAACATGAATTACTAAAGCTACAAAAAATGTTTCTCTCATCTCAGAAAACCTCCAGTAAATGTTCTATCAGATCTGTCATTGAAGAGCAATGGTACAAAAGCACTCAGTGATAAGCTACCACAGGAATAATGCTCTTCATGTTGCCTTTTTGAGTTCAGCTTGCATAGAAAAGCAGTAGTTTCTGTATAGATTTGATAACACAAGGCCAGAGATGCCTAATATAGGACACACCCTGAAAGTTGGCAAAGCACAAAGAAGTGATCATATATTCCTTATTCATCAAAGGGATTTTCAGAGATGCGAACTGTTTCTGTGAGTAAATATAGCTGCCTACATATGGGATGTGTAATATGGAGGAAAATACATCTATGATCACTTAAATGGCACGGTGTGTGGGTGTCAAACACAGAGATTGTCGGTTATAGGAGACATCAGGCGTCTCTTTTAGTTGGCATATGGTGACTTGCGCACATGCCGCGAAATCTGCCAGTGACATGTGTGAAAGGGTATGTACGTCTCTGCGTGGGGCGAGCGTTTTGCCACCAAAGAGCTGAGTTGGAATAATGTGTTTTGGGATGTTTCACTTTTAAAAAATTGCTATTTTGGCCTCTTAATTAGAGAAGACACACATGACACTGAAAACACTTTCAAAATTAGCAATGTTAGCGGTGGTAATACATTAAAGTATTATCGTTATAATGTTCATCAACTCTTGAATAAGAAATATGTTAAGATTTCTCCTGATTTGTAGTATTTACTGTTTAATTTGTTTAATTTCTTTTTCTTGCCTGTGGAACATTTTAATTTATTTGTACATTTCAGGTCAATAGAGGAGCAGTTCAGAAAATGTACATCATGTTTTTTGATTTAGATTAATTCAACCTTAGCCTCATCATGTATTGATTGTTTCACTCTGACATCCTTAATTTCAGAGAAAATTTGACACAGATGATTTTGAAGAATGTTCAAAATCATCTGATTTTTAACATTCAAAAACTTCAATATATTTTCTCTGGATTGTTTTTACTAAACAGAAACAAAGTTATGCACAACTGCAAAGTGAAAGGAAAAAAATGTAAGGTTTTCTTTTTTTTTTTTTTACAAACAAATCTCTAAAAAGTGAAGTGTGTTATTGTTTCCCACTTTATGGTAAAAGCAAAAGTTGCAACTGACTACCTTCAAAGGTAAGCTAGTTGATGAGTTCAATGTGTGTGATTTCATCTATCCATAAAGTTCTTCCACAAAAGCTTCTGTGGGTTTTTTTATTAGAAAACAACGGCAAACAAACAGCCTTATTAAGAGCAAGGAACACAGCAGGGACGTCAGAGAGAATATTTTTGAAAAGCTTAAGTATGGTTAGGTTAAAAAATCATGTCCCAAGCTTTGTACATCACACAGAGTCCTGTTCAATATATCATTTAAAAATCTACGCAGCATGGCAGAGCAACAAACTTACACCATCTCCCTAAAATGACAGACACAGCAAAGAGGACAATCGAGCACCAGGCCCATAGCAACTCTAGAGGAACTACAGATAATTGGATGACAGCCCAACTATTATTTATTCACAGCACGATTCTGGACTTTATGAAATAGTGAAAGGATTTTTAAACTGTTCACCGACAGCCAGGACAAGTAGTTTACCACCAGCCAAGAGGGGACAGCAGACATTTGACAGAAGGGGCTCTGATTAGACAAAAACTGAAACTTTTTGGCTTCCATGAAAAATGACGCGCATTATCGGATAACAAGCGCGGTGAACACAGTGTCCCTAATGAAACACGGTGGTGGCAACAGCAAAGGATGCTTTTCATAAACAGGTTTGAGAATCTGGTTGGTGGATGAGAAGATGAATGCGGCTAAATACAAGGAAGCTCTACAGGAACCTGCCAAAAGCTGCAAAAGACTTGAGAACAGAACAGAGGTTCATCTTTCAGCAGAACAATAACCCTAAAGATACATGGTAACTATGGGATGGTTGAGATAGATGGATATATCTGCTAGACTCTTCTAGATCTATATCTAATTGAGCGTTTTGGGCAATCCTTCAAACTTAGCAGTTCATAGATTCTTTCTCTCCAATCTGACTGAGTGAACTATTTTGCAAAGAAAACATGGGTAAACAATTTTAGTTTCTTACAGTCTGGATCTTCAGAGCTGGTAGAGAGAAAAAAGGCTTGCAATCATAATTACAGTGAAATATTCTATAAATCATTGATCGATCAGGCGTGAATACAATGCACAAGACACATTTCCCATTAATTTTTGTACAAAATGTTTTTACTTCCACTTCACAATCATGCACAACTCTGTATTGGTTTGCGAGAAGAAAAAAAAAGAAACCTCAAAGACTAGTGATACTTCCAGAGGCAAATATGAATGACTTCCCTTCGTTTCTTCCCGTTTGGTTATTTCCCACATATGTTCTGCCATTTATTTGTGTAACACAGAGAAGATGTTGTGTTTTTGAGATTTTGAGCTGCCTGTCTTGAATTCATCAAGTGGCTTGAGAGTTAATTGTGAAATATAGATAGGAGATTGTGTGCAGAGAGGCTCTCACAAGTACACTAAAACAGACATGTGTGCAGGCCTGTTATCTTCATGCATGCACTGTGCTCTTCATTGAGGGAGAGCACTGTTTACTGTGAGCCAGCTGGCAGGAAGCCCTTGGCAGTGGGCTGGCATTCGTGTGCCCGCTCTGCTCCTACCACCTGTCTGGTCCCTGGAATAGTCACGGGGCTCTTGAAGGGAGGGCCTCCTCTGTGGGTGAGTGTGAGGGTGCAATCTATACAGTGTCTCGCCTGTGAATGAGGTGTGTTGGGTGTGTACTTGTGCTTTAGAGAAGACAAGGTCAGGAGGAGCTAGCTGGTTGTTCCGTCTCCAGATCTACACGAAGGGGTTGTGCTACAAAGGCAGCCGTGGCCTAGTCTGGGTGCTTCTGCATCCAAGAGCGAGGGAAAATCGGCCTGTCGTTCCCTCGGTCCATCTGTCTGTCTGTCTGTCCATCTGCAACCTGAACTGGTGTCCTCGTCCTTTTGACTGCAGGCTTGCCTCTCTGAGCCCCCCAAAAAATGCCAAGAAAAGGACGGCGAGCTCCACTGAAACACTGAAATAATCATATTTGTCTTTTGTTATATATAAATTCATAATTTAAATATTATTTAACCCAGACTATCTTGGTTTGTCTTGCTTGGTTGTGACTGAAGTATTCAAAAGAGCAAAAAAGATGGCAAAGAAAGGGAACAGATGAATTCAGGACATTTGATGGTTGCTGTGTGGGGGAGTAGTTCGGTTATCCAAAAACCCTTGTACTACCTGTCAGCGAGGGATTGTGTGAACAAGTACTTGCTCAATAATTCAAAATACTGCAAAGAGTGGCTGTGACTAAATAATGAAGGAGCTTGGCACTGATGATCAAGATCGTGTGAGCTCATGAGGGTGTGTGTCTGCGTGGATCTCTGCACTAGGGACAGGCCTTTTTCCTGCTCTTATATGACACCAGAGCCCATTACGACCACAATCAAGGCCTAGCTGGCGTGTTTTCATGACAGGAAGAGTGCTGAAGAAAATTATCTGCGTATGGTAATCCTCCGCTGCAAGGCGAGAAAACTCCTCTGTGGACGCCTGCTCTCATGAGATCTACCGAGGTGTAATCAACATGAGCAATCAGCGATATAGACATCTTGATATTTTTTTTTTTTCATTTTGTTTCTGCCTCCAAAATAAAGCGGCGATCAAAAAACTGACTGTCGTCAACCAGGACTGCTGCGCCTCATGCAAAATGCAAGGCTGCTTCACATTGTGGCCTTGTGCCTTTGCCATCTCCTTTCGTCAGGTTTGTAATTTGGCATTCATGATGCCATTGTTCTGCCGCCTCTGTGTTTCCACTCAGACATAAATCTTCCCAAATTACATAAAAATCAGGACCTTCCACAGGCTGCGGTGACCTTTGCCTCTGCCTCTGCTCAGACTGCCTGCTTGGGTCTCAGATGTGCTCACGGTTCAGGTGCGGGATTGTGTTTCTATGCCAGCAGGGTGAAGGGTCAGATGCCATTAAAGCCTGCTGTTATCTAGAAGTTGTAGATTGTAGCAAATAGCTTTAGACCACATGTCTGCTCACTTTGGAGGCTTCAATTTGACCTCTGAACCCTACTGACCTGAAGGGTCCAAGCAGGAGGCCAGACTGTCACCAGAGCAAGACCCCTGACCCTTAAATCAATATGGGGCAAAGGTCAAAGGTATGGCTAGCTTGATGATGCTGTGTGGTCGTGCTAGTGCTCTGTTCTTCTGAATACCTTTGGTATTAATTGGAATCCATGTTTTCCTTGCACACTAGACACCATATGTTTGTTGTTACTGTCTCCGGATTAACAAATTAGCAGTTTCCCATCTTTCACAGATGTTTAAACTCATCGACTTTTCCCTGATAGTGCACATGAAAAAGTAAAATCCTGCTAATTTTTTCCCCCATGACCTACCTACATGTTTGTAGTTGTTATTGATACATTATATCAATGTACCACTTCTCTTTACTTGTTTTTTTTTTTTCCTATTTCAGACTTTATTTATTTTTTAGCTCTGTTTTTTGTTTTGAATCCGAAATCTCCATACACCAGCGTTACTAACGCTGTCGCATCACATGGTTTTCTTTGTTGGGCTTTAGCTAACACATGATGAGCAATGCATGAAAAATCCCATCGGACCTGTGGGTGTGTGTGTGTGTGTGTGGTGGAAGTATCAGCGAGAATGGCTGTGAGAAACTTGGTGCAGCGAGGCTGTTCTCCTATAATGCAAGCAATCCTTCATGTCTTATCTGAGGCTGCTAATGTCTGAGGCCAGCGGAGGCTGGAGTTAGCAATTCATGGCTTAGACCTTGGCTTTGTGAGAGCAAACATCAATAAACTTCCCAGGGTTCAGCTCCTGCTGCATCACCTGCATCATCCTGAATGTGTTCGGATTATGGGTAGATGTACGTGTGTGTGTGTGTGTGTGTGTGTGTGTGTGTGTGTGTGTGTGTGTGTGTGTGAGTGTAAGTAAGAATGCTATAGACAAGGATTAACTAAACAATTGTGCTGAGGGACGGTAGGGCAGTAAGGAGGGTCTGTGCTAGTGGCTCCAAAGAATCCCTTTCCCCTCACATGGCGGAATACGTTCTAGATCTTGATGTGGTATGTTATCAAACTGACAATAAACCTGAGCATGTTTTGTGCAGTATACTGATATTTTTAGTTTGATAGATTTATGCAATACTTCTCTTGCCTAATTGGTATTTCTATAAAATTCATTAGTTCCAGAAAAACTTTTCCCACTGAAAATTTTCCCCTTTCATTTCTTCCTCGAAAACATACAAGATAATCATCAGTTGTATGATTTTGCAAGAACTCACAAAGAAAGCCCTTATAATCACAAGATTTTCTCCACACAAGTAGATGTAATATAGTTTTGTTGTTACAAAAGACCTTTACTAATGACATTCCATGAAATAGACATAGACATCTCTTTCTCTGTGTCTGAAATTCTCTCATGCCCAAGTCTGTCTGTCTGTCTGTCTCTTTCTTAAAGAGATGAATTTATTTTTTTTTGTTTATTTCCACTCAACAAAAATAAAATGCCTCTGAGTTATTAAACCAAAACAAGAACATCAACTTTTTCTGTACCAAACATACCATACTATATTGATATAAATTCAACAATTAGGATGCTGTCAATACACAGCCTGATACATATTGCTTAGTGGTCTCAGAACTAATATATATCACGTTCTGTTTACCACACATAGACCTTCTGCGGTTGTTTACAGACGAGCAGAGACAACAAAAAGTAAACCAGACATGGTTCAACTGATGTAGTTGTATCATAAAAAAAATATTAGCTTTCACGTTGGATTAGTTTTTCGTTCTCAGTGTTTGCTTCAGCCACTCAAAGAATATGTACAATAAGCATGACAGTAATAAAGATCCCATGTTGTGTAAGCATATTAATGCATCGATTAGACTCAGCATAAATGGAAATGCATTGAGACAAAGCTGGGGAAATGGATTCATTAATATAACATTTGTTTTTCTAAATGAAAAAGGAGACAAAGCACTTAGAGACAAAGAATCGGGTGCATTAAACTGAGGTAAACATCATCACCTTTCTCATTAGGCTGTAATGTAGCCCTTAATGCATATTTTACATTTCTTTTAGATCACAAATTATGGTAAGCCAATAATCTCATGAAGTAAATATGGATAAATGAAGGACAGATTTAATGATAGAGAATGGAACTGCAGTGAGGGACTTTAGACTCCTACCAAATAGCATAAATACTATTTTAAATGCAAATATTCAAGGATTGGCTGAACGACATACATATGTTTTTGACTGCAATACATTTCCTTGATTTGTTTCGTACACACCAAGGTAGAATAATAGTGCCACTAATATTTTTGCTCTTTTTGCAAACTTTTTGTTTGCAAAAAGAAAAAAACTAAAAGTTTTTATCCAAAACTAATTTTCAAAAACAATCAAAGCAAACACCCAGAATCAAATTTCTTTCATGAAATTATTTAACAATATTATTTTACAGAAGAGCACATATACAGTATGTATGTGTGTGTGGGTATATGGCTTTTGCTGAGTGGCAAAAGAGAGGAAATGTCACAAGAGATGCTTTTTGTCTTTGAAATGCTCTCATGCTAACTGATCCACACATTTTGTCAAAATGCTGCGAAAGTATCATGTTTCTCTGATAGCAGGGAAAAAGTGATGCGTCTCTTTCTGCTCTTATAATAAGGTGACATTTTACTCTGCACAGCCTCCAAATAGGAGTCTAGCTTTTTTACTCTCTTGCCGCTTCACTACAATTGCTGTTCTCTTGACTTTTCTTTTATTTCTTTCTCTCAGTCCATTTAATGCCTTCCCTTTTTTGACTGGATCAACCCAGTAATGACAGTCATGTAAACTAGAAAACCTTGTACAGATTATTATTGCCAAGCAGCTTTCTAAGAATTGACAAACCTTTAAAATGTCTTTTAGATCTATCTTGCTGAACAAGATATCACTTTTTCTGCAAAGTTGATTTACTTCTCGTGTTCTCATCTGTATCAAGAGGTTGGTAAGATGCTGGACATTTTCCTCAAGACAGCGTACTACCACTTCGTCTTCTACTACTGTAGCAATACACACATTATTCATCCTCGTGCCTCTTCATCTATTTCTTTCTGTTTTTCATCTCGCAGCCATCCATGTATGCAGAAGACAAAAAAGGGAGTTGTTAAAACAGAGTAGCACCCAACCCTCTGCCCCATTAATTAGCTGAGTAAATGCTGGAGAGAATACAGTAAGGCAAGTGAAGCATAGAGGTAAGCGAGGGATAATGGAAGCGAGTTAGAGAAACATTATGGCGACAGAATAAAAAAAAGTCTTAGGGCTTGTAGAGAAGCAGATACCTTCTGATTTGGTTTTTACACCCAAGACAGCAAGGGGAGGTACAAAATGAGTAGGAGCTGAGAAAATTGAGGGTTATGTGGGTTGAAAAAACAGGATCTCTTTTCTGTCCCTCCTGATAGCATATGTCTATCTTATTAAAAGAATAATGAGAAGAAAGACACCAAGAGCACATGGTGAAAGCAGACTGATTTATGCCTCGGCTTTAGATCAATGCACAGCCTACACTCCAGCCTACGCAAGCAACCAATGCCGTTGTGAAGATTTATCCTTCACGCTGCTACGTGCAACGATATTCCCAAGGAAGTGTTAGACACTACAATAATGTCGAGCTAAGGTGTTGGCTCCATGCTGTTAGGATGTAGAGTCATTAATTAAATTCAAGGCTAGCTTCTAAAAGGTTAACTAGATAGAGATTTCTAAGTTGCTTAAGCCTTTTTCATAAGTTCTTAATCACGAGGCTCGTGGTGAAATTCTTGTGAGACATCATTGTCTTGTTGTTTTTGCCTACCAGCTGCACCAAAATATTTGTTTTCTCCTTCACTATGTTTTGCAGGGTCACCTTCAGAGCATCCTGTTTTCACTGGTGTACCAAGACAGTTGCTACTGGTTTAACCCCTTAAGCTATTGGCTATTTTTTGAAACTCCCAGCTGACAAACTAACCTCAAATTCGGGAAATTCTGAACCAGCTCCACAGCTGTGAGGCCAGACAGAAAAACACGGGGTTCTACAAATAAAGGTACACTTGGGAGCATCCTTAAAACAATAAGTGTCAGTATCCTGTATGATCAGACCAGGATGAAGTTGTCAAGCTTTTTATATTGGCAGTAAATTAAAGGGTGGATAACGATATCACAGTGAGTTTTAAATATTGGTGATTCTAAGCCTTACAAAAATCATATTCACCATGCTTTGGTATTATAAGAGAAATAATATACCATAATTATTTCAGTCATACTCGCCAGAAGTTGCTTTTTTCTCCTTTATGGCTGAATGTGCTAAGGTTAGAAGCCCTTGTAATCCACTTTTGAATTGTAGCCCTTTCTTCCAGATGTGGCATGCTGACGATAGTTTTGTGCAAGTTGGAATATTCATTTTAAAGTTTATATTAGATAGATTTAAAAAGGACATAAAGGCCCTTTAGGCATTTAAATGTTGAAATTGCACAATTGTTATATGTTCTGATTTAAATGTACTTTCATAAATCCGCTGACTCTGAAGGCACTGGATTTTATTTAGAGGTATCTAATATAGCTTTCATCTTTTAACAAATTTAAATCAATTAAAGAGATGATCAGTTGGAGATAAAGCGAGAAGACCTTTGTTTCTGTGCCGCTCCAGTTTGTTTTCCACTCTTCAGCTATACTGAAGTGAGCGGATCTCACTTGACCTTCATTAGTTTGGATCAGGCTGGTCCATACTTAGCACTTGCTCATCATCATAGTAGGCAGCAGCATCCACAACTGAGATGTGTAAATGTCAACTCTATGCAAAATAATGATGTTTTCTTGCAAACATGCCAGGTAACGCAGTCTGAATTCTGTTTTGCAAATAGACAAAATCTGAAAAAAATAGAAGCCATTTCAATCCTCTGATACTAAAGAGAGTGATTGCTAAGGTTAGTCACAGTACATGCTTATGTTAAGGTACAAATGTTGTGTTTGACATGCTATATGTGCATGTTTTTTTCGTTTTAATGCTACATATCCCGCATTCTCCCTCATTCACCTCAGCTCCTTTGAGCAACTTGCAGCCTCTCAGCTCTACCTGCCATTATGTGCAGCCGAGGTGTCTCTAATGGCCCGTGGCGCTCCCTTCCTCCACCTTTCCCCTTTCATTTTCTCATAACAAGCCCCCTGCCCTCTCTCACTGGAGCTCAGACAAGATTATCCCTACGTTATTTCCACCTTCCACTCCATCCCACACTTCCTGGCTCAAGCATGACCCCACAGCAGCAGGAAATGGGCATTTGCAGCACTCGTTTCTCTCTTCCTCACTCTTCCTCAGAGCACACACACTTGGAACAGGTCACAGATCATTTCGAGCACCTTGAGTGTGGCGAGGCAATTACTCTCCCTTCTGGTCACCTCCAGCTCCCCACCGCTGCCACCGCTTCCTGCACAACTACGAAAGGGCTCCTCCTCTATTATCTCCCATTCCTCACACAGTGGGAGACGCCAGTAGTGGTATCAGCCCAAATCTCTACTACTGCTGGTGTTGCAACAGCCAGTCTGTCCGGCTAAAGATCATCCTTCTGCCTTTGGTTTGCAGCGCCACTATCCACACATGCCACAGTGTTGGTTATTTGTTTCAGCAGAGCGGACAGGAAGATAGAGGGTGGAACCAGGAGACATACTGCCATAGCTTATGTTCATCTCAAACTGGCTCATTGAATGAGCAGAGTCATCCGTCATCCATCTCCACGCTCCGGTTGTTTCCCCTTCATCACAATCCTTCTTTGAGCTGCTCCTCATCATAAGTCCGTTGCAAGCAGACGGCGACATTTGTGTATTTTTGTTTGCATGAGTCTGATTTACAGCAGGTATGTTTTCAAGCAGCAACTGGTAATAAATCCGGTGACATCATAGCAAGAGGGGAAATCGAATTGCTGCTGCACTTACTCATATCTACTGCGCTCCGCTCTTCTTTACGGCGGTTATTATCACCGTCACTGCACAAAGGCTTACACACACACACACCTAAAGACTACTCTGGAGATCTAATTGAAGGTGTGATCGTTGAGGTCTGCTGTAAATCCTGCTGCACTGGTCACTACAAAACGGGCTTTGACTGATTTGGTTGTTGTTTTTTTATTGACAAGGACAGGAAATCACTCATACACACACATCTTGTGCTTTATTTATCTGAACAGAAGTGATCTCAATCGCAAAGCATTAAGCTTGCAGGGCTCCATTCATTCATCCATCTATTTTCTATCACCTCTTTATCTTTACTCTGTGGGGCTCCATGGGGTCTTCTTCCCATCTCCAACGGTCAGAGGTCAAAAAAGCCACAGAAACCAGGTGACATCGGATTAAACCTTTGATTTATTAGAGGTAAGGTAGAGGGAACAACTTAATCTTTTTTACCCCTTATTATGCTTTTTTATGCAGCTGAAATACACAGTTTTACATTTATCAGATGCATTGTAAAGTTACTATAGCGTACAGACTCTGCACGTATTAGAACAACTGTGCCATGACTATTTGATGAAGTCGTATAATTTTTAGCACTTGCTAAGAGCCTGATAAGAAAATTTACCCACTAAGACAAGCTATTAAGCATCTTTCAGTTAGAAATTAAGACCGCTTTGCCACTTGGTGCCGAATGTTCCTTGATAATTCATTCAGTGAGACCGATCAAACAAATTTTGCAGAAACAAAGTCATGCAACAGGAGCGGCTGTTTTATCATGCCCATATTAGTGGAGAAAAAAGGAAAATAAAATCTTTGCAAGACTTTGATGATCATCTTTAACCAATTTGAGAGGTCTCTGCTATGACACGCAAGCTGTTTCCATCTCACTGTCAAGAAAGATTTACACACACTGGGAGGATGCTGCCAAAACAAGTGAAATAGATGTATTTCCATCTTGCGGGTTGTGGTGTTAATCAGTTACTGGAAGCAGAGTGGATAAGTTGTTATTTTATAAATGCTTGAGGAAGAGAGCACATGTTAATCTAAACAGTCCTAAGATAAAATGTGTGACATAAAATGCAGGCTTGAGAGGTTTATATTTTACTTTGTTGTTCACACATTCTTTGCTTCTCTTGTTTATTGATTATTTCAATAATTAATGGCAGTAAACAGCAGGGTATTGATGCACTGTGAAATTAAATGAATATCACAAGATGCTTTTATGTATGCCATGAACTCCTGACTTGAGAGGTCCTGGGGTAGCAGCCCTCCTTCACATATTACAAAAAGCTCTGCAGAAGGTCTGTTCCCACAGAGACCAAGCTTTGTAGCACCATGGTTACCGCAAAACCCTTTAAACCACCTCAGGCCCCCCTTTTCAGCGTCCCTTGATCCCTTATTCCCCCTCCATTACAAATCTTTAGCAAAGGAGAAATGTTTCGACCCCTTTCTCAGTTGATCACGGTCTACTAACGAGCAGTAAAACCACTAAAACCATGTCTCTAGAAAGTGCAATCTCCTCAGTCTAAACTATTGTTTTGCTTTGTTTTGTTTTTGTCACATTTCTGCTCATGTTTGGCTCACAGTGGCATGTGTGCAGCAAATTCAGGTTTGACCGTTCACTGATCAAAGAGCCACATTTATTCCCATTTGGGTTTTTTTGTGTGCATCGAGTCGCTTCGAGAGGCTTTGCGAGATTTATCTCCTTTTTCTGTCATACATAAATGAGCCGCACAGAGCATTTCAACACGGCAAGCGCAGAGATTTATATGGCTGCCGGACAGATTAATCTGCGGAAAAATACAGAGAGGAAAAGCAAGAAAAGAGGATTCTTGGAAGGCCTTTTCTCCCCAGGCTGGTAGCGGACCAAACAGCTCTCTGCTCTACAGGAAGAGTACATTTAATGTCAGGTGACTACCTCTCCCTTTTTCTTTTGCTATTTTCTTTATATAAATGTCTACAGAAATAACACCCAAATACCCATGGCTCATCATTTTCATGTTTAAAACCAAAGGTGTATCTAAATCTTTATGTTTTTGGTAACATTTCACAGCTTATGTCAGAATAGTTTAATATGAAAGGGATTTTCGGAAGAGCTGCATTCATTTTAATTGATTTTTACTGCGTCCCAGTGCTCTTTTGGGAATCTGCATGACCAAAGCGGCCTTGAGATTAAGACCATGAGCTGATGGTTGATATTCTCCTGGAGGTTTTTGTCTTTAAATAGCAGAATTCACGGCCAGTTATCCAGGTCTTGAAGCAGCACCAGACTATTGTACTACCATCACCTCGTGTTTTCTGAAATTCTGCTTTAGTTTGTTGCTTAATGTAACAGAATGCACATTTTACGTTACGACTTGTTTGTAATGCCTCTCACTGTGATTCACTGGAGTACAAAACCTTTGAAATGGCTTTTTAATCCATTACAGAATGATAATTAAAATTTAATTTCTTTCTCCTCCTTAATTTATTTTCTTAACCTTTTTCATGTAGCCAGACAAGTTCTGTGTAGGACTGCAACTAACAGTTATTTTAATAATTGATTATTCTATCGATTATTCTGACAATTCATCAGCTAATTGAATAAAAAAAAAAATGGCCCATTCGGCAGATTTTTTATTTAGCCACTAAAGTAACTTTTACACAATATTAGAAATACATGAAAAGATGCAAATAAATAAATTATTTTTTCAATAAGAAAATACAATCTTAACTGCCTGAAATGCAATGAACATTTGAAGCAAAGCATTCATCTAAAGTTAAAAAAAACTGTCTACTAATCTGTTTTTTCTGTTTGTTTTTTTAAGTGGATATTAAAAGATGCTTATATTAGACTTTTCTTTTTACAGAATTTGAACCAGGTGAAGTTAAAAAGGACACTTGTGGACTTCTGGGTTGCATATAGAAAATGTTTAAAATGAAAATATTTACATTTGTTCTTTCAGTAAATGGCCATTTTTTAATCTGTATACTCCAGTTAATGATTAATCGATTCTTAAATTAGTTGACAATTAATTAATCAAATGAATTTGATAATCAAATTAATCGTTTCAGCCTTAGTTCTGTGTAAAGGATTTCTATATTCTGTAGTAATTAAGCCTTGGAGTGAGCTGTAGAACCTAGCAAAGAATTTGGTTAATCAGAGTTAATTCATGATTAAGATAAGATATAGAAAACACTTTTATCAAAAGTGACTCACAAATAAACATGTAACAATGCAATCAATATCAAAGCTAATAATGTCATGTAATAGTTAACATTTAAAGCAAAAACAAATCAAATCTATCAAATACGTTTTACATTCCTGTAAGAATGTAAAAAAATAATAATAATTAAAATGCAACCACACACATCACCCAAACAACCCAATGAATTTGAGGATGTAAGCACTTGTTCTCATGTACGCACATCTAAGTGTGTGTTTGAATGTATAAAGGCGCATCCTGCTGCTTTGGCAGGGGATCACAGATTCTTAATTCAGTTGTTATCCATGTTTGAAAATGGAATTGGCTGCAGTGTTTGTAGAGCTATGGTTGCTGGTGTGTGTGTGTGTGCGGATGTTTGGCAGCAGACTGAAAGGTTGCTGTGGGTCTACGCTGGCGTAGTTGGAGCGGGAATTCGATTGGTGGGGACAGGAGGCCAAAGGCCGCCCAGGCTGGCGACTGCCACTTGGTAAAATGCCCCATCTAAACAAACTCCAGATCTGAGGAGATTCCTCTTTCCTTTCTGCCTATCTCTTATCTTTAACACTTAATCTTGTCTTTCTCATAAAAAAATGAAGACAAACCCTCACTAAGAGCGGCTGCTTTCCTCTGAACCTTTTTCCTGTAATTATATTCCTTGTTCTAATTACAATCAGGCAATATCACAGCCAGTGTTGTTGCTCTCATCAATGAGAGAGCTCCTACTTAAATGCCGTAATGTAAAATGTACTACCACATAGAGGCGGTTAGAAGCTATTTGATTCCCCTCTTAATTAGATGTTTACTTTTTACCTTAGAGTACCCTTGTAAACTGGCAGTCTGTTATTTGAGCTCGTTATCCAGTGATGGGGTTGGGGGGCGGGCATCATCTCATCGCCAGAGAGAAAACAGTCAAATCTATGTGCATCAGCAAGCTTTGAAGAAAGAGGAAAAAGCAAAAGACATAAGGATGGAAGCAAAGTGGAAACAAAAAGAGATAGCCAGAGAAGAGGAGAAAATAGAGGGAGAAAGATGATTAATCCAATCAAGCCTCTTAGTGTTTCATCAATAGGCATTGTTCTAAGATGGCCGCTTCTCTGAGGCTCGGGCTGTGGGCTGCAGCTAGGCTAACACCCGAGCTAATCCCACAATAATACAGAGACGAGGACGACACTGAGGATAGGGACTGTACCGGCAGATTAGCACCAGCAAAGGATTCACACAAACAGGGGATGGAGCGGAGAGGCAGTCACAGATTGAGTTAGGTGCCTATTGGATTGTACGGCTTATAGTTTTATCCCGTGTGAATGTGTGCCGCCGGTTTCTGTTGTCGAGTGTGGCGGAGCTGAACTGAGCTGCTGGCGATTCGCACAGTGCGGAGAGGTCATGTGTGAATACATCTGTGGTCTTTCACGTGTGTGTGTTTTGGTTTGAAACTTCATGTTTCTTTATTGTTCAAAAATGGGGGTCTGATAAGGGATCCTAAAGCAAAAGGTAGTTCATGAGTTGGGTGCTCATGAACTTGGTTTGAGGTATTCGGATGTACAACGCATCGTTAAGATGTGCTGCCATTTAAAAGATGTGTATATTAAAGGCAAAATATTCACTTTCTCTTTTTTCTTTTTTTCCTCGTCACTCGACATTTCCTTTTTCATTCTCTTTCCTGTTATCTACTTCCTTCTGTCCCCCTGTCGATTTCCCTCCCTGCTCCCCCTCCGCCCTGCAGCATTTTCTGAGATGACAGAAGGGTGTTTTTCCTTTGTTGTGGAGCTGCTTGCACATCCTCTCCTCTGTTGACAGGTAAAAGACATGAAAGATACTAAAAGACTGAGCACGATGGAATCCTCTGGGGAAGAAGAGAAGAGGCAGGGAAAAAGGGAGGACTGATAGCAAATGAGAGAGCAGGAGGGGAGGAGTGCGTGTGCACCAGAGGGGTAGGATGCAAAAATGACTGCCAAAGCTTGGCTAAAGGTAAAGCATTTAGTGAGAGAAAAGGAAGGATTGAGTCAAAGGAGGAGAGCAGGGAAAGGGGAGGAGGGTTTGACTGTCTCTGACCTCGGGTAAGTCTCTTCGACTGTGTGCTGATGCGTGAAACCTGAGCACACGCAGTATTAGCACGCCTCACTTACCGAGCACAGCAGAGGTCTGACACAGGGCAAGGCAGCTTTACGCACACACACACAGGCCCAAAAAACACGCACTATTAAAAACACACAGCTTTCTCAACATACAAACATTACAGCCACTCATGTTCACTTGTTCAGTACTTACAATCCTCTCACACACACACACAAAGCTGCACCCTTGCAGAAGAATAGCGTGTTAAAGCGGCGCGCACAGCGAAGCGTGGTGAAGGTCAGTTCAAGCCCTGCAACGAGCCCCGAGGTGCCGGTGCCACGCTGCCCCCTCAGCTGCCCTCTGCTGCCTTCATAGATGTGCAGTGTGTGTGCTGGCTTGGCGTCCTGCCAGGGCCCCCGTGTTTGTTCCCTAATACAGTTGTGTGATTCACATCCCGCCTCGGGCAGGTCCAACTGTAATCCAGCTCTCTCTCCAGCTTCCTTTCTTTCTGTCTTTCTCTTGTGCTCCTCCACGTGTGTATGTTAATGGGCTAACCATCTCTGTCCAATAAACAGGGATAATTGAGACAAACAAGCCAATGAGGAAATGTCACAGGAGAACACAAGTCAGGCGAAAAAACACACTGCCAACAGCTCTTTGTTTGTGTGTGTGTGTGTGCATGGATGCAGCCTTGTGTGGATGCATGAACGTGATTAAATATTAAATGCAGTGTATTGAGCAATGCGCATAAAAAAACAAAAACAACAACAAAAGAAAAAGTGTGCCGTGTCATTAGCTTTATTCTGGCATGTTGCTGGATTTTCCCGCTGGGTTTGCTCCCCAGGCTTCCTGAGCTGCGCTCGCGCACCTTACACCTGCCCCTGGGCGATTACACAAACACACAGCCACACATGGCAGAAGAACACCCACCACATATGTGTACACACATTTGTTAATCAAATGAGTTACGCTTTTAAAGATCCCCCTCCTTAAATCTTGTGCGGTTCATTATGCCGTGTCTGGTTCTCTGCTCTTGCTGTCTAATAACAACGGAGCTCGCTGAGATCTGACGTGTTTGATGCGGAGACAGATGAAGAGTTGGAGGATGCAGCTAAGAGAGCTGAGTGACAACAAAAAGCCTAATCAGGGCAGAGCTGTGTGGTGCAGTGTGTTCCCTCAGCTGTGAGCGGGGACGCTTCTGTTGTCTGTGCTAGAAAGCAGGTGTGCCACAAGGCATGGTGGGAGTGGATATGATAAGACTCCACATCAGCTTGTCAGCTTTGGCCAGCTCTTCCTGCACCTGGTTCCCTATTCTTCTTCTTTCCTTGCTGTCTGATAGTGTTGGAGGATGTAATCCACTTTAAAACAGGAGGGACGGGAGATTGGTGAGGGATGGCAGCTTGATTTAGAAAATCAAAATGTAATTTTTAAAATTAGAAATTAGAAGACGTCCCTTTGGTTTTTGAATGGAATGCTTCTCGAACTCGACTTCACCCTGAGTCCGTGTTCACTTTCCAGTGCTGGTGGCAAACAGTTACCAACCTTTCGCAGAAAAATGAAACAGCATATATGTGTACTGCATTTTATATGCGTTCAGTTAGCAGTAATCCATGCTAATTATTACTATGAATTACTGCATCAATGCAGCACAGCATGGAAGTGATCAACCTGTCACTCTGCTGAACTGCATTGTTAGGTCTGGTCTTCCTGGTGTTCGTCTCGACAATATTCCATAAATTTCCTACAGGATTTAAGATAGGCAGGTTTGCTGATCAATGAAGTACAGTAACATCATAATAGATAAACTGTTACTGGCACTGAGGGCAAATCCTGCTAGAAGAATAAAATCAGTATCTCCATAAAACTTCTCAGTCGAGGGAAACAGTAAATGCTTTTATAGTTTCTGGTAGATTCTGTAGTAATTTTTGGACTTAATAAAGCACACTAGACCAACACCAGCAGATGATATGGCTGCCTCATTCTTCACTATTTGTGAAAGCTTCAAGTGTCTTGAATTGTGTGCCTCTCCACTCTTCCTCCAGACTTTGAAACCTTCGTTTATCAATAAACGCACAACTTAATTTGTTTTAAAATAGGATTTTGGACAGCTGAGCAAGAGTTCAGTCATTGTTTCTCCCTAAACCAGCTTCTGACATGATCTCTAGTTCACAAGTATTTAAACAAAAGAAAAGTCACAGTCAGAGCCAGTGTCTTGGCATTGTGTCTCTTAAGACACAGACTCAAGCTGCAGCTCATAACTCTTTCGTCAAACTCTTAAATGGACTTTGCTTTAAATTCCTTTCAAGGTTGTGGTTTTCCTTTCTGCTTACCCACTGTATTCCACAACACTTTCTTCTTCTACTCAACCTTCCATTAATATGCTTGGATTCAGGATTCTGAAGCGTAAACCTCTTTTGCAATAACCTTCTATTAGGTTTCATTCTATCTGCTGAGCAACTGCCAAGTCAGCAAACCTCCCCTATGATTCTGTAATACATGTTATGGCCTCACATCACATCATTATTAGAAATATTTTTTAGTTTCCATTAGCTGTAAATCAAAGTTAACAGCAATAAACATTTCTACTATATTTTTAATTAAAAAAATCTTTGGAAATTGTGCATTGGAGGGATTTGGACCAGCTATTTAGAAGTAAAAAAAAACTCACAACCTGAATTTGCACTCTCTTCAGAATTACATACTGTTCAGGAACATTGAGTGCTTTTACGTTACTTTTTTGTGTGTCGTTTCAGTTGATGCTCCCAAAAACACATCTGAGTTTCTACTTGCATTGCGTGACCACTTTCTCTCTCTCAAACAAGTTCTCTTCTACTTTTTCATCATACCACTCAAATAATTGGTATGCAGTTTTTTAAAGGCAGAAAAGGCCTATTTGACATCTTCCAAACTTCAAGTCAGACCTGTTGAACTCTTAGCAAGTTAAAAAAAGAAGCACCAAGCATTTTTCTTTTGCTGTTTTTGTTGTCACACACTACGTGTCTGCACCGGGTGATGTTGGCCAGCGTCAGAGATGTGTGTGTGTGCAAAGTGTTGAGGAGTATTTGTGACAGCAGCGTGATATGCTCCGAGATGAATCAGTGTCCTGCAGCAGCAGACACAGAGACGGGGGACTGAGCAAGAACCAGATTAAGTTTTCCGGCATGTGAAGTGGACTTAGAGAGCAGGTGGTTTGCATTCATGAAGTGATCAAGCAAACATTTAGCCTTGCAGTTCATTTGGTCTTTAGAACGACAGAGGATTCGGACATCATGTTTTAGGGCAACCTGGTAATAAACAGTAATTACTCCTTGACCACCTGACAAAGCACTCAGCTGCTTTTGTTACAAGTATTTGATTTTCACTACATTAAGTGCAAGACTACAAGCACAAGTGAAATAATATCAAGATAACCGTAAATAAATAGAAGTTTGCCAATTTCGTACTGTTTGAAGATCAGATTGTTGTCAGCTTTTCCGAATATTGTTCCTTTTTGTTTACTGTTGTAATTATTCATTGATAGTAACGACAATAACAGAGACATGAATGAAATTAAGGTAAATAAATGCTACACAGTATAGAACGTGTTAATAGAAACAGTTTTGATAAACCAAAGATGCAAAAGATTGAGAGAAAAAGTGCTAGAATATTTTTATTAAAATTTTTTGATAGCAAATAAGTAAAATGAATAAAGGTATATAATATTTTGGAATTAAATAATATATACACATTTAAGGTAATTCACACATTTTGAATAAATCATAAAAACGTTTGAGTTAATAATGAAAACAATTAAAGATTTATATTTTGTGACCATTTTGGCAAAATCAATATTTAGAAAATATATGGATTTTTTATAAATACAGAAAACAAATGTAGATTTTTAAAAAAGGGTTGCATAACCGCAGGTGTTTTTAAAATATATTTTTAGTATGTGAATATGGTACTGAGTCCTGTGCTTTTATTGCATAAAATCAGCATCTCTCCTGATTCAGGCTGTTCAACGCATAGCATCTGGGTTTTAGATTTTCTTTTTATTTATTCATTGCTGTGTATGTCATAGAATCAGTCCGTTCTAAATATAAATTTACAAAATCATTATAGGCTGTAGAAAAACCCTTGGATAATAAACAATACAAGTCCTCCAGCTGTACAAGAATACATACAGACGATAACAACTTCATGTCTTTCTTTTGTTTTCTTCCATGTTACCTTTGCACCATCTTTTGGCTGCCACACTCGTGCCTGTCTCTCCACGTCTCTTCACAGGTAAGTGCCTGAACTCTTGCACACACATGCACATTGCTCAGCTGCTTTATCTGTAATCTGAAGGCTCTGTGTGATGCTGTTGGAGTTCTTAGCGAGGCCACACTCCTGGATAATGTTGCTTAGAAACAGAAGTGAGTGAAAGTGCGCAGCCGACCTCGGTAGCTGTCCTATTGACATGGAGGTGAGGGGCTGTGATTAAACTGTAAACACTCTGACTATACAAAGAATTGTGTTCCTTTTTTTCTCTCTCTTCCTTGGTTGTAAAGTGGGATGTTGCACTTCTCAAAATATAGCTTATATTAGAGCCTTTTTCTCCCCTGTTTACCCCTGAAGAAGCTGCGTGTGTATAATGTGTTTGAGAGTGCTTGAGAGTGTGGTGCTCAGCTGGCCAAGCGCGAGTTGTGTAATTGCAGGGTTATTGCTGCTGAGCCTGATGGGTAATGACACATTTGCAAATTAATTCTCAGTGCAAGGCTGTGATTAGCATACGGAGAGAAGCATTTTGCACACAAAGAGCGATGCACATGCTCACACATTGCGCGGGCCTCTAATCACCAGTGAGAGGTCAGGTTAAATGGGTGTGTGTAGCGGTGGAGTGGGTGCGGGACTAAGCAAATAGGGGTGAGTGAGGGGTTACCAGATTTTATTTCTTATCACATTTGATAAATGCATTCGCACGGAACTCCAGCTCGTTTTTTGAAAGGAAAATCTCTCATATTCTCTGTGAAGGCCGTCTATTTGGTCTTTTTGCAGAGGCCGCATGAGGTGGACCGTCTCTGAGTGCTATATGTAAATCTAAGCTGGCTAGTGATAAAACATTAGGATTTGTTCTCTTTCCTAAATATCACGTTGTGAATATATTCTTGTGTTATTCTTATGTTGCTATTGTGTCAGAGTGCAGCATGAACAGGAAGATATTAGTGATGCTTTTGTCTTTGCCTTCTTTGCTGTTGAGAAAAACACAGTTTCAAATCCCTTCACATGAATACACAGCTAAACATACACACACTGCTTGAGGACTGATCATATAGGGAAGACAACTGAAGTTGGAATAGTGGGTTGTTTGTGTGTGTTATTTGTTAGCTGACTGTGCTGTCCCACCGTTTTCCTCCCTCTTTAACATCCTCATTTTTCTTGTTTCGTTCTCCTCTTCTTTCCTTTGCTCTTTCATCAGTGTTTTCAGTTTCACACACAACCTCAGTCTGAAAGGAGCTTTTTAGAGAGTAGGTATGAGCTGTGTGTTTTTAGGCCTGAGCATGTGCTTTATGCTTTTCCACAAACCACATCAAATGTGACTCATTACATTACCTTAAATAACAAAGGACAATGGCGGTCTTGTGTTTTCAGTGTCTTAATAGACACAATCTCTTGAGAAATGCTTCAAAGTGTTTTTTTTTCATAGTTTGGATGATTATAATTTACAACTCAAAATTTAGTTTCCATTTATTAGAATAAGAACAAATGCAACGACCATGTAATGACCTATACCATCAATGGCAAACCTGTTGACTCGACAGTTCAAGTAGAGAAGACAATCATTCACACCTTTCACAGCAAACTTTCTAGACTCATGCATTGACAATAACAATAGGCTCGGGGCTTTCAATTTAATTAGAAAACTGAAAACAAATTCAAATATATTTGCATCAGCAAATCTGTCCCTTTTGTCTGAGTTGCTCCTCTCACTGTAATGAAATATACGCCGGAAAATGTTTCTGAGCTCGTTCACCAGGTTCTCTTTGCTGCTTGAATCTTTTCAAAACTTGCTCCTGGCTTCCTGTTCTCATCCTGTCCACCTTGCAGGAGCAAGATGCCGTGCTTTCAGTTGTCTTTCTGTCCGTCTCTGTCTGTCATCGAGTCGTCACACCTGCTGTGCCTTGAGGCGGGGACTGCACGTCACCTCCCAGCCTGTCCAACAAGGTGCGAGAAGCTTCGACACCTGCCTCACACACTCACCTGAACAAAGCAGCACGGAGGCACGCTCATACCTTTGAGCGATGATAATGTGGGCCGTTAGCACACATTCAGCCTCACTGGGGAGGTAGAAGAGAATGCGTTGAACTGTTTCGCTTCATCTGTCTCCGTGTTGTGACGTCCACACCTACTCACTGTTGCCACATTAAATATTTGCTGATTTTTTTGTATTACTAAAAAGGTCTTTGTTCCTAGAATAACTACCCCTCACTCCCCTTCCCTGCCTCTATCTATGTCTCGATCTGTGGACACCCCCCGTCCTCCTCCTCCTATTCCACACTTGATTTCTGCTCGTTTATGTCTCCTTCTCAAGTCATCGGTCCCTATTAGCGATTATTTGCCCCATTTGGTTGTGAGCATGCCTTTCACACTCCCACTCACTCTCGCTGTGCTTGTTGTGCTCGTGGAATGTGTGTTTTAGGTTTTTTTTTCCTGTCCTCTGAGTCTTCCTGAAGGCATTGGACCCCCTCGATGTGCCCCACCACCCCCTCCTCTTCCGCACTGAACTGCTGCCAATCTCCCATGTCTTTCTCCCCCATAGAGTTTTCACAGAATGGGTTGGAGAGGAAGACGAATTGTCCCCATCCCGTTCTTTTCCCTCTGTACCACTTCTGTTATTTTGTGAGCTGGGGTGTGTTTGCGTGTGTGTGGTTTATCATGGACGCTTCCCAGCAGATAGTTAACTCCTCACCCTCTAACTGCCTCCATCTCAGTAAGGTTTGTGTGCAGAGCAGGCAGTGGAGTAACACAGGATGTTTGTGTGTTTATTCAAGATGGTGTGTGTGTGTGCTCCAGCATATCTCACCTTGGGAGACCCATTCTTCCAAGAAATATTACGCTGTGAGGACCCTCTGCTCTTATGGGGCCCAAAGGGTGGACCCCATAAAAAGATGTGATGTTTTAGGGTTAGGGGATCAGGTGTACATTGAGCTTAGCGAAATGGTCAGGGTTAAGCTGTAGAAATGAATGGAAGTCAATGAAAAGTCCTTGTTAAGATAGAACGACATCCTATGTGTGTGTATGTGTGTGTGTGAAGGGAGAGAGAGAGAGGATGGGGGATAGTCGGCTGTCGGAGCAGCATGGTGAGCAGTCTGTGCACCAGCCTGCACTAGCCAAGTTTCCTAGACGGACACACAAACGCACCCACACACTCGCAGACCGAGACGAGGACTCTCATTTTCAGAGAGGAGAACGGAGGCGGGGGATCTTTTGTATTTTCCTCCTCCAAACACGTAGCTGTTCTATTGTGAGCTGCCCTTGAAGACCCACAGCCCTCTCTCTCTCTCTATCTCTTTCTGTCTTTCTCTCTGTGTGTTTGCTGTCGGTCAATCCTTTCCTACTGTCTGATACAGTGTGAACAGATGCTCTCTTGATAGTCGTTGGCCTCTCGCTGTCACTGGGGCTGTGCAATCAGCTGTCACCCTGACTTCAAATTGAACTGTGACCACTCTCCTCCTCGGGTGAAGCATCAGCCCTGGCTGGTGGTTCCTTCTCGTCCCTGCTGCTGCCCCCTCTATCTCTTTTTCACTTTACCTCCACCACTCCTCTCACACAAACATACACCCCCACAGCCCAACACACACCCTTTCTCGCTTTCTGCTTGTGTTGATGCCTGGAGGGAGTTCATTCTGCCCTCCTTCCATCCTCCTCTCCTCCACCTCCTTCCCTCTGTTTCAGCAGAGAAAGAGAGAGAGGGAAAAAAAGGGAGGTTGAGAAAATCACAGAGCAAGAAAGGGAAAGAGAGATAGTTGCAGCGGTAGTGGAGGAAGCATCGTCCCTTTGATCATCTTTCTTGGACAGAAGGATAAAAGACAGTCCTTGGAATCAGTGGCTTGCTCCTATCTGCTGGATTTACCCAGCCTGGGTTTGTTCCCCCTTCTATCTCTGTTCTCCTCCTGGCTCTGGACCTGCCTGCTTTTACATCTCTTCCCCGGCTGTCCCGACTCTCTGGGTGTGTGCCCGTGTGGGTTTTTGAAAGAAAAGGCGACAGAGAGCGAGCTTCCTGCTGCCGCTTAGAAACGGACAGCGAGTCCGTGACCCTTTCCCGGGGGGATCTGGGGCGAGAGCGAGCGGGTCGAGAGTGGGGGCGTGAACGGGGGCTGACCCTTGCACCGCTCTGTCTGTGTGCATCCGTGTGGCTGTCTGACGGGGGGTTTATGTATGTGTGTATGTCTTCTTAGCCGGCTGGGCGGTCCCAGCCTCACGCTTGGTTAGCGAGGACCAGAGAGCAGGGATGACAGGCTGAGCTCCAGCCCAGCCTCACCACACACAGAGCCTTGTTTCTGGGTGGCTGTGGCACCGTACCTCTCCTGCTCACTCATCCAGGACAGGATCGGCTGCCTGCACGTTTTAAACAAGTTGCTCTCGCTTCATGACACGTAAACAGTGACAATGTTCGGACTAAAAGCGCCGCTTTACTATTTACCAGGTAAGCTAACTTCAGTTTTTGCACACTTATATACACTTCAGTGTATTTTAGTTGTTTTCTGCTGTGAGAAAGTGTGATGAAGCTTGTGTGTTCATGCAGTCTTGCTTTTTAGACACATTCTTCTTTGTGCTGACAGTCTTGAGGTCTGAACCTGAGCACTTGTAATGCTGTGTGACAGCAGCACTCACTCTTTTCCTTTACACCCTGAGCCTTTTATCAGAAGTCAGCAGGTAAACAGGAGTCTGACTGACTGTGTGTCTTTTATGCAATACAGCCTTGCAGCAAGAATCACAAAGGCTAATGTATGGGTTTTTAAATGCATTTTTATCTGTTGCCTGTTTCTTCCTGCCTTTGCCGGGGTGTGCATGCGTTCACACATGCTCATGTGTAGATCTGTGGTTTACTGTGTGTGTGTGTGTGCGGGCGCGTGTGGGGGGTGTATGTGTGTGTGTGTGAAAAAAACTGAGTGCTAAGGCGGCGTGAGGTTACCACCGGTCGGTGCTTAAGTGCGTGTCACAGCTCACTGGGCACTGATTGTGGAGAGGAGAGCCAAGAGAGAGGTGGTGAGGGAGAGAACGAGAGCGAACAGACTGGAGAAGAAATGGAGAATCAGACAGAGATCAACTTCATGGAAAAAAATGTTTTCTCTGTCAAGCTGTCTGATATACTTGAAATTTGTTCCTGCTTTTGTATAAGAAAATATTCATAAATGTGGAAAAGTCTTAACTGTTTTTGATTGGTATGTTCGCTATGCACACCTGTTAAATGAAAAATGCATTTTGCATTTGCACTCTACGACAGTCGGTTTTGTTTTTGGTCTAAGCTTTTGATCCAAGAGATGCTTAATATAATGTACAATATTTAAATATTTGCTTTAATTTTAATTTCCCATGTAAGCAAAGACACAAATCCCATGGAGGTAACATGCTCTTATGTATATGTGATTGTGTGAGTGTGCACTTTTCTCTTTAGTTGGAATGGATTACAACATAGCAACATATTAGGAAAACACACAACTGCAATATTGGTGTTGAAAATTGTCAAGACCACATTGAGAATGTTTTCCTCAGTCTTCTCTTGCTATTCCATTATCACAACTGGTCCAAGAAACTCAGCATGCAGTGCAATAATACAGGGAGCCTTAGCTTTAACTGCCCACCCAATGTTGCATCCAGCCAGGTCTTCATAATTGTGAAGTGGTGAAATTTGATGCTCAAATGACAGCTGATATATTTTGCAGCTCTTGATTGCAGGCTCTGTTGACCAAACAGAGCGTCAGTCTTTTCTAACAGATCTGGCATCTTTCAGAGCAACAAACTGCTTTTATCTGTAATGTTTTACATCTGAGTCTTTGCCATGTGCTTTTATGTATGTTCTGTAAAACTGATCTATTACTTTAAACCAGATTTCAATTGCATCTTTTTTTTTTTTTTTACAAAATTTGATGAGTTATTTTTTTAGTACAGAACTGTGCACTCAAACTGCCCTTCGAGTTGAGTTACAGTACTTAGACTGAATATGAAAATTATTGTAAAAGTAATAAATTGTACTGCTGAGAGAAAATGTGTTTTTGTTTACCTCATAATATGTTGCTCTGCAGAATAGCTATTTTTATGGCAAAATTAAGCTATTTCTAAGAAATCGAAGTTTCACTAGTAAATGACACAATAAGAAGTGATGAAAAAGACAAAATCCATATTTAACATATGTAACATATTTGAGGAAACAATATTGCATAACTGATAAATCACTCACCAGTGCATAATATTACAGCAGGATAAGCCAGCCAATCCTTTTCTTTTTCTTTTGGGCTTTTTTAATTTTCTTACAGCATGCATTCAGAAGCCTACTCCACATTTCTTTTTTTCAGAAAGGGGTTGGATTGGGGGAGGTTTAAATGGATATTTGCTGCTAAAGGCCACCGAGATCCTGCTGTGCAAGAAATAAAGACATAAAGAGACGTGCAGAGGTGCTTGTGTCAGAGGTTGCAGACAGGGACAAAGGGTTGAATGCAGCTCTCTTCTACATGTGTCTAACCCTCTGGCCAGACTGCTCTTTACCCTCTAGGTACTGAATACTCGAAACAGAGTGGTGTAGAAATCAGTAAAGATATAAGTATATATATGATATATGTATGTATAGAGTTATGAAACTGAAAGTGAAATAAGAGATGTTTGAGGTTTCTTTTTTCTGTTAAAAAAACAGAAAAAATAAACAAATTTTTCATCACCTTAGGACTTCTACACCTCATTATCTTTTACATCTACCTCTTCTAATCCTGCTTTTTGATATCTACAGTCACATAACCCACTCTTTTTTCTCTTTTTTTTGCTCAGTGTGTGTAAACAGGCTTCTCCCTGTGACCCCTCAGCCTTCCACACCAACCTGCTGTAGGAGAGCCACACAGATTAGAGACACAGAGAGATGGGTCTCCGTTGTGACAGAGGCCAAAGCTAGTCAGGGTTGCGTGTGTGTGTGTGTGTGTGTGTGTGTGTGTGTGTGTGAGAGAGAGAGAGAGACCGACACTGTGGGTTGCTTCTTCTCTTCCCCCTTCTTTCATTCAACCACTGAATGAGCCCCTGCCTGCCTTCCCGTCTTAACCGCCGTTGCCTTGGAGACCATGTCAGACACATGCTAGTTCCCCATGATTATTTGACAACAAAAAAGGTTGGGTTAAATAAAGAGGAATGGGCTGTGCGTGCATTTGTGGGAGGGGTGGCCGAGGTTTTGATGGGAAGAAAGCGGGCGGAATCCAGAAAGAAATGTATTAAGGTCGAACAACGGCGCGGGGCGCAGAGATAAAGGTGGAGAGGAGAAGCACTTGAACTTGGGTCGCATTTACATCACAGCTGAGGGAGAGCAGAGCCAGAGAGCAACCACTTCAAAATGGAGGTGGTGTCAATGTTTCGACATATTCCTCAACCTCACCTTTTCACACTACTAATGTCTTTTATTCTTTTTGCTATACATTCTACCCACTTCATGGTGTACTCAAAATTCTCTTTATTTTCTCACATCCATCCTCCACATATACTGTACCTTTACTTGAACCATGCCTAGATGTGCCAGCTCCTTTTTTATGTGTAGTTCCCTTTAAAGTTGTTTGGTTGATCAGTGAGAAAGAGAAAAAGGAGTAAAGACAAACATATGGAAGTAGGAGTCGATTTGTTTTCATTCCTTTTATTTTATTAATTTGTTTAAACAACATACCACTGAGGTAATAAGTAAAGTGAGGTACAAATCAAGAGGTGCTGGTGTCTTCTTACAGCAAATCACAGAATGAAGTAATGACTTTGAAAGGAAATCTATCAGACTTTTTAAAATCAAGTCTAATTTCATACAATCTAGTAGTAATCCCATCCTCTTGTCAGAATTACATCAATCAGTCAAACTTTATTTTTATATTAGCTCCCATTCAAAGTTGACATTTTCCTAACAAACAAAACATTTAAATGTAATTGTCAGAAGGCATTTCACTGTGTCAACTATTACACTGACATGAGTAGAATAGCTGTGAAAGATGCTGCAATTCTTTCAGTAGAATATACTAGAAAATAAAATAGAATTTATTTATTAAAATAAACAAAAACAAATTGAATGTAACATATTAAATGAATAATTTGTAACTAGTGAATGAGGCAGTACAAATAGATTATAAAAAATTATTTAACAATACATAAAAATAAGAAAATGGACAAAAAAACTAATTCAAAAGAATAAAAATGCAGAAACATACTTTCTAAAAAAAAATGCTGCAACAAAAGGAATATTTTTGACATTTCTGCATGTTTTGCATTATTGTCAACATTTTTCCCATCTGTTTACTTGAACTCCCGAAAAAATCTTAGTTTTGAATAAAAACTACTTGTCAAATTAGCCTGCACATATTAAAATTACTGACTGCAAGGTGCACATACAGTGTACTTGGGGTTTGCACTGTTGTCTTATAGCAGTAAGAACCCAGGGAGGTAGTTGTAAATAAAAATGTTCTTTGGTGTACTGTGGGCAAATAGAGAAAGTCAAACCAGGTTTCCATCACTTGGCCTACAAGTGTGCATCATTCTTCAGAGCATCATGAAACCTGAGAGTTTCCCTCACATTGCTAAACTCTGATCAGGCTTAGTTGAGTCTGGTGATTCAATATAACATGCACAATAGAAAATGAGAAATAAACATATCACACATCTTTTAAAATGCACTTTCCATGCCTAAAAACTAGAGAACAAGAAACTCTGCAACCAAAGCACTTTCACTATTGCTGTGCACCATGTTCCTACCTCCCTGCCTGTCTTTTGTAATCAATTCGCAGAGAACCAACAAGATGGAGAAAACATCTTTCTTCTATGTCTAAGACAAGCTCCTACCAGGGTAATCAATATGTGTGCGAGCGATGCTGGGTGTTAAGTCCTGGATCAGAGAGTGGACTAATCACTCATGATTCTCAGCTCAAAAGAAAGAAAGAAGAAAAAAAAAAACAACTCGAGTGTTGCATGTTCATACAGTGTAAGGGTGAATCTGAATGTGCTGGTAACATTAGTCAGAGGAGAGATCCCATTGATGAATCTGCCAGAGGAATCCATACTGTGTTAGAAGATTATCTGTGCAGCAGTGAAATCATTAGATCCAATTAACTACAATATCCTTCCTTCCCTGTATTCCTAACTGAGACCATCTCCTCCAATCAATTCCCACAAATCTCCTTCTCTGCATCTTTGACTCTCTATGCAAGCATCTACTCAAGTGTCGGCCATTTCTCTGTGTCCTTCTCCTCCTCCCACTATGCTTTTATCCCTCACTTCACTCTATCATTGTATCCATTTATCTGTTTTACCCCCTCTCTGCTTTACAGTCCTGCTATCCTTCCATCTCTCCCGCTCCATGTGCTCAGACAGCTCTGTCATTAGATGGCAGGAATGGCAGTAAAGCAGTCACAATGATAGACTACCAGCTCCCTTACCCTTCCTCCTCGCCATCCTCCCCCCTCGCCTTCTCTCTCGCGCTCTCTCTCTTTCTCATCCTGCCCTTGCTATAAAAGCTCTGACCCATACACAGTGTGGCATCTGTTCCACGTCAGTCCGCAGGTGGCACTGCCTTGGTCACAGCTGTAAAGGTCGACGGTGGCTCGTCACACCGGCTGCCCCGTTAACCCCCTCATAAACCCAGAGCTGTTAAACTCCGACCCTCCGAACCTGCAGCCCCTGAACAGTCTCTGGGCACAAGTCACCACCAGAAACTGTGTAGGAGGAGATCCAGAAACAAACACACACATTTGTATGAAAACAATAGATATGCATTGATCTTGCTTTTTTTTTTTGTTGCTTTTTTTACCGGTTGATTTCCATTCATGTTTTTGCCAATTATTTTTCTGACCAATTCTGATTTTCATTTATTTTTTTGTACTCTAAGAGCTATGAGCATTTAAAAGGCCAAATAATGCACTGTTAGGTGTTTGATAGACGCAGCAGTTTTGAATCTAGCAAAAACAAAGAAATTGTAAGATTGATAAATAACGCATCAAAGCATTTGTCTCTTACCTTAATGGATGTTTTTAAAATTAACTCAGAAAATATGAGGACATACCCTCTGATTGTCATTCAATGTCTGTGCATTTGATTGGTGGATCTCTAAAAAACACTAACAGCACAACAAAACTTTTATAAATAACCTCAATGAAAACGTTAATAAAAGTGAACTAAAAATCCATATTTAAAGAACTGATGTCTTGGGAAGAAGAACAGTCTCTGTATTTGCTTTTGGACAAGAATCAGAGGGGGAAAAAATATTACACGCCCTGCCAAAAGGTGCAACAAAGTCCCAGCACATTAAAACCTCATTAAGATCTCACATCTTTCTTCTTCTTTTACTGGACGACTACGAACAATCAAATATTAAACATGTTATCTTCTCACTGTACAACGTTTTACTAGTATCTTTTCTGTCAAGACATTGAATCTTTCTGCACAGTGAAAAGGGGAGATTAAACAACTATTTTACAGTTATCATTTATTGTGGTAACAGGTGGGGAGTCGGGAGGGGGGGGGGGCAGTTAGAGCGGGAGGAGGGGGGGTAAATACTGGTATCACAGCAGTGACTATGATTTATGGACCTCTGTCAGTCCTCCCTCTGCCTTTATGTTCCCTGTTGTAGTCTTGTCAATTTGGCACCAGGGAGACGCAATGCAGTTTGTGTAATGCATTGTGTTGCATGTGGGTTTGTTTGTTCTGCTCCTCTGCGGCTGTGGACAGAGTGCACACACACACACACACACCCCATGCCCACACACACATTTAGATGTATAGACGGAAGCAGCACTGGGCTGGTAGACGTTTTTTTTTTTACAGCCGTCTCAATGTGAACATATCGCATTTGGCATGCTTGTCAAACACTTGGACGCTCACCTCTGCTCTTCTGGGTTGAGTCACTGTAAACTCTCTTGAACCCCCTTGAGTGAAATGTGAGAAACCAGAATGCAGGCTCACTAGCCTTTTAATATGTATGTCTGCGTGTTTGTGTGTGTTTTGTCACTTCTCTGTTGAAACATTATTCCAGCAGCAGAAATAACTGAGCCCTAATTGCCTTCATCTTCTTTCACTTCCACTAATCAAATTAGACTATAGAGAACTCTAATTAAGCCCTCCCTGCATGCAATGATGCCCACACTTACACACTGACACAATGCAAATTATTACATATTAGCACATGTACATGTACTGTACAAGTTGTGTTTTTATTTGTGACCATCTTAGAATAAAAATGGATGATAATAGCGCCTACTGTACATTGAATAGTAGACATGAAGTGAAAACTGACGAGGTGCTAGTGTCTTTTTTTTTTTTAGGTGAGAACATTTTATTGATTTTGACCTGCAGCACAGTCACTGCACAGAATCTCTGCAGGATGCTTGACACTGTGTTCCCCAATAACACCAGGTTCAACAAAACTCTAATGAGTTGATGTCAAAGTTAGACTGAGGATGGTGGATGCATGTCAAACAGACTATTACTCCAGACAGACTGGGGCCACAGTCCTCTCCATTCATTTGTCTGGCATAATAAATGAACATAACGTATAGAGGCCATGCTGTATATGCCCTTACCTTCTGTAAAATGGGAGTTGTCTTTGTCCTATACTTTTACAACCTACATTAGACACATGGTGTTTATCTGATCTGCTTCTTGTATGCACAGGTCACATCCTGTGGAAAACTTTACTTTTAGACATCAAGCCACTCATCAATTTAGTCACCCATCAGCTTTTCAGATAAATTAGCCTATTGCATGTAAAAACATTAACAAACAAGTAAATACATTTTAACAGCAAACAATGCCAGTGAGTTATGGAATTGAATGGTGCTTTTGTTTTATAATTACATTAAACTTAAATCTACTGTGCACTTCAAATAAATATGAATGAAAATATGTTCTGCAAAAACAACTAGAGCCTTGTGAGTTTCAAACGCCCATTGAGAGAAAGATTTGTTTAAAAAGACAGATTAAAGGGTGAACTTAATTGCCAAGAAACTAATTAAATCAATTTTCTCCAATTTTACAAAAATGTTTGCACATTACTTTTGATACCTCTTGACATTTTCCAATAATCTTTTAATCAAAAAGCATTTCTTATTAAGCCTTGTATAATTAAACATTACCTTGACAAACTGCTAGACTTTTTATCACTTAACTAAAAATATTTTATTTGTTGTTCATATTTGAATATATTCATATGCGAGTTGTAAACCCAGGGTGGTTCTACAAAAAAATATATATTCCTCATGTCCCTCCTAACAGACATGTGTAAAGATAACTCTAATTATGCATAAAATTATGATCACTAATTTTGTGATGATCCCATTTTACTGGAAAAAACAAACATCCCAGACCAATCAAGACATGGCCTCCGCTACACCCTGAATGTGTGTCCAGGCAGTTCCAGCTCGGACGCTTATTGTTGCTGTTTTGGCGATACAAAAGGGTCATCTTGGGCACTCTGGCTGGTCCAGACCTACACAGCCCCAAACTGTGAAAAAATTGGCATGTACTGTGTATTCTGACATCTTTTTATTAGAACCAACCTTAGCTTTTAGAGCAGCTGAAGCTGCAGTAGCTTGTCTGTTGGGTTGGACTCGATTGGCCAAACTTTGCTCCTCGAATACATTTTGTGTTTGTCACTCATGATCACAACTGTTCCTCCTTTGACCCATGTCTGAAGATACTGACCGCTGCAGAGTTGGAATCTCCCACAACAATTGCAGTTTTTTGGGGTTGTCCTAAACCAGTTCCCTTAATTGAATGATTACATTTGCCCATTTTTTCTACTCTGAGCAGAAATAGTCCACTTGGTGCTCATAATGATGATCATTGCCATTTAATTCACCCATCAGTGGTCATAATGTTCTGCCTGATTATTGGATGTTCCAGCAGTTACTGGATAAGTGTCCTTTGCTCTGCTGCAGAGCTTCAGTAACATTTTATTCACTTCCTCCCTGGCAAAGCACCTGCTGTCCAGACCGAGGCCAGGCAGTTAAGTTGTCACGCCTGACCGTTTTAATAAAGCCTCTCTCACTTTAATGTGAGCCCTCTCAAATCAGCACACACTCCAGAGCTGACAAATGTTGATGAAATGAGATCTCCCTTGCCCCCTTTTTTTTTTTTACTGCGCAATAAATGAACCTTTGGTTGTGAAACAAGCACAAAAACGACATAAATGGGATATAACTAACTTCCTGTTGTAACTAGTGTGGGGTTTTGACAGGTGAAAGAAAGTAGAAGAGAAGTGGTATTTTTTTTGTCTTTGTATAGAATCCTTATTCTGATTATGATGATGACACTTGCCCTTTCAAAACCTGTCCATCTCTATTCCTTCTCCTTTTACAGACATTCACCTACGACCTCTGTATGCAGTTTATGTTTTCACACCTCCTTCACAGATAACTTTCCACGATCTTTGTTCCAGCCTTTTGGCCATTTGACATATGATAATTATTCATGTGGGGTGCTTTGAAGTATCTAGAGTCCATAGGAGGAAGCAGAGTGGGGGCTGTGGTGTCTATAGATGAGTTGGTAAATGCCAATATCATCATCTGGCAGTGTCAAAATGGGGTTAAAATGAACAGCCAAAGACCTTGTTGTATTAGCGAAAGGTGTAATTTGGTACAGTCATGGAGTGTAATGAATGAATAACCTCTGTCTCCCACTTAATTTGCGGAGGATGCTGCTGTCTGAGTTGTGCTCTTGTTTGTGTGGATGATTGGTGCCGAGCTACCATCCTTTCGGCACACAGGAAGTGGAATTGAATCATGGGAGGCAGATTAAGAGAGCGGCGAGAGCTCATCACATCCTGTTAATGACAGGAGATGACTCAAGGCGAGGTCTCTCTTTCTCTCTCTCTTCTTTACCCCCTCTCTCAATCTTCTCCTGCCTCGTCCGCATCTTCCTCCGCTCACTCTTCCTCGCTGCCTGTCGTTCTTAGATGGTGGCTTTGAATGGGGCAAGGACTGGATTTAATATCCTATCAGAATTAGTGCTGCACAGGAAATTTGCGTTCGTGCTGAGTGCGAGGCCGAGAGGCTCGACGACGGATGGTAGAAGATGGATGTGACCTGAATAAGACACTCTAGAACCGGTCAGATGATTTTCTCAGGAGGAGACGGATGGATAATGAGGCGAAGGCACAGGATTACAGCTCCATCATTTTCTGTTTATGAAAGCTTTATAAAGCAACCACAAAATAAATAGCACAGCATCAGGAACTGCATGTAAATCTTACTCACTGCATTATATAAAATTATTCTTACCTACTTTTTTCCACAATTTTAGGGCAAGTATCCTTTTTAAAAACAGGAGAAATATATTTTTAAAAAGTATGAAAGAAAAAGAGAAGAAACAAAGCAGCCAGATATTGATGATGATATATGTGGAATGGAAAACTTGGGTATCAATGCATAGCACAATGTCACCCAAGACAGCAGCTCGAATTTGAGTTCATTAGTTGAAGGTTTACATGGAGCCTTGAGAAATCTTGTCTCGGAAATCTAAAAACAGACACTCTCTGGAAGAGATAAAAGGAAAGTAAGTAAATAACGTTAGCATGTAGCACATTTCACAGATGAAACCACTAAATACTTTACAGTAAAAGCAATATGTTGAAAACCTAGTAAATCTGTAAGAAATCACATTTGCAAGTTATTGCAACAAAACATCGCATAAAAAAATAAATAAACAAATATACAAATGCACACAAAAATCCACCTACATCTACATGGTTTTGCAAATTTCTGCTCCTGTTCTGACCAGAAGTTTTATTTTGTTGTGCACAGACTAGCATCAGCATAATCCCCCCAACTATTGTGCCACTGAAATAGCCTGTAGTGGTTATGCAAGTCTTGCTCCTCTTTGTTTGTGATAGTCAGTGCCCATCCTGGAATCATGCGCAGAAAAGCTGTTGTTGGTGACACAACACATTTTTCCTTTGTTGGAATTTTTGATCCAAGTTGTTTATTGGTGTCAGTGCATGAATACAAACACACTCTCCACCTTGCAGTAATGTTGTGGGGTTAGAAGCTGGTGACTAAAATCGGCCTATGTCACTCGTTTTGAAGCAGATTTCCAAGTAAATCCCAGAGCACCACCAGTTGAGGGATTATGTATCGATCTGACACTCACTTCTCCTGCACTCCTGTTCAGATGGATGTGGATCCTCAACCTGATTGTGGCCGCTCCAGTCTCTGAGTCTCATGTCCGTGAAGGTCTCAGAAAAGAGCTCGACAACTGGAGGCCGGAGGGATGCTCGGGAGAGTGTTGAACATCAGATGAGGGTCAGAGAAATGCAGTGTAAGGTGAGAAAAGGGATAAACGAGGAAAGATGTCAACGAGAGAGAAAGAGACACACAAAAAGGCAAGGGATGAGTGTGTGTGTGTGTGTGTGTGTGGAGGAAGGGAGGACAAGTGATGGGGTGCGTGAACAGATTTGAGGAGGGCCGGCCAGCTGAATCCTAGTGGGGAGTGGCAAGAATAAGCTGGCACTGCGGAGGCGGGCATATGGAGGGCAGGTTGGCACTTTGGCTGCCACCGGAGTGTGCACCTGCCGGCAGGGGGAGACACTGCCAGGAGGAGTGGAGGGATCAGTGAGGGAGGGATGTAGGGAGAGCGTGTGTTTGTGGCAGCAAAACTGAGTTTTGGGCTGCTCTAAATGGCCTCTGTAGAGTTTGGCTGTTAATGAGGGATCTTAATTGTATCCGACAACTGCAAATACCCTACTGTGCATTCTCACATTCTCACTTTCTGTACAAACAGCCACACCTCTAAAACACACAGAGCTATAGATGCGTGTTTAGCCATGTTTATCTTAGTGAAAGATAAACATGGTTTCCTTTTATCCAATGGTTAGTCAAAGTTTAGAAGCCAGGTCTAAGTGTCTCTGCTGGTGGAAGCAGTAATACTGTATATAGCCTTGATTGTCAAGATAGTACTTAAAATGTGCAGTTTTTTACACCACTATACACACTTTAATTGGACTCAACTGTTTTGCTTCTAACTAGCTGCTAATTAAATCTGACTTTTTCTTTCACTTCTGGTTTTCGTATTTCTTCTATCTAGTTAAATAGCAAAATGCACAAAAACAATCCTTCATATGGCACAAAAAGAGTCAACTCTATTATTAAAGCCTAGAAAAGGACAATAACGGTATAAAAGTTTTGAAATGCTTGTGTGTTCTTGCAAACTTGAGCTTTTGCCAAGCTGCCGTGTTTGTCTCTTGGCACCTCAATACTGAAACAGATGCAGGAGCCACAAGGTAATGGCCTTGTTAAGCCTCTGTCAAAGAGGGTTTCTAACAGCCTACTGGACCCCATCTGTATTCTAATACACGGATAAACACACACGTAAAAATTAGTTCATGTGTTTTTTCTTCTCAGCATGTTTTTATGCGCATTTCTAAAGCTGGGTTGGAATAGAAATGCTTGTTTTGACTTGTAAGTTTTCTTTTATTTTTGTTCAAATACAGTAGGAGAAGTGGAAGATTTCATTTAAATGCTAGTAAAGAGAATAAAGACTTTGGCATGGTTCCCATGCTAGCTTGCACAAAGCCATTGGGACTTTGCCAACTTGCAAATGCTTGTATTTATTCGTGGTCAGCTGTATCAGACCACATAGTGTCATAGGGCAGCACTATAGTCTAACATTGGGGTGGGCAACTCATTTTTTGCAACAAGTCCTGTCAGTCACTGTGGTCATTATTTATTTTGAATACATTGGTTGATCTCAATTTATTCAAAATATGTTTGATAACAGACTCAAAAAATCACTATTTACTGCTGTAACCATAGTTGTTGCAGATGAATAATAATAAATGAAGGTTCTTGTATTTTATTTTGGTTAGTGTGATATTAATTGAGACTATTGTTTCTGAAAACAACAGTGTGTCCCCCACTAAAAGAGCCACTCTACCTTTGACTTCAGTGAATAAAGACTTTTTCAAGGGGGTAGCTGTACAATAATAGAAAACTGAATTAAAAACATTGTTGCTTTTAGTGCTCTCTGTGGCCTTTAAAATCATGAGTGCTGTCATCTGTGCCAGGAGAGAGACTCCATTCAACAGACCGAATATCTTATTGATGTGCAAAATGTTTATTCATAAAAACTCAAAATAATAACCGACAAATATTACAATACAATACAATAGAACCAGCCCTTTGCAAACGCTAATATTATGATTATAGATTAAGCAGTCCTTGCTGCATTCTGTTTCAGAGTCTCTTTTCAGCATGAGATGACACTGCCACACACATAAGGATATTAAAACAGCTACCCAAGCAGGGGAATGACATCAGTCAGATTCAGCGTTATTTTTTGGATTTGCATGTGAAATTAACAATTTATACATGTTTGTTTATGGATTCTCTTTTGATCACCACTGGCAACAAGCTGAAGGACCAGGGTCTACAAACTGTCCAGGTGTAACAGGTGGCCACAGAACACCTAATGTTTTATTTTCTTTGCTGTACTCATAGTTCTACTTTTCTGGCACTTTTTTAACTGTAATCTACTCATCTCATTGTGTGCAGTCTGCTACCAACCATGAAGAGACCCAGGAATGTAAATTACATTTATGTTTAATTCAGAAATACACTGTCCTGTTCCATTAACTTGTATAAAAACACAACTAAAATGGATCCTAATGAGACAAATATGGCCTGAGCAGGTGTCAGACTTCAGTATGGGAGTCAAACCAATGACTTACTTTATCATATCAATGTAATCTTGCATACACTGGGTTATTATTTTTATTATTTTGGCTTTAGTCTGTGAATGCTTATGACAGCATCATGTCTCCTGTTTAGATCTGACACCCATATGTGTCCCAATGGGAAAAAAACATTTTAACCGATATTTTGGGATTATTTGAAAGTGCGACGCAGATTTCTTTGGTTACTCTCTGGCAGGAATCCGGAAGAAAATATACCATGTATAATGATTAAATAAATTCTGCGCACTATTTTCTTATCATCTGTAATAAAATCTATTACTGAATAATTATTATAGTTGTTTAACAACAAGTTTGATCATTTTTTTGTTTGTTTTTTTGCTTGGCAAACAAGCTTGAATTTTTAAACTTGCATGAGATTTTTTTTTCTTTGCAAAATTTTTGATTTTCAAATTAAACTGATAATCAGTTTAATTTGTGTGCTTCAGATGAATGCTGCTCCTCTTTTATGCGTTATTGTGGATGAAAGTGCTTGTGATGTTCTCTGATCAGTCACCCTTGTTCATCTGAAATCCACAGAGGAGGATGTAATGGGGGCAGCAACACTATGGCCTTGAGGTGTTATCTCTGCCCCTCATTGTGTTGGAGTGACTGTAGATGGGATCTAGAGTGCGGTGAAGAGAGAAGGGCCGTGGGGCTTGACTGCAGTGCAATCCGCTTCTCTTTATTATTTTTTTTCCCCTTGGTGGAGCAGGATGGCAAGCAGATGGTCTTGTTACCATCAAAACAAAAAAGAGCACAGAGAAATTTGCTCGTGTTAATTCCTTGTCCCCCAGGTGAGATGTCGAGGGTACGCCGACCAGTTTGCATGCATATCGCCGACACACACATGCAGAGACTGTCCCTGCTGGTTTTAAACACACCATCTGCATGGGAAAAGTGTGTCGGAGGAGTGTGAAGTGTGTGCTTGGCTTGAAGAACGTGTTTCCAGTGTTCGTAGCCATAGCTTATGTTGCTTTGGAATGCAAAGTGTTACAAAACACTTCATGTATCAGTCGTCAGTAACCCAGTTGTCCAATGATAGTGGGTGTTTTGAGGGCACACTGACTGAGCTGAAAAGTGGGCTGAATTGGCGATCAGAGGCAAAAGGGATGCAAGAGTCTGTTCTAACTGAGAGGAGGAGATGGCATGTTCATCCTTTAGATGGAAACTAAATCCCTCCATTCTCTCGTCTTCCTCCCTCCCTCCTTTCCCCTGCTTGCTTAGCACCGAGACGAGAGCTTCTGCTTTGTAACGTCTGCTTCTTCATGTTTTTTGTGTATCGAGGATCTGGACTAGCCCGTAGCTTATCCCTTTGAGTATGTGTGTTCTGCAGGGGATAGAAGCGCCTTAGCCTCCTTTATCGTCTTACAGTACCGTTCTCACTTTGCTGCCTGAGCCCCTAGGGAGAAGGAAAGTAAGGCAGGGAGGGGTAGTGAAAGGACATACCTACACCAAATGTACAGTGTCCCAATCTTTACACGTGCTTTCAGCTTTTTAGAGGCACCAAGGCTAATTTTGCTTGTAAAAGCAAATTCATCGTAGCCCCTCTGCTAGTACTGGTAGCTCTTTGCACAGCACAATATAAGTCCGACATTATTTTGTTCTGCTGTATGGTTATGTTTTTATCAACTAAATTAATTAAATGTCTCAAAGACTAAAAGGAAGAAAGCAAGCTGGCAGATAAAAAAAGATGCTTCCAATAGCTGGAGGAAAGGTGCTTTACACAGCAAATGGGCCTTCAATATTTAATTAAATAAAATAAAATTGGGGTAAATAGAAAAGAAAGTAGGAAGTACAGTTAATGGAATAGGCTTAAATTAAAGAAACTTCTGCCTTTTTCTTAAACTGCCTTTGGCCCTGAGCAACTTTAAGGGAAGGTTCTGAGGCAACCTCTTAATTCACCATCAACAGATGGCGAATTTAGTGGATTATCCCTGAAACTGATTGTCATACTAATGAATCCAGATGCTCCCATATTGTGCTTATATAGCCATGTCACAAATAAGGTATGGTGGAAAACTCTGTGGCCACTTCTTGTACTGCAGCATCATGTAGATAAACTCTAAACTCGTGTTACAATTCTATGTATGCATAGCACATACACCAAGTGTCCCTGTAGTGTTAACAAGTCACTGTACTGCCCACACAGAGCATTGTTAATGAAATGAGAATACGCTTAGCAAATACAAAGTAAAGAAAAGAAAATACAGTGAAAGAGTTGTTGCTGATGGTCTTGTGGCTGGAAGTCTCAGAAATATCTGGAACAATCTAAGGTATGGCTTACTTCTGTATGTGTGGTTTTTTTTTTAGTTTTGTTCTGCTGTTAAGACAAAAGTAAGATTAGGGATCTGATTTGTAATGAAGTAGAACTAAGTGTTCTCCGGGTTTCACTGTAGCTGTTTTTAATGATTTTTCCCCTTATCCTTCTTTTCTCTTTAACATTTCTTACATTTTTCCCATTTGTGTTTTCTGGATTTAAATAGCTTTGTTTAGCTCTTACAACTATGTACTTTTAGATTCCCCCTTTTCAAATCAGTCTGCACTAGTTAAAGACTCTATCCAGTTTTACATTTTTTACTAACAAATGTGCACTCACAATAAAAACAATGTCGTGTAATCAATTTAAACTGCTGCATTTTAAAAAATGATTAGTTCTAAAACGGGTCAAAAGCTTATGCTGCTTTCTTTTTATTTAGGATGATGACATCACAAGGGCACAGGAATAAAATTCATCATCTTGCACTGGTGAATTTTATGATAGAAGAGAAATGTTTGAGAGATTTTTACAGATTCTAAAGCACTGGAGGATTTTATTTTTATGTTTTAAGTATCCAACCTATCAGTTTTTGAAACGGTTTGATTCTAAATATATCTAAATATTGTAGGGACTTAAAAATCTTATTGACCAGACCGTATGGATTTTTTTTTGTAACTTTGCTCAAGATGATATCTAAATGGATATTGGATATTGAAATCTGGCAATTCATGTCCACTTCAAAGTATTTTAGTATTGTGTCTAAATCCATACATTGTTGTCCCATTGGCTCAAACCTCTACAGCCAAACAAAATACAAGTGGACAACTTTAAAAGAGAAACTTGATTAAAAATTTCTGAACAAAGAGCAGAAAACAAACAACATAAAAAATATAATCTAAAGAACTCTGATCAGAAGCATTTTGACTTGAACCATTTGTGCACAGAAATATGTTTCTAGAGGGTAAATTTCACCTTAATTAACAAATTATTAAGCGCAAAATTAAACATTTCCAGAAAAACTCACAGTGACGTGAAAAACTGTATTGAAGGTGAATTGGATTGATTTTACAGAAAAGTCTTGCTAGTAGCTTTAATAATCAACAATTCTTTTCTTAACTTGCAGAGAGAGTGACATACATGAATGCATGTACAAACAGGCCCAATATATCAGTAAAGTTTAACCAAATATTTGGTTCACGATATATAAAACGTTCTTAGCTGTCAACACCGCATCACTTGAAAACCCTGATACTCACCTTGAAGGACATTTGTAACCTTACTCCTATTTTTATTTTGTTTTGTTTTGTGCTTGCTCTTTATGATTACCCTTAGTGTTTTGCAAAGCAGATATTTATTATTATTATGTTTAATTTTAAACAGTATTTACAGATGTCTCTCTCATACAATAGATCCAGTTGCAAACGTTCCGGATCCTGTTCAGAGACTATCTAGTCAAACAGTGACAAAAAGGTCCTGCCATCTGTGCTTTAACATGCAATAAAATTTACTGGCCTTAGCGTTTTATGACTTTCGCAAATCTCTATTACATTTTAACTGGTTAAGTGTACTATAATCATGTATTCAACCTTACATATATATGATTTATCCAGGCTCCTCCTTTTTTATGACAGATATTTAGGTGCAAAACTCTCGTGCATGATGAAGCCTGACACTCTGCAACTGTACACAAACAAGCCTAAAACATAATTTGTACATCACACACAATAAAATCTACCTCATCTCCTGCTGCTCTTTAACCGGTGTGGCCGGTTGTGGGATTTGTCGGAGTCCTTGATCTGTGCAGAAGAGTGATGATGAGCTTAATGCACTCCGTCTCTGTCCTGGACGTGACCACCACATTAATATAGTACTAATGCAGCGCACTGTCTGCCGCATGCTAATTGCTTACTCTCATTCTCATGCAGTCTCTCTTTTGTTCTCATATTGCCTATTGTTGTACAAAGAAAAGGAAAGACGGACCTCTACAATGTTACTAAATCTATGCTATCTGTCAAATTCAGTGGTTTTCCATCTCTCATTACTATGACTCTATGATCTCCTGTGAAAAGTCTTTCAGGGGTGAAACACACCTTGACCTACAAGTCATAGTTTAATGTTAACACTTGTAAGGTTTTCAGTTTTCTTACACTTTGTTCCAAAAAGGACCCAGCTGACCTTTCGTGGCACCACACACAGGCACTTCTCAAACTCTATGCACTCGGGGAGCCACTTCAAAGCAGCTCAGTTCTCAGGCCAGATGGCGGAGAACCGTTTCTCCTATGAAGGAAGGAGAAACTGTGAAGCTGGAATGAATAAGGACGTAGGGATGTGTAAGCATGACCACTAATAATGGCCTAATAATGTATTTGTCTGTTTTGGCAGTTGTGAGAAGGGTGAAGAGGAGCAGGGTGTTGAGGGAAAAGGGGCTGACAGCTTGTCACAGCTGGTTAAAAGCAAACTGGGAGAGGAGGAAGGGGTGGGGGCTGTTTGCAGGACTAAACGCTGTAAATAACATCAGAGAGTGCAGCTAAATGGAAATCAATGCAATTACCCTATTAGCATGGGCTTGAACTCACCCTGGCTCCTGCTACATTTATCTCTTCCTCCCTTTCTTCATTTCCTATGCATTTACCACTCTGTGCTTTGTACATAATAATAGACAGAGATTGTGAATATATCTGCTACTAAATGATGAAAAACACCACTTACTATGCTCAGCCGTATGATGTGTAAAAGGTAACGTAAGGTGACATATTTACTTTGCTTTGGCAGGTTTGTCTTGTAGACAAAGGAGACCAACATCTATTTAGATGTGCAAGTAAAATAATCACATACATAAAATACCACAGAAGTGTAGCTAAAATACTAAACTACTCATTGAGGCTGTACATTGTTCTTCAAAAAACAAAATCCAATAAATAAAAGTCGGAAAAGATTTGAGTGGAGTAGATTTACCTAATCTCCAGTTATCTGCCCAACATGAATACCCAACCTAGACAGTATAGTGGATTATGCTGCTAAGTGATAAGTCATAATTAGACAAATAATTGGTCTGGTTTCCATCATCCCTTTGCCATCTGTCTCTGGGTAAGTGGGCTTGTGGGAGTGGGTGAGAGAAATGGGGAGTTTATGTGAGAAGGTGGAGATAATTGAAAAGATCTGCAGGTTTTATGGATTACATATTCATTTTAAAACAAGTGACAAAGGTTTTCCTTGGGGGTTTACATAACACTCCGTCTCCTCTGTCTCATCCATTAGGGTCATTAATTTAGTCTTTCTTGAAATCTATCGGAATAAAAGACAAGAGCATACTTTACAAGTTATTCTTTACAATAAATGTTTCACCACTTACAGCTCATTCATCTTTGTCTTTTTCTCTCTATTTTGCTGAATTGTAAGCATTTTGTGCTGCATCCATAAAACAAACAAAAAAAAACGTCTGAGACACACATTTCTTTTCTGGGCACCTCCTCTGTCTTCTGAGTTTATTTTGGTACTTTTTTCTGAAACCAGGGCACATCCATTAACATTGAAAGTTGGAGCCTTCCAGGTTGCTGCCAACCTTGTGGTATTTAGATCAAAAAGTAACTTAAATAAACAGCAAATTCAACAAAGCACCATCAACAATTATTGTATATTTTTGTGGTAGTAAAAACAACATATTAATTTGCTGTAGATCCATCATAGATGAGGACAGAAATAAACAATCATGAAGAAGAAAGCAGAGAAGGTTGTTAGTATCTTTTTTGATTGATTTTTTTGCCTTTGAAATCTGTTTAATCCAGTAATTTAACAGTGATCAAGTATAACATGATAATCATTGACAGGCGAAGTGAAAAAAGAGATTTTATTTAATCATGGCACCTGTTAATGGGTAGAAAATAATAGGTAGTACATGAACATTTGATCCTCAAAACAGATGCGCTAGAGGCAGGAACAATGAACAAGCATAAGGATTTAAACGTGTTTGACAAGAGCGTAGTTGTGACGGCTAGATAAATAGGTCAGAACATCTCCTCCTTGGGGCTGTTCACAGACGAGCTGCTGTAGTCTAAATTGGTGAAGAAGTTATGCAAAAAGGTGTCTGAGTGGGCAATGCAATGCAGCTTGATGCTTGTAGCCACACACCTGTCAGGATGCCCAGGCTGAATCTGGGCATGTGAGATTTGGACCACAGAGTAACAGAGGCAGGTGGCCTAGTCTGATGAATCACATTTTCTTTGATATCATGTAGATGGCTGGATACATCCCATACCTGGGGAACACATGGCACCAGGATGCACTGAGAACCAGGCAGGCCAACAGAAGGGGCTGTGGCACTTTGGGTCATGTTTTGATAGTTACCCTCTTGTTCTGCTATCCACGTGGATAGACGTTTCACTGCTAGCTCCAGCCTAAAATATTTGAAGACCATATAAATAGCCTTTCATATAAACTGCATCTACTGAATCCTGCAGGCTCTTTCAGCTGGACGATGTGATATGCCACAAAACAAGAAATGTTCAGGAATGGTTTTGGTATCACCAAAGTTCAAGTATAAGGTATTGACTTAGCCCATCCAGGATCATTCCCCAGATCTCAATTCAATCAAGCAACTGAGGAATGTGCTGGACAGCTTCAATCCACTTTGCAGCCTGCATCTGCTGCCAACACCTTGGCACCAGACAGCACAACACACCTTCAGGGGTCCCATGGAGTCCATGCCTTGATGGGTCAGGGCTGTTCTGGCAGCAAAAGAAGGGCCTACACATTTAGGCACGGAAGGGTTGCTGGTCAGAGAACATGGCTGTTGAAATGTAAAACACCAGGTTGTTATAACCTTACTCCCAACATTTGCTTAAGTAAGAAAATTGAGTTTATTTGCATAAATATAACTCAGCATTTGCATGAAGTCCTCCTCTCCCTCCTCTATAAATTGTCCTCTGCTGGTGCCTGAAAGGTGTGGTCCTGTTGTTACCACCTTTTTTGTGGCATGGCTCTACTTCTATCCTTCCCTCACAGTTTTTACGTTATTCAATTTTTTACAGCATAAAATCTGGTACCTCACCTGCTTTACTGAAAGGAGCAGCAAGTGATGCTTTATTTATACCATGGTGGTAAAAGCAATTCGATCGAATTAGCAGCTCATAAAGACTCATCTCTTAACTATCGGCTATGATAATTAGAGCACAACCTGCATCCAGGTACAGTTGAACAAGACAAGAAAGTGCAGGACGTGTGTTAACACAACATACTGTAAACCTCTTCTGGCTTGTGCTGCATGTGTGGACAATGTGCATAGAGAAGGGTTAAGGGTGTCTGTGTGCTCTGAACATTCACAGTGACAGCTAACAATTAGCTTATGCCAGCGTGGCTAATAGAGGAGTGTACATTGTTAATTACATCATGGCAGACTGGTGGAAAGGTGGAATACATTTGAATAATAGGACGAATGATATAACAGGCATTGCGATTCCTAATAACGGATATTGGTGTGTCCACTCATACCCAGAGGCCTGTTGATGAACATTCAGGAAAATTAAAGACACAAGACCAACCTGTCTTCCTTCTGACACACACACACACAGCAACACCGGTCTGTGTGTGCCTGAGTAGTGTGCTCCTGCCTGGTTTTCCAGATCAATGATGTGTGGTTGGGTGATCGATGTGAGGGCTTAGCGGACTGGAGAGAGCTAATGGGCAGGTCAGTGGCTCAGACACATCCTGGCTCCCCATGCCTATTATCGCTACGTCTGTTAATAGGCCTCACCACACTCCCCTGTTGCTCCCACACACCCCTATATATATATACACACACACACAGAGACACCCAGATCGTTGGACACCGATGGGAGGGAGCGCACATTTTCACTCCACACAACCTCATTCTCGTCTCCCTTGCTAAACTCACATTTTTGTTGCACTTCACCATATATCTATCAGGTTTACTTCCTTATTGTTCTCGTTGTGCTATCTTTGCCCCGGTTTAACAGTAAGCCTTAGCCTGCAGAAACACAGCATGTGTTTGCAAGTAAATAAGGCGAGGGGAAGATAAGCAGCGTTTTTACAGCCATGTAAAATAAACATGAAAGAGATTACAGTGCAACACTCATCTAATCTCCTCAAAGACGTCTCGAGCACACACAAGCTTGGAGACGACCAATCCTCTGCTATTCTGATGAGTTGAAGCAAACAGAGGTGACTTCTGATTGGCCATGTGTACTTGTCAGTTAGAATAAACCTGGGGGGTGTTTGGTTTAGAGGGGGAAAGGTCTCGGTTAAATCAGTACAAAAGAAATGTGTATTAAAAATGTTTAAATGTCAAAAACTGATTGTTTTTCTCTGTCATTAAAGGCAAATGTGAAGTCTAAAGAAAGGCATCATACGTTCAGTTTCTACTGTGCTCATACACACGTACATACATAATGATCTGCACGGAGCTCTTCCTTTTTTCTGCATGAAACTGATTGAAATTGTGCTGTTGATAATTTCATTAATTAGAAAGTAACTTAAAGGTTTTTGCAAAAGCAACAATGTTCTATTTTTTGACTTGGTAAAGAAAAAAATTAACAAGCTATAAACAAAGTAATAGCAACATTATACAGGCCATTTTAGTTCCTCGTTCATCTGTGTAGGACTGCTCTGCTAAGATGTGTGACATCGGAAGAGTGAGCAACAGTACAAGTTGTTCTTCTCACTGTTTTGCCTCTGTTTTCCAGTTAACCTGTCACTTGTTCAGACCCTCTTTCTTCTGTGCAGCATCCGATCTGCATGTTAATTACCTCTCTCCTCTCTCCTTAATTTAATATCATGCTGCATGAAAAGAATCTAGAAAGCGTTCCTCATAGGTATTGCTTATGCCTTCCAGCCCTCACTCACACAATATCTTATGCACAAAGCTGCTGGTCTTTGCTTGCAAAACCTGCATATCTTCCATCGTAAGCTATCTGTAAAGGGGGTGGATGAAGTCCTTTCTGGCCTGTCCACTCTGCCTTTGCTTCCCCTGTGGCAAAGGCTACATAAGCTGCCACTTGTCAACAGCATAATGGAGGCAAGGATAGACATAAGGGGCTGTTGTTCTGCTTTTTTTTTCATACACATTTTTGGCAGGGAGTGTTTACTACTTCAAACACATATTGCTTTCTAGACCCATAATCTTCGATATATGTACAAATTACCCAAGTTGACAAAAACATGTATTCTGTGACAAGCTGCACAGTGACCTTTGCTAAACATGAGGTTTTACCCGCCAGAGCACGAGGGAATAGAGCAAGGAGCATGATTCTGCTGTGGCTTTAATAATTAAAAGCAATATTAGTATAACTTCCCCTTTCACACAGACACACGCCAAGTACACATACACATTTGCTCCCTTTCTCAGCCATGCAACAAGGCTGTGTCTCTGGTGGCTGATAGATTGTAATGAATGTAACAGCAGTCAGATCCTTGAAAAGCCTCTCAAAAGCTTAAGCCCCTTTATTAAATTAAGCTAACGATGCCTAAGGCCAGGTCCGCTGCTGAGAGAGGGAGTGAGCTGGGGAGAGGAGAATAAGGGAGGTGGTGCAAGAGGAAGCAAGGGCTGCAGAGGAAGAGGAGGAGGAGGGAGCAGTGTTGAGATTATGTGTAAATGGCGAGTAGTTAAATGAATGAGGGATAGAACGGTAGGCGTGGGTTGGAGGGTGGAGATCAGTGTCAGACGAAGAAGGTGGAGAAGGTGAAGAAGAAAGACTTATACAGGAGAACGGGAGGAGGAGAAGAGGAGGAACACCCTGCAGATTCCTGTAGTTAGACAGCCGTACACCTGCAGCTGAGTAATTAAGCTGTGAAAGATCCACAGTTTAAATGTGTGTTTTTGAAAGTATGCCAGAAACTGTCGGCAAAAAGGCAAATGTTTAACCACTCCATATCTAAATGGGCCAGGCATTTCAAAGCTGTTTTCACACTCCTTTAGTCAAATGTTAATTACGCTTCGTGCTAAATGCTGACTCCTTGCAGTTATATGCAGCGAGAAGGAAAAACTGCACAATAAAATCAGGGAATGGGGACAATTACAGATGCAAAATCACACTTTGGATTATATAAACCTACACTGTACATCTTAATGAAACTTTTTGTCTCTGCTTGGTTTGTTCCTGGATTGGCAGCTAAGCTTAGTGTCACTGTATCTTCAAAAATGTATTAGTACGTATAATTGAAAATATAATTATTTCAGATTATTAGCACATTTATGCATGGTGATTTGACACTCCTCATACAGCAAAATGTGGTAATGAATTGCATTGTGATGCAAGAGATGATAATTTTGTGTACATTCCTGACAGAAAGATCTAATTAAATAACTGAAGGCTAATACAATGTAAGCAATTTGTGATATGAAAGAAGAAACATACATTTATACAATTGGACAAGAATATAAACTGTATGCAATACTTTTTTGTATGCTTACCACATTTTTGGTATCTTTGAGTACATAAACTGAAGAGGGGATTTTATTTGTGCCTATACTGAAGGTCCATCAGAGCTCTCACAGCTCCATTTTTATTTAAAAAGTCTTGTTGCAGCTCTTTCCATCTCTCAGTTCAAGTGGAGGTAAAGGATATTGTACAAAAGCTGGGAGAAACCAGAAGGTTCTAAACGGATGTGTGCTGCGTTAAGAGGATTGCTGTCTTAGTTTAATGATGTTTGCCTATCTCCTGCTGTGCTCGCTGTAAATTCATAAAATTCTAATAGGCCAGGGGACACAAACAAAATGCAATTAAGCTCACATTTGATCCAATGCATCATGCATTTAGCAAATTCACCAAACAACATACAAAGGGTTTCATCCCACCTCCTTACTAGTCATTACCTGCTTAATCCCTATATTTTCATCCTTGGCATTTGGACAAAACCCTGCATTTAGTGCTTACAAGTGTGGCTTTGATTTTACAGCCTGTGCAGTCTCTGCTATCTAATCCACAGGAAAACAATTGATAAGCCACACAGAGGTTCAGACTCAGTTGAAAAGTCTGTGCTTTTTATAGCAGACTGTCCCCTTGTGGACACTTACCAGAACTACGCTTTCCTTTTAACTACTCTATTGGTGGCTGTTGGTCCTTAGGATCTGTTACAAACCAGGATACAACTTTAGGACCAACCCAAGAGTGATGTAATTTCCTGTCATCCTCACATCATTGTTGTAGATGTCGTTAACTCTGTGGTATCCCATGGTATTGATCACAGTTGATAGCTGGATTGTTGGTTTGAAATTCAATTATTTGTAGCAAGATAAGGTTAAACCATAGACTGGACGTCAAAAAACGGACACTCTTGTTTACAGACAGAACACAGCTGTACGTCTTTGATTTGAGGGAACATAACTTTCCCCCCCTTAATTACAACTGTATTACAATATAATAAATAAAAATCGTCCAAACTCACTGTTGTAATTTCTGCTGGTATGCTTTAGGTTGGCACTGCCTGCGTGTTGAAAAAGCATAAAATAAGCAAAGCATAAAATATGAGGACATAAACACAAATAATTAATGTTGCCTGTATAAACATCAGTAGAACACACATGCACTTTTAAATAATTCACCACGCTTGGTGAATGTGAAAAATTAATTTCTTATGTTTCCTGTCATTCGTCATTAGTAGATGAAGGAAGGCCTAAACTTAGATTTCTTTATTTAAATGTCCAAGAAGTGTCTCTTTTCTTTCTGGCTTGACATGGGTGAGGCATTTTGTGAATAAAATGATGCGGGGAGAGCCCTGTGGTCTGGGGAGGGGCAGCAGGTGCTTCAACCCCGCCCCCCACCCTCCCCCCAGAGCCCGCTCCGTCCACCGACTCGTCTTGTCTCCCATGAGTGTCCGGCCCCCGCCGGAGCGGAAGCTCCACCTCCCGGCTCCCAGCAGCCGGCCGCCTCTCTTCTCCTTTCCTCGGCGGTCTGCTGCGCTCTACTCAGTCCCTGTGGCCTCGCTGGGCGTTGGAGCTTCTTGCGTGACAACAATAAGTGCCGAGTGGTTGCTCTCGACGCGGGGCAGATGGATCCGAGCTTTTGACTATTAACAGGAGAATTTTTGTTATGATTATTATTATTTTTGTCTAATTTATGAACACCGGCGGAATAACCCCATATTTGTTTGCGGTGAGTGATTCTGTGTAAATCTTGTTACTTGGGTTGTGTTTTGGAGGTTGGAGGTTGTTCGTGTGAACGAGCGAGCATACGGCGGGGGTTTTGTTGAGGAAGTCATTACTATATCGAGGAAACGGGTGTGTGTGTTTCCGAAGGTCGGTGCGTGAGCCCTTGTCGCGCGCGCGCTCTGACGTGTGAAAGAAAGAGAAGCGATAAAAAAGAAAGAAAGAGCCGCTCCGGTGCCTTCAGGTGACCATTTACATGTTTATATTTCACATTTTGTCTGTTTTAGCGCTGAGAGTTTTCATGTGGTCGTGTTTAAATGCGCACAACATCTAAAAGGGGGTTAGAAAGAATAGCGGGCGACCCCCCACCCTTCAAATTAACTTGTAACAATGTTACCGGTGAACTGTGCCGATTTATATGTGAAGCACCAGCCCAAACGAGTGTTTTTTCGCCTTTAACTGTCTGCGCGTGTTCGCGTAAAAACTGTATTGTTTGTCTTCTTGGTAGCGCGGAGACTCCAGTCAGGCTGGCTCCATTAAAATTGTCTGGTCTGAGGTGCTCCCACAGAGGAGACGGACAGGGGCATTTCCTCAGCGTAATTGTGACTGACTGTTACAGTGACACGTTTTGACCATTTGGTGCTCCCAGGATGCGGGGTTTGACCCTGGGGGTAGAAGGCGTGTGTGTGTGTGTGTGTTTTGTGAGTGTGTGTCAGGCGCGTGCGCGTGGCAGGTGGACCGTGTTGAATCACTTCCCACGCGCTCCTTCACTTCTTTAGAGCCGCAGGCGCGTTCAACAGCTGCTTCTGTAGTGAACACACACCGAGAGTGAGAGACCCACCACTCATCAGACTCGTCACACACTCCACGTTTAAAACACGGTCTACAAACAGCAGCGAAGCAACAGGCGTTACTGAGCACACCGAGGTTTCCTGCAGCCAGGAGGAACCTTATGTGTTTTAGCTCCTCCTGATGTGGAAATTGGAGCCTTTTTCTGTAGGATTTCATTAGGTTTGTTAGCAATATTATTAAAACGGTCTTATGATTATTATTTTTTACTTTAAAGAGAATTAAAATAGCTTTCAAATGTTGCCAAGCTTTCAAATGCCTGGGCTGCAAAATATGTCAGGTTGAATGCTGAAATGCTTGGATAATTTATTTTAATCATTTTATATTTAAACCTGTAAGAAGTTGCAACCAAAAGCCCCCCGCCCCCCCAAAAATAATTGCTTTTCAAATGAAGTGGTTTATATATTTTTATATGTTTGATAAGTTATGTAGTTTAGTCACTGGAATAAATGCCAGTTAATTCATTCCCAAAGTAGGAGTTTGTGTTGCAAATCAGTGCATGTATTGGATCGAAAAGTTCTGTGAAGAAATCAAATTACGCAACAAAAAATAAAAAGTATATTCATGCTAAGAATCGCACAAGTTATATTTAAAAGTAACACTAATGAAAACACTATATTTGTATCTGACGCGGTTGGTGCTGTCAAAATACCCTGTTAAATTGACTTATTAGTATTACTTGTATGCTCTCAAAAAAGTCCTCTCACAAATCTTTGATTTTGGTGGCTAGAAATTAAAAGGTGTGGCAACCACTGTGACTGACTTGTGAAAGCCATTTTGCTTAGTAAAAAGTCACTTTCGTTATTGTAGTGACTTTTCACTAAGCACCATGCAAACAGCAGCTGAGAATATTCTTTAACAATAAAACCTGGCTATGTTGCTAACAGGAATGAAACAAAAAATAATAAAGAAAGATATTCTGAATTTTTGAGGGCATAATGAAACCAGTAGCATAATCACCCATCAAGTATTTGGAGCACAAACAAAATACCTATCACAGCGTCCTATTTTCATCCTCCTTTCTGTAATACCCGATGGCATTTTGTGCTCTGATTTTATCTATCATTTTGTAAATGTACCTTAAATAATTTTACATCCTCCTTTTGCTCAGAAGGGTGAGGTACAGAAAGACACATTATAGGTGAATTAATAAGTAATGAGGAGACACCTTTAATGCTGACAGTACACAGCGATTTCCTGTTTCATTCGTTCCATGTATAAGAGTTCAATATTAGAATATTTTAACATGCTCTAAATATACACATATATAACATACATGCATTATTTTTATCAAATGAGCCTTCTGTTGTCATTTAGCAGTTTGTGGCGTTTGTGAATTTCAGTTTTTCCTAAGATATGTTAGGCAGTTATTGACACATATGTGTGGTATGAAGAACTTTATGAAAACATGTCATGATTTATTTGCAGCTGAGGTCAAAATTAGACATTAGCTCTCCCCTTTGCCACAGAAGTCATCCGGTGGCACTGCTAGATTATTTTGTTTTCTTTCACACAGGAAGTTCCTCATATGTTAAAAACACTGAACCTGGCATCTTACACTACACCAACAGGGTGATTTCTTGATCAGCATTGTTCTGGAAACTGAAAGCATCTAAAACGGTCTTTAGAAAAGTAAGTGGAAGCCGTTTAATCAGTTTGAGGAAACAAACTACAGTTTTCTACCAGCTTTATTTATGTATTCATGATATTTTGTTGGAATTGTTTGTTGTATGCTTGAAATGGAAGTCTCAAGTTGTGATTTTGTGGATTCATGTAGTTGGGGTTGAGTTTCCAGCTTTATTTACATACACAAAAACTGCATTTTAAATCCAAATTTTTCATATGCTTGGACAAACATCACCGTTTAATCACATTCTATTAAGTTTCTGAATTATTAAATGTATCAAAGCTGCCAATATACATGAAAGGTGTAAGTAAACCTACAAAGCTCTCTTGTTTTAATCAGTGTGCTACTGCTGATGATATAGTGTTACAGTTTGGGCAGTTTCATAAATTGGTTTGTTGATAATTTTGATACCACTTGAATTACCTGTACCTTTACCACAACTTTGCAGTTGTGGTAACTTTGTAACCTTTTGTGATTCCCTAGGCAATGTGAACCAACTTTAGATTAGCATGTTTGAAACATTACAGGCTTGTTTGTTTTATTCTGCATATTTTATCACTAGTTTTTATTTCATGCTATTTTCCGCATATCTTAAAGGCCAACAGTCTTAAATTGTATCTTAATCAAGAGTAATAATGTAACTTCTCTCTGCAGCAAAGTTATTACCTTCTTTAGACATTCATGAATCTTGACCTAATTTTAGAACATGATCACTTGATCATACAGTAGAAATGACATCTGCAAATCTTTGAAACATATACTCTAACTTCTGCCTACATTGTAACTGGCCGATTTATTGAATATCATCTCATGTCAAACTCTTGTCCTGTCCTTCTGTCTCTTATATGAAAAACATCGATGTGCTCTTTTTAAGTTTGGGGATTTTTGTTGGAAGATCATGAGTCAGTCTTATGGATTCGTCATGATCCAAGGCCTGAGTCACAGTCTTCCTCACAGATGTAGTTTAACTATGTCTATTTGTCAATTTAACTCAAGATTCAGGGGCTCACTCACAATATTTAGCATGCTTGTTTTTAAACAACATGAACCCCCCACAGCTTCAGGTCACCTAGATATGCATCAATCTGTGCAAAGAAATTGAAATTGCCTGTTTTCTCTTGTTACGCTCTGACAGGTTACTGAAAGTTTAGATATTTTTCTACTACCAGTTTGAGTTGATAAACACGTCAACCAACAAATTTTACTATATTTGAATGGAGACATTCTTGTATGTTCTTATTTATTAGATTTAAATCTACTCCTCTTATTTAGGAACCTGCAGCACATTTTCCCTCATGCGTTTATAGACCTTTGGGTTTAAAAAATAAAACTGAACCTGCACATCAGACTTTAAAGAATACAGGAAATCAGTGTTAGTCTGGAAAAGCCAGATTTGTGCATCTCTAATATCACTGCTACCTTGAAGCACCAGTGTTTGTCTGCTGTGGCTTGTTATTTGGCGATACAGCTTCTGGGAAAGTCAACGTACAGGAGTTTGGTGTTTTCTTCCATTTATGTAGTGATGGACTTTGTCAAAAAGTCAGGTCAAGATAAGTGTCGTCTGCATATCTGCAAAACAGATAATTATGAATTGGATTAAATGATTTTAGTTGAATTTCTCATCTTTCTCATCAGACTTTCACGCATTTGCTGGCTCTGCATGTGAGGAAAGTATAAGTAAGACAAATTAAGCAGATTTTGCACAGAGGTGCAGTTTCTTACTAGTAATCTGCCGTTTGAAGGTTTTTTAACCTTTAGCACTGCAATGCTGCTTTTTACGAAGCTGGCACGTTTTCAGGTGTCGTCGTGCTATGGTAGCCTGTGGTGCTGTGATGTCTGGGGGCTAGACGGCAGCTGTGCCGAGCAGAGTGTTGGTGACAGTTTGTCTGTGGCAGCAGCACCTGGCTCTGTTTAGAGAGTGATTAGGAGAGTCCCAAGCAGCTCTCTGTTCTGTTTACACAAGGAGCCTGGAGTTAAAGGTGACCCACTTTGCATTTTCTTATCAACAGCCCACATTGATAGCTTTGAATAGCACAGACTGTAGAGGGACTTTTGCATGGGTTTACATAGCTCTCAATTGGAAAGAATGGGATGTGTTTGACTGGGCGAGGCTTGGCTTTGACTACTATTATAACAATGTCCTGAGGTGGTATGAAAATGTGGGAGCGTACGCTGCTGCTGTGTGTGTCATCTCAGGGTTTCTGTGTGGTCTGGTTGTGTGTTGGAAGAAAAACCACTGTAGGATGTTTATAAAATGAGGGTTTTTCTCGGTCAGCGTGTCTCCCTCCACCTCTGCCATTTTTTTCTCTCCCTCTGTTGCTGTGCTTTGCCAGCCAAACCTTTGTGCTTTGTGCTGCTAAATTCTGGTTGAAGGCATGATATGGTGCATTTGATTGGATTTGTGTGTCCAAGAATCCTCATACTGGGTGTTTAAAAAGAATAACAAAAATAAATGTAAGCTGTAAATGTGATGACCAATGAGGACAGTTGAACAAATAGATCATAAAATATTTAACTGAGGGGAAGGCAAACAGACAGTTCAACAAATGGAGGGAAAAATAGCTGTAATAACTTAGAGAACTCAAGAGCATTGTTTTGTGTTTGTTTTCACACCTTCCATGTTTTGCTTCTTCTGTCACTGATAAGGCCACTTAACATTTTTCATGTCTTGTCTGGATGTCAAAACAAACTAAACCTGCTTTTCATCAACCTTGACTGAACTAAATAAAACTGATAGCCAATAAGCCTTTTTGGAAATGTAAAGAAGGTCTGGTCTTTCATGAAAGTGCATTTACAATTGGCTTATCCTCCTGCTATTGTTGTCTGCGTCTGTTCAGACTTAGTTTAAATCAAAACCCTGGCACCAAATTTTATATTTTGGCTCTTCTTTGTGAGGTTGTCATCTGCATGTCTACATAGTCTTCATATAGTTTGGAGAAGCAGGAAACTAATAGATTCACCAATCAGGCTTATTGTGGTTTATTTATGGTTTCCTTTTAAGTCTGACCTGTCAATTGTGATTTTGACTAATTCAGATTTTGTTTTCCTCCAAAAACTGTCAAGTAATTTTTGATGTGGTCCTGTTTTGACTAGTGCCTAGTAGATTGAGGTCAAGGACTTGGGATTCATAGTGTTCAGGTGTGTCAGGACCAGGTACATTTCCTGTGCCATTACATTGCTGTTTGTTCATTTGTAATATTTTCTTTCCATAATAAATAATTGACTGGCCCTCAAGTTTTAGGATACTTGTTGTCTTAAGTCACAAGAAAGGAAATAGTGTTCATTTTTATGTTCAAGCATCCAGCATGTAGAAGTGAGTGAAGTGCACATTTTGTTATTTTTGGATCATTAGTTTGATGTTTGACTTGAAGAAATTTGATTGAGCTATTGATCTCTGATTAAAGCCAGTCAAGGAAAAAATTAACTGTAATCTCAAGTCAGTTGATTCATGCATTTCCTAAAAGAAACTTTGATAGATCATGTAGGCAGGCTCACAACTACTGTTTTTACTCACTCTCATTTGTTGAAATGGCCAAGTGTTGTGAGCTGATGTTCAAACATATACAAGATACTGAAGCAGAACATAACATCCAATTTATTGACTTTGCTTGATTGTGTCTCTTCCTTTGTAGGGTCCATTTTTTCCTTTGCAGCACATCCAAACCTAGATCCTTTGAACAGCATCTGAGGCATGCAGCTTTTTTCTCCAGTGAGTTTTCTTTTATAAAACAAGGCATAGTTCTCAGCAGTGGGCCTGAAACTGTTTTCCGCAATGTTAACTCAGCTATAAATTTCCTAAGAGAAGCTGAAAAAGTAAAATGCCTCCTTTCACACCACTCGGTCTTGCTACAACCACACCAAAGAACTCCTTTTTGGATAACTTTAGATTTTTGTATGTTTGTGTAGCTCATGTTTGCTGTTGTCGTTGTCATACCCCAGAACCTGATAAGCGCTTGCCAAACAAACACAACACGGGCAACATGAGAGCAGCAGATAAGCGGATCATGCACACGGTCAATACTGACCATACTTGACTATTGCCCTAATAGTGTGTGTCTTCTTTCATTACCAATTGTTTTATGTATGTGTATGTATTTCAGCATGACTCATATACTTTGTGTTTATCAGTATTGTCTCTGTACGCCCTGCAGTCTCACACTCTGTTATAACCCAGCATTGTGCCAGGGGGCTACTTTTCAACAATCACCTTTTCTTTTGCTATCACATCATCATCTCTCTTTTGGCCTCTATCTGTCTCTGCTTCCATGTCTCTCCTGTTTCCCCTGCTTCTCTCTCGCTCTGGTATCTGCTACATCAGCTGACTGTCATATTGTATGTGTCGGTTTGTTAGCTTGCCTCCTTGTGTATGAGAGCAAGGTCAGTCATATGCCTGAAGAAATGAAGCGGGCTTCTGTGGCCAAGTGTTTTAATCAGTTCCTGGACAGAGCTGTGTCAATGCTCTGACAGAAGGCCTGCAGTTGCCAGCTAAACTTGCTTCATGTGGCTGATATTTGCATAACTAAAGAGCTTCTGTTTTGGACTCTTTTTGTGTGTGTCTGTTTATATCTTTGCTTCACGTCTTTCATTTGCATCGTCTCTTATCTCAGTTTCACATCAACCATATGGGTTTCCCCTGTGCGTTGCCGATGACTACGCACCGGCAACGCATGGTTGCTGTTGCCTATGACTGCCATGATATGCAATAACTCAGTAAGCAGAAGAAATGTACAGTAAGGCCATGTTCTGACAGAAGGATGTTTGGCATCCTTCTATCTTTTTAAAGGAAATGTTTATAAAACACCTCATGTTTTTCCTAAAAAATGAGTGTTATTTAGTTATTTTAAAAGGACATTTCTGTAGGAAAATATATCAATTACTTTTTAAAATAGTTTATCTTTTCTTCTGGGTCAACTTAAACATGTTGACCTATGATGTGACAATAATGTGAGGATGATTTTATTTTATTTTTTTAAACCCACAGCACCTTTTTTTTCGCTACGTCACAATCTTGAAAAAAGAATTATCTCAAACACCATCTGGTGAAACCTGATTGGTGCATCTCTAAATCAAACCGTTGAAAAAAGGAGCACCTCAGGTCTGAGATGAGAGATTAACAAAGTTTGCACTTACATAGCCACAAACATAGGCGGGTAAGTTTTTAATGTTAGATGAGAGAGCAAATAGACTTGATGGAGCATTAATCAAATTTAGAATAAGATAAGATGATCCTTATAGAAAAGATCATCTTATAGTAATCAGTTTGGTTGCCTATATTTAGAGTGAATCTGTACAATGTATTGAACTGCAATCGTTACAGGAATGTCATAGGACTAGTTTGATGCAATATATGGTAAGCTATTATACACTTGCTGACCACTTTATTCTCTATACGTGTCCGATTACTGACCATAATAGGTGACTCAGCCAAACATATGGCAGAAAATCAGTGCATAAAGCTGTCTAGATGTCGTGAAGTTCAAACTCTTAATCAGAATGGGATTTAAAGGGATTTAAATGACTTTAAATGTAACGATCTTTGTTTCACAAACTGCTGAACTGAGAAAACGTTGGGTTAACTAACCACGTCTTACATCCGTCCCTGAATGCACAAGAACTCATCAAACCTTTAATCTGACGGACTACAGCAGCAGCAAACCACAGCAGGTGCTTTAGCTTTATCTTAGAACTGGAAACAATTCAATCCAAGGTGGGGAAAAGTCAAATGTGTATAATCACTGCCCTGTTTTAGTACCAGACAAGCATCATTTAAAACACCACAGCCTGCCTGAAGATTGTTTCTGACCATTTCTATCCCTTTATGACTACATAAAATTGAGTTTGTCAACTTCTGATAAACTCAAATTATCTCTCAGAAATGCTAAAACACCTTGTGGGATTAAGATAGCAAAGTTCTAAATGCAAAAGGTGTCCAGCTTATGCATACCATTGTCTCCAGGAAGAGGTTTTCAAAGAGATGCAGTCATGCTTTGCTTGCCAATGATATGAGTTGGGTAGGCTTTGACTACTTTTGATGCCCACACCTGGTACAGATTTCAAGCTCGAAGGTGGTAGGAAAATATTAATGTAAAAAGAATAAGAGAAACAATGTTTTTTTGCAGCTCCACTTTAGGTCATGAGAACACCTTTCATACCTGCAGTTACATGAATGTGACAGGTGTGCAATGAGTTTTTTTGTGGCAAATGTAGCCTACATGCTAGCATGTTCTCTTGACTGTCAAACATGGCATCATACAAAGTTGAACTTCTACTAAGGCTTTTGTGCTAAATAAGAATATAAAACCGCTCTGTGGCATATTCTTTGGCATCTTTAACAGGATAACAATTATTTTGTGAAGAATTAGGAGATATGTGGTCATTGTAATGTCAAGTGCCCACATGAAACCGATTCACTCATCAGGCATCCACACACCTGGACAAGCACATGCATGTATGTGCAGGAACACACTACGATTATACCAATTACAGGATTATAATAGGGTAACTCTCAACAACTGGACCCAACAACGGAAAGTCAAGTGAGCGTCTGTGTCTGTGCTTATCGGTGTGTGTGTGTGTGTGTATTTGGTGGAGCCACTTGGGAGTCAAGGCCCATGCAGAGCACTCGCAGTGCTAATTAGGCAGCTACAACCTAACAGAGTATATCACAGGGAGGAGGAGAGAACAGAGCAGAGAGATGGGCTGAAGTGAGGAACGTGTGCAGGGGAAGGCAGCAGAAGCACAGCTCATCTCCTGAGGTGGTCTGTGGAGGGAGACAAAGAGAGGAGGAGAGAGAGAGTTGTAAGATGATAACAACCAAAATATGTTACATGCAGTAGGGTCCCCAGGCACTGAGAGATTTGCAGTGCAGACTTGTACAATTCAACCAGGTCTGTGTGACATGAAAGCTGGCCTGTGTATGAGTGGCTAGGTGTGTGTGTTTAACGTTTATGTGGCGTAACGTGTACCAAAGAACACCACAGGTGCAGAAACCACACAAAGATCCTTGGCAGGTCTATGTAGAGTTCATGATCTGGAACATCTGTCATTTCTCCCTCTTCTTTTGAAAACAAAAAACAATCATACTGCCACCTTTCTCTTCTGTAACAGATAAGGTTGATGGAAAAAAAGAGTTTAAACAGGATATGGTGGTGATTGTGGTGATAAGTGAGAGATGAGTCCCTCCTCCAGGGAGTGGTGGCCCTGTTGTCTCCCCCCTCAGAAGGGGACTGTGAAAGGCACAGCCATCCAGGCAGCAGCTTGACTTCAGGGGGAAAAGGGCCACAAAGAGCCAGGGACACAGACAGGAGGCTCTTATGTGTGTTTGTGTGGCTGAATGTGTGCCTCTTCATGTGTGGGTTCACACTCTCTAAGCAGCGTTGTGAAGCGTAACCAGACTGTTCTGTCATACGCCCACGCCGGTGTCTCAGAGAACACAACTACACACTTCCCAGATGACATGCACGCACATGCACACAACCACAGCCCCGGCGAGCCGTACCACAGCTGATATGTAATTAACAGACAGAGGAAATGGCCCTGTTGGGGTGGGTTAGGCAGAAGCAGGGTGGGAGGGAACGAAGAAAGTCACCTCAGCTTGTGCCTGCCCTCAAGACACACCGTTCCTCTGTAGCTACGCTGTGTGTGTTTGTGCTGGAGGATTGAAAGGAAGAAGGTGAGAAGAGGGAGATGGATGGTGGCTGGTCTTTTGAATTCTCTGTTTTTGTTGCAAGCTGCTGTCATGCAGGTTGTGGGTGTGGGGTGGGGGGTGACGATGAAGAAGAAAGAAGTGGGAGGTGAGGTATGAATAATAAGCTGTGCACATTCGCATACACAAACTTGTCAGTTGAATTCACACAAGCTAAAAGGAAGGAGGACAGCTCCTTTTGGTTATTGCAGACATTTTGTCCCTGCATTTAGGACAGCGAGAGGAGGGTCGAGTCAGGAGGTGGTGCACTTTGTTCTTCAGCGTAGCGCCATAATGGAGGGCTACTGTATAATGACAGTTCAGACAGTGGTTAAACTCTTTTGTCTACCCGATTGATCTCCTCCAAGCACAGCACCACTTTTCTCTCGGCATCTTCGTCTGTCTTTTGCTTTTTCCCTTATTCTCCAGTGGAATTGCTTTCTTTGATGGCGTCGCTTTGCAGCCACTGTGCGTCTGTTTCAGGATGTCTCTGATATTTGGGGTTTTGTCTTTTGTGTGAGGGTAACAGAGATGGCACTCGAAAGGTGTGCACTCCCGTGCAAACACACACACCGATATGCGTTTATTGTATAGCGCCTGAGGGTGGATTGCTTTGACATCTCATCTCAGAAGTCAAACAAAGCTGGAACTACCAGAGCAGGTTTATCCTGCAGTGCCCCAGGATACGTCTGTATTTCTACGTGCGCTTAGGACTGAGATGATCACAAACATCTAAATGTACAGTTGGTATGCAAGATTTGGTATTTTTGGGTCAAATTCATACTCAACATCATTTTTGTAGACCTGCCAGTGATTACATTATTGTTTGATTGCCATTTTTTGAGGTGATCGGTCTTTGTGCACACTTAGCAGTTTCGTTTTATTTATTTATCATGATAAAACCAGCCGAGCTAAACGCACAAAACTCCCATTTGATTATTTCCTTGTCCTTTTCAGTGAACCTGTTCTACAGCTATGTATGATTCATGGTGGAATATTTGGATAGCTGTATTCTAGTGTAAAATTTTGACATTTATATGAAGATGCTCATTTATTTTCAGAAATGAATATCTTAAAGAGGAAATTTAATCAATTCAGTTACTAGAAAATAAAAGCAGCAAATGTTTTATTGTTTAGCAATCGGCAAAAAAAAGTATAAACACCTATATTTGTCCACACAACTTGAAAATATTCCCTTTACTCTTTGTTGCAGCTTTGGTATGCAAGTGACAGTTATCAGCAGTTTGACACCCGAGTAGTTGATTTTTGTCAGCCACAAAGTTGTGCTTCCTGTGGTTATTCAGTCAGTTATAGTAGGTGTGACTTTGGCCTGTGTTACATCTCGTTCTGCTCAGTTGGTTTCATCCACATCTCTGTTTGGCTGGTTATTTTTAGACGCCCTCATTTAGTTTCATTTCTCTGTCTTAAGCCTGAAGTTTCCTTGATGATCACTGGACTTCTTAAATACCTTTTTCTCAGCCCTTTTAATCACCTGTCAGCACATTCTCAGCCAACCATCCTAGCTGACATGTTCTCACCAGGCCGACTGTAAAATCCCTCCTGCAGTCAGAGACTGAGTGACTTGCTCCTTTCAGCAGAGAGCATGAAGTTGCTGCTCCTGGATGAGGAATGCTTTTCCATTTAGTGACACGTCTTTTGAATGCTAAGAAACTGTGACCTAAAACATAATCATGAGAAGTTTGTGTGTTTGCTACGTCACATCATGTTGGATGTTGGTGTGATGTTACCTGAAGCTACTTAAATAAGCAGTTTAGTCTGGAAAGGCACAAATAGACCAAAGATCGGAACTGAACAATTGCTACTCTTAGTCTAATATTAAAAAATCTATTATTTTTTTCCATTCCTGTATTTTCTCAAAACATAGATACTCCCATCGCTTTTTGTTTTTTAAACCACGTCATTTGTTGACCCTTTTTTAGTTTCTTAGTTAACAATCCAGTAGAGGCTCATATTGATTTAATGCATAGACAGGAATGATCTTGTAATTCCTTCATTTTTAGGTGCTACCTCTGTTAAAAAAACAGCTTCACACGTTTTCTCTTTGATATTGTATTGACTACAAGTATTTCACAGACCTTAAGGCAGAAAAGAAATGCTTCAGATAACATTTGAAGCAGGAGTAAGTGTGGGGTTTTTTTGTTGTTTTTTTTCATTCTGGCAACTGCAGCTCTGACACTACAGGAATGATGATCAGAAAACAGTGATCAAGTCTCATGTTTGAGGAAAGTAATTACAGGGACGTAGGTGTGGAACAAAGCAACAAAGCTGCAGAAGTATTCAATGCGCGAACTAGTTTATTGCCAAGACATTTTTATTGCTCATTTGAGGGCAGGGCACTCACCGGCTTGGCTCTGTTCCTAAGCAGCGCCTCAGTATTGGAGCTAAAGTGTGCTTTTCTAAGCCTCTATAAAATGGTTTATCTATGTTGTGTGTGTGCAATCAATACACAGTAGCTAGAGGTGGTGCACCTTTGGTCTGTGCAGCGTTAGACTTTGTCAAGCCATCCTGGTGACTGGATCGAGTTGATGGGCCAGCTGCACTGCGCTGCTAGTTTTAACAAGCTGATAGGCAAATCCCTTCCTGGTTAAAGATTAACCACCCGCTTGAGCTGCCATTGCATTATCTCTCAACTGGCCAAGGCACACAGGAGCCAGGGGGATTTGCTTTGTGTGTGTGTGTGTGTGTGTGTGTGTAAGAGAGAGGGAGGGTAATCTGCATTCCAACCACAAAAGGGTGGAACATAGTGTGTCTGTCAGTGCATTTGAAAATGGGAGTAAGCGATCGACTTTTCTACCAGCTGGGTGTTAAAACTGTGTGTTTACTGTATGCCATTTACCAGTCAATCTATTTGCTATTGTGTGTGTGTGTACTTCTTTATGTGGCGTAGAACATTCTCTGGTAAATTCATTAACCTTCTGAAGACCGATGGGACTCATGAGGGCCAAAACCTGGTCCTAATGTGGTAGACCCCCTTTCTTTAGGGTAAGTGTTGGGAAGTATGATGTCAGTTGAGTTTTAGCTAAGGCTAGAGCTAGGAATAAACTGGTAATGGTTAGAATAAGTGTTTGGGTTCAGCATGAATGACGTGACTATTATGAATGGAAGTTAATATGGAGTCCTATGTGTGTAGAAACACAAAATTGTTTGTGTGTAAATTAACCAAGTGTTGCGTTTTTGGGTGTATCCTGTTTACACGATGTCTGTTGTAATCTAACTTCTTCTTTCAATGGCTTGTTTTGTTTTCCCTGAGGGCGTAGCAGCACCCAAAGAGTTAATTGCATCAGGAAGACCTCTGATTAACCCTTAGGTTACCAGGAAATTATTATTTCATTTGGCTTCAGATCCAAAATATCGTACTTATGTGAGCTTTGCATTAGGATTTTTAGCCGTGGTATTGGATTTGCCCTTTGTCCCTTGCAAAATCCCCAACAGTATCATTTTTAATCTGTTTTTCCTTTTGTGTATCAGTAGCTCTGAGGTCTGTGACATATGCTGTGTAGCTGCCTGATTAACTGTAACACAATGCCATCTGCTGGATGCTTGAAGAACAGATAAATCCTGTGACGTTGAAACCCTAAATGTTTGCTCACTTGTATGAAAATTCCTTCGAAATTTTTCACCATAAGCTGCATCATATCATACATTTCCTCATTAGTTCTAGTGACATGGCAGCTTTAGCTTGAGTGTTGCTTGCTTTTCCCCTTTTGAAAGAGAAATGATTAAAGGTTTGCTGTTGCTTGATGGGTTGGACCATTATTCACGCGTGTAGTAATATTCTTATTGTTAGAGGTTATAACTGTTAGGGGTTTATTTTATTTTATTTTTTTTATCATTTTCTTGCCTACATTGTGTCTAAACTGTCAAAAGCTGACAGAAAAAAATAAAGAAACCAGTAAGAGACTAATCAGGTAGAAGCAAAAGCTATGATAGCACTGTGCAGTCACTGGTGTATCTTTGCTTTAAAAAAGTTATTTTATCCCATAATTGTTACATTATAACATTTGTATAGATGTTAAAGTCTTTGTAATTAAATGCCAGACATTGCCATTTCTGGATCTGTCTTCATATGCGTGAGGCATTGAAGAATCTCCTCAACACCTCTTCCCAACATTAGAGCTGCATGTCAGTTCAACAGCAGAATGCTGGCTGGAACTTATTAACCATCTAGAATTAGATAGTTATGATGACAACAGAAAGGTACAGTATGTCATTCTGACCTACAAGCAACCTACAAGCATTTGAGAAAGATAATAAATTTTAGATATTTATTTTGTAATTTTGTTGAAGACTGTACCTCAAAATTGAACTAAAAATTTTAAAGAAGCAGGAAAAATACTTTTCTATTTTAATTAAAATCACTTAAATCATGTTGCTGTTGATTTACACATTGACAATGTTCTGTAAATGAAGGCCTTTATCAACTAAATAAGAACTAAGCAGACACTATCCTCCCAAACCATCAGGATTCTTTAAGATTAGGGTGTAAAGGTGTGAAGCACGATGGTGTATTTTAAAGTGTCTGTCTGCAGTGTAACCCTGGTCTGGGTGTCTCTATCTGTATCAGTCACATGCTCTATCACCCTTCTGAGTAAAGCAGCAAAGTGATGGAAGGAGGAAATGACTAAAGAAACAACTCATTCTCACCCCTGCAATAACAGCAGGACCCGTGAAGCGGAAGTCTAACCTACGCTTTCACCCTTTTTCCTGAGCCCTCCTCCTCACAAACACTTACAAGCAATTGTTATCAGGATGGAGGGGGCTGGTGTGGAATTGTATCAGTATCTTTTGTTGTGTGTTGTTAGATAGCCGGTCCACATTTTTGACATAGCTTCCTGGTTTGAGAGTAGTGGTGAGTGTTAAATTGGAGAGAAATCATTTCTTGGCTATTTCCAGGTGGAGTTGGGTTGTTTATGAGAAGAATGCTTTATTACAAAAGGTTTTCTTTCCCAAGCAGTCAGGCTTGACACAGGTCAAGACATGTCATCTTTTTTTTTTTTCTTGTTGCTCCATGTGGGACGGTTCACATGTGTAAGTAACCCATACACTCCCACCCATACACGTCTATGTACACCACCACCCATTCTGTGTGAGATTCTCCCTGGCAATGGGGTCACATATAGTGACCGACCGAGTGCCCTCCCTGACTTTTCTTCCCTCCCCCTCCTCCACTCTGCCGTGGCAGGGCATGCATGCCTGTGTCTGTTATCTACAAATGGCTGAGGAATTATAGGTTGAGAGGGGAGGAGGAGGAGTGAGGGAAGGAGGGCGGGGGCGAAGGGATGAGGTCATGTGACATCGCAGCAGCTGCTTGCCTAAGAATTTCTGTTTTCTCACTTGGGGAGAGAGCTTGAACAGGGAGGGGAGAGATAGGCAAGCTGTGTAGTGTGTTGCTTTGTTAGATAAGCTTTTTAAACAGTCTGTGAGAGGCAGGAAGGCAGGCTGGCCGGGAGGGTGCGGGTGGATGGCTGAGAGAAGATAGAAAGAGGAGTACAGGAAGATGGTGTGTGTCCTGTTGGTGTCTACCAGCGTGTGCTGGGATGGGCTCGACGTGAAGATGCAGCCGTGGGGGATCCAGGCGGCTCCACTTCTTTGTGCAGTAAGAAGCTCACACCATCTGCTTTTTGATCTCACTGAGGGATTTATGAACCGCTGCCAGACCTCTAGATGTGTGCATTTATCAAGCTCTTGTCTGTGTCATCTTTCTCTCGCTGTTACCCTCATTTGCCTGTCTGTGCTGTGGCTTCATGTGTGTGGTTTATTACTCTGTGGCTGGTTAGAGTCACAGAAAGTTGAGGGTAGATTTCTCCTACTTCCGTATCTGGCTTTTTCAGACAGATTCTTTTGCAAGAGAAAGGAGCCTGAAGTGCATTGTCTTGACAAAGTCGGGCTGTTAAACCGACTCAGCACTGCTGTGTTTGTTCTGCAGACAGTAGTCATTGTTGATTCCATTATTAATTGTTTGCTGGGTTCATTCAGAGTGCACTGGGTAACTGGGAGGTTACGAGCAGGACAACTCAAAACGCTATTTACCATCTCATTCCTGACTTGCTACTGTGTGTGAGTGTGTGTCCAAACACTCACAAGGTGCTGAGCTTCTGCTGTCTTCTCAGGAGGGAACGTGATCTTTTTATAGCCCTCTCAACCCCTGGGGTAAACCCAGATATAACTCCTACTAATCTAATTGTGCTGTTGATAAACCCGCAGCCCACTTTTTATTCTCTTATGAATGTCATATTGTTAGTGAATGATGATTTGCCACTATTTTGGGGGGTTTTCTTGTGTGATTCCCAGCCTATGTGATTTGATAATACTTCTGGCTTGCTCAACCTGATCTTGTCTGAACTTACATTGTCCTCTGAGCCACCCCTATTTGTGTGTGTGTGCTTGTTTTGCCTGAGCACGTAGGGCTATCAGGCTCCGCTCTGGCATTTAGGGATTTCACTGACAGAGAGGCTGTCAGCATGGTTCGTTTTACAAGACACACACACTGACACACATCGTATATGTACAGGAAGAGAAGGGATAGCTCTCCTGACACTGTCACAATCCTCTGTCTGCTGCAAAACTTGGTCTTTTTTCAGATTTACTAGCATTTTTCTTTTGACAAGTTAAAAATAATTAAAAATAATTTGAATACATTGTTTAATTTCTTGAATTTGTTTTTAAATATTTGTCTTTTATATGCAGATGCTGGATCAGTTTTCATACAGACCTTTAAAAAAGTTACAGTGTTAATACTGGAAGGTATCCTCCATTGTACCATTACTGTAGTTTTAATGAGATGTAAAAGAAAGTGCCCAGGAATTTCCTCTGGGTGTTTATAGAATATCCCCTTCCCCCACCTGTTGCTGTGCATTCCAATTAAGCTGCCTGAAGAAGGTAGTTATATATATTTCTTATTTCTTATCAAAAACTTGTATCTGACTGATCAGTCACATTGATCAAATTTGATAGGGTCAAGGACATACGCTTTGATGCAAAAATGTGGAAAATCTGTTTACCTTTTCTGGTGAATTTAAAACTAATGCCTCTATCAATTAATCTACAGAACATCTTTTTTGTGTTATATTCCTTAGTAAAAGAATATCTGAGTTACTCAGAACCCGCATGCCAGACCTTAAAGAAGCCTTGAAATCAATATCAGCCAGAGCAAGCCTCCTTGACACAGTTTTCTTTATCACACTTGCAGATAGGAAGAATTGGGCTGTTAAAAAATGAAGAATAAAACTATGTCGAAACTTAAAGAGTTCCATCTTTAGCTTAAAACTTCAATCGCAAGCTTCAATCTTCCTGTAAATGTCATGAAACCATAAAACCTCAATATTTCTACTCAGACTTTTTTCTTAAATAATGTTTGTTGTGGAGATTCACTGCTACTGGATGTGAATTTTCTCACATTTATGGCTGCGAGAGAGAAAGTCAGGTTGGTATGGAGCATGCTCAATAGTGTAAACTGTGACAGCAGGCCTCTGGTGGCCATGCGTGCATACTACTGAGGGGGTTTTTTGAGCAAAAGAAGAGCGACCTGCCCTTCTAACCTTCCACCTCTGACCGTAGGACGTATGACCCTGAATCCCCATCCTCTCCAGCTGTCACAGACACCCACCATCACAATCTGCCCTGCCTGACTCTATCAAAGGAAACAGCCAAATGCCTTTTACTTCTCGCTCATGTTTATCTGCATTATTCCTCTAATATTAATTTCCATTGAAGCTATTTTTATCTGCAAAGTAGCTTTTGTTTAACTTAAGAAAGAAAGTTAGATTTTTTTTATTATTATTGTTTAGTTGTGCACATAATTAATACTTCCCACCCTCCTTTCTTTCTGTTTGCGTTTTTAGGCATGAGCCATGAGCCAAAGTCACCATCATTAGGAATGATCTCAACGGCGACCCGTACAACGGCGACGGTCAGCCCCCTCACCCCGTCACCTCTGAACGGCTCCATCGTAGCAAATGGAAGCCCAGCTGCCCAGTCATCCCACTCTGGATTCGCTGCAGCCCTCCGTAAACTGGCAAAACAGGCAGAAGAACCTCGAGGTAAAGCTAAAACCTGGTGCGACTACGATCGATTCCTGCCTTGTTCTAATGGATGTTTGAAGTTATTTCAGGAGGAAAAAAAGATTTCCATTATTAAGAATGTACTGCTAATATGAATCATGTGGTATCCCCGCTGTATTAAATTTGATGTTGTCCCTGGAGATAGGTGGTGTGATGAGGAGCCACTCCAACTGACCCATTTAATTTGCTGTGTGCGAGTCCATATGCTTGGATGCACTTGTCACTGCGTCTCTTGACTCTTCAGTTCATTGTCATAAGAGACCGTTTGTCACAAAAAGGCAGATTTCCCATCTAATCTATAAATAAGAAAAACTAGATATACATAAGATTTCCATGCACCCCTTTTGGATTCACCTATCAGACAAAGCATTTAGATTAAGGGTTTTTAAAAAATTGCTGATGAAACCAAATTTTTCCATCATCCTGTTCTTACAGCTTAATGTTATTTTTAAAGAGAACGTTCTAGCCATACCCTAAGGCAGCGCTTAGAGGAGGCCACTGAGTTTTTCTCTTTAGAGATGTTCTGATCAATCATCCACAGATGGAAATCAGTCCATTTTCCCTTGATCAGCTTTGATCTGCGATTGGGGCATCAAATTCTAAAGAAACATCAGATTTTCTTTTTAATCCTGTCCATGAAGTCCGTCAAAACTAAGAACTCTCTCCAGTATCAGGCTATAAACCATTAACAATAAGCCTTTGAGCAGTTGGGACCATATTATGCCTTTTAGCGATGCAGAAATGTAGGATATTTTGTTGGATTTAAAACCACCACATCTTCTAAAAAGTCTGTTATAAGTCTGATCTTAAAGGTAATAAGAAATTACGATCGGCTAGAAAAAGTCTGAGCAGTTCATCATTCAAAGAATTGTGGAAATATTTTAGGTGCCTTCTGAAAAGGAAAATCTTTGCTCCATTTCCCTTGGCACTAAATAAGCTGTGCTACACCGTTATTCCCGACTTTGTTGCTGCTCCTAAATCAGAAGGACCCCTCCCAGTTAGAAGTCCCTGGACAATTTGCTCCCCAACCCACAGAGGTCTGGGACCCAGAACCTCTAAGATGATTTATTACCTCTATAGAGCCAGCTTCTCTTTACCTCTCTTTCCATCTTACAGTCCTTTATCTGTCCTCGCTGCTTTAGCCTTGTATATCAAATACAAAATTTCACCTAGAAAATTCAGTCTTGCACTTTACTTTTATAAAGAACCCATTTCTTTTCATTCAAAATGTTCCATCTTAGTTCTATTGCATGCCCCCTTTTTCATAGTAATGACTTTTAATATTTTGTTTTACACTATGTGAGGTGTGCACAGCGCTTTTGGTAATTCAAAATTGACTGCAGAAAGAGGTGCCTTTTTCCCTTTCAAGAGCAGATGTAGCTCATTTTTACTAAAAGCACATTGCCTTTGTTATCTCTGAGGACTACACAGCCTGGTTGGAGTAGGTAGTGAGGTGTCAGTGAGTCAGCTGTTGGGCATACAGCAAGGTGCAACTGTCTGTGTAGGAAGCTTTGTGTTTCCAGGGTGGGCAGAGAGTCATATGGCTCCTGAGCTCAAGTCATTTTTCTGTCTACAGTCTGTATTTATAGCCAACACACACCCAAACACCCCCACATGTATAAACAGTTGTCTTTGCAATGGTATAAGCTTTGTGATTTCTTTGCATGCTGCAGCCTGCTATCCTTTCATTACCTTTTGACTCAACCTCCTCTTCTCTTTCCCACCCTGTGGTGTTTGCTTTCAGGGGCAATATATGTATGAGAGATGTAATGACTCACGTTCTAAGGCTTTAAGGAATTAGCTTAGTTTGAGCACTAGTATTGCAGCGACCAGCCACTGAACTGATTTAAGACCCGGAGCATGGCTGCTGTTTATATACACACCCACACACACGTGCGTGCACGCACACAGTCGCATACATCGTCACTTCTCTGAGGCAAGCATAATGAATAGCTCTGTGTTTTGAGAGCTGTGTTGAAGAGGGGAGGTGATGGATAATGAGTATCGGAGCAGCATAAAGGACACTCTCATCCAGCGTACGCTCACATGTGTAAGCAAATCCGCGCAGACGCAGCCAGCACGCTGCCTCAGAAAAGCAGACCTCCTGATATCTGATTAATTAAGCCGATCTGGGTTTAATCATCTCGGTTGTTTCTTCTCCGCTCTCTGCTTAGACACACAAACACGGAAAGAGTTTTACAGCTGGAGAGAAAATGAAGCGAGGGGGAATAAAGGTATTCAGGGTAGATGGAATGAACCGAACTGGCTAGATAAAAGGATTAGGAAGTAATTAGTAGATTTGTGAAAACCAGAAGTGTCGGTTATAAAGTGTGCGTGTGGGGGTGTGTGTTGGGGTGTGCATGTGTGTGGCCAGAGGCTTCCCTTGTTTCTGGGAGCTCAGAGCATGCTGGGACAGTGGGGCAGTGTGTCGCTGACCTCTCCATCTGGAGCCTGCCTGGAGCTTGCACTGCCTTGCTGTGCTCAGTGTAGGGGTGTGTGTGTGTGTTTCTCAAAGGCAGAAACCCTTCAGGCTGTTACTGTCCCTGAAACACTCACAAACCAGCTTTTTTCCTTTACCTTCCCTCTGTCTTTCTATGCACCCTTCTCATGAGTAAGATCACAAATGAGGCATTATTTATCTGGATATACAGTTTGTACAGTCAGCAGAAGCCACTATGTATTGCTGCTCTTATTTCCACCCGCCATCTTGTACCGTCTTCCTTTCTCTCACTGGCACAGCAACACACATACTGTCTGGGTGCGTGTGTGTGTGTGTGTGCATGATCTCCCCTCCCCCCAACTCAGTGATGCAGATTACAGGCTTTGTGTTGTGTTGTCAGTGCATGTCCAAGACTGTAGTAGCAGGTGTGTGCAGCGTTTGTGTGTGTTAGCATGTGTTTGTGTGTTACGAGTGCACGTGTTGAGGCTTGTGCTGTTTGGGGTGGCATATGGATGCAGGGCTGGCTGGGCACTGCTATGCACACCAGGTGTGAAATGGACTGTTTAATTAAGTGCTGATGTTGTTGTAATGCATGCTGGGAGGGAGGACTGGGGAGGTGGGGGTGAGGAGGGTGTGTTGGTGGAGGGGGTGGAGGAGAGCAGCCACTTTTTGGCATGATGAGACGTATGCCTGCCCAGCCGTTCCGACAGAGGTGATGGTGGTGGCAGCCGCGGGTTGGGAGGGGTTGGGCAACATTAAAGCCCTTTTTGTGTGTTTCTCTTTAGAGCCTATCGAGGGACAGGAGAGTCGGTGTGTGTGAATGAAAGGACCCACTGAAAACTCCGGGCGGCTTTTTTTTTACAGGGTCACTGGTTAATGTAAAATGTATTGGCTGTGCAGGGACACTTGGCCGCTGCGTCTGACCACAGATTGCTTGGTTTGTTTATTGCTTCTGCTCCCTGATTGTGTGTGTGTGCATGTGGATCAGCTTGAGCAATCAAGTGAGGAGGCTCTCGGAGAGAATGGGGTCTGGTAATAGAGGAGACGATGGAGAAAGGAGTTTCACATTAATCATATAGAGCTAGGCACTGAGACAGGATTCTCCTTTTATCTCTTTTGTTCCTTTTTCCTTCTGTCTCTTGCTGCTCTATCCCTTTTTCTCTCCCTGTAACCCTCTTCCAGACCTCATCATCACACAACATGCACCCCACCATATCAAGGAAGTGACAGTCCCGTTAATGAAGTGCAGGTTGAGAGCTGATGAGCCCGTTTTAGACTCTAGGGATGAAAGCCTTTGCTCCGTTCCTCCTCTTCCAGCTCTCTGCAGGCCCAGCATGTGTGGCCATCTTCCCTCTATAGATAGAAGGGGAGGAGCATATGGCAGTGATGAGACCATGCTGATGCCAGTCACATGTCTTGCGTGCAGGGTTTTTGCCTATCACGTGGTAGCGTGATGAGAGGGAGAGGCACTGGGAAGAGGAGGGCTGATAATGGTCCACAAGGAAATCTTAAGAGGATGGTAAAGACTTGAGGAGTCTGGAGAAGTGTGTGGAAGGATGGAAGCAGAAGGTTGAAGAAAGAAAGAAACTTACAAAATCTTCACTTTTTCATGTTATATATAAATCACAAGCATTAATGTATTTATTAGGCTTTTATTTTATAGACTAAAAGTTTTTTGCAAATAAAATTCTGATTTGTGGACCTTTCTATAATTTCATCTTAGTATAAATAGAGTTGGTAAGTGAAGTCCTGACAGGTTCTTTTAGTTGGCTATCAGAAACATAAAACATACTAAACACAGAGGACCACAGTTGGTCAATAATATCTCGACCTTAACACATACAGAAAATATGAATATAGCATAACTGCAAACATACAAAGCCATGAATCCACCTAAGCTAGGTGGAAAAGGGGAGAATTATTCAGAGGAGCAGTATAGACTCTGGAAGGACACTCTGCAAAGATCCATGGCTCAGATAGAATATGTTGACTGGACAACTATTAGAGATGGATTCCACAAATCTGGCCACTAGAGATGAGTAAAAAGATACTTTGTGCACTGTTAAAAAATAAAGTGGTAAAGGTATCAACATACTTTGGTGGTGATTCTTTTTAGCAGAAATAGAAAAGCTGGAATGGGTAGACTAGTAGATAATGTCCATCTCACTGAACTTGAGCTGTTTTGCTAAGTAACAACTCAGATGAGCTAAAATGAGCTATAATTTCAGTCTCTAGATCTTCAGTACTGGTAGAGACCCTTGCAGCACTAGTTGGAGCAAAATTTAGATTTTGGACTGCATTAAATCAGGGAGCTGAACACATGCATGATTATATTTGTGACCTTTATCTGTAAAGTAATCTTTAAACCATTTGTCCTCATCCTTTCACGTCAATGTGCTTCACAGGTATATTAAACTCCAATAAAATTACACTTCTGGTTAAGTGACAAAATGTGACAGTTCAAGATGTGTGGATCCTTTTCGTAAGCCACTGTCTGCAAATGAATGCTGTAATGTAGCCAGTTTAACAAAAAATCTCAATGAATAGTAATTTATTGTATATACATATTTTTTAATTGAGCTTTAAGGCTGACAGATCTTCGTCTGGTTGGCAGGCTCTGTGTCTGAACAGAAGGAAAATGAAGTAGGGGGTATGAAGAGGTGGTGTGTAGGGGTGCTGTTCAAAAGGAGGAGTTGGAAACGATAAAAGAATAATAGCTGTTGGTGTGTTTGTGTTTTTCCTCTCAGTCTATAATGCGTGTGCCCATTGAGGAAGGATGCTTTGAAGTATACGCAGATTCTCCAAGCTGTAAGAAGAGAATGAAGCTGTTGGTTGAAGGCTCTTGTCTCTTTTATTTCCACCCTTCCCTTACCTGCTCCCCTTCCTGCTCTTAATTATTTAGTCTGCCCTGCCTCTTCTTTGGTCTGTACTGCCTCCACGATGAAGAGGACAAGGAGATGGAGGGGGGCATCAGACGGAGGTGGGGGTAGATGTAGTGCAGCTCTGTTGCTTAGCAGTAGAGTATCACTGTGAACACCCCCCCTCACCTCAACACCACCTCTCTCCAACTCCCCCAGCTCTGGCTTTATTTGCTTCCCCATCCTTGTGTATGCATGTTGCGGGTGTGCATGTGTGTGTGATGACTGAATAGGCTGTGACACTAGAGCTGTATTAAGTGTAGCTCTGTTCCCCAGGCTGAGTGGGCTGCTATTGATTGGCCTAGTCTTGTAGGGGAGAGTAATGGCTCTCCGAGGTGAGGTGGGGAGGGTGGGAGGATTAGGCCACTAATTGCTATTGTGCAGACAAGATATGACTGCCCCCACCCCAACCCCATCCACCACTCACACATCTGCACCCCTTATCTCTGCTTTCCTCTCTGGTCTCTCTCTCCCATCTATTACCTTTCTCTTTTTTTCTATTTTTTTTAAACTAATCACTCCCCATCTCCCATCATTTTTCATTTTCATGTCTCTCCACACATGTCACTGCCATCTCTTCATCACACGTCTTTTTTCATGCTGTCTCCTGCCAGTCCTGCCGCTCCACCACTCATAGATTTTTTTATAGATTTTTTTGAAGTTAGAAATTACCTCGATGCTATCATTGATCCCTTCAATAGTAAAATTCTCCCCCATGTCTTCACGGCACCTACTGTGAAATGACGACGTCTATTATGGTTTTGTTACCATGGAAACCAAAGCTGAGAAGAAATTTGGATAGAAGGCGGACCTGAAACCGACCCGGGGTTTCTGCTCCTTACAAATTTAAAATAAGCACACTGTTGCATGAAAACGTGCTACCTGCGCACCAAAGCTCTCATCTCTCATTGTCCTTTCGGCAGCGCCGTCCCACCGAGAGGGTTGTGACCCAGTTTGACTGTGTAATGCTGTACTTCCTCTGAGAGTTGATGATATACAGCACACTGCGCTGTCATAAGAAGGGGGAGAGAGGCTTGTAGAAGAAGAACAAAGACAGCTTATCAGTAAAAAAGCGGGAAGACAGGAACGTCAATAAAGGAAGATAGAAGGATAGGAACAGTAGAAAGAGGATGTAGTTGGGAGCAACAGAAGGCTACCGGAGCGGAGGTTAAGGCTGTTATGGTTAGGAAGATGAAAGTCTAAACAAAGACATGTGAATGTGGGGACATCATATTGGAGGTTTTGTAGCCAGGGAGAGAGAAAGGGAGATCTGCTGAAAGTGAGGCATGTGACCAGTCCGTGACCCCACGCTACAGGGTTTCCCTGGAGGGCTTTGTTAATGTGGCACAGCTACATCACAGCAGAGGAGCTCATTGGACTAGCTTTTCACCACCTGCTGTGCATGTGCATGTATGGAGGGAATGGGAGGTGGGCACATATGTGCCTGTAAGCACAGCATATAAATACAGTATTGGTGTTGACATTCATACAGTGTGTTCTTATAGTTTTATGTCCGGCAAGTCTTGAATAATTAAACTGAATCAAACATGCCCATCCAGCTTGAAAAGAATATAGCATCCCTTGCAAAATAATATCCATTAACTATAGCCAAATTTGGTCAAATTGCAAGCAGAAGATAACATTTAAAATGAGGTTTTATGTCACACACAAATGATCTCATAATTGTCAAGTGGGAGACAAGGGATAGATGCTTTTCAACATTTTTTAAGTTAAAACATTTGAACTTTTCGACCTGCATGTGTGTTTCAACTGCCTTTAGATGTTATTTAATTAGTAAACAGAGTCTAACTGTGTTTAATTTTGCCTCTGTATAAATACAGTCATTCTATGAAGACCTCAGAGGTTTGCTAGAGAAAGAGAACATTTCTGAACTAACATTATCGGGTTAAGTTGTGATAAAGTTAAAGGCAGGTTTTGGCTACAAAACAGTATCCCAAGTATTGAACATCTAACAGTTCGATCCATCATGCAGAAATAGAAAGAATATTGTGTAACTGCTAACCTTTCAAGGTTGGGCAAGGATAGCATTAATCAGAACATCAACCAAGAGGCCCAGGGTATCTGGAGGATTTCCAGAGATCCACTGCTCTGATGGGAGAATCTCTTGACAGGACAAGTGCTTGTTGTGCTTGTTGTGTTGTGCTCTGAAGCAGTTCAGAGTTGATGGGACATTTGCTTGACAATTCAAAGAAAAACAGTTAAGAGGCTTCAACATACAGTATTTGCCACTGGGGTGGAAATGATCATCCAGCTACACACTAAACATACAACTAGAGCTGCAATGGAAGCATATTTGGATCAAAGCATATTCATGTGTTAAACTAGTGAAATCAGAACCAAAATCCCATTGAGAATTTGTGGGATTTGAACATTTTCAAGACTTGAACATTTCTATTTAGACACTCTCCAGCTAATCTGAGTCACCCTGAGTTATTTTGGAAAGAAGAGTAAACATGTCTGCCTATAAATGTGCAAAGCTGGTACAGATGTTCCCGAAATGACTTCCCACTGCAACTGCAGTGAAAGGTGGGTAGAAGGCAGATCTGAAACTGGCCTGGCAAATAGTATTGACTCAGTGAGGCTGAATGCATACGCATATCACACGTAAATGCTATGCGTATCATTTTCTATTTTAATTTTTTAAAAACAATGTAAAACTATGCATCATCTTCATAATTATTCATACCACTGTGTCTGTCTGTCATATAACGTTCTAACAAAATATGTCATACGGATTTGTTTATGATAAATTGCATGTCAGGGTGCAACTTGTTACATGCAAGTGTTACATCTGGCTTTTTTTTCCTTGTTTTTCTTCTTAGAAAAAAAACCCCTTCTCAGCAGGTGATATTTTTCTGACTTTGTTTTGTTTTTATTTTTCTTCAGCTGCATCCTCCATCAGCAGTGAGTCGTCTCCAGTCTCCTCTCCGGCCACCAACCACAGCTCTCCAGTCAGTACACCCAAGAGAGGTCCTCTTGGTCCAGGACATGTGCTGGTTCCCCCAGCAGGTCACAGTGTGCCAAACACTCCACCTGTAGTCACCATAGCTCCTACAAAAACAAGCAACGGCCTGTGGAGGAACGAGGGCCGGCAGGTAAATTAACATTTAAAAAGCCTTTCACACTGACATTGTGTCTATCTGTTTTCCCCCCATATCTAGTTGCTTTAGTTTGCTTCAAATGCCTTTTTTTCCTGATTCTTACTGTTGTGTTCAAATCTTCTCATTGTTCAACTTGCCTTCAAGCACAATCTACACGCACCAGATGGACTTTTCAGGCTTCAGTGGATTTTCTTGCAGCATGAAGCTCATGACGTGTCAGTATATACTTGACATATGTGTCTGTGACATAGCTGACAGGTCTATGAGTGTAGCTCCACCAACTCACTGGCTCCATGCATTAAACAATGTCAGCTGCCACTGGGACAAGGAGGTGACGGCAATATTAGCAGCCAACATCTGTGCCTCTCTGTGCCCACTCCCATTCTGTCCTGGGATCAGTCTCTCCTCAGTCTTAGGGTTAAGACTGGAAGTTCTCCAACCCAACCCTCAGCAGTCAAAATGATCCTCAGCCCCATCACCCCGTTGCACACTCTTAAGTTACATCGTGGAAGTGAGAGAAAGTGGGAGAGCTGCTTGCTTTGATAAGAAGTGGATTATGGATTATGGCTGCACTTTAAGGCTTCTTATCTCAACTCTGGACTAATGGTTAAGGCCAAGTGCACGGTCATGAACAGCACTCAACAACATGCTGAAATTCTCTAAGACATTTAGATGATTCCCTGGGGACAGACAGAAGAGGGACAGTTAGCGCTGGGCAAAGAGGTCAGTTAACAGCAATGTGCAGTGTTGTTTGAGCCATTGTCCTCTCCCCTGAATGCCCCTCTGAACCTCACAATCTGCAACCACAGCTTTGTCAAAATGACCCGTCTGCATTTCAAGGGTCAGCCAGTGCAAGGAGGGGCCGGATGAATGAAGCTGTCCTTTGGAAAAAATTCATAATTTTTGCCATTCTTGCAACAAAGCAGCTTCACATAGCAGTAGGAAAAAATATATCATCCCATCATACCTTAGTGTATGCACCGCTTATATTTCCTAACCGTATGCATATGTGTGTGCTTTTGCATGGCAGCTATGATTGTATCTCTTAGAGGTCACACTGAAACCGAAGAGGTCAGGACACTGGGTTTGCGCTATCCCCAAAAGCAGTTGAAGGCCACGTTGCCAAAGAATGAGAAGGTTAAGGGAGGTGATAGTGGCAAGAGGTTAGGCTAAGGGGTCAGAGGTTGGGGTTGAACAGCAGGAGAGATGCATCATGAAAGCCGGCATCTACGACATTTCTGCTGCAACCATGAAGTGAACCTCAGGACTATAAAAACACACATCACGAAAATATTTTTTCACAAAGAAGATAGTATATCAGGCTTTTTTAATACAGGGTAGCACTCTATGGTTACAAAAAGACGAAATGGTCTCATTCAGAGGCACAAGTGTGTTTTCTGCATCCCCTGTAAAGTGTCTGATAAAAACATTTTTTTTTTCCTGTGGGCAAAAATGTTTGTGTCCTCTTTTGTGCATTAGAAGGGTATTTTAGAATCTCTTGCTGAGATATGAGTCTTTCAGAGGTGGGGGTGACAGGCAGTGCAGTGAAGTAGGGAGGCCTTGGTGCGTTGGCATTTTGCTTTAATGACTGCGGGAGTCTGCTCCCGCTGCTGCCTGTAATTGCTTTATAATTGGCAATTTGGATTCATGGCTCCATCTGAGAGGCATAAACGAGCACTCTACAATGCGCGGGGTCTCCCACCCTAGCTGAGGGTTACAGGGGCCTAGATTCCACAGAGGAAGAAGGTTGTTAATGGATGTGTCTTTGGAGTTTGAGTGCTTGTGTTTGTTAGTTAGTGTGTGCAAAGTGATGGACTACTGGTAAAGAGTGCATTTTCAATAAGGAAGAACTCAAATGGTATGACTGGTTGGAAGTATAGGTGCCTGAGTGAATAAGTGCTGTGGGCCTTACCAAAGGTCTGACCTGTTAGACCTACGCCTTTGCATACCCTTCTGACTGTGTATCTACATACATTCAGCAGGATCCCAAGGACCAAGGTCAGGAAACGGAGATGAACAGAGTCTCAAAGCTGTGTTGTAAGGAGATATTATAACTAGGGATTGGTCAGTTATTTGAATCATGGTGTACCAAGGTGTTTAAAGTGGATGTATATACAAAGTATAGAGAAATGCTGATGGATGCTCAGTATAAGGGATTGCCACAATGTTTATGACTCGATGCAATCAGCTGTTCGCTGTCTCCACATTCCTGCAAGAGGAATTTCTGCAAAGATAGTGACTTGATATACGTAGTTTCCTAGTGTTCCTTAAGCAAAGTTTTACTAATGACCATAATAGAAACCTTTGACTGCTTTAATTAAGTAAAGTGCTTTAAAACTACTTTTGCAGTGAATTGGTGCATTACAAAGAAACTGAATTAAAATGTATTTATTTAATGCACTACTTCATGCCCCCACCTGTTGCTGTGCACTGCCATTCAACTGGGTGAGGAAAGGTTCTTAAACATTTTCTCTGTTTATAAGCAAGACAAATTTGTCTGTTTGAAAAATATTTTCCGTTGCAAAAAAGATGGAGTGTGACAGTGCAACATAAATGACACCCATCACTCTAATTAACATAAGCTATTTTAAAACTGCAGGTAGGCAACCGATGTGTCTAACATAGACCGCATAGCCCAGATAATTAACCAGGTAATATCATTTTGTTATAAATAATACTGAAATTAATGTTATTTTTACAGCAGGAGGATTGTATGTTCTCTTTTTAAAACAGCACTCCATTGTGTTAAGATTTTTCAAAAAAATTAGTTAAACACTGTTATATTGTGAAAATCTTATAACAAATGCTTTGTTATAATATCACATTTTGTTTCTGTCTTCCATGAATGATTGATTGGCTCACATTTAGTGGCCAAATAGGTTGTAAAACAAGAAATAGAACCAGCTATTAAGCAGCGTCAGCAGCTTAATTATTGCTGTTCAATCATCTTATAAGATGTGTGTGAAAATAGTTGAAAAGGAACAGTTGATTAAATTTCAGTGGCAATTTATGTCTGGAGATTGGACCAATTCACAGTAATTGCATCACAGCTGTGGTGGTGAAAAGATGCCTCTGTGATGCGGAACACAGTTCAACTTTTTCATACCAATTGCTGGTTAACAGATAGTCTGAGGTAATCTACAAAATGCCTTCATCAGCAGTGGGACGTAGGGTGTTAATTCATATTTGCTGTGGTCCGGGATTTAGGCGGATTCAAAGTACAGCAGCTTAATAAATAGTGTATATGTGTCGAGAATAAGGCAAAAATAAAAGGTAATGTCGTATATGGGTAGGTGTTTCCTCAGCATAAATTTGCATCATAGTTCCAGTGATGTAAAAAACAAAAAGCTATCTACTCACTCAGATCCATGAATTGCAGCCTTATCTGTGTGTAAAGTGCAACTTGTTTACAAGGCACAGTCCATTAGCTATGGGTCAGTATGTAATTCTGACACTTTGACAATCTTCAGAAAGACAGAATGTTTTACAGGACATGCCAACAAAGAAAAATGTATAATCAACATATTTCAGTTAAATAATTATTCCTGCTACTACAAAATATTATGACATAGTTACTAATGTATAAAGCTTCCCAATATATTGATTTGCAGTCATTACTTCTACTCGAGTGTGTGCATTATTACAATTGCAAGAGAGCTCTTTGATGTGATATTTGGGAGACTCTAATTTCTGCTGTCATGCATTAAAATGCTACTTTGCAGTACTTTAAACTGCAAATGTTTATGGTTTTGAAACCATAACTTCAGTGCTAAAAATAGAGGGAAACACTGTACATTATTGCATAATTTAAGGTGCAAAATTTGGTTTATAATTTGGTATGATTTACTTTTGAACTTCTCATTGATCATGGCATAAAGTTGAATGACTTTTTTGTGCACTTACTGTTTTGTGGTTTGCAGAGTCATATTCTACTCAGTTCACTTTTTCTCTAACTGCTCCTAAATGTTTCTTGCATGTCCATGTAATCAGTCTACTGTCTGATCGTTCTTCTAGTGAACCAGTGTAGAGTAAAACATCAACGATAAATGTTCTGCTCATTGTTGATAAAGGTGCAAAGTAGTCGTCATAATATTTGCACTCTCTCTGTTACAGCTAACAAAATCTGGCTTACACAGACCTTGATGTCTATCAAACTGGGCAAAAAATAATTGCCTTTTAATAGTCCATTCATAAGAAAGGACAAATTGGCATCCAACAATATTGCCATATTTAATCAAACTTTGTAACTGGCAAGATATATGATACAAACAGTTTTAATCTTTTGACATGATTGAATCAACAAGTGAAGAAGAACTGAAACTTTTGCCACATCCGAAACTATTGGGTGTTTTCAGTTTTTGTCAAGTTTGTTGTACTTATCTGCTTCTTCAGACACAATATAAATCTGAATATTTTAGGACAGGATAAAGTATCCATAAACTGCTGATACCGACATATTTTGACATATCTATCCCTCTTTTCCACATGACTGCTGAGGCCCTCGGCGGACGTCTACCTTCTCCCACTGCTCATAAAGCTTTAAAAGGGATTGGGCTGGGGTCGAGGAGACTGTGCTTGCTTTGGGGGGGAATAAAGTACCACGTTGTTTAGTGGAGCGCAGCAAACTGCTTGGAGTAAATAGCTGCATTAGACTACTGGAAAGTGCGAGAGGGGGCTTAAACAAAGGGTCATGTTAGGATTCTGACCATTAGAGGCATTTAAGATTGGATGTTGGCGCATCAGTGTCAGCCTGGGTCAGTAGCTGTGGAGTTAATGGTTCAGTAAATGGGATTTGTTTTATCAGAGGCAGTGGTGAGAGAGGCGGCAGTACTGCTGTAAGGTCTTCTACTCCCAGGGAACCCAGAGGTTAATTTAGTGGGTTCAAGAACTGCCAACTCCTCCTGCTCACTGTCTTTATGGCCTCATCTTGTTTTTCCCTGTCTCCCCCTTTTCTCCTCCTACTTGTTCTCTTGCCAATTTTAAGTCTGGTTTTGCGAGATGTCTGATAAATGCTCCTTCTTTCCCAGGAAAACCTTGACAGTACGTCCTCCTTTGAGTAATTTCTTTGTATAACTCAGAAGGAGTGTAAAAATCTCTCCTCTGCTCTTGCATTTGTAGGCCGAGGAAAACCAAATCTTCAGAAAACGCACTCCCACTCCCTCAGCGGGATGTCTTTTGTAGCTCTGAAACGGTGTGTGCGCTTGCTGAGTGTTAGTGTGTGTTTGTTGTGGGATTGAAGAAGTGAGACAACGCTTGCTGCCAAAAGGAAAGGAAGAAGAGATGGAGGTGAAGGAAAAGAAGAAAGAAACAGGAATAGAGGCATAGGGATGAAGCTTTTTGGACTTTGTTGTGGATACAACCACAGACTCATACTCTCTTTATCTCAGATCAGAGTCATGATTGTTTGCAACATCACTGTTCTCATCGATCATACGACTGTCAGCTCTTGTTTACATTTAGTGAAAAAAGCTCTACTTTTCTTTGCCTCTATTCTCTTGCTTCTACTCTTTTACATTCACTATTAAAAATGTTAAGCCGTCTGTTTTTAACAGAGGGTGCTGTGTAAGAAATGTTCTAAAAGTGCTTGAGGTAAGCAGACTGGGCGAGGGAGGCTGCCACTCCACAAACAGGCCTATTATTTCTTCTATCTCCCCTCTCAACTGGCTCCATGAGCTGTGACAACCGTGACGGTCACAGGTCCCAGCGAACAATGACCAAGATTCTTTCCCTGTATCTCTCTGCAGGCTGACTCGGGGCCCCGTGGGGCCAGCAGGGAACGCCTGGCTGCAGAGGGGACCTTCTCCCAGGAAAAAGGTGGCCCCTCTGTCCCTGCTCACCTCCTGGGAAACCCCTATGCCTTTGGTCTCACCCCTGGTGCTGTCATGCAGGATTCACGGTTTCCGCCCCTTAAGTAAGCAAATACTTTTTCTCACCTTTATTAAATTGCTAAATCTGTGTATAGTTTTATTACAGGAAGTAGCCGCTCACTGGGATGTTGTGATCAATACTATTTCTGATATCAGACTCTCTGGAATTAGCAACTACAGCACACATTCATCTTTTTGACATTAGTGCTGAAAGCAATTAGTTTATGTCGTTTCTTATTGAATCCTGATGAATCTACACAATTATAAACGGAGAATAAAACAAACTATATTTTTCCTGCTGTGCCTTGCTACTCCACCCGCCCCCTCCAGCCTGCCCAGACAGTTGCCTAATGCGGTGCCACCTGGTGCCATACCAGAGGAGTACCTCCGGAGTTTTCGGCCCTACGCCACAACCGAGGATTCCCTCAGGATGCAGTCTCTGCCCCTTGGCCTGGACCCTGCAGCAGCAGCGGCTGCAGCCGCCTACTACCACCCCAGCTACCTGCCCCACCCCTCTTTCACGCCGTACCGGTAAGCATCTTATTTAATCTTTTTGTTGACTTTTCAGTTTCTCTCAGATTATTAATTGTGCAAAATTATTAATCAATATGTGTGTGTTGGTGCACATGCATATGATTCATGGTCCGGCGAATTATGAGCCTGCATATTCAGTGGCAGTGGTAATGCAAGCGACATTAAACTTGAACACAAACTGCTGTATTTAGTCATGCAAACTAGCAAGTAAAGACTGAAGAACTCCATCCTGGTACTGAGCTGTATGGTACAAGTTCAGAGTTCAAAATGATAGATATACTCACCTTCACTGGACAAGCTAATGCTAAAAAGATGGTGTTGGATATTTCTGGGTCTGCATTATCAAAATGCACTTAGGGTGAAGAAACATATCAATTAAGACTGTGGGCATGGTATTTAGATATTTTCTTTACCCAGATGCCATAGGCAACATTAAGACATGAATAGTTTTAGAGTTGTTTTACTACCAATGTATGCTTGAAGGTTTGTATTAAAGCAATATCACCATGAAATAATTGCTTGATTTTTTTAATAAACAAGGTGTTAATTTATCTTAAATATTTTATTTGAAATTTCTAAATGAATTCCTATTTAAAAGAAATCTGCTCAGTAATCAGTGCAATGAAGCATGTGCAATTTCCCTACAGTCTGCCTGAATCCATTTCTCAGGATCACATTTAGAGTTCATTGCATTCACACTCTGTCACCCAGCAGTATATTTGTCTAGTGGCCTCTCTTCCTTTGGTGCCCATACCTGATATAAATTTTAGTGTGTGAGATGTGAAATCTCTGGAAAAGCTGCAGAAACATTTTGATTACAGAAATGAAACGGAACAATGGAGAAAAAAACTGGGGAGTTGCAACGAATGTCATCATCGTGATCTTTATATAAAATGTTGTAATTGTGCATTTTTCCAAATCTTGTGCAGCAACACTTTTAAATGCATTTCCCTCGTGATTGTGTGCATGCTGAGAAGTACTTCTCGTGCTTTAGGCTCTCTAACTGGCTGCATGCCCCTAGTCTGTCATCTAACATCATAGGACTGCAGTACCCATCACACACACTCCTCCATAATGGATTTAATGAGGGGTGGGCTGTGGATGTCACACACATGCACATAAGCTGTGCATCAACATCCAGCGCTGTCTTTTCATGGTTCTTGTGTGGTGCTGGAGCTTAGCTGACAGATACCGCTGCCTCCTGGAAAAGATGGAAGACCCAGGGATGTCGCTTCTTTGGGAGAGGGAGGCAGACAGGTTAATGAAAGTAAAAGCTGCACTGTCACATGAGGAGACTGACTGACGTTCTTTTCCTTTCCTTTTCTTTCCTTGTAATCCTCATATCCCAGGATGGATGACCCGTTCTGCCTCTCTGCTTTAAGGTCACCTTTCTATCCACTGCCAGCAGGGGGAGCTTTACCCCCCCTCCATCCTTCTGCTGTTCACATGCACCTACCTGGCGTCCGCTACCCTGGAGATTTTGCACACCCTTCATTATCAGCACTGCAGTCTGAGAGGTAAAGTCTCCCTTGGTAAATGCATAGAGCATATCTCAGCAGTATGTCACAATTAAGTGTTGTCTTCTTCTAATTTTGCTGACATTGTTTTGTTTCCTTGTGCAATTTGTTTTTCCAGACTCCAGCTGGAAGATGAGCTGCGACAGCGTGAGAGGGAACGCGAACGAGAACGCGAACGAGAGCGCGAACGTGAAAAAGAAAGGGAGCGCGAGGCTGAGAGAGAGAAGGAGCGTGAGAGGGAACGCGAGCGTGAACGGGAACGGGAGAAGGAGCTCGAGAGGGAGAGGGAACGGGAGCGCGAGAGAGAGCGAGAGAAGGAAAAGGAGAGGGAGAAGGAGCTGGAGAGGCAGAAGGAAAGAGCTCTGAGAGAGAAGGAGCTGCAGGCGTCCAAGGCCATGGAGAACCACTATCTGGCTGAGCTCCACTCCATGAGAGGACAGGAGGAACGAAGCAAGCCTGAGAGGCTGACCCCTAACCGGGCTGGTATGTGTCCATGCTCCCCATGTCGCCTCCAAGGGCTGCATTCATGTTGCTTATAAACACTGAAATAGCTTAGATCAAACTTATGCTCAATATTTTCTGAAAACAAATGGATATGCTGACCTGGACTGTTACTCAGACAAAACCAGCTCACAGATGGGCTTATTGTTTACAGTGAGGAAGAAAATTAAAAAAATACATATTTTAGCAAATTCTTATTTTGTATGGATTTATTACTGAATAGTCAGAATTTCACAAGCAAAAATATTGTTTTAAAAACAAAACTTGCACATCAAGTAGGCCACTTCATACATCAGTTACAATATAGAACATAACACTAGGACTGTACTAAATCACAGTTTGAATAAAGCATTTATTGTTGCTCTCATGGTAGCAGCAGATGTTTTTTGCTGTAAAATGAAAGTTGTTTCTTTTGCCATATCCTCTGGATGACAGATTTTAGAAAATCCTCCTCTAAGCACAAATCTCCTTGTCTTACTTAATGTTTTACCATTGGGTATGTATGATCATATCACTTTGTACTTTACCTTATAAATAGGTTTGCTGGGATGAAGCAGATTCATTTATACTGAATTTGAATTCATGGAGCTTGATATAAATTGTATTTATTTGTTTTCAGACTACATTTGTAATTTAGTTCTACATAAATTAAACTGAGGAGTTAGGGAGTTTAACTAAGGCGTAAAAATAGTTGGAACAATCGCACAATCTGTTTTGGGTTATTCTCACTAGATGACTAATTTCAATCAAATACCTAATTTTATCTGGTGCACAAAATAAAATTGCTTATTTTAAATGTTTGCTTAAGCAGACATAGTTTCCTCAAATTAGTGAGAACAAATATGTAACCTACAAATCTTTAATGATGATTATATTGATTTTGCTTCAACATTTTTAATCTTTATATTAATTTTGCATGTGTTGGTTACATTACAGGAATCCACGTGCCAACTATGCAAATGAGATGCATGCAGAAATGACAAGCTAGCAAAATATGATAAAATATATTTTTCACTACTGATAAAAGATCATGACAGTGTAGCATGAGCAAAGCACACTTTATTAAGAAATGACGCCTTGCTTTATTAATTGAACTAAAAGAGATTATTAAGTAGTTGCCATTTGTATGAAGCAACAGATCATACAAAATGCAAAATTTATATATTTACATTTTTATAAAAATATATAAAAATGATTCTTACTGTCCTTGCTGCAGAAAAAGCCAAAGAGCCTGCTCTTCCAGCTCCCAAACCAGTACCGCCTGGAATCCACCCATCAATGGTTCAACCCCATCATCACGTTTCCAGTCTGATCTCCAACCATGCCCTCTACATGGGTTCTGGCGCTGTGGGCACAGGACTCACCGCCTCAATGATCACTCAGAGGGCCAATGAGGAGGAGAGATGGTTGGCACGGCAACGCAGGCTGAGACAGGAGAAAGAGGATCGCCAGTCCCAGGTGTCTGAATTCCGCCAGCAGGTTCTGGAGCAGCATCTGGACCTGAGCCGGCCCGCTGACGTACCGGATCACAGGACAGACGCTCACAGGTGAGCTAACACTCTCAAACCACATGCCGTGGCAGTGTCTTCATGATTTCTTTCAGTGATTGCACAATTTTTTTTTTCCTCTTATCTGATGAAAACAAAGCGTTCTGGGATCTGTTGCAACAAAACACACAAATAGTGAGATTTTTGTTCACTTCTGTCAGCCTATAGGGACAGTGATTGCTGTGTTCTGCAGTTCTAAATCCAGGCTGGCATTGAGTTTGGCTTAGGCAGTTCCAGGAAAAAGATGAACCATTTCTGGAACATGACATCTGCTATACTTCCCTTTAGGCTTCCTTCTAGTGCTGCAATGAAGAAAACACTGCTATGCATAGGAGCCGATGACGGTAGAAACATTGAATCTTTATAACTCCTGTTTATGAGCAGGAATTGATAAGGGTTTCAAACATGTAGGGAGTCAGACTACTTGGACACACACAAAGGCTAATCCTCTCAACCACACACAGGATTAGCCTGATACCTACCTCTCATTGTGAGGGTGACTGTTTGTGTTGCTCGTGATTCAGAGGTAAGGGTTGTGGTTAATGCTGGCAGGACTGGAGAGGCACACACACACACACACACCCTATCAGTAACCCTTCAGTGTAATCACATAATCACAGCTCAAAGGCTGCAGATTGCAGATAAGACGCAGTTTGCTTATTCACATACACCCAAACATCGTGTATAGATAATTAAACTAGTCATGCAGTGTGTGTAATACTTCCACATTTTTATTTGGAAATATACTTGGGGAAAAAATATCCATCGGCCAACTGTTCTTCCTTCTTGACTGTTACCATTAATTTAGCATCTCTAGAGCAGCTTTTAGTACTGTCATAATTTGTTTGTTATTTATAAAATTCATTTGTTTTACCATTCATCTGTTGATGTTTTTTTTTCTGGCACCTCATCAGGAGGACATTTTCACTGGCCTCTTCTTTTATACACAGCTCTCTGCTGGGCATGCCGCACTACAAAAGGCCTAACAGATAAAAAAAAAAAAAAGCAGCCTGTGTGTTGGGAGGAAAGTGTGTGCCTTGGCCACATCCTCACTCTGCTCAGGGCTACTCTGTCTGGGTTTGATAACGCTGCAGTGCAGACACGCTGACAGGGCTGAGAGGAAGCAGGCACAGCACATGGGCTCTGCTGTGTGTCTCTGTTCTGTGTGTTTGATAGGAAATAAATTTTTTGGGAGAGAAATTGTGTTTTATTTATGCATTTAACATCTTAAAATTTCCTGCCTGCAGGTCCATGCAAAACCACCACGAGCCAGGAAGCAGAGAACATCACCCCCACTTAGGCGCCCCTCCACCCCTTATCTCGCCCAAACCTCCGCAGCCCCCACGTGAACACCACCCGCCACCTCCAACCACCCTGTGGAACCCCGTCTCTCTCATAGAAACTGCCTCAGAATCCAGACGTAGCCACGAGCCCTCAGGGATGGGCCACTTTGAGCTCAGTCGGGGCCCCCAGGGGCCCTCTAAATATGAAGATGGAACTCGAAGGAGAGACATGGCGGTGATTGAGAAATACCCCCCTCACAGAACTCCTCTAGTACTCTCTGAGCACGGAACCTTCCTTGCTGATCTAGAGAAATCCACCCAGTCCCTCCTCAGCCAGCAGAGGGCATCCATGTCTTTGCCGAGTCAGTACGAAATGGAGGGAAGCTTAAAAATCCATGCTGGACTGAAGAACCTGCAGGGACATCCAGTGCACAGCAGGCATGGACAAGGTCTTGGAATGATGGCAGGAGCTGGGATCGGACCACTAACCGCGCAGGGGCCGGGCCCAGACACGGTGCTGATCTATGATGAGTTTCTGCAGCAGCACCGAAGGCCTGTCAGTAAACTGGACCTGGAGGAGAAGAGGAGAAGGGAGGCCAGAGAGAAAGGTATTCATCACAGGAATAAGATCAGATGGACCCTGCTTGGAAGTAGAAGAGACTGGGATAAGATGAGCCATTTTTCATATTTAGGAACACTACATCACGGCAACCTTAGTTTGATTGCTAACTTACTTATATTGTGCATCCCTTCATGCTATCAGAATGAATGTACAGATGGCCGTTTCGACTAACATAGCACATGTCCAATAAAGTTATCTCATGGCACAGCATAAACACACACACTCATCCTCCCATCAACTCAACCCCACCAATCATACATCTCCTCCTTCCATAAATAAGTCTGTTTTTCCCATCCTGCACATTTTATTTGTTATACACAATTCATCGGGTTCAATAACCTTTTTGTTCTTGTTGCAAATTACTGATAAACAACTGTTTAGTAAAATAAAATTTTAAAAAATGTTTTATTGAGCTTTGGAAGCAAACATTAACCTTTAGAAAGAAGGTGCTAGAACTGAATCCTCATTCCAGAATCATTGTTTCTTCCACAGGCTCAACTTACCCCAAAGCCACCATTTCAGCTTTTTCTGTCTATAGCTACTATGCTACACTTTTATCTTTAGTTTATGACTTCATGTTGTAGTAAGACACATTTTAAAATATGTATTATGTTCTAAACACAATTCTTATGAAACATATGATGCACTAAATGTTTTTGTTTGTTTGTTTTTTTTTGGTAAAGTCTAACAGCTTTAACAGTGTGGTTCTTCACAGACTCAACTATTTGGTCAAATGATCTGTTTTTTTACCGTTTCCTAGCAACAAGGGGTCGCTCTGCTTACCTTTTGGCTCAACTTGCCCCAGTCTCTCCTACGTCATATCTCATAGTCAGACATTTTTACAAGAGGCAGTAAAATATTGTGACACTGTTTCTACAGGTTACTACTATGAGCTGGATGACTCATATGACGAGAGTGATGAGGAGGAGGTGAGAGCCCATCTCAGGAGGGTAGCAGAGCAGCCCCCACTGAAACTAGATGACTCCACAGAGGTAAAATATGCTTTCCATTCTTTAACCTGGCAAATGAAAACACAAGTGATCATAGTACAACACTAAATATGATCTGTATGATTTGCTTCCATACAGAAATTAGAGTTTCTGACCATGTTTAGCCTGACCACTGTGAGCCGGCGTGATGAGCTCATGCAGCAAAAGAGAAGGAAAAGGAGGAGAATGCTCAGGGAACGCAGCCCTTCGCCTCCTGCTTCACAGTCCAAGCGCACGCCCCCACCCCTTCCTGCTCAGCTCAGCACGCGCTTCACTCCGGAGGAAATGGACCAAGCACCAGAACTGGAGGACAAGAAGCGATTTCTCACCATGTTCAAACTCTCTCATGTCACCGTGCAGGAGAGAAAAGGTCAGTCTGTGGAGCAGTGACACTTATACAACTCTTTTTAGTTACTTTGTTATAATTAAAAATTAATCTAACAAGTATAAAATAGAATAGCATGATTTTCTCATTTGTCCTTCTAAAAATTGTTAGGCAAAAATTTAAAAACAAAATGATAAAAATTAAATAAATTTGTGCAGTTTATAAAAAAGTCGATCTTAAATTAGTCAGGTAAACTGGACCTGTTTTGTTTTAGCTGTTCTTTTATATATTTTCAGAAATAGTTATTTTAGAGTTAAGAACACAGGAACGACAAATTGACTCGGGTCATTAGCCTGACAAAAAATATACATCAGTTTCTTTTGTTTTGTCTTGGGCATCTCATTTCAGCAGAACGATGCCCATTTGGATCTTAAAAAGCAAAAGTCAGTTGCATTCTGTTCTGCAGTATGCTGATGCTTCACTTCAGATGAGCTCTGTTGGGCTTATTTGCACTCCACTCCCATGAACATGCTGACTCAAGCCTCAAAGGAAATTATAAAAGGGTCAAAAAATGATGTCAACTACATATCCCTACATTATATGCAACGTGTATTGAGCAGTGTGTGCACTATGACTAACTTTTGCTTTGTCCCAGTTAGATGGGAGGACTTGGCAAATCGGTTTGCACACACATGTTTGTCGAATTACAATTCTAAGCCCTTTATTTATCAGCTTTTCTTTAATTGTTCCTTAGCATTCAAATGAAAAATTATCGTCAAAACCTTGCATTTTTTAAACTGTGTCCAAAATGTCTTTAAAAGCTTAAATGGTTTTGTTAAAGATCGTATACATGTCTGAACTGGGAGTTCAGGCTGAATCTTTACAGTCACAGTTTAGGAAGACTAACTATAGTGTAGCAGTAAATGAACATCACAGACATGAATCATGTTAAACTGTTTTCTTGTAGACAATGAAAGAGTGGTGGAACTGCTTCAAGCCATCAAAGAAAAAAGTGTGACCTTGGATACAATCAGACATTCACCTCATCCACTGTGCAAGAGCCCTCCAGCACATGTTTCTGGTAAGATGCTTGTCACTGAATAGTCACTCACTTTTTCATCACTTAAGTATTTAAAAAGCTTTTTCTAAACTTTTTTCTAGTAAATTTTTCTAGCTGTAAATGTGAAGTATTCATGCCACAGCAGTGATGATGTGGATCTTGACCTCATCATAACATTTGCTGAAACAATTGCAGATCCAGCAGTTACTCGGCACTCCTCTGAATCTGAAGACCACCATAATGTCAGACAGCATAGTCCTCCATCACATTGCCCAGCATCCCCCAATGGTCATCCAAAACCCGTTGGGGATACCTTACGGCCAAAGGCGCCCCCCTCCCCAGCTGTCTACCCAGATAAGGCCCGGGGGCCCGGTGAGGGACCCATCCCGAAGAGGAACTCCAGCTTGCTCAACAGCTTGCGGCCGCCGCTCCCCCTGCAGGCTAAAGAGGGACTTCACAGCATCAATGGCCGCACAAAACCTTGGGCCAGCTTCACCCCAGAGGAATTCGCCCAGCAGTTCCATGAATCTGTTCTTCAGTCCACTCAAAAAGCTCTGCAGAAACACAAAGGTAACAAGCTTTGTGTGCGAAAGTAATTTTAATGCACAATGTCAGTTCAGTAAAAATCTGAGGCTTAATTACATTTGCAATGGTCACTTCAATCACTGAACACTTAATTCAGCTGGAAACTAAAATATGAACATCATAAATTCTCACAGGTTCATAAACATACATTATTTAATATTCTCATATTTATAGTAATTTATCAACAATGTGCTATCAAAAACTACTGTGTATAAATATAATATACAGATTAAAAGTCTAATAGTCTTCAAACATGTTTGGCTGCCTGAAGGTTTACAAAGTTATAAATTTAATTTGGTGCATCTATTAGACACAAGTTTCAAAATACATCAAAATATTAATATTTCTGGTTTTAGATATTTATTTCTGTGACAATATAATTTTAAACTAAGAATTATTCTAGTACTTTGTCATTCTGATGGTTGCTGTAGTTGTAAAATATTTTAAATTCTGAAATATTGTAACATTGCTGCTTAATGCTGCTAAACAATAGTCAATAGTGATTTCAAATATAACACATTGACAACTTCAAACTAGTCGTAGTAATTATTATGCCATTAAAAAATTTTAAGCCTCCAGTTTAAATGTAATTTCTGTGATAATACATGTTGTAGGATTCATATTTTACTGAAGTTATAGCTTTAAGCTTGAGTCTCATCAACAAAATTTTCAATAATGCTGTAAATATTTCTCTTAACATTTTGTGCAAGAAATCCAATAATATTTTTAGTACTAAATGTAAATGATTAGTTGTGCTCTCACTTGCAGCTCAAAACAAAAAGATTTGTATACATAGAAAAGATGTGGTGTTTGATGTAGAAAAGAGAAATCTATAAATTCTCTGCATATCCATTCATCCATCCATTTTCTGTTCACCCTTGTCCCTAATGGGGTCGGGAGGGTTGCTGGTGTCTATCTCCAGCTACGTTCCGGGCGAGAGGCGGGGTACACCCTGGACAGGTCGCCAGTCTGTCGCAGAATTCTCTGCATAATTTGTTAGAAATACTGTAAAATTACCACTACATGAGTTATCCTGTGGCAATAAAGAAAAAAAAATCTGATTGGAAATGACTCATTAGTTGTATTTTTGTCTGCTGTTTTTTTTTTTTTTTTATCTTCAGGAGTGGCCGCAAATGTGTCAGATTCATCTCACCTCCAGGAGTCCTCGGTCCACTATAACATTCCCGAGCTTCAGAACGCCCCTAGCCGTCCGCCTCAGCCACTTTCCCAGCCTCACTCGAGTGCACCACCATTTCCTCTGCCCCTTTCCCACTCCCTCTCCCACCCTCAGCCCAATGGACAGCACTTTCCAATGCCCCTCCACAAGGAGGCAGCAGTGATGAGGGAGGACCTGTCTGGTCCAGATGACTCAGAAGAGGAAGATGATGAGGAGGAAGATGAGGCTCCGGTTCCCAAGTGGCAGGGAATTGAATCTATATTTGAAGCTTATCAGGAATATGTTGAAGGTAAGCAGCACCATAACATGTACAGTGATGATACTGGCAACAAAAAATCTCACAACTCTTCTTAAAGTGTATAGATGAACAATTTTCAACTTTTAAATTTGGGTCAATTAAATCCCTTTTATATCGGTAACTAGAGTACATTGGGGTATTTTCTCAGAGACCAGATGTAAACTGGTTAAAAGGTATAAATTTAGAGTTCAGCTTGCTGTCAATATATTGAAAATTCTAGAAATTAAATAAAAATATATGTTGTCAACATATGTTGTTGAATTTCTCTGCCACTAGAGGGAGGTATTTACTCTTCAGGTTTGTGTGTAGCTGACACATTCTCATAGGTGGTTTCCTGTCACCTTGAAATAGGAAGACTTGCACCTACAGCTGAACATGGGAAACTTTTCTCTGCCCTTCTTCTTAACTTCTAACTGTGACACCGTTATCTGTTTCTTTCTCCACATCCTGCTTTATCTGACAGAGCAAACTTTGGAGAGACAAGTATTACAGAGCCAGTGTCGAAGACTAGAAGCTCAGAACTACAACCTCAGTCTGACTGCTGAGCAGCTGTCTCACAGCATGGGGGTAAGACACACACACACACACACACACACACAGACCATTATGATAATGCCCAGGATCTACTGTATACCCCTACTATATTAGTTCAAAACTAATATAGTACAAAATATTAGTTTAGATGTAGAAAAGGACAGAACGGAGGTAAAAATTGGTTATGAAGGGTTACTGACCCAGAGTCATATAAGGATGCAGAATATTTCTTACATAAACCTGTAGTGCTGCTTGAAAAAAAAAAACAATCCTTTCATTCAGTAATATCTTATAGACCTGAATGAGTGACTTTCAGTTTTTCCTTATCTACGTCCTTTGTAACACTTGACTCCTCCTCTGTTGCTCAGGAGCTGATGTCGCAGAGACAGAAGCTGGCAGTGGAGCGGGAGAAGCTACAAGCAGAGCTGGAGCACTTCAGGAAGTGTCTGACACTCCCGCAGACACATTGGCCGAGAGGCAGCCATTACAAAGGATACCCTCCAAGGTGACCCCGACATGCCAACCTGAAGACCCCCCGCTCCCGGCCGCCTCCCCTTCAGACTTAGAGTTTATTTTTTCACGGTCTCGTCCTTGTGGCTTCGTGGAGGGGAATGTGGCTGGCTAGATAAGATTAGTGAATTAAATGGCTTGAGTGAATGAATAAACAGGTGAATGCACAAGAGACAGGACCATTCATTGAAGGACAGTTAGTCTTTGGACTGTGGCTTGCCAGGGACTGCTCCAAAAGCCACTGATGCGTGCCAATGTAGCCAACCCTTAGAGGCAGGAGAACCTGAAGATCAACACACAGTTAGTTACAAGCAAATGCCTGCTAGTCACATTCTTTAGCTCCTGCTGCTCTGCTGTTTAGTTCCTGCATCCCTCACCACCACAGCCACACAGACAATCCTGCCAATGAAGGAGCAGCTGCACCCCTTTGTCCCTTGAGGGGTTTCATCACAAGACTTGAAAGCTCCAAATCTCCAAACGAAGGCTTCCGGCCAGTTGGGACAGATTTTTACCACAGCGGCCACGTGAGCTTTTGAACTGGAAATGCACTTAAGAATTAAAGCTGAAGAACTACCTGTTGGTACTGTGTTACAACAAAGAACTATTCAAATTAGGGAAAACCTAGAAAATGTACATGTTTTTTAAAGAATTAAGGAAATGTTTTATTTCAAAATAGAAAGTTTGAAAATAAGAATTTTAAAGGGTGCTTCAGCCTTGTATTGTACATAATATGAAGACTTAAATGAATTTTGTATGTTTTTATTACTTTAATCATTGTTCTTTTAAAAGAAAAGCCTGCCATTTTTATATGTTTATGCTTTTTGGGGGGGAGAGAGGGGGTTAAAAAAAAGCCTTGCTTTTAGTGTTTTTTTTTTTTGTTTTTGCTGCTGCTGGCCAGAAAAAGCTCACTCTGAGATGTTTCACAGATGGAGTGAAAGCAGGATGCGCTCCTGCGTTCTTCCTGTCCTGACTCAGAGCAGCTGAGACCCAGCCACAGCCCACCTCATCTGGTCTCAGCTCAGCAAAGCTGGCTCAGAGACCCTGAGACATGGCCCCCCGTGCTGCACAGCAAGAATGCCTGTGTTTCCCCCTTCTCCTCTGCTATGCTTCACTGCTGCTGGCATGACTAGTTAGTCATACCTTCACCCATAAATCAGACTTACAGTGATGTACAGGTGCATCTCAACACTTTAAAATATCCTGGAGAATTTAATTTAATTCAGTTATTCAATTCACAAAGACAAAGTCATATTTTAGAGATTATTACATGTAGAGTGATCTATTTCAAGGAAATATTTTTTGGTTAAAGTTGATTATGGCTTCCAGCTAATTAAAAAGACTTTAAAAGCAGACATAAAAAACCTATTTTATTTTACTGTACAGTATCTACACTCAAAACTTAGTCAGGGCTCCTTTTGCTTGAATTACTCTGTCAGTGCAGCGTGACATGAATCCTCTGGTTCTGATGAGGTTTGCTTTGGTAGAGGCCGTCAGCTGGTGTGAATTGTTGGATCTCCCATCTTCCTCTTGACAATACCTAAAAATATTCCCTGTTGGATTTATGTTCAGTCTAGTTTCCTGCTCAATGAATCACAGTAGTAGTCCTTAGGCAGATACAGGTACTTTACTCAAGGTAGGGGCTAAGTCCTGCTGGGAAATGAAATCAGCATCTCCATAAAGCTAAACATAAAGTGCTCTAAACTTTGATGGTAGATGCTGACTTTGGACATGATAAAAAAAAACAATAAACAGACCAACACCAGCAGACGCCATAGCACCCCAAATCATCACTGGGGTGCCATTAATATTCTTGCTAGTGTTTTAAATGAATTACAGACACAAACTTTTCGGTGATGGTCTAAATTGTTTGGGATGCACCTTTACAGATTATATATAAGGACTCTCATAAACAGCCAGCAGATGAAACTGCTTCTTAATACTTTAAATATTGACTCATTTAGTTTTTAAGACAGAAGATAGCTTTGAACCCACTTTAATAATTACACCTTACAAAATTAAGCCCTTATCAAACAGCCATTAAAGGACACGGTGCCAAAAAAAATTGAAGGATTTTATAATCTTGACTTTGATTAAAATTGTAATTGGAGAGCCAAACTTTCCATCAAGAATCTTCCATTTCTCTTGACCTTTTTTGAAGGACCCCAATGCTGCCCAAAGCTGTCATCATGTTCTAAATATCAGCCACAAAATCACACATGTAATTAAGCTGGACCTGATTACAAAGGGGTTTTTTCTTTTTGTTTGTTTTTTTTACATTGCATACATGTTTACAACCTCTCCTCTGCCCTGAAATCTGTCCAGTAGTTTACCAACTACTTTCACCATCAGAATCATTCAGCCTGGGTTTTAGGGCTGAATGTGCCATCTGAAACCCTGGAGGCCATCACTGACATGACTGTGGTTTTTAAGGTGTTTATGTAAAAACATGAAGCCTTTCAAAAAAGGAGAAATAATTTTAGATGTACTAAAAGGGGATTTTTGACTAAGACTGAAGCACAATTATGCCGCACGAACCCTATATCACGTCCAAGTGCCTCAGTAATTTGGGAGCCTGTGAATGAGTTGCAGTCCACACGAACATTAGCAATCAGGGGCTTTACATCCAAGCGTCTGCAGTATGTCACACCTTCAAAATAAGACTTAGAGATGACATTAAATAAATTTATCCGATCACTAATTACTTCATTCAAAACTAATTGTTTTTTTTTTTGTTGTTTAAATGAGCAAGGCCTAAACTAGATAAGAATTAAAAAGTGCAGTCTGTTACTTTTCCACAGCAGCAAAGAGCCACCCGTGTAGCCCATCAGCAAATGAGGATGCATGCAAGCTGAGGTAAGCTGCCAATTAGCTGGGGAGGACAGTGCAGTAAGATAAAACTCTTACTCAGCCTCCCTGGGTCTCCGTCTCCAACCCACGCACGCCCATGCAATAGCCCTGTTACTCAGTGGAGGATGTCTAGATGCTGTGAAATCCTGTTGTTTTTTTTTGTTTTGGTTCTTTTTTTATTAATGTACTTGTTTAAATTCATCGTAATGTAATATATTCTTTGTTGAATGTAGTAATTAGGTATTTATGAATATATGGCTGTGATTTCTGACAAAAAAGAAAATAAAATACTTCAAAAATGTCAAACATTAAAATGTGTTATTGTTTGTCTTGGGTGGGAATTCTCTGAGGAATGGAAAACTAAACAGATTCCCAGATCCTATTGTGGAAACTTTATCAAACTCTGTTAAGAGATTTTTCTTACAGCTTTTAAATTATTTGCCCCACCTTAAAATAATTTAATCAAACAATGAGTAAAATATGAAAAATCTATTTTCAAATGAGTTCATTGATAAGGGAAAGCTACCCAAGCCAGCCTGACCCCATGTGATTAAGTAATTGACGACTTTAGTTGAGTCACCCTTGTACCCACACTTACTTCTACTCTTATTTCCACACTTCTTTTAATTCATCAATGGCATTTCAGTTGCATTAGAATGCAGACTTTGACTAGGCCACACCAAAACGTTATTGTCCTGGCTCTACCAGAATTCATGGTCATGTCTGTTGGGGCAAGTCAGCCCAGTCATGAAGCAGGAAAACTGACCAGGACCATCATTCTACCACCACGTTTGACTGATGGCTTTGGCTGAAATACTTAGTTCTTTGTCAGACGTCCAATGGCCCACATCGTCCACAGAGCTCCACTTTTGTCTGAACAGACCACAGAATATTTTCCCCCAAAGTCATGGGAATCAAGACTGGCTGCAGAGGCTTTGACCTTAGATCTTTCCCATGGATGTCAGTCTCTTTGATATTAAATCATGACCAGTGGCTATCACTGGTTCACAGGAATCCCAATGGCTTGTAAAATTTTGCATCAACAATGATTTTCCTCAGATCACAGCACGATGCATTTCTTTTTCATATCTTTTAGCCTACTTTCAGTTTTCAGACTTGTTCTGTTTAAGTGATTCTTCATTCTACAGGTCTGACAAACTGAATAAATACTTCAGTTTGTCAGTAGACTAACATGTTCACACTACCGTAGATGTTAGATCAATTACTGAGGAAGTGAACTGCTAAAGCACTCAAACATCACAGAAAACTACTCAACATACACACAAGCACATTTATTTTGTCACATGATAAAAACGTACATTCAGAAACCATAGCATGTGAATTTCTACTATTAATCACAAATAGTTAATCCATATGAAACTTACTTTCTATAAACTCAGATCTTCTTCACAAATGAAGTTGATTCCTTAAAATGAAACAAAAGAGTTCAACGGTTGAAGTCCAGTCTTCTAAACATTCAAAAAACATCCAAAAGACCTTGGTATTTTTGGATCAGTAGTCTGCAAACTGGCCCTTAGTGGCACCAGGCTGCAGGTTGGAGCGCAGCTTGTACATGCAGTTGAGAGAATCGAGAAGGAACTCTCTTATGGTGTTGATCTCCATCAGAGTCAGGTTGTCCAGCTACGGAGCAAAGCACAGGATGAAGACACTGATCTAGCACTGTGACACTTGCCAGCCAATATCTTAATCTAATATAAGTATTTACTATTTGTAAATGTGTAACATTCACACTTTTTAAGAGAAAATTGTTGTTTTTAAGGAAATATTACACGGTTTTGTCAGAAGTTGTACTACAGCTTAACTGAGAGGCAGGTTTTTATTCTTTATACAATGTTCAGTTTGTACACCTACATGCCTTCCTCAGTGGGCCTACAGACAATGATAGTTGTTAAAAAATATACATAAAACATTTATTGACTTTTTATGTTACACTGGGGCACCTTAAAGTGCCCATTTCTCTCAAGAGCCTGTAGCAAAATCAAAGCGAAACAGGAACCAGCCGAGACACAGGCTAAAGGGATAAAAGGATAATCCGAAATATTCTGCAAGACACTGTGACTATGACTGGTAATCCTGTTAAGTTGGAAAAACAGGTGCTACAAGCTTAAGTTTGCCTAATTAATGTGGATCACCTGAAGATGAACCTCATCATACTTTTCTGCACTCTCCTTGTCGTTTCACGTTGGGTAATGCTTTAGTGTGCGTTTGTGTTTTACACGTGCGTCCGTTCTGCTTGTCGATTAATCTAACAGCGTTGTGGTTTATTCCCACGTTACCTGAGCGTGAGCCTCCTGCTGCCTGATGAAGCTGTCGGCAGACAGACGCAGTTTAGCCACCCGAGTGTCCCAGATGTCTTTGACCAGAGTTCGGATCTCATCAGCTTTAGGAATGTTGTCAGACGCGCTACGGAGAGACAAAAACCAGCAACGGAAGGTCTGGCATCACCTCGACATAGAGCAACCTGGGATGCAATGCAGCGTGTTTCCGTGTGTTACTCACTGGTTCAGTAACAGTTTGGTTAGCTCCATGTAATATGGGCTGGGTGCAGGAGTAAAGGTGTCTTCTTTTCTCTCAAGCTCTCGTATCTCCTCTAGTTTCTCTGCATGATGGAAGATGTTTAGAAGGAAAAAATCTCCCGTTTCACTGCAAAAACGTTTGTTATGGAATTTCCTTATTTTATGCTAGTACTGATTTTTCCTCCTTTGTCTTTTCTATTTATCCCTCCTTTGCAGTGTGTTTCTGCTTTTATGCACGTTCTGATTTTAAAAACATAAAAAAAAGTTTCAATAAAAATATTGCAAGCTAGGAAAAACAATAATAATCCAAACTTGAAAAGACACAGTCTATTTCCAACCATTTTTTGTTGTACTTCATAGTTTATGGAGATTAAAGAAGCTCTGCATTGTGCAGCTGCAAAAGTGAAACAATGGAAAGTTTCACTGAGACAAAAACTTTCGTTATTTGAGAAAATCCTTCTTTTAGTTTCAGATCCCAAGCTATTATAAATAGGATGTACACTTTATAGAAAATGTACACATTTTTCATTGAATTAAGAATTGTGAAGGCATTTATTTCCAAACCAATACTGCTAGATTTAAAAAAGTTGTGTCAACAATTTGTTTAGAACTAAAACACTAAGTAAATAGTAATGAGAAATATCATCTGCTTAAATAAACATGCAAAATACTATAAACATCAGAGTATTTTTTATTCATATATATATATTAGCACTTAATAATGTTAAAAAAATTTTTACAGCTTGGCATGATCTTTAGTGTCAGGGTAACTTGAATCATCAGTGGTAAGAACTGAGATGAACGTTTGTGGTTCAGATCAAAGTATATTTCTCTTTAAAAAATGGACTAGTCAAAGTCTTGACCTAAATTCAATTGAAAATCTGTGCCAAAACTTTAAAAAATTGCTTGTCACATACTCTTCTTGTCCAGTCTGTTTGAGTAGAGCCATTCTGTCCAGAAGAATTAGCGAAAATGCCAGTCTTTAGATGTAAAGTCGGTTTAAAAGATTTGCAGTGAAGGTGGGCAAACAAAGTATAAACTGAATAGGCGCTGAATATTAATGCACGCTACACTTTTCAAGTTTATGTTTGTAATACGTTTTCAAAAAAAACAAACCCATGTATCAGTTTAATTTTACGTCACAAGTGTTGTGTATTCTTATGGAAAACCTACCGACATCCATCCACTCGGGGGGAAGAATCCTGCATTTCTGTCTCTGCTTTAGGTTTAGGGCCAACCACACGGGGACATCAACAGAAAGTCCCGGGTTGAAGGGTCCCAAATCGCCCTGAAGACAGAAATGAATGTAAGTTTTCAGGAAAACATCAGAATCAAAACGCAATTTATTGCAGCATGTTTTCACACAATGGGATTTGTCTTGGCGTCTGGAGCGGACATAAAAATGCGCGATATGTAAACAAGTATGAAGTGAAAATAATGTTTTGATGCATCGAATAAAAAAGATGGAGGTTAAAAATATAATATACAGTCTACACACATCTGACGCAGTTCTCCTCACAAACTTACCCCGATTAAATAGATCTTGTCCAGGCTGAAATTTGGTATTATTTTCACAAACTCTTTCTCAGCTAGAAATTCAACCTCTGAAGGATCCATAGCAAATCGTCACTGTTTTCCGTGACTTTTTCATACCAACACTCTGACTAGAGTTCCCGCGCAATGAGCTGTGAAAAGCCTGCACAGGAAACGAGGAGCGGACAACTGCGTCATCTCCCGGAAGTACGACACACAAGATGGAGGCTGTTTATCGTCATTACTCTGAAATAGGTTTGAAACATTTTAGAGTTATTTGTCATTATGTTTCCTTTGAACAGTTGGATCGGATTGATTAGAAAAATAAAAATAAATTAATGAATGACCAGCGCCGTTGGTATCCACGGCTAAGGGCCGCTAGATGGCGATGTTTTCAACCTTCCTTTATTCTAATTTTATTGGGCCTGAGGTTTTAGAGGACTGAAACAGAAGACCAGGAACGATATATATGTTTTATTCAAGAGCATATCGTTTCCAAATAAATGTATGTATAAATACACATATTTTCTTGTTATATGGTGGCATATAACCACCATATTATGAATATGGTGGCATATTAGAGTAGCTCTGTTGTGTTGTTTCTGTGGACTTGTTCAAAATGTTGTTTTTTTGTTGAGACAGTGAACAACAAAAAACACACCATTCCCTCTATCTATGGAAGCTATGCAGCTGGAAAGATTTTTGCTTGTACTTTTACGCTTTCGCACATTTGTTATGACGCATAGACTATGACAACAAAGTCTTATTTTTACAACTAGGAGAAGATTATGATCAAATACTTCCAAGTATAACCCCAAATCAAAGAAGCTGAAAAGGAGGCTTCATAGATTCAGAGCAGGACCAAAGAGTACAGACAGGAGGAAGTTCAAACCATCTTCTCCATCGAGCATACCAAGCAGGATCATATCCCAACTCCAACGTCTCTCTGCCAGGTTTTCCAACCATGTGGCAAGATAGAGATTTGAAGAGGAGTGGCAAAAGCAAATGAGGTAGATTAGCATGTCCTCGCCATCAACTAATGGAGTCATCCAGGACATGCTACTATAAAATATCATTTCTGCTGCCTGGATACTGAATCATTAGCAAGTCATGATAGCTATGAAACTGTCATACAACAAATCTGTAGTCAGAGGCCTCTTCAGGTTCATTGCAAGACTGACTGTTCCTGGAGCTTCTTCCTGCACACAATAACAAACTATGACTCCTTGAAAATTCTTGGACAGACTTTTCTTAACGACAAAGTATTTTTAAATTTAATGTGTTATTTGTATTCAATAAAAAATTTCAGGGTTTTGAGCTAACATCGCTGATTTCTTCTGACTTTGTATTAGGTTGTGTATTATAGCAAAAATACTAATTTGCTGTAAGTGATTACAACTTAAAACACAATTCATTTCCAGAAATAAAATAAAACTTCATAAAAGAAGTAATTGTGCAGAGTTATGAGATTAAAAGATGCTGACTCAACACGAGTTGTAATATCTTAACAAGAAGCCTTTCACACAGCACTGCTTACCTGAAGCAGTCTTAAAAATAATCAATACAGTTGAATAAAAGACTGCAAATTTATTTCACAAATGAAAAAAAAAAAACTTCAGCAAGTATCTTGACACTTTAAGAAACCAATTTCATTTTACATTCAGTTCATAAAGGTTCTGTAAAAATGCCAAGTTTTTAAACAAATTTAAAGTTAATTCTGGACAGTTTTATCCAATACGAAGGCAGCTCTATAATGTCAAAATCTTTATCTAATTCCAATATTTAAGTGATTTAGAAGTCAATTAAGAACACACACCTGTAAGCAAGTTATTCAAACAAGCATCTAGTGAAAAACAAAATCCACACATTCTAATGACCTGATACATTTAAGACATTTTAAAAAGTACGGTAAATTTAAACCTATCTGTAGCCAAAACTAACATCCAAAAACATTGTGGAAAGTTATAAATAAGAAAGTTTGTTAGCATGAAGCAATAAAGTAGGTCAGTGTAGGTTTTTCCAGCATCAGGGTACATTTACATGTGAATTTTGTTTTAAACCTTAAAAAAATAACAATTAGAAGTCATCGCTATAGTTTTATTCTCACACCTTAAATTAGAAATTATTACAAATGCTTTATTAATAAGTTAGAACTTGATTTCAGTATGGCTACTACCTTTTCAATTTACAAAAGTCAAAACATTCTAGATCTTTTGCACGCATCTGTAGAACCAATTTCACAAAACCAAAATAACGGAAATATTTCATTTAAGAACAAATAACCTTTATCCCCTCAGCATCACCTTGTAAAGGTGGACCGAGGCCAACTGTGCATGTGTGGCGGCTGCAGTTGAGAGACTTCAGTCTGAAAGATCAGTGCTCCACCAATTCTTTCAGTGCAGGAGGTTTTTAATGTAGCATCATGCGAGTAGAAATGGATGCAAAATTTCAAGCGGAACTCCAAAGATTTGCACTGAAAGTCTTAACAGAGATCCAGGACCGATTTGTTAATGGTAGGGTTGGTCCAGTCATTCCTTAGATCATCCAAGTGGTTGTCAAAGTCAATCAAGTTCTCATAGGACCTGCCCACCAGCAGGGCAGACGTGATCTTCTGTGCTTCGCTCCAATCCTCAAAAGCGTCCCTTGAAAAATATCCAAAAATATCCACCCAGTAAACTCCGGTGAATATACTTCAGTTTTAGTAAAACAGTGTTTGTGTCTCAGGTACTTACGTTGTGACTTCTCTGACTTTCCACTTGTTTTCATGGTGATCGTGGATAAACACAATGGGCTCAAAGCAGCTCATTGTCAACCTGCTGCTGTCCACCTGTAGAAATCACAATGGAATAATTTGATGTCATGCATAAAAAGCCATGCTAGTTTAAATGATACAACATTACCATAACAATAGCGGCTTCACTGAAGTTCTCCGAAATCCTGGAAGCGACTTTTTGAGCAACCTGATTTGGTCTGAACATAGAAAAAATTATGCATCACCTTAATTTAATGCATTTAGTTTCACTGAAAAAGCAGGACTGGGATTTCCATTTAAATCTTTGTACCTTGAGTCCTTTGTCTGCTCATTGGCTTGATAATATCCGACAATGATGTAGTTGTTTTCTTTACACCAAGTATCAATCTGACATGAACAGAAAGGAAGCAAACAGGTAAGGTCAGAATGACAGCTGAGATTAGATTATGAACATTTTCAAAAGACAAAGAACAAGACCATTTTTGATTTACTGAATGCAAAAAGATGAAAACATTTTCACCAAAATGATGGCTATGTTAAAATTATATTTTATATCTGTGGACTTAATTTTAGGAGCTGCAGTGATATTTCTATGATCTTAAGGATTAATAAAGAAAAAAAACTAGAGTGGGTAGAAATTGGAAGTGATTTCAAATAATAATTTAAATCAATCAGGAAAAAGCTGATTTGTGTATTTGACAAAAACATCATAACCCCAGAACTTTTGACCAACCTATATTTTAACCCAGATATTATTTTTTTTTTTTTTAATATACATTTTATGTAGCCAAAATTGCACAACAACTCAAAAACCGGTCACATTGTGTTAATAAATTATCTGTGGGATCACAGGAGTGAAAGTTTCATTAATGACAGCACAGTGCAGCCATCTCTCCAAACATTAAAACACTAATAACAAGGATTTGTTGTAAAGATTCTTATCACCAACACCTTTTAGCAAAATCCTCCACATCAAGTCGAATAAAGAAAAGATGGTGGCAAAGACTGACTCGCATTCATAGAACTGACATAACCTCAACAACAAATGAGCTTTAAATAAAACTAAGCCCATACACTGTACCCCTCTTTTTTGAGGAGCACATTACTCCCAACCTGATCTGCCACATAAGCTAACAGCTGCATGTGGAGTTTAACTGGTAAAAAAGAAGAAAAAAAACTTACCAGTGTCAAAGCTACTTCCAGCATTGGTGCCAGAGCAAGAGTACCGTGGAAAAGAGGAACACAGTCCACGCACAAAACTGGACCACTGTGACCGTCTTTCTTTTTCCCTTTTGTCTTTTCTGCCACCAGCAAGCCATTCACAGCACAGTGAGGATATTTGGCAGTATGTAAAAGCATTTTACAGTACGCCTGACTAGTCAACTGAATAGGCATGTCTGTAAGAAAACAGGTGGACGGGCAGTTCCTTTTAAAGTGTCAGAGTGGCTAGTTGCGGCGAAGAGCGACTGCTGCTGCTAGCTATCGTTACCGATCATGCCAGAAAAAAAAAGTAGAAATCAACCTCAGCAGTTTCCTTAATGTCTGAACACAGGGAGTCTGCTATGCATTCAGATTGGTACCTATACTCTTTGTAGTTATTGTTAGTTATAACAGTATTTTCTGTAAAATGAGTAACTCGTGTTCAGTCAGAGGAGCTAATCTTACGTCCACCTTCTATTCGTTTCTGTAGCACCGGTGGAGCCGTAAACAAGTGAAACGTTGTCGTAAAGCGCCTACGTTCCAGTCGAGCTTCAGCTTATGTCAGCGGAGGCCTTACGTTCTTCCGTCCAGATATCCAGCGCTTTTCAGACCGTCGGCGGACAGGAGAAAGGAACGGTGCAGGTCGTTTATCTGTTATTTACTTACAGCTCTTTTATTGTGTGGCAATATAACACAGTTAAAGCTTATTTTACAATGTAACGTTGCGGATATAATAACATACAATACCTCATTCGGAACGGAAGTTTTATTCAGTTACTTTGTAGAGCGACTCTCGGCTAATTTTCCGGTTAGCTATCGTTAGCATTCGCAGGTACATTTTTGCACAGGGTGAATATGTGGATGTAGAAAACGTTTCACTGGTCAGACATAAGCTTAAGATGATTATTTTTTCTGTGCGTAAGAAATAAATAATACCACGATGTTGTTTTAAATAAGCAGAAAGGTTTTGTGGTATTTTTTTCCGGGGCACTGTGACCTTGTGTTTGTAGCTAACGCTAACTTTAGCTTGTCCTCACAATGAGCGGAACACCTTTTAGTTTGGTCAGCCATGTAACTGCTTCCATTTAATTTAAGTGAGTTTTATTAGTGATGGTCGTACGCAAATAACAATTATAGACCTGATGTATAAATAATTTAATTCAGTATGAAGTACTTTATGTACCAATTGTCATCTTTTTTTGCTATCTACAGCAAACGTTCTTTTAAGTATTTGATGCATATTCAGTTTATCACTGGGTCTGTGAGAAAATAGGCTGCGTTTCGTCTTAAGTTGAAGTATAACAAGATGTAAAGTTCCACAACTTGTTTTGCATTGTATTGTCCTATTGTTTCCACAGAATGCTGGCATCAAGAGCCCTCAGCCTTATTGGCAAACGAGCCATTTCTGCATCTGTCTGTGTACGTGGAGCACATGGTGAGTCCTGGTGCCAAGAGGAAATGAATATTTTCCTTTCCTGGCTGTTGATTATAACAATACATGGAGTTGGTTCCTGTTAAAATTTAACTGCTCGGAAACTTCATTTAAATTGTAACATTCAAAACTAGAGTTTATTGATCCATAAATGCAATTATCACAGAATGCAGCTACAAAGATTCCTGCGTCCTCTGCATTTCTAACAAATCATCTAATTCCTCATCTTACGTTGTCTGTGTGTAGTTTTAGATTTGTCACTAGGAACCCCTTCACTAGCAAATTATTTTACAGTAGGCGTACTAATAGTATATGTTGATGTTTTCTTGCCAAATCTTTATGGTATAGAAGACGATCGTTCACTTAGACTAGGGATCTCAAAATCCAGGCCTCAAGGTCGTATATCCTGAAACTTTTTGGTGTGTCCCTGAATCAAATGGCTTAATTACCTCACTATGGAGTCAAATTCTGCTAATGACATTATTTGACCCCTGCGTCAGACTGGCGACCTGTCCAGGGTGTACCCCGCCTCTCGCCCGGAACGTAGCTGGAGATGGGCACCAGCAACCCTCCCGACCCCATTAGGGACAAGGGTGAACAGAAAATGGATGGATGGCTGGATGGACATTATTTGACTCAGGTGTTTTGAAGCAGAGACACATGTCAAAACAAGTAGGAATGTAATCTTAGTCAAAGTATAAGACTGACAAAAAAGTGAATACTAGGTTGGCTGTTATTGCTGGTATGCAGCTGTTTGATATCCCACATGTGTGCTTTTAATCAGGAGTATGCAAAAAATTTTAGACATCTGATCAGATTGTTGTAGCGGTAAAGATCAAGCAATGAATGTTTTATATTCTTGTGGTTTGCAAAGCCTGCTGCATTCAGATATCTGTTAAATATGCCACCAGGGTTCAATAATCCCATTAAACTATAAAATAAACATTTCCAGTGGTTTAGTTAGGTGTCCTCTTATGGTTTCCATTGTTTGTTTTCAGAGAAGTCTTGTATGAGGTTTGGTACAAATAAATATCTACTTTTATTCTCTCATTTAACATGGAGATACTTATATGTTTTTGCTTGTTTTTTTCCCTACTTTGTTAAAATATTTTTTGTTTGAAAGTAATTAGTAGACAAATTCTAACATACATAGCCTAGTACTGTTACACCTATGGGAGGGTTCATATAAGAAATTGAAATTAAATTCTTGAAATTCAGATGCAAGAATTTAGCTGTTTTTCTTTATGCTGTCTTTTGCGGTAGTAGTTATTACTATAAACTGGCTATACAAATAAATTGCATTGTTTGTACTCTATATCGCAACCATCGAGTATAAATTGATGTTTAAATAATAAACTTTCACCGTCAAATTCACTGCGAGTATGGTTTATACGACACCCTATGAATGGATCACTGGTCCCCCCACGCTAACACAGCAGCGGTTGATTAGCTAATTTAAACACCTGCTTTACTGATGCTCTGTCAGTTTGTGTGTAGGTCGCCTTTTAATTTTTAAGCTGAACCAAAACACACCTTATTCCACAACACATCTGTCAAAGTCAAGCATAACTGAACTACTTCACTCTCCCTATTTTTTTTTCTTAGTTAAAACTTATTTCTCACCTTGTTATCTAGACATAGTGTAGACAGTTCATAGCAAAACGCTATTTAAATAATTTTTTAAAATAAGCTTACATTTAAGTCTAGCAGGAAAATGGGGGAGGGAACTTGCATGGGTGACATCATGCTGCAAGGAGTATAGTTTAAAATGACATTGGAGTTCATTTAAGAATATTGTGATATATATTGTTTATGGTGATATAGCAAAAACTATATATACATGTCAGAAGCTTGTTACTTTTGTATTTATGTTAGAACACATATATTGATTTGAACAAAGGTGTTCGGTTTAAAATTTCACACAAGTGTGTTTTTTTTCTGCAGGCGTTGCTAAGGTGGAGGACTACACTCTCCACCCCTACTTTGACAGGAGGGAGACCCCTCTTCCTGAAGTGGCTTATGTGCAGCAACTTACCGCAGAACAGAAGTCCCTGAAGGAGAAGGAGAAGGGCTCCTGGGCTGCTCTCAGTAATGAGGAGAAGCTTGCACGTAAGACTGGCGACACACAGCCTTTCTTTGCTGGTCAAAACCAATTTTAGCATAAGGAAAATATATCTTGCTGTTCTTAACACTCAGAAACTCTCCTATCAGCCATGTACCACCAATATGATTTGCGCCACCCATTTGTTGAGACCGGGAAGACATAAAGTTTATTGTGCTGTTCATAAATTTAGATCTTTGTGTCTTGTCTGTGTTCAGTGTACCGCATCAGCTTCAAAGACAGCTTCGCTGAGATGAACCAGGGATCAGAGGAGTGGAAGACTGTGGTTGGTGGCATCTTGTTCTTCCTGGGTTTCACTGGCCTGATTGTTCTTTGGCAGAGGAAATATGGTAAATAAGGAAATATTCATTTGTAAATGTCATTTTATCAACAATATCTTAGTTTTTAGAAGAACAAAAATGGCTTTCTTGCCGTCTATTGATCAATTTTACATTTTCCACTTGTAGTGTACGGACCTGTCCCACATACATTCGACCCTTTGTACAAGGAGCAAGAGCTGCAAAGGATGTTGGACATGAGAATCAACCCAGTCGAGGGCTTCTCAGCCAAGTGGGACTACGAGAACAAGCAGTGGAAAAAGTAATGGGTCTCTACAGTTACCTCCTGTGCTTAGATCCAGGCAAATCTAACTTGAGAGATACAAGAATATCTATATTTCTGGTTTTATCATTTGTTCAAAATACTGCAATCTGTGAATTGTGGAAGACCACTTCCTCCTAAGGTTCCTGTGTATAATAAAATAAAAAACGTGTTCAACCAAATAAAGCCTCTCCAGTTATTTCTTTGCGTTGAGTCTTCTTTTTCCATAAGGAATCCATAACCTAAAGACAAGGAATACACTATGGTTATCTTAAATATGCTTAGCAGTATTTATTTATGTAAAACTTTAAAATTATTTTTAAACAATTGAACTAATATTTGGATGACCATATTAACAGACGTTTCTGTTGCAACTGTCATTGCATACAACTCAGCTTCATCAAATATACTTTAGGGTTGTTTTACAAGCCATGGTGATGACTGGATTAAATCAGCTGTTTTGGCACAAAATGCTAATCAGAATTCTAGATGAAAATGTAAAGGTCCCTTAGATCCGTCAAATGCATGACAGCTTTCTGCTGTATTCTCAGGGTTTTCGTATAACATACGTAGTTGGCACAATAATTCTTAATTGTACCAAATGTGTCAAATTTCAGACCCATCTGTCTTGGAATAAACATCTTTTGTCCCTCTGTGTTGACTTTTGTCTATTACTTCCACAGCTCTTTTTCTGAAGCCATGTTTCCTGTTAAGCCATATGCAACAACTTGGATCTGCAAGCTCTTTTGTATTGTTATATAGGTTTTTATTTTGGAAATGCAAATCACAGGTCGATAATTTTTCCTACATCATTGATTTTGTTGTTAGTCCTCCAAACTGACCAATCTGATATTTTTTGTAATTTGAAAAAATATGTGCCATTAATTACAAAAACCCAGGATGTTTGGTTCTGATGCATACAGTAGCGTTTTATTGTAGATACAGTTAGATGGTATTGTTGCGGGGACCTTGAAAGAATTTGAGGAGTTAATATCTTCCATGCATGAGAAAATAGTGTAAACAAATTGCTTATTTAACCATCTAATGTCAGGTACTATCCAACATTTCTATTTGAATAAGACAGCCACCTAAAACAGTTTTTGCTAAAGACATTTTTAAGTTGAGGTGCTGATGTGCTGGTGCTCATTACTCCTTCACCCTCATCACCAAAAAAAAGAATATTCTACACAGACTCAGCATACAAAAGATTCATAATCCTCTATAGATCTCGCCAAACAAGTTCACCTACATATTTTAAACGGAATGTATCTATCAGTGGATCTGTTACGACAGTGATATAAATAATCTAAGCAAATAACTGCATATTTTACAGAAGGACTGAAAGTTTGGATCAAATATATCTTATACTATGTGAGTCAATGCATATTATTGGCTTTTGCAAGAGGTTTGACATTGATTATAAGCTCATTATGGAAAGGTAAGACTTTCTGGCAGATGAAGATATTATCCATTGTAAATTGAATGCGCGGTTTCTTAAAAAGCACTGAAGGTTTCAAATCATTTTTTTTTAATCGAACATTAATTACTGTATATTGAATTACCATTAAGTAGCTGGAATGCCATTATTAATGTTTGGAACAACGACAAAAGATTTATTGTGGTTTCTAATATATGTTACAACGGCCTGCCATAAGCAGCGTCTGAGTTGACTGCAGCACGCCGTGATGCCACTTACCGGATGAACAGTTGTTTCACGTCAAAACAATCCGGAAGACGGTAAAGCATGACGGAACTGCTGCTCGGCGGAGGCGAGGTCAAGGCTACGGTGATCCCAGATGTTCATAGAACTATAATCGGCTGAACCTGTGGGTTATCATGTACAATAGGTGTCGGCAATTATCTGCTTTATGAGCCAGGACTAACACACATCAGTGTTACGGTTTGCACTGCAGGTCCATGCTGACATAGCGCAGCTTTTCCAGATATCCGAACTGGTGTAGCTCCACCGTAAACAGGTCCAGCGACATCATGGGGAATGGAATGAATAAGGTCAGTTGTGCTTTTGCTTCCCTACTCAGGAGTTATGCTGTTTGTGGTCCCTCTAATGTAGCTGTGAAAAGCCTTCCTGATAGTCTGACAAGTCACTGTCAGTCAGACTGAGCTGATTGTCTATCGAGTTAGACCTCCAAGGAAATGCAAGTTAGATATGGAGTAGGCTTGTCTGGTATTTTGGAGATTCTTTAATGATTTCTAATGTCAATGCTTATTACCTCTTTACATAAACCATTACTGAAACTCATTTGTGATCAAAATGCATTTGGTAAATGCTAACTAACAGATAATAGCAAGGCTCAGATTGTTAGGCAGGGGGCGCTGTTGCAGAATACTCAAAAGAATACTCATAAATTATTTAGATTTTTTTTTTAAAATGATAAATAAATAATATATCTGTCATAATGATGTGGAAAATATGTCACTCTTGGAAAATACATTCACTTCTTGAAATCCTGTTATTAGGAAATTTAGGTACATTTGAGAAGATGATAATGCTTTATTCAATGACACACAGTGGGAAAATATATATATATATATATATATATCTTCACTGCTGAGAGGATATTAATGTTTATTAATGTTGGAATTCCCCTTTTTCTGACTCAGTGGTGACCGTTGTGGTCCAGAAGCAGCACCCTGGTGCCGCTCATCACTTTGTCCTGCATGGCCGCTCCAAGCCTTGTATGGCTGTGAGGACATTGCTAAGTTCTTAAGCCTTAAATCCAGCCTTACCTGACCTGGAACGAGCAGAGTTCTGGTCTCTGAGTTGGAATGGATGAATGAGTGATTGTAATGCAAGATGTCTGTGTCTGTTGCTTCACAGGTTGTTGATGGACTGTACCTGGGCAACATAAGAGGTAAGACAAACATGTTTCAAAATATGTTAACGCGTTAAGTTTAAGCTTAAAGAACAGACAGACCATGTTAGACTCTCAGTCAGCATATTTGCGTTGGATAACTGTTAGCATAGCCTATTTAGGATTGTTTCTTATTGATTGATGCAACACAGAGAGTCTTCCATTGAATCCTTTTTTAAATATTTAGTTTTATGTCAGTGTCAGTGGGTAATTTGGAGTGTACCTCCACATTTAAAAGCACTAGTAAATCGTATGCTCTTTGTGGTTAGTAGCACAGAACAAACCAACAGTTAAGCTGCATCAAACTGGCATCTTTTTTGGCCGCTTTTACAAACTGATTTCTGTTTGTGTTTCATCGAAAGGATAAATATCATGTAGAAAGAGTGACTGATGAGACTGCAATAAGAATCAGTAATCATGTGAGTGTTCTGATAACTGGTTTGGCTAGGTGCACACCCTCAGCCCAGCTAAGCTGGCATTTGCATTTCCACTAATTTTAGCTCCTCCACCCGATTGCAGTGGCACCACATCTAAAATTAGTCCAGCTGACAGGATCAAGTGATCATAGGACTAACTATTGCAAAGAACCTGTTCTCAGCTCTGTCTCAATTTGAACCTTTAGCACCGCTGGTCAAAGTTACGTTTGTTTCGTGTAAAATATTAACCCAGAAGTATGCATCCTCATTTTTACAACCTGTCCTTTACAGTTGTGTCTAGCTGTGGAGCTCACAGTAGTTCTGTTCATTTCAATGAAAAAGCAAAAAAATAAACAGCAGTTGTGGATGAAGCTGAGTATTGTGAGAAAGGGAAGAATGTTTGAGATGCAGAACTTTGGTATCAAGGCAGAAGACAGTGCCTATTCAAATGGAAAGCACAGATAGCAAAGTCTACAGTTTGAGTGCAAACTGAGGAACTAAAATTATTTATGGGCATTTATCAAGTAAGAAGGTGATTGTCTGATTTGGATAAAAATAAAAACACTACAATTCTGGCCGCAATCTGATAGACACTGACAATAACAGCTTGAGTTCTCAGTATTACAAAAGTGACTATTTTAATCTGGCAGCAACATTACAGTATCAGCCATCAATGCGTATGCTGACCTAATCTAATCCAGCTCTGGAGCAGTTTGTGTACCGAACTTCAGATGCATTTATTTCTAAAAAAAGAGCCATACACTGGTTTTCTTTTGTCTTTACTCTTTAATGATATTTATTCTAGAGGCTCATAGAAGAATCATAACCACTGTCTGAGTATCTTATTGCCTGTGAATGGAGTTCTGGGTTTTGATCCAGGCGTCACAAAGGAAGGGAAGCTGTGTCGAACCAGCCTCTTTACACAGCAGACATGTCTATACAGGATTTTTTTTTTGTTGTTGCTGCAAGGTTACCCTGAAGAAATACTTTTTTTTAGACTCTGAGTTAGCTGAGATTATTGTTAGATGATAGCCAGTCACAGATGAATTCATACTGACCTGTTTTTCCAACATTCTGTGTTGTAAAACCTGTTACAAAAAAAAAAAACCATTCAAAAATGTCTGGGAGGGGTAATTCAATCCATTTAATGCTGTGATTCCTTGTGAATATTCTCAGCCTGTTTCTGAAATTAGAACTTACTGTTGAGCTCACAACATGTAAACACAAGTTGAGCAACTGTTTGACTGATGTGTTTCTTGTTTTTCTTTTCGCAGATTCGGAAAACAGAGAAGGTCTCTCCAAAAACGGAATCACCCACATCCTCTCAGTATACAACAACGCTAAGCCAGTGCATGAGGTTAGTGAAGAAACCAGCCTGGGCGGTATTTTTGGCTGTTGCGTGGTGTGTTTTTAATGCATCAAACCAGTGCTTCCTGTGGAAAATTTTATCTGGTGATTTTTCTAAAGGCTTCTGTCTCTTTAGTAAGTGTAGTTCAGCCTGTCAGCCAGCAGGGGGAGCTAGTGACCTTTGATTGATGTAAAAGAGTTTGTGGCATCAACTAAAGTGTAAATTCAGTGTGTTAAAAGAGGTTTAGTTTAACTAAAAATGCAAAGCTCGTGATAAATAAGGTACACCACATTAAACAAAGATTTAAAACCAGCTTTAATCACAATCTGAATTCTGCAGTTGACTGCTTTTAATCCTTGTTTTTCAGGACATGACATACCTTTGTATTCATGCGGCTGATGCTTCCAGTCAGAACCTGTGAGTAAACAAGTGGGGTTATTAGGGCTTGTTTTGTTTTTGTTTTGTATGTATCATTAAGACTGTCTCGGTTAATAATGCCAGTGTAAGAATTAAAGAAAAGTTTATCCACCTCATTGCTAATTTTATTACTATTAATCTTTATATATTTAGTGGAAGGTTTTTTCTGTACTATTAAATTTAGCTCAAATCAGCTTTATTTATAGTAACTTCTCAGGTTTAGCGTATTATGAAATTTTGGAGGAAAAAACATCTTTATCCAAATGGGGAACTTGAGGTGAAGATAACATTACTGTGCCTCATGTTTTTATTTAACATAAACAAGGAATAAAAGGTGACTTAATAACTTAGAATAACTTATTAGTCTCATATTCTACACTCTACTGTTTATGTTGACCCAATTTGAGCTAACCATCACCTTTTGAATGGATGTTTTCACATTTCATTGCAGTAAATGGTCACTTCCTTACTATGAGCTCTCCAGTACCTTACAGTTAAACTGGGATGTTTTTGTTTAGGGTAGCAAGGTTGGTTTTCACCTGGTTTTCACCAGCCTTGTTACTCTGGGTTATTATCAGACATCTACAATTTGTGGTTGTTTATCTAAAGAAAATGCTATTTTTCCCGAAAGGTTTGTGGTTTATTTAGATGCAGTTTTACAAATCTAATTTGTATTAAAATGTTTAATTTTAAAGAGACCAGGCTTCCTCTCAGAAGCCTTTTTAAAGTAACCACACTCGGTCAGCTTCCTGCTCTCTCTAACTTCAACATGCTGATGGAGGCCTGTGTTGTCGCAGGTGGAAGCCTTTAGTTTGCAACTTCCCTGAGCATCGCATGGTCTGACCTCAGTGTGAACTTTACACTTCTGATAAAGAACAGCTGCTGTCTTGAATATTTTCAGCCATTTTATTTACATTCATATTCATGTCGCTTAGCGGACACTTTTACCCTGTCATATTGCTGTGATGGAGACCCATCATCTCGATCCGGGGCACGACAACATGTGGCAAGTTCGAGGATCAAATTCCTAACCTTATCAAAGATAGATAATCCTTCTGTTTCTGACAAATGGTGCTAAATATTTGTGACTGAAATTGTAAGTCAGTAAATTGGTTCGGAAGCACTTACTCGTTCTTTTAATTTCTATTTGAGCTGCAAGGGGGAACTTTATTTTGCATATGCTTCTTCTGCAGCTTGTAATGACACAAGGTATTATGTCATATGAGTTTGTTCATCTTTGTCATGTGATTTAAAGAGATATGAAAGGCGAGGTGTAATTATCTGATGGTTCTTTCATACCATTCCTATGGATTAAAGTCCATTGAATGAGAGTGTTGCCTGTTGCTGCACACTGCTGGTTAGCTAACTGAAATGAAAGCTTCTACATGTTTTCTGTACAAGAAAGACAGATTGAGCTATTCCCTATTTAAGGTGTAAAAAAACTATAGGTTTTAAAGTTATTAGGCAGTTTTATTTACTTTGAATTAAATGCTTTCAGTATTTACTAAACAGGTAGATGAAGTCCTTATGTGGTTCATTTAAAATGTTCTGCTAAACCAAACAAAA